>NC_055695.1:5358893-5969727 GCF_017639745.1 Melanotaenia boesemani | reverse complement strand
TTTTCTCTCAAACACAGGAGACAGACAAGAATTCTCCGTCCATCTGCGTATCCGACTTCTGTGTCGAGCATAAATGGGCCTAAACAAAGGATCTTAATTAATGTTTGGTGATTTATTTTGATTTGAAGTTCAGCTTTTTTTTGCCACTATTTAGATTAGATGTTAAACCAACAGGATGCATTTTTTTTTCTTTTTGTGTTTATTTCACGTTTTATCATGAGGTTGTAATTTAATAAATGAAGTAAAACAATTTATTGGCCCTGTATTCTCAGCATTACTTTGAGAGTGTAATGCAAATATATTAGACACAACTTTAATCACATCAGAGCTCTTACTTAAATGAAACTTCCAGGTTCATGTTTCAGCAGGATTCAATCTGAACACACCAACACAACAAGCTGTGGTACCTTTGGTATAGGTTTTTCACACATTCCTGGAATTCATCTTTAGCAAATATAATAGCAAAATGTTGCTTTGTTTTTGTTTTAAATTCTAAATACAGAACATTTTAGAGCAACATTTTTCAACATGTAGATCTCAGCAAATGACGCTAAATATAACATGACTCCATTTCGAATAAGTGACTGCAAATAAGAAAGAGAATCTGCATTTATAGGCTATAAAAACCACAGAAGCCAGTTGAATGAGCTAAAGGTATAACTTGAGGTAATAAAAGATTTTACAGTGTCATAGTGGGGCACTAAAGTAACAAATCAATGTTAACATGGCTGATGCTCACATATTTATAGGCTGACAATACTCCAAAAACTTGGTCAAATCCTCTAAGGGGGACTTCATTCAAACAGACGTCCGCTGCAGCAGTCACAAACCGACCATGAAGGGAAGACATCAGTGCTGAGCTGCTGCCTGCCTCTTTAGGGAGGAGAGAGTGATGCTGGGAGACTAGCTAAGAGTCAGAGAGATGCACTGAAGGGTGTCAATATAATACAAAATTGAATTAAAGTGTAATTAGGGAAATCATTACCTGACACTTCTGCAGAGGGGGATTGGGTTAATTTACTAAACAATCCTTCTGTGAATGGACTATGTCTTAGAAGAATTTTATGTCAAGGATGACTAACTGCCTTTAAGTGAGGATGAATTCATAATGCACCCCTTCAATAATAAAACACAGATTAAATCAAATCTGCTTTAAAAGTATTTATACGGTGTGAAAGAAGTCAAAGTTGGTGCCGATGGAGGTAGATTTTGTAGATCAAAACATGGGCTTTGACTGTGAGAGGTGAAAGCTTTAATATTAGAAATCTAAGCTACTATTAAATGAAGGTTCTGAGATGGTGATTCAAAATAAAATTGAATTATTTAATCATTTAACCTTCTGCCTTGTATAGTTATTATCTGTTAAACTGGTATATATTAAAATATCTTTCAGATGAAACTTGGCCATTGCCGGAAGGCAAACAAAGTAACATATGCATGCCTTACCGTTCTGACCAGATGCAACAGTCGCCCTTTAAATTATGTGTTAACTGCATATTTTGCAGCTTGCCTTGGTAATTTTGTGAAAACAAAGCTTGTTGGTCAAACTATAATAACCAGCTAGTTATCTTTTTTAAAAAATGGCATATTTCTCTAGAAAATTAGAAAAAAAGTTAACTTTGGACATAAATATTGGCCTCACGGTCTTGAATAATTAACTTCTGATCACTAGATAAAGGCATCAAATTAAACAATAGCAGGAACTGCTGTTCTTGGCTTCTATATGATTGGCCACCTGAATCAGTGACCTAAAGCTGTTGGAATAATTTATGACTGTTCCACATGAATGAGTGCATTCTCTCACACAGATTGTTGCTTTGTTTGTTCATGTAGCCTCTGTAATTGGATATAATGCTGACAAGATTTGAATGAAGAACAGAGTGTACAGGCAGGCGGTACACTGGACTAAATAATGTCTGGCAAAATGAAGAGAAACTGGTGAGAAACATAATCTACGTAGGCACATTTGTGAGATAAATGGAAATCACTGGATGCATCTCAGTTTACAGACAATTTGACAAAAAAGGCTCCACTGGTCCAGATGCAGCAGAGTGCAGAAAGACAAAGACTGTTGCTTTTGGAGATTTCTATTATTTTAAGATCAGACCAAATTCAGCCCACATGGAAGACAGTAAAAGCAAGCCATGTCATGGTCAGGCTATGGTGCTACATGGAGATGGAAAAGCCACAGGTTGTTTTTGCTGCATCAATGAATAAGAATATTGTTGCAAAATCTCAAAATAAATAATGTGTCTTGAAAGGAAATAATTAAAAGAATACAATTTTTAAAAAGATCATTTTTCCTCTCCAACAGTCTGTAAGGTTTCTGGACAAGTCTCAATTATCTGAATAAGATGTGTTGCAGCAAGGACACATCTAAAACCTGCAGGACACCGGTGCCTGAGGACCTTTAAGTCAACTGTTTTTTCCATGAGCAACACAAGATCTTGTTGAAAAATGAATGTAACTGGATAAGCTTAATGCACACCATTCCACTCAGTCCAAACACTGTTAGACTGAATGTGAAGAAAGAAAGAAAGACCTTTAAAAATGTTGCTGCTGGTCAAACTCAGATTGTTTTGATACTTTCTGGTTTACAGTGCTGGTAATGAGACAAGTTGAACTCATCACTTGTGGCTAAATTAAAGAATTATCAATATGTTGTTTTAAGTCAGAAAAACCAAGGAGATTTTTGTTTTTAGTCTCTTCACTCATTCATTCATTAATCATTTAAACTACTTTGTTCCATTAGCTGGAGCCTATCTCAGTAAACAGCAGGTGAACCACCAGTTCATCGCAGGGCTTTTTTTTTAAAAAAAGATTTAATTCTGAGTTTGCTTGTTTTATTTAAGTGTTTGTTTGTTTTTGTTTTCAAGTAAATGCAGTATGCTTCTGTAAAAACAAGCAAAATAGTGAAAAAAATCATGTTTGGTATTTTCCTTTTGTACGTGTCTAAAATTAGAATAGTGCATTTCACTTTTTTTTTATAAATAAGCAAACATAGTTTAAAACTTGAAGCAGATTAAACATGTAAAGTAAATGATTGACATTTTGCTCCCAGGCGCATAGATGGTAGATTCAGCTAAGCACAAATACATTAGCCCGTGGAGCAAGGTGTACATTTTACAGTTCATGTCGTTGGATATAAATGAGGAAGCTGTGCTTGCGACATTGTTGCATGTTATGAGCTGATCTTTTTCAGGCTAAACAACAAAGCTACACACAAGTTACATGACCGCAATTAGGAACAGCAACTCCCTCGGGGAGAGAGATTTATGAGTAGGTGTGCAAGAGTGTGTTTGTGTGTATGGGATCTTGAAAGTGCTGCACACGGGTAAAGTAGCATGGTGTTTGTAATGCCATTATTTTTACAGTGAAGCTCCGTTTGTTGGTCCTTCTCAAGTGATTAATTTATTCATGACAGTTAAAAATAAAACCAGGAGAGGACCCTTGTGAGAATATCAAGGCAGCGGAAGGAGCTGGAAGGGTGTCAAAACATCTGTTGGTCATACTGCAGAGCTGCACCCAGTAATGATCCAAAAACACAGAAACTGGAAATGTTATTTTACAGACTCCTTAGATGCTGGTAGAACATTTTGTTCTGTTTTTTTGTACTTTATCAGTTTATTTGGCAGCTCCATTGGTTAAAAACTTTTTTTTTTCTGCTTGAGGAAAAAAATGAGAGCTGAATCTTTAATCTTTATGCTTGCCCAAAATGCTCTTTTTGGATTATAATAGTGGATGAAACCAGGACTTTAAGCTGTTCGCATGAAAGGAAAAATGAAGGTTAAAAAAAAAAAGAAAGAAAGAAATCCCACAATAAATGCAGTGTTTGGGCAGTTTTGGCTTTAAACTAACATTTTATTTTACTCCTCCAGGACACACTGGATGCTTACCAAATAAAAAGAAAAGGGAAGGCAAACATAAACTATACTGAAGTGCTGGTTGTCCATTTTAAATGCATATTTAAATTATTCTTCTCATGCAGTGCAAGGATACAGCCTCTGTTTTCTTTGTGGGTAATGATGCAACATAAAATAAAATAAGGTGACCTCCAGTAGCTGAATATCAACAGCCACCAGTAAGATGAAACATCAGTTCTACTATTGTAAAATCTTTGTAACATCTTTACAATTTTTCTTACAGTCCATAAGCTAACATTTACCCATACTCCTGATTTTCTGTTAAAGTTTAACTTTACCCCCATGTCAGTCATTTTCCAGCTACCCCCTCAGATCACAACATCCCATTTATTCCGTAAGTGTTTGTGATCACATGTAATTTGGTTTTTCTCTCCACTGTCCCAGTGTTGATGGCAGCTGATGGGGTCTTACAGAGCCAAGCCTTTTATTCTCCTGAGATCATGTCCCAAAACAGCATCTGGCCATGCCTCACAGCCAGACATACACAGTCTCTCACACAAACACACACATACACATGCACACACAGTATCTAAACTATATTTAAGCAGTTCTGTCTATCCCACTGCTGCATTAGCTCTAAGTATTTGTCCATCTGTAGCCATTCTATTTCTTTGCAGTCTGTTGCCTGCTGTTGAAAATCTCACTGCTTTGCAATTTTATAATTGTATGGACATATGGTCTCTGATGAAAATGATGTCATGCCATATGAGAAGCATAATTCACATTCATGAATATCACAATGTGAAGAGTTTGCCCCCCTACACAAATATATACTGTGGAAAAACCCAGCATGCTCTTTACTGTACACTGTAAACCAGTGCTACTAGCTTTGGTCCTGCAGGTTTCCAATGTTTCCCTGCTCCAACACACCTGACTCAAACTAAATGGATCCAACAATCTATGAAGTTCTGCACAATGGCTCATTAATTTGAGTCAGTTGTGTTGGAGCAGGGAAACATTAAAACCTGCGGGATTGTGGCCTCTTAGGGCCAAATTAATTAGCCCTGCAGTAAACATTCTGTTAAATGAGCTATAGATGAGGGATGAAATATTTTCCAACTCTCACAATTTTTCCATCTACATTTAAATTGTTTTACAATTCTGTTATATTCTTATAGCTTCAGTCAACATATTATCTGAAATTCAGCCTAAAGCCAATGAGAAATAATGTATTGTTAAGGTACTGGGTTGAAAGAGAAGAGAAGAGAAGAGAAGAGAAGAGAAGAGAAGAGAAGAGAAGAGAAGAGAAGAAAATTCAAACACTTTTACTCAGATTAAGTTTGCATGTCATTATAGCATAATGAGGTAGCTGGTACAGCTTCTCCTCTGAAACAATGGTGACCTCAACAAGGTTATTTATAATGTGGGCAAACAATGACCATAAAATTAGTGCAAACATCCTGTGCAGCACTCTCCAACTATTTAAAAATCTAATATTTACCTCATTATATTCTGCATTTTCTCCACTCAAATGTGCTCATAAAGCCCTGCAGCACATCGAGAAACCTTGCTGGCATCCTCTAAGCATTAAGCAAAATATATGAACAGAAACAATAACACCTGGAGGAAAAGAAGCTCATTCAGTATTATTTGGTTACAGTCAAGTGAGGCATTACTGCTTTGTATTGGATAACCATCTTTCAATTAGTTGAGCTAAAAAGTAATTAGTATTTCACAGCTTTTTAAGTTAACAAGACAAAGAATGTCTTCATATTGGCTTTTAAAATGCATCTTTATGTCATTTTTCATTGTCTTTCGGTCTGCTCTATTACTGTTATTGACTGACTGTTATTAAGTGGATCTTCATCATGCTGGTAGAACTATGGTGAACTAACTTCATCCCATATAATGAGTGAAATTCTGCCATGCTGCTCTGATCTGTTACATCCACTATGGGTGTAAACTCTGGCAGAAACAGCTGTTATACCTTCCCTGTTTCTGCAACCAGATCGATGTTGGGAGACGCAGGGGAGGTGATTTCTTCTTGGCCGAAACCGTGGCTAGCCTTAGGGTTAACAGCAAGACATATGTGGGGTAGCCAGAAGGTTGGCAAGACTTTAATAATCTGGATCACTAAGTGGAAATATTTACAACAAGTTCAAAAAGATCCATAGAAAGTTAAGTTGGTTGTTGAAGGCTGCAGTATGTGGCGCTTACTGTAGTAGCAGGCGAATTAATGGCTTCTCCCCCTAGAAAATCTGGCTCACTGTTTGGTGGTGGTGGTACACTGGATCCTTGTATGAGTCTTGAAAATCAACCACCAACCTTGCCAACCTCCTATTTAAATCAAACTGGATCACGTAGCTCTAGCTTAGTCAGTAAGAAAGCTATTTTAATACTGAGCTACTCTTTGACATTCTTCATAATCCAGTATTAGCTCAAATGTGAAAATCTTAACATTTTGCTTTCTGCTTCATGTTTGTTAGTATACTGGTTTGATTTGCTCATTCACTTCACCTGTTTCTTTTTAGTTTATCTGCACACACACACACACACACACACACACACACACACACACATATATATATATATATATGGTATATACCTTGGTATTTTTTCACGGTGTCCTTAATAAAAATGCATACATCAAATCCTTTTGAACTACATACATATCTGGGAAGACTAATTAGTTCTGATGTGCTAAAATATTGATTATAAATGTTTATTGACATGAACTCAGTGGTAATTAACTAAACTATCAGGATTGGTGGGAATAGTTTTTCTTCGACCTGCCATAGTTCTATGTGAAATAAGGCAGAGCATAGTGTCACAGCAGCACAGCTCACTCTCTAGTCATTCAATCCCAAACAAAGTCATATGTGGAGATATTTCAGTTTGACAAATAGCTGCAACATGTTGTGGGATCCATGTAGGAAGACCACAAACTTCCACACACACCTGAGAATCAATCATAACACAGAAGCTGAGGTGATGAAATTATGATAAGGATATCTGAAGAGAAGAAGAGCTCCAGGTGCTGCTAAAGGGTGAAGACAGAATCTCTCTCTGAGTCCTTTACAGCCTTTTTCCACTAGTACCCTCTTAGCCCAGCCAGACACCACCCCTTCTGATTTGTAGGTGTTCCCATCAGGATTTTCTCCAGGTGAATGGATATATTTTTAACACTTACTCCATTGAGGTTCTGAAGGTGCGAAGCCAGGCTGAAAATCGTGACATGTCAATTTATCAGGCCACTATTGGCCAGACTTAGACATCATGGGATGAGTCACATAAGCGACTCTCAACCCTGTCATCTTTAGAACCCCAAAGTCACAACTGTGGATCACAACAATGGCAACAGCGGCAGCAGAGATGGCGTTTCAGAAACAATGACCATGGTCCAACACAGAGGTGAAGACCTTTTTGTGCTTGTTAGCCGACAAAAAAATTCAGGCCGAGCTAGATGGTGCAATTCTCAATGAGAAGGTTTTCCAGCAATTGACGGTTAACGGAGGCTCACATTGTTGTTGTTCCATGTGTGTCGCAAACAAAGGATTTCACAATATTTACTAGCCTCCTTGCTAAGACGACCCCGCCCACACTGAACGCAGCCTCAAACGCCTGCTATTGTAACGGGAACAATTAAAATTGGGGTGATGTGGTGTCAGCTGAATTAAGATTAAGTGGGAACTAGTGGGAAGGGCCATTTGTTCTGTAGGCAGGTACTATCAGATACTATCAGATACAGAGGGCTAAAATGTGGAGCTGTTGGAGACATGTAGCACTGTCACTAAATTTTGTGTGATTTTAAGTCAGTTTGTTAGGAATAGATTCTTGTGCTGATGTTCAAACAACAGGAGTTCCCTGCAATCTTAATATGAACAATCCCATTTTGTTCAAATGTGCAGTAATAATATGGTTTTGAAACAAGTAATAAAATAAGTAAATGCTAACAATAAAAAGCTGTATGAGTTCAGCTTGGAGTAATGTGTGACCCTGAGATCACCTCACATTAATTCAACGGGCCCAGATTTTGCCAAGTAAGGTTACCTGAAGAGTAGATCTATACATAGACCAGGGGCCATTAAAATAGCCAGGACTTGGAATAAATCAAACTGTGAGCTTTAAAAGAAAACCAAAGAACTGAAAAATATGCAAGGGATAAGAAAATTAACACCAATCAGTTTAATTTGTGTTGACTGGTGGTTAATTGAGTATTTTTTAGTTGTAGGAAGAAATAGCTTAATTGCATGGCCCTGCAAAAATAAATAATAATAAAAAATTGGCTGGCCTCATTTCATCCAGTGTAGATCACTGATTATATAGAAATGTTATTCTAGTGGTATCTAGCTCAATTTGACAAATAAATAAATAAATCAGATTTGTGGATGATAATGGGTGGTGGACCTTCGTATTTTTGAAACTCCAGGTACAGCCGTGGTGTTGAAGGTGACGTTTCATGCCTTCCTGTGCATATTTAGCCACAAACGTTATATCAAGGTAAGTAGGAAGAAGAAGGAGAAGATGATAATCCAGGAAGCTTCCAGCAATTATTTTTTTCTACTATTCTGCCTTTCACTTGAAAGCATCTGGGACAGGCTCCAGGGGTTGGATGGGGTTTAGCTCATGTTGCAAACCTTAGCCATGGTTGTCTTTTGTTCCATCAAAGCACATATTTATTTCTAGTGCGGTTTGTTTATCTGTCACTAAGAATATGCAAAAATAGACTCCCTGGCTAAATTTTATGAAACTTGATGGAGACGTGGAGCATAAGTAAACGGAAGCTGCACAACATTTAAGAGTGGGCAGCTTGCATTAAATGAACAAATCAAGGCAGGGGTTGTGGACCAGGATGTGTTCTGTGAGTGTTTTTTTGACAGTTGATTGAAAAATGTCAGTAGCTGCATATCAAAGCCAAAGTTTATTGGTTTAAACCGTCACTTTAGTTATCCTCTGTGTCACAACACAAAACCATGAAGCCATTTGTGTCATTTTTATATCTGATGACAGTTACACATACAGTGGATGAGCAATCAGGCTTGTATATTTCATGTATTACACGAACACGACATGTAGATGATTATAGCCAAGTTCTTGGGTATTCAGACTGGATGTTGCAGCCGGGGGAACATTAGCTGAGGTCATTCATCAGCAGTCAGCCTCCACAGGCAGAAACTGGACATTCACTATCCCCGACCTATGTTCCCTATAAACTGAGACAATGTCGTTCTAAAACTGGTTTTCATTCTGTGAAAAGTCTCTCATCATTGGTGAATTGTTTGCCTTTCTGTCTCTGTGGGGGCATGGATTGTCCTTGGTCCTATGGGGCATTTGACCAGTATCATGAAGCATTAAGTTGAAAGAAGTAAAAACAGAATACAGGAGACATCATTTTAACAAGGTTTATACAATAGGTAAAGCCAGCCCGGCAATGTGTTCAGTCAGATAAGCATTCGTGCCATGTTTTGTGAGACTCTTAACCGCACTCAGCCAAGATGCACAAAAATGAAACCTGCAGCTAATCTTGGAATTTGAGCTATTTTACTAGAATGAGGGATAAGTACACAAGTGTACCTGTTTGTTGTGTGGGTTGTTTTAATTCACATATTGACACTACTTCAAGTTAATCATGCAGCTAATAAACATACATTTGTGAATTAATCATGTAAATAGGAAGTCAGTTAAGTTAAAACTGTTTTCTGATAATAAATTTAGCTTCTTTTACAGACTGACAGCAAAATGAGCTACTGACTCTTTTTTTTTCTTCAGTCATTAAAAGGAATCATGGGACATGGGACAGAAGTTTAATCGTGAGGAAAATTTTTCAAGGCACAGCTCAACAGCTTCTCATACTTCTAAAATTCAATTATTTCCACGGAAAGCTTTAACAACCAAAAGATAACAGGAGGAAGTTAGGAGTCACCAAATAGGACTTATTTCTGCACACTGTAAATAAAAAGGTTAAAAATAAAAATAGTAATATTCCAGAAGGGTAAAAATATTTTTTTTTTTCTTTTTTTTTTTACATGGGATCTCTTGTTTGACCTTTTAATGTTTAATTAAAGCATGTATAATAACAATTATATTATCTATTAATATGTAAGAAAAATACAAACTGCAGAAAACTTGTTAAAATACAACTGTTGCCCTGAGGCAACAACACTGTTACGGAAAACTGGAAATGTTGGCTTCAGGCAACGTTGAACCATTGTGTCTTTAGGTATATTTAGTGGTAAATAGCAGATTATTCAACATAATTTTGTTCTAATCTTTATAATTAAGTAAAGATAAACTTGTTGGTGCAGGAATGTCAAGTTCAGGCTATTACTATGTTCTGTAGAATAATTTAATTACAAAAGCACTGAGCAGCAATACCACAAGTAATGCCAACACATGTCAGGAAATAAACCAGTAAAACCGACAGGAAACACGGATGGTTAAACTCTGGAATTTGACTCTAGTTTCATGCCTAACAAATGGTCGTGATCTTTGTTTTAATATGTCATTTGTGTAAAATGTTATAAAGTGACCCTTAAATTCTTTTATACATTCATTTTTTGGGTTGTTCCACAATGGTCAGACATAAACACCTTTAAACAACTTCCTTTTTTCATGCTTTTACATGTAAAATTGTGTTTATTGTAACTTGTTGAAGTTACTGATATTTTTATACATTTCTAAAATAAATGTTAATCAAAAGTGCAATGCTGTCTGCAGGCAACAGACCACAAAAACTTACCAAAAACACTAAAAGCTACTAAATTTCTCTAGAAATCTAGGTATTTCTCTGTTTTTGTGGGGGTTGGGGGTGGGCGAGGGTATATAAAACAAACAAACAAATAAACAAACAAAAAAAAACACAAAAACAAACAAACAAAAAAAAACATTGTTTTCCTCATTGGCGTGATGCATGTGGGGTTTTAAAATGACATTTTATAGAAATCATTAGAAATTTCAAAATGTATTATGATGTCTTTTTATGTGAAATTAATTATATTTCATGTAAATTTCATGTATTTTCACAGTTTTCTTTTTATTATTTTACATTAGACATGTAAAATCTATTTCTGTAATCCTATTGGCATTTCACCGTATTTAAAAAAAAAATACAGGAAGACTGTGAAAAAATACTTTTTATTTTTGTATTTTAATGATAAATCTCTGTATTCTTGGTTTCCTTTCACTCTCTTTGTATAACACAAGATAATTTCTACAATTTGTTTCAATTATATCTGATGTAACTGACAAGAAAACAGGAATATGGTATAATTGCTGTAAATACAACATCTTGAAAGTTAGAAATACTATGGCTCACCTTGTTGGGCCTGTGTTTCACCACTCAATAAAAATGCAATAATGTTTAATCTTTACTATGCAACACAGTATATATTTCAATCTCTGGAGTTAATGGTTTCTCAACTGAAGTGGCCGCACTTGCAAATAACAATTTTGCTCCTGCAAATGAACTCAACTCCCTGATGAGGTGAAAAGTCTACCAGCCTTGACAGTAGGGAATGATTTCACACAGGCTCCTTATCAAATCATATTCACACACGCACGAGCACACATAAACACACCAGCTGTCAATGCAGTCATGACTGAATATATGAATGTCAGAATCGTTCAACAGGAGAGGCAACAATGAAGAGACACTAAGCAACTGGGGGAATCAGTATGATGTTTATTATCTGTGAAAATCCACATGTATTAAACGTTTATATATATATATAAAAAAAAACAAAACAAAACATATATTTAATATTGCAATCACAATCCACAAAGCTTGTTGTTTTATTATTCAGGCCCAGTATTATTTAGAAGTAATCTACATGGAAATTAATATGCAGTAATTGTGTTATTGTTGTCCAATGTGAGGGCTTCTTGTCTCCTGGTGCTAAAAAGTTGATAATGACAGACATTAGCTCACTCTGAAACTGTGAGACAATACAGATACATATTATTTAAATGCATGTCAAGTAATGTTTTTATTCAACCAATGATCTGTGAGTTGCAATTACACTTGCACTTTGCCAAAAGCAGGATAAATGCAACAGAAATTAAAAACTTTATTAAAATAGTTCTTTTGTGTTTGGTTTTTTTTTCACTGACCGATCACCCACCGAGTTCGTAACCTGGGAGTGTTGATAGACTCGGTTCTGACTTTCAGCAGCCACATCAAAACTTCACTAAGTAGCTTTTTACCAGCTCAGAAACATCAACAGAATTAAAAGTTTAGTCTCCCAGAAAGACCAAGAGAAACTTACTGGTCGTTTAACAGGACTTCTTAAAAAGAGCATTAAACATCTGCAGCTCATCCATAACGCTGCTGCTAGAGTTTTAACCAGGACTAAGAGATCTGAACACATCACACCAGTTTTGAAATCTTTACACTGGCTTCCAGTCAGTCACAGAATAGATTTTAAAACCCTTCTGATTGTTTACAAATCCCAGAATCGTTTAGGCCCAGAATACATCTGTGATATGTTCAGAGAAAATGAACCTAGCAGAGCTCTTAGATCCAAAGACTCTGGTCAACTAGTCCAAACCAGAGTCCAGACTAAACATGGAGAAGCAGCATTTAGCTGTTATGCTGCAAACAAGTGGAACAAACTGCTAGTGGAGATTAAATTTTACCAAATGTAGACACTTTTAAATCCAGGTTAAAAACATTTCTTTTCTTTTAATGTGTCAGTGTCTGGAGCAAATAAACACCTGGATGAGGGAGAATTTTCTACAATTAAATGAAGACAAAACTGAGATTATTCTGTTTGGTAGCAAAGAGAAGAGGGTCAGCATTGGTAAACACCTGGAGACTCGGGCTCTTAAAATCACCGACCAAGTACGTAACCTTGGAGTGTTGATAGACTCAGATCTGATTTTCAGCAGCCACATCAAAGCTTCACTAAGAAGCTTTTTACCAGCTCAGAAACATCAACAGAATTAAAAGTTTAGTTTCCCAGAAAGACCAAGAGAAACTCATCCATGCATTCATCTCCAGTAGACTGGATTACTGTAATGGTCTTTTAACAGGACTTCCTAAAAAGAGCATTAAACATCTGCAGCTCATCCAGAACGCTGCTGCTAGAGTTTTAACCAGGACTAAGAGATCTGAACACATCACACCAGTTTTGAAATCTTTACACTGGCTTCCAGTCAGTCACAGAATAGATTTTAAAACCCATCTGCTTGTTTACAAATCCCAGAATGGTTTAGGCCCAGAATCCATCTGTGATATGTTCAGAGAATATAAACCTAGCAGAGCTCTTAGATCCAAAGACTCTGGTCAACTAGTCCAAACCAGAGTCCAGACTAAACATGGAGAAGCAGCATTTAGCTGTTATGCTGCAAACAAGTGAAGCAAACTGCCAGTGGAGATTAAATTTTACCAAATGTAGACATTTTTAAATCCGGGTTAAAAACATTTCTTTTCTCATGCGCCTATGCATGAAATCTGCACGGTAACTTTTTTTAACTTATCTTGCTTTTAATCATTTTAATGTAATTTATTATTTTATTGTGATTATGTGTTGATGCCTTTTACTATTCTAAATATCTGTAATGCCTTTGTTTTATGTAAAGCACTTTGAATTGTCCTGTACATGAAATGTGCTGAACAAATAAACTGCCTTGCCTTGCCTTTTTTTTTTTTTTTTGGCTTTTCTAAATGAGAAAAAGGTAAAAAACATATAAATGTATCTGATCACCACAAAGATTCAGGCATAACTATGTAACTCCAAATTATGCATATTCTATGGATAACTATCCATCCATTGTCTAAATACCCTATTATTCCAATGCATGGCCATGATGGTGGCTAGAGTCCAGCAGCTGTGAGGTGGTAAGCTGCAAGTGGCATGGTACACCCTGGACAGGCTGCTAGTCCATTATAGGCCCAAAACAGTCACACAACCAACTATTCACGCTCATACTTGTTCCTAGAGAGAATTTAGAAATGCCAGTCAAACTAACAAGCATGTTTTTTGCACTGTGGGAAGCCGGAGTACTAGCAGCAACCCATGCATGCATGGGGAGAACATGCGAAACAGGAAGGCTTCAGCAGAGCTCTGAACCAGGAACCTTCTTGCTGTGAGGGCGGTCCTAACCACCACATGCCCTGCAGCTTATATTTATAACTAATTCAGTATAAACTAATAAAACTTAGACAGAAACACTAATGTTATTAAAAATCTCTGAGGGTCAAACTGAAAATTCCCCTAAAACAAGTTGGCTTTGAAAACAGATTTTTGTTATTATTTATTTATTTATTTATTTTACATAAAAGTGTCACTTGATTTCATCTATAATTATTTTTTTTCCCCTAAGAGAATCTGTATTGTCACCAGGGGAGATCTATGTGACCCAAGATATGAATAAATACTACTAAAGTACATATGTGCACAAGCCTGATGGAAAAAAGACTACATGCAAAGATGAAAAAAGTAGAATAGCATTAAGGAGAAAAAGATGGAACTGTCATATGTCAAATAAGTTAATCCAGAAAAGTATTTTACCATAAGAATGATTACATAAAAATTTACATTAACAATATATTAATAATAATATAATATTAATTATATACTAACTATTAATGTATATATATATATATATATATATATAAAAGAGTACAGTACAGAGTACAGTACATATTTTTTTCTGTTCTCTTATTAATAGGCTCTTGTCAACAACAGTGGTCATCTCCTCTTAGTATACGAAAATGTGTCACATATGGAACAATGCTAAAAATGAATAATAACAAGAAAAGGAACAAGAATAATAATGGTGATGATATATGAAGCATAAAGAGGTATACTCTTTATGTTTCTGCAGAGTGAAAAAAAGATACAGGCCCGGACAAGAGGATGATTTCTTTAGTTGATTAATGGCTAGTCAAGAGACCCGAATAAACAATAAGCAATCAACATTTTGATTAAAGCTCGGTCAGGCTATTGGCTTCTTTAATCTCCACATTATGTGTGTCTCTGACCCCCAGTGAGTTCTCTTTCTTCACCAGTGTCTGGAAGCAATTAATACGTGATACAAAGAAGCATTTAACTGCTGTGCTGTGTGATTTAGTGCTAATTATCCAAACAAAGAAGATGCACTGTCTTAATCATCAAATCTTATTTCCTTTCAACATGCATGCATTCTGAGCATAATCAGATCTGCTTTGAGTACAGGGAAGTTTGCATGTGAAATCGGGAAGATTAAAATGAACACCTACTTTTAGCTGTTCTATACTGTGTGCTATAAGAACACAGGTAAAGCCAAGGGTGTCGTGACAAAGCAGTGTCAAAGGCTGTCAGGTTCTCAAGCTAATTAAACCTCTGGCTCATTTTGTTCCCAAATCACTCCTCACAAAGACCCTTGAGTGGCATCAATGAGCAAGCTCAGGCTTAAGTGAATGTTTACCTTCCCTAATGACTATCTGTCTTGGTGCTTGGGTAAAAACCAGTGGCACGGTTCTCAGTGTAACTCGAGGTTACACAGACTCACAAAGAGACGAGATCTCGGTAAGAAGTCTGTGTGCCAGCTGTTTAATGACAAAAGACCATTTGCAGGTTGTCATTACTGTTGCTGTGCGTAATGATTGTTGAGCAGCATGGCAGCTCAATAATGCACCATGCTGCTTAACACAGAAAAGATGCAAGGATTTCCTCACCTCTTTTCTGCCTGCTGGCTCCATTTCTAAAAGAAATACATGGAAGCAGGAATCTCAGCTACCAACTCTGACACCATTGCATTTGGTCACAGACCATACATCCCAACAATAAGGAAATGAGGTGGTTAACTATTAGGGTTTTTTATGATACTTTCAGTATTTTTTTCTGGTTTAACTGGAATTATCTCAAAAGTAAACTTATGATTTCTCATCTTTATGAACATTTGGGATAAGGGCTTCCCCCAACTAGTGGCTGGGCTCACCCCTAGGGTGAAAAGCATAATCATATAGAGGGCTCATAGTAGAGTCACTTCTTCTCTGTGTTGAAAGGGGCCAGCTGAGGTGGTTTGGGCATCTGGCCAGACGTCTCTAATCCCTCTAATCTAGAAATCCCTCATTCTAAAATGGTGTTAACCTCAAAGTTTCCAAACTGAACTAAGGAACTTTGAAAATACCTTATGCTGAAAGTGTTTCCAAGCAGGCCCTGACTTACATTTAGAAATCATTTGTTCCATTTCTGTTTCATTTTTAAAACATAAGTCCAATATCTCCCAACCTCTGAAGGGAGGCTCAATAAAGTGGGGGGGGGGGGAACTTAGCAGTACTGGACTTTGTCATAATCGGTTGTGTATTTCTAAAGTTTTCCAGCACACATATATGAGTTATTTAATTGTTAATTTCAGGTGTTCTATGCATGCATTTCATCTGCACTACAAGACACAGTCTCTTAAAGAACAGAACGATAAATGGTGTCAGAAACTATCTTATTTGTGTTGCATGCTGTACATATTGGAAATTCTAAGTAACATTCCTTCATGGCTTATACATTTCAAAAGCTCAGCTAGGGGATATGTGACTGAACGCAGCTGCAGAGGTTCTGCTTTTTCAATCTTTGGGGGCCTCAAAGAGCAGAAAAGTGACTTCTTGTTACTGTTCACTGCACCCCCACCATGACCTGCACATTGCAAACACCTTCCTAGTGCTTTAATGAGCACTTTGCCGTGACATTGTCTTTAATCTTTTTACCACTGCGCACTTGGTTCACATCCACACGGTCCACACGGACAACCTTATGTTCCATCAATTGACAATCAATTCTCTTTCCTTCCCTGTCTCTCAAAAAGAAATAAACAAACACTCTGGCTTCAGTGTGCACTGCAGTTCCTTAAACATAATCTACTCTTGTACACATACACACTCAAATCAATGAATGATTTATTTGAAATAGTAAACATAAGCTGTTGGGACTTGCTTCTACAGCATTCAATTGAGTTTTGGGGCACTGAGACCTGAAAACAGTAGGCTACTTTTAAAAACTGCCTAATGTTATGTGAATCCATGGAAGTAACGAGCCATCACCCTCCCCATACTTTCATCTTTTACTCAGAATTTTAAAAAGAATATATATATATATATATATATATATATATATATATATATATATGTGTGTGTGCTTACAGACGAACTTTAAGTGGTCAGCAACAATGCAGCTTAAAAACAGGAAAAAGAAAAACCCTCAATCCAGACGAAATCCTATAGACCAAAGCCTGCCTGTTCCTATTAGGTAGTTGTCCTTCACAAGTCCTCATCGCTGTAAGGCAGGGTCAGAAGAGAAAGGCACCCAATCCCAAGACATGATGATGAAACCGTGACAAATCAACTCATTCTTTCACTTGAGATTCTGCAAGTCGCTGTGCCATGGGATTTCTGCCTCTCTTTGAGTTTGGGAGCTAGTGAATCTCGAGACTCAATAGTGTTCATTTCTCTAATCCAATCCCTGTATAAAACCTCTCTTTGAACGTCTGCAGAAAAGCTGAAAGGCAGCACATATCCCTCCCTTCGTTCGCTGCTCTCTGCCTCTGATCCGCGCTCAGTGTCCGACGCACAAGCGCTTGGATAGAGCAGATCTAATTAAGTTTGCTGATGGTGAAAGTGATGATTATTCTGTAGGAAAGGGGAGAGGGGGAAAAGGGGGCAAGGAAGATAACGAGAATAACTCATCTGCTCCTCTTCCTCACACTCCTTGTCTTCCTCATGAAGATGGTGATCATCATCGCCACCACAACCACCTTTAGTCATTATTCAAATAAGTCAAACTTGCTCGTGATTTATTTAAACTAAAATAATCTTCATTTAAATCGGTTAGCTACACCCAACCAATTCCCAGAATATGAGTTTTATTAAACCACTTTCCCTTTGTCTCTTATTTTAATTAACATTTTTCAAATAGATATTTAATCCCCCAAAAATCCCATATTTGTATTTTAAGAATAAACGAAAATACCTTTACAATTATAAGATATATTGCAAACGTCCTAATAAAGAGGAAGCAGGGCAGTTCATCTGGGACAAATTCCTCTCTTTATTTATTTATTTATTTATTTATTCATTCATTTATTTATTTATTTATTATTCATAGAAGGATCGCCTGCAGGTGTTCCATCAGTTTCCTAAAATGAGGCATCCAACACACCACCATCCTCTCACCATCTCCGCATCTAGCCTGCCTCCCCCTCCACTTCTGAACACCTCCTACTCTCACTTCCTCCAGTTACGTCCCAGCCAACCGGGAGTATTCTCACTGCTGGAATAAATTAAATAGAGTCTGTATGGTACGGAAGGAGGGGGGTGGGTGAGAGAGCGCCCCGAATGCCATTCACACACTCCGTGCGTTGGGAGTCCAGTCACCGTCAGTCATCAGCTGCTCTTCGCTCGCCCTGCGTGCGCCCAGAGCGCGTCTCTCCAGTCAACAGCCGAGATGAGTTAAAGGACAATAGCTTACCTCTCCCTCCTCAGATGTGGGTGGTCTCTGTGTATTCGCTGATTCAGAAATCTTTTAAAAAATGACCATTCAACCCGGTAGGTTTTGAGTCCGCTGCGACTCATTCCATTGGAGTAAACCTGCTGTAGCCTTCCTGCAGCGCATCGTCGAAGGCTCTCCGCTGGAAATATACCAACAGAGCTTATTCTGAGGAGCACTGGATGCTTTCTGTTTAGTTCAACTTGTGCAGCCCGTCATTGTTTGTTTGCCTCCGAAAAGAAAGTCTGTTTCCAATGCCGTCCAGTCTACGCGCCTAGCCGAAAGCAACTTCACGGTCCTATCAAGGGATTTTACGGAAATAAATTCCGATCAATCACGGACTACATGACTTACAAAAACAGGTAAAAAGCACGCAATCAAAGTGTTATTTTACCCTATTAGTTATAATTTTGATGTCTGTATTATGTGGGCAACAAGAAGTGGACTGATAGCAGTGAAGTGACCATTTGCTGACATTTCTCACCCAGTTAAAGTGAACAAATTAAGCCACCCCACTTCATCTTTATCATATAGTGCCTAAAACCAAACATCTGATGTGTTGTTCTTTTTCCCCATGCCTTGTTCTTTTACTCTTCCCCCTCCTTCCAGCAGGACTTATCGGGAGTACAGGGAGAATGAAGAATCACCGGGGCCGGGGGAAACAGCATGAGTGGCCCGTGCATCTTCGTTAGACCGGTGGCCCTCATGTTTCTATGGAATTGGTTATCACTAAGCCTGCTCCAGAGCTGGTTGGCAGTAGGGGCAACTGCGGCGGACTCTACCGGGGCTGGCTTCAGCGGCTCCACTGGGCCCCTGGGCTGGCTCCTCTCTGAAAAGGGTCCTTTCCACAGCTCGCAGGAGTTTGTTGATTTCACAGAGCGCTACCAGCAAGGATTCACCACCAAATACAAGATATACAGGTGAGGGACAGTGGACAACAGTGTCAGGAATGACTGCATGCTCTATAAAAAAGGAGAAGGAAGTTTGAGCATTCAAAGTCGAGAAAATGTAGGAAATTTGAAGGCAAAAAAGTTTTTAAGAAAGCAAAGGCAAGAGATCACATTATATTTGTTCTTTATACTATAAACAATATAGATTAAGTAGTTGGAAAATGAAGATTACACAGTGGAGTTTTGCATGCAAATGAAAGCTCAGTGTGGAGTCTGTATGGATCCAAGCTTCTTTGGGTGCGACTGCTTGCCTCCTCTGTTTTGTGGGTAGTGAAGACATATGGTTGGAGGATGCCAAACCCTCAGAATGGTGCATATCAGTGAAAACTCCAAGTGGAGATACCACAGGAGAGTTTCAGCAAAGCAGTGGGACATTACAGATATCTGACTGAGCCTGTTGATGTGTGACAGTGGGTAGACAGAGGGGCTTTAGAAGTGTGTGGTGTGAAGTATGGTGGGTGTGTGCTTAGAAGCGGCAGGGTGTTGTTTGAAAGCTTCCTGTGATGTATGATGTCATCTTTCCTTAGTCTTTTTTTTTTTTTTTTTTACTGAGGACATTAAATACAAAGTAAATACACAAAGGTGCATGTTCCATGTAGCATAAGCAGACGTGTAGTTCTCTCTTCTGTTTGGGTGCAGTACAAATGGCACAACAAACAAGTACTCTTTTTATATTTTAAAAACAATTTGACCTTCAAATCATACATCTTAATATAAAGAATTATTTATTGGTCATTTTGCATACCAACATGTAGCAGCAGCAAACGAGAATTGACTTTAAATGCATCTATCAGGCTTCTATTATTAGTCGCTCTTGTCAAAGAAAAGTGTGTTCATGTTTGTGCTGGTAATCTTCAAAACAGAAACACCAGAATCATTTAAACCCAGAGTAGTGAAATCCTTTTAGGTGGAGGTTCAGCACAATGCCTGTGTAAGTCAGCATGACCTACACAAACCGCACACTGTAACTGAAAGGGCAGAGTGTTGTGGGAGTGTGTGTATGCTTGTGATATGGATCACCCTGTACTGTACATACATGTTTTGTTCTGAATAGGCATGGAGATTGTTTTTTATGCACACCCCCCCATTTTAATTTCAAGTTCATATCCTTTAGAGTGGAACTTTGTTATGACATTGAAAAAAAAAAAAAATGAAAGAGTATCACCCAAAATTCAGGAAGGCTTTTTCATTTTAGAGAGATGCTGGTTTTAGTCAACAACAATCTTCATTAGGGGATAGTGCGTGAAATGTTTGAGCATGTATAGGTGTGCATATTTGTAAGTGTGCGCAAGTTAAGTGTTGATACTCTGTGATGAGAGCAATGTCGGAGTGTCCACCACCGTGCAGTGGAGGGGCTGCTGCCAGCCGAACAGAGGGCTGACTGACAGTGGCATTTAGCAGCTGACAGGGGTGACAATGCCAGGCAAAGATAGAGAATGTAGCGCTGTTTGCTTCCCAACATCCATCATTTCCTTCTTTACTATCTCTCAGTCAGCATCCTCTTTCTACTCCTCAGAATGACTTCATGCCTTGTTTCTCCTTCCCTGTATTCATTTCCTCCTGCTCATTTTGTGGGCAACCCCAAGCATCAGAATCTGACAGATATTAGCATACATTAGATTAACAAATGCACAGGATTAACAGTTTTACATAACTAAAACTCACTCATTTTCTTTGGTTTAGAAACCCAACTCTAAGCCATCTACAGAATTCTGTAATCGACAATATGACTAAAATTGATGTCCATTATGCAAACATTGGAAAGTCTAACTGTCCTTTTCCCTTGGGCTACACTGGCCTTTGAGCTATCTGACCAATAAGAAAAAAAATGGGCTGATTAGAGCAAAATCTAACAGAAGCCAGTGAAAAGGTGAAATAATAATGTCAAAAGTGTGAGACAATGTTCTTGCATCGTCGTTTGCTTTCCACAGTTTTAAAAACAAATCTCTTTTTATGTCTTTAAATATCTTGCACTTCTAGCTCTACCATCCATCAATAAGTGGTTATGGATGTTGAGAACTGAGATCAGAGGCGCTTTCACACTGCAATGGGCTGTGCAGTGATTATTTTAAGGGGTCCAAAAGAGGCTCATGTTTTTTGAAAGAAAAAGATATCCAGGTTGGGAAATCTTTGGGTTATTTGGATTGTTGCAGACACTTTGCAGCCTTTTATGAGACAATTAAAGTCCTGTTACTGCGTCTTGAACCACCACCACTCTGCATTTTAATAAAAGTGTAAAACCTGAAGCTGTTCTCACATGAGAGAACCCCACCCACCCCAATTTGGACAGCTTCCCGCAGTGCTCATGCAAATTTTGCTTTTCTAAGAGTAGAGATGCAGTATCACAGAAAGAAATATAAATGATAAATTAGCGTTTATTTTCCACCAGGTCAGCAGGAGACTAAATAAAAACTAAAATCCAAACCTTTTTTCTCTCATCTTACGTTCACTCTCCCCCTCCTTCCATCCCTCCCTCCCTTGCTTTTCAGATGATCTCAAACCAATTGCTTCTCCTTACTCATAAATATTCTCCAGAGCTCAGTTGGCCTTTTCCGTCAGGGGGCAGGGGAGAGGGAGTCGAGGGATGTGGGGGAGAGCTGGAGGACTTAAAAGTACAAAAAGAGGAGACCATGAGGGACCACAGCTTTATCCCCCCCTGCTGGCTGCCCACTGCACCAGAACAGCCTGTGGACATTTCCAAATCTAATCAATTTTAAAAAGTATCAATCTTAATAGAGTATTATTCAGAGTAGAGGTTGTAAAGTGTCTAATTTTTTACACTAACAATTTGTCATCTTCTGTCTGTATGACATTAGGGGCAGATTAAAAAGCTTGGAGATTTACTGCTCTCTCTTGCAGCACTGTGATGTGAAAGATTGTAAAAAAAAAGAAAAAAGTGATTTTCCAACAGCAAAGTTCTTTTCAAGGTCTGATCAAATGCAATAATAACTGTAATAGATTAATGGATTCAGCGAATTCAAAAGCAGTGAAAAACAGACGCAGAGGCACTTAACGATATTACTTCCACTGTGATTGCAGAAAAATGCACCCGTAGGCCATGTCAGGCACAGTGCTGGTTGTAAGACAGTGATTCATTCTTCTTCTGATGAGCTAAAAACCTCACAACAGCTGTGTGACTTTTCTTTCAGATGGAAAGGAGCCAGCTGGTTCTGTGTCCTTGTCCGGGCACTTATACCTGGTTGCATTTGAAATAGTCACCAATGAAGCAACAAAAAAATGTTTCTGACTGCTCGTCTCCTTCGTACTGGTGACACAGGGTTAAACTGGAGATATTTTATCGAGCTAATGCCAACCCTTACATCTCAGCTGGTGTAAAATGAACAAAAGCATGTTCTTTTTAATAATTTAGAGGCGTGTGGTGTTGTGAAATCATCTATGCCAGTGTGAGAAAGTCTTGTGCCATGATTTCTCGTGTGTAGTCGACTCATATAGAGAAAGTAGCATATTAGTCAAAATGTCACCATCTCCTTTCTTCTTCTTCATGGACCATAACTTTTACATCACGCCTCATCTCTTGCATTTTCTCCCCTCTTTTTTCTCTCCTGTCAGCCCACTGGCTATTACACCGACTTCATTTGATGTAAGGAGTCGTCTCTTGTAATTATGGAGCGATTAGTGTTTCAATTACATGCAGACATGTTTGTGGAGATGAGAGTGATGATTTCACAATACCTGTCATTCTGCCTGTTGTGCTTTATCTGCCTTGTGTTTATGACTTTGTCATTGTGCTGTGAGTTCTTTAGATGGGAAAGCACATTTTAAAGAGATTATGAAATGGGATGGAATAAATGGGCACATAATAGCAATGAAAAGAACAAAGAAAAAAGAGGAGAGGTTAAAGGACATGAAATCACCACACACTGCAATGCAAAACAACTAACAGATAATACTGATGCTCAATAAGTTGATATTAGATGTTTATTTTAAAACTTCTGAAGTCCTACAATAAAGTATTTTTAAGGTAATTTTATCTTTTTTCCTCCCAAATCTAAATCAAAAGATTTAAGTGTGGCTCTGCTGGATATGTGAAAGTGTAGCTCTACAACCTGTCATAGCTGAGGTGCAGTTTGGGTAACTGCCATTACTAGATAGCATATTGCAAAAAAATGTCCACTCTGGACCAAATTTTTTAATTTACCTGCATGCCAGTCATTTAGATGATACTATATTTACATTTTGTCTGTAATTCTAAAGATATCTCTTTATGTTTTAGAGATGCATGTCAATTATATTAAACAACAAGTTAAAAATTGGGATGAACTCAAACTTTGGCATAATATATGAATGTTCAATACTTCATTCTGCTGGGGCTATAAAATAATAGTCTTTTTTGCTTCGGCCAGGAGGATGTTGACTAAATCTATGGTGGCATGCCTGTTACCTATTAATAAGAGGGGACTGTCTTTACTGGGCAGCCTTTGCATTTTCTCCATGTGTTCACAGAAAACTAAAAGCTACTGCAGAGAAATTATGTATTTCATATCATGCATATTAAGTCTGTTAGATCTATTAAGCAAAACTATTCTTTTTTAATTAATTTCCATTTGGGCTCCTGTTAGGCAAGCAAATTGCAAAATTTCTTTCCAGAGATCACGGCAGGGAGACTATTTGCTTTCTATTTCCCACTAATATGTTTTTCTTTTAATCATTCCCACAATATTTACTTCATTAAATGAAGTGCTTGTTCTACTAAAAGCTCAATGGAATCTTAATCATAGATGTCGGATTTAAAAGAAAAAAAAAATATATATATATATAAACTAAATGATTATTTTTAAAAAAACACCCAAAGAAGGTTGCCAGAAATGCTGAGGTGGTACGCTTACCGGCAGCTTTGTCTTTAAGATGCTATTTAGAACCAATGAGCATTTAGAAATTGACCTGAAATGTTTAATGTCATTATCATCATTATCAATTCATCATCACCATCAATTTGTGTATAAAACACTTTTAAAACACCAGCCACAGCTGAACAAAGTGCTGAACATCTAAGTAAAATAAAAGCATAAAATATCAGCATAAACCAATGAAAATGAGTTAAATAATATGAAAAATATACAATAAAATTAAACATATAAAGAAAACTGGCCTCCTTAGCTTGTTAATTTTGATCATGAAACACAAACTCTCGAAGCTCAGGTATGGGTTTTAATGGATTCTGAAAAAATAACAAAAGGAAGTTAACCAACCTTTCCTTGCCCCTTCTTTAGATTGGTTATCTCAATATTTCAGATTGGTTTAGTTTTTCCATTTTTTTCTTTTATTTCAGCCTTTCTATATCAAGCCAATCTTCCGCTATGCTCCTGAATAGGCCTGTCACGATAACAAATTTAGCTGTACGATAAATTTTCTCAGAAATTATCGCGATAAACGATAATATTGCGCAGAGCGCTAATGTGTCATTTTGAGACCATTCTCAACTAATATAGTGACATATGCCGTAATAATGCAAGTACACATTTTCAAAGGTCAATAAACTAAATAAATAAAAGCGCCTTTTTCACTGTTGCATCTTCAAATAAACTCCAGACAAGTAGACAAGCATGCCGGTTTTAATGACGAACCAAACTTCAGCACTTTACATCGAACAAAAACCCGTGTTCTTCTTCTGCTCTTCAAAATCTACTGCTTGTGAAACAAAGTCATTCTGCCCTCTGTTGGCCTTATAAGTAACTACAACCCAGCAGTTAGCTGGGATACCACATTCACATACGCCGGGACACCGGCCCAAAAGTTATGCGGCCCACTGGGAATCCTCCCAAACCTCTCGATTAGCCGGCATTGCTCTTAATGTGTATTTTGTCATATACGGTAGTATATAGGCTGATTCTATTTGCGTAATGTGCCTGCGGATTACAGGGGTTATTACGGTAGACCAGGAAGTGGGGGCTTTGTACTGACGTCGTAAGCTAGAATGTGTGTGTTCTGCTTACATGTGGGAAGCAGCGAAACAATAAAAGAGGAGATGCTTGCATCTATTATTTACATATTTCAGCATGAGAATCGGAGGTTTAGCGCGAGAGCGTGAGAAGCCACTTAAATACGCAAGTCTCATGGCCATTGCGTGTTGGCAGCCGTGCAAAACAAATGCGGCTTACCGGCTCGTGCTGCAACATGCTGCAGTCAAGTGTGACACTAGAGAGATCACGCCGCAAGAAACCAGAGCGTTTAGTCGAAATACTCCATAGTGAAACCTATTGTCATACACAGTCTATGGTAAAGGGGGGACGAAAAAAAATTATCGCGGCCGGCAAACTTATCCTGCTCTTATTTTCTTATCGTTCAATTAATTGACTTATTGCTTATCGCGACAGGCCTACTCCTGAAGTCTATTCATTTTAAAGTCACACTATGTAGCATTTTGACCTTTAGGACTGGGATATACTTGCTGTTAGCAATGCGTCCATTCACATATCATGGCTACCACGTATTCCTAGCATTCGTTCAGTACGCAGGCCGCTCTCGTTGACGCAAGGTAACATGTCATGTGGGAGAGTTGCAATATTAACTTGAATGCTAGAGGTGCTGATGCAAACAAGAGCATGAACACGACAGATCCTATGAACACAACGATGGATAGTTTTGAAAACCGTTTCTCGAACTTCGTCCCTGGCTATCAGCATCTTTATGATTTTTCCTCCCTGTTGCACAGTGGCAAACACTTGTGCCTTAACAGTTGGCAACACACTGGAAGTGTTTGGCAGTTATATGTTATATGTTATGCTCTGGAAATCCAATGTGAGTGGTAGGTCACCCTAGCGGTGACCTCCAGTATTCAGTGTTTTCGCTGTGTCGTGCATCTGTCATTTGCAGCAATGATATACACAAACGTAGCGGAACGTTTATGTGTGTGCTTGCATATGCAGTGGTATATCCTTGCCCTAAAACTCTGCATTTCTGACTCGTTTGATGCCTCAGTGACATTTATTATGTAGATTTCTGGAGCCGTCGCCGCCCAACAGCATCCCGAGGCTGATAAACCGCACTTTGCAACTCTTTCTTCCGCATAACGTTGCAGCTCAGTTTTGCTTTATGCACCACATCACACGGTAGCAAGTGGATGTCAACACACCAGTGGCTTTAAATGCACACTGGTTGATTCAGCAAGGAAATGTAAGAGGACATCATAGTTCCATTGCCTATTTACGTTGTATTGTAACTAGTTCAAATCTCCGGCATTTATAAGCTCGTTACCCAGCTGAGAACACTTTAGCACAAACTTGTTGAGCAAACACAGCAAGAACTGTAAAAAGAAATGCACGTTTGTGACAATGAATGAATCTGCACCATAAAACATCAATCTCAGTGGTTACAAACCATGTTGTCAAGGTGAAGAGAGAGACTTCATTTGACAGAAGTGACAATTTTAATATTACATTTTTCAAGTGTTTAAGAAAAAAAGGAAAACAAGTTCACTTTAACCTAATGATAAGGATACTGTCTGCTTTTCACAGCTCCCAAGTTAAGTGTCTGTCATCATTAGACCTCAAGGTTGTTGAGATTGACTGCTTGTGTTTCTTTTTCAGACTTAATTTGAAAATGTTTTTTTTTTTTTTTTTTTTTTTTTTTTTTTCTGGCGAAAGTAAAAAGAAAAAAAAAAAGCAGATGAGGGCTTAATAGTTTTACTAAACCAAGGATGTTGATGAGCAGGAGCAGGATTTTCTGGGTTCGATGTGAAGTGTTTTGGTGGTCTAACATCCCATTTACATATAATTGGAAACACAGTGAGAGGTTTACCTTTCAGCAAATCACAAATACAGATAATTTCCAGTAATTTATATGTATATATATATATATATATATATATATATATATATATATTTTTTTTTTATTTTATTTTTTTTACCTAACACACCACAGAGCATGTCCACAGAGAACATGCATGTGTGAACACTTTCCACCATGCATGAATGCCTTAGCAGCTTTCTGGACACAAGTCCAACCATTATTCTCCAGTTAGAGGTTGAAAGTGTCTTTAGGACAAAGGCTGGGCAGCCTCCTCCTCTTCATCCCCAGCAGCAATGGCGGTGACGAGGACTTCATCCAGTGTGGCGCTTATGGCTTCTGACAAGTGTGTGACGGGGGACTTATCAGGGTCAGAGGTCTGTGGAGGCAGCTTGTATGAAAGAGAGATTTTCTGTGAGTGAATGTGAAGTGGATGACCTGAGCTTTGAACAATGGGTTCCAGTGTCAGTAGATACTCATTTGTTCCCTTGGGGATCATCAAGATTTTCCCCATTAAATTTGATTAATTATATATTCACAAGATATTTTCGATCAAATTATGGTGGTGACTGCAGCAAATTATAGTGAAGTGAACAGTGCATGGCAGCTTATGAAGTCACATGCAAAAGAGACAGCCTGATCTTATGAAATAGAGTGTGAATAACAAGCCTAACGTCATTTCACGCTATGTACAGTGAGAGGATAACACCCTGCTATGTGCTTGTAGCTTAACCCTAACCATTTGTGTGTCATTTTAACGTCATAAAAGGGTGAAAAGATTAAAATACACTAAAGTGACACACAAAAGTGTGCCTGAAACAAGTTGCTATTTATTCACATCGCCTTGTGATCACGTTGAAATAAACAAATGCATTGCAAATTAAGGAAATGTCTTTTGAAATTTGACAGCAGCATTGCTATAAATGGTCTGCAAATATCTTTTTTTTTCTTTTTTTTTTTTTTACTTTGTCATGAAAGTAACAGATCAAAAGAGAAATGAAATAACCACTAAATTGGAATTTATTCTACACATGCAAATAAATTATACCTCGTGCTTGAACTAAATTTGACTTTTTTGCTTAACTTCAATAACTTAAACACTCACAAAGAGACATGTAAAACTATACAATGGAAGACTCACTCAGTTCCAGTCAGGTCAGTTATGTGTTTTTTTATGTCACTGGGAATCTTGCCCATTGTTGTCTGTCTCCACTATAAGTAGTTCTCTTCTGTATTTACATTTGGTGTGAGTTGCTGCAGTTCTATAATCTATTTGCAAGTGTTGTGTGTTGTTTCTGTGCATGAGTTGTCACATTGATGAAGCTGTTTCTAAGTTTGCTAGAAGCTGTTGTACATTAAGTATTCTTGGCCACTGTACAGAATGTACCATCCCACTAAACATTACAACATCCCTGCAAATGCCATCAGGAACACTATAAATTGTCTTTATTCGTTTAAGATATGCAAGGAAAAAAATAGTGTAAGCGAATCACAAAGTTTCCATTAATCTCTGTGTACATGAACAAAGGAAGTGCTACATTCAAGTCAAACAATAATTTGCATCCAACCAGTGTCAAACTACCCCATGAATCCCAAAATGCTGCCCAGTCATGTCCCATTGCTGTGTGTTATTATGGTATTTGTTCAACAACTCTTATAATAAAGGTCCTAAATAACAGTTTTACTGCACCTGCTTGGCAGAAAAAACAACAATAGAATGTGAGAAGTGCTACCAAGCTGTAAATGCAATTACATTTTAGCAAAGCCACGCTTTGATTAATGCATGTACCGTTGATGTACAGCTAGAGGGACTGCTGTGTTTACTCTGATTCTAAATTTAAAGGAAAAAGAAACTATATTTGTTGCTTGGGTATAGGGTGTGCTGACAGCCACGGGCTGGAATAGGTTTGCCTATGTGTTGGGGACTTTGATTGCAGAGGAGGCAGGGGGTTGGAGCAGGCATTCACTGTATTGCAAAGACTATTACTCACTCTAACAATTAGCTTTTATCTATTTGCTTTACTTTTAGATCAGATGGCCACTTTAGTTTACATAATTAGGCTAATTATTTTATTTATTTATTTTTTTTTGTTATTCATTTTGAAGGTCCCCTTTAGCTATCAGCCTTATTTCTAGGAGCAGAAAGTTAACTCATCAAATGCCTCAATGAAATTTTATCAGATTGGATGCAGTGAGCTCCACTTTCAAATACTGTCACCCTTATTATGTTATTTTCCTGCAACTGACTCAGATTGACCGATGAATGATGAAGTCTTGAAATAGCTCGTAAAAAAAAAAAAGAAGAAAAAAAGGTAAATCAGCACAGTGCTCCAGTATCCTTGATTATCGGAGCTCAAATCGGGGCTCTGGTAAACAGAAGTTCAGAATTACAAAAAAAAAGCAAAGCAGAAAGCAGTTTCTTTGTCTCAGTTATTAAAAATATTGTTTTAATCATTCAGAGCTGAATCACAAGAAAGGCTAATTGTTGAAGACCACATGATACAGTGCTGGCTCATGTACTGGGGCTCAGTCGTGGACAACTTAAACCCTGCTGACAACCTGCTTTCCTTTTGAATTGATGCAAGTTCCTCCTCAAATTTATGCACTAAACTGCTTTAAAATGTCCACATTTCACACTTAAGACACTACCAAAACCCAGGGCTACATTTTGTGGTGAACTCAGAATTTATTGTTCAGGCATTACAGGAAAAAAGGAACAATTATAAAAGCCAATGCAGGCCTGTTGTTGATAAAAACAAACATTAAGTCATAGAGAGAAGGATTTACTGTAGCTGGTGGCTCTTATGTGATCTGTTTCATTAATTTTTCTATGTGTTTGTGGGGTTAAGTGTGTATACACAGTGTGTACTATTAGTTTGTGCACGCCTCATTATGTAGACAATGTGATTGCAGGCATTCCTTGTTTTGTGTGTGAGGATCAGTCTCTTGTCAACAGCGTTATGACAAATTGCAGTACAAAGAGGATAAGCAGTTTAAATGTCAGCAAACCCTTCTTCTAAGCATGATCTCAGTGTCTCTGAGTTGCCCTTGTTTTCTGTTATCAGAGGCTTAGTGATATTCATAGAAGCCGCAATTCAATAAAACATTTGTGTTTTTTTTTTAACAAATTTCTCCCTCCTACACAGTCTTACCTGTTTTTTTTTTTTTTTTTTTTTTTTTTTTTTTCCCCCATACATTTCACAACATTGGTTGTGTTTGATTTGCTTCAATAGGCTTAAATTGGACAAAATAGTCAAAATGAATGTGTTTCTTTTCATCCAAGAAAAGAATAAATTCTAAAGCTTTGCTTAAGGGGAACAGGAAAGAAGCCACTATGTCATTTAAATGGCTCATTGGAAATTGTGTGCAAAGTAATAAAAATGGTTTTGGTCAGGAAATGAAAGCAAGTGATCTGTTTAGTGAGAAACATTTATCTCAAGGAAGTGACAACTGGAATTGTAATTTATTTGGTGGAAAAGTCACTGCTTTTGCAGACAGTTCTTAAATAATCTGAGCAGTACGGATCATTCCTCTCAACACCCTCACATGGCAATAACAAAGGCATGACTTGAGTGGAGGAGGATTGAGGGAGTGGAAGAGGCTGCAGCAGCAAATTGGCTTGAGTGTGTCAGTCTGAAGTTTCAGGTTTTAAAGGTCACAATGTGCACCTGTAACACATATTAAATGTTAAAAGGCAGCTGGCTGCCATACAGCCATGCTTAATAACTGCAAAGCACAGCCGTCCAAATGCAATAGGCTGCTGGACCTGCCTGATCAGTCACTTGATCTCAACCCAGACTGAATGGCTGAAGACAAAACTAAAAACATAAGGACCCATGGTCAAACAACTGATCACAGCTGTATAAATTTAATGGAAACATAAAAAATGAGGGAGTTTATTATTTAGTGATACTCCCAAGCCAATGCCTACAAGGTGTAGTTGCCTTTTAGAAATTAGCTTTATGGTTATACTCATTTTTTCTGTTAGATTAAGGCCATGACTTAGACCTTATATGTTAAACCCTTACTTCAGTTTGGGTGTGAATACACTCCAATAAAAATGGGCATCTGCACTTTGTCCACAGACCCCCGCATACAGCCCAGAGGGCCTAAAGGATCCATTGCTAATATCCTGGTACCAGCACTCCAGGACACCTTCAGATATTCTTTATCCATGCCTTGACTGTTCGGAGCTGTTTTGGTGTGATAAGAAGAGAATACTTCACATTATTCATGGTGTTGTGGCTGATTGGTGTTGCTCCCTCTACGGGGTGAGGTCAGTATGGGTGACCTCTTTATGTCTGAACAGAAACTTATTGCACTTTTTACCCTAAAGTAAAATAAGTCCGTTAACGAAGTTCTTATGTTTTAAGAAACATGAACAGCCTTTTTTTTTTTTTTGCTTGCTTGAAAGTTAGTGAGCTTTTAAGTAAAACCTAAAGTTAATCTGTGACAGTAAATCAGATAAAGAAGAAAAACATTGTAATTCTTTATTTTTGACCTCAATGTCCTGTCTCTCTGTGCACCACATTAACTGATTTTCACACCCACCTCATCAGCTGCGTCATTACCTCACCACAGGGTCCAGACTACTACATACAAAACACACCCTGTTTCCCTTTTATTAGCTATAGTTTGTACAGAATCTGCATTGATATCCTTCCTGTCCCTTACAGTCCTCTGCTTCCTGCTGCTCTTTACTTTTAGTTGAATGAAGCACATAGTTGCTCCTGCCAGCACATAACTGCTCCTGGCAGCCTTTTCTATAAAGAACTGCTGTAAATTTATGGTGCACTTTCCAACAATATATCACTGCATTTCAAAATTTTCTTTTTTTTTTTTTTGGTTAAATTATGTCCTTCACACGTAAATTATCAGTTAAAGCTGCCAATGAAAGAAAGCAGTAGGTAACTGTAATTTATCAGCATAAAAAAGTGTTTCCTTACAAATAAACCTCGCCACTTTGTCTGAGTGTCACTAGGAGTTAGTTAGTTAAAGACTCATGACAAAGATGCCCAAATATGCAAAAAAAAAAAAAAAAGAAAAGAAAAAAACAAATTGGAGGAGGGTGGGTAAGCTAGATACTAGGGGACTTAACTTACCACTGGACTGGCTTTGAGTAAAAAAAAAGGGGTAAGAGTTTTTGCTTGACGGTCAAAAATATTGCTGACATGTGCAAGCTCCACGGAGCTATATAGGTTTGACATGGGAATTTACAGGTTTTTCACGTGTAGTTATGCCTCTTCCACTCCTTCCATCCTCCTTACATAGACCCTTGTGGGGTAAAATTTACAGAAAGCATAAAAATGATGTTACACTGATATTATTTCATCAATAAATGGTATTCAAGTAGAATCATGTAATAGTAATTGCTTTATCTCAAACTATTATTGAAAAACAAATAACAACAATAATAGGTATTTAAAATGTCATTGTCTCAAGAACTTGGCATGTGTTAGTTGTCTTGGTTTTATGATATCAAATTATGAACAGTATGGTGAAGGAGACTGTTTAAACAACTTAAAAATTGAACTACATCCTTCAGTGGTTGATTCATGTTACAGACACTCAGGGCCTGAATTACAAGCCATGTCCCGTGCATACGTACATATTAATATTAGTACGCAAGTGGGGAAGTGGGGTCGAAAACATGGTTAATGCGAAACATTCTACTATTACTGTATGCAGTTTATCCATCCCCTATAGCAGGGCTAGTCTATTAAATCCTATGAGGGCTGCAATCCAGCAGGTTTTCCATGTGTCCCTGCTCCAACACACCTGACTCTAATTAAATGGATCTAACAGCATATATATATATATATATATATATATATATATATATATATATATATATATATATATATATATATATATATATATATATATATATATATATATATATATATATATGCTTTTTTCCCCGTCATTTTGCTTCCCTAATCCAATTCATTATAACCTTCTACATGAGTTTTAAAGTGACAGTGGTTACGGTCTTGGCAGAAGTGTTTGATGTTTGAAACATCTTCTTGAACTGTATCAAAGGAATGACAAATCAAAAGCAAGAAATCATTTCATACCTTTGTTTGTAGGACCTCTTAGCAGATTTAATAGGATTTTCACAAATTAATGGTCTGATGTTTGTTTGATGTGTGTTTGATAAACTGTTGGCAATTATGTGTTTACAACTCAGCTATTGCTTGCACCATTACACACCAGTTTTCCATCTTGAGCTTGCCATCTTCCTTGTGTAAAAGACAAAGACAAAGAGTCTGTCTACTTATCTTCCATCATACATTCACTCATTTTTTTCCCCAACTCTCGTGTTAAGACAGGATCATCAGTTGCTAAATTAAAGAGGTTAATGGATGTTCCTGTGAAAGTGCCTTTCAAGAAAAGCTTGTCATGCAGCTGGTATATGTAAATTTTCCTTTCATGTCACAGAGAAGAAATAGCCTTGGCGTTTAGAATTCTTAATTTCGTAAAATCACTTCTCGGCTACTGATGATTCGTACATGTTGAAAAGGATCAATGTGACATCAGATTAAATGAAGAAGAAAGAAAAGCAAACTGCAGCAGTGTAAAGTCTGGCATTAAAAACAGCAGAGTGATTGCTGTTTGCTCAAAATGTCCTCCAAATAAATGTAATTTGCTTCTCTTATTGAATGAAGCATGAAGGACTTTTCTCTCGTTTTGCACTATTCTCTTTGGGGAGGTCCTTGAAATAACTTTGAGTCCACTTTAGCCAACTGTTTTGCACAGTGGGTTATTTTGGTATCTGGGGTAACCCTGATACAAAACATGACAATATGCGTTTTAATTGCCTTTATTGATGGAAATCCAATATTTATTTTTTTTCTATTCTGTCTTGGGAAAGTTATTTCCCCCTGTATTTTTTCAAAGTAATATCAGGATCCAAATGAGGAAATTAAAAAAAAAAAAAAAAAATGTGGCCTCTCTTTTCTTTTGATATAATACCACTGTGCCAAAGTTTGTCTACACAATGTGCCTTTTGTTTATTTGTCATGGCCACTTATTGATATTCTATATGTAGACAACATTTCCAGGAATTATACTTGCTTCATTACTTGAAAAGATAAACTTTGTTATGCAATGTCATCATTTACTGACATGTTGGCTTATGTCTCCATGGATTTCTTAGCTTTACCTTTGTGATCTGGCGCTGTAGGTGGAATTTAGAGTTACTTGATGATATATTATATCATCCATATATATTATATTATATTATATTATATTATATTATATTATATTATATTATATTATCATAAGCGTTGCAGCGGGCGGTGGTGGATGCAGCTTTTCTTCTTTTTTTGGGGTAATTTTCATTGTGATTTCAGGGCTTGATGGGTGATGCCTTTCATAGGTTTGCTGTGGATGTGCACTCAGTGGCTTGACCAACATGGAGTAGTGCTAGATATAGCCAGTTTTTGGATCCAACAATGCAGGTTTAGACGTCAGAGGATTTAGCAACCTCAAACACAGGCTTTATCACAGGATTTGTTAAACCTCCTTTTTGGTATACCCCCCAGGCATCTGCAGAGTTGACTGACATGTGGATGAGGAAATTCAGCCATTTGATTCTGGTGTGTTGGAGAAGGGATTCATCTAAAAGCTGAATATCCCAAAATGATTGCCAGCAAGTCAAAGAAAAATAATTTTGTTGGCAATCAATTAAAATCAGTTAGATGAGACTTTTAAATAAATGATTCCAAACAAAAACAGTAGTTTTAATAGCAGAAATCCATAAAGTAAACACCTGTGTTGCTGCAGTTTCTTCTGAGTAAATATTGCCTTCTTTCTCTGTGACTGATAATTTGATATGTAGAGCAAGGATTTGGACCCAACTACCATAAAGCCATTATCTGCTATCTAAGTGTAACAGCAAAGAAAAGAGCAATGGAAAAGAGCTTGCTGCTGAAGATAGCGTATGAATGCAAATAGAACATCAGCAACACAAGTCAGGTTGTTTTTATTCTTTTTCTTTCTCATAGTGACATTCGAATATTTTTAAGGTAAGATGAAATTAAGATGTATAGAGTTTCTGCATTTTAACCAAAAAGTCAGCAGAACTGATTGAAGGTTATTATTTTTCCAGCCTAATTAACCAGCGGAAACCAATTAATTTAGAATAAAATAAACATTTTCACACAGATCTGTATGTAATGAATGCCATTTGTGTCAACATATGTGTAATCTTTGATGTTTTGTTTTCTTGATTAGTGGATTTTAACATGTGACAGTGTGTGCACAAAGACTTGACCACAGATGTGTTCAGACTTTTAAAGACTTGGAACAGAATTTGCTGTTTTTGGCCAACACACAGATCTTACATAGATATTACAGAAGTTTGGTTTTTGTAGTTAGGGCAATGTGACTGCCAAGAGATTCTTAATTATATGAAAGTGTTATTAAGTTCTACAAAATGCCTAAAACTCAAGTTTTTAATTAACTTTAAACAGCCCCTTTTGTCCCACTAGGTATGCCATATCTGTTGTTTTGTGTGTGTGTGTATGTGTGTGTGTGTGTGTGTGTATGTGTGTTTATCTTGAAATGCTGTTGTGAAGATATTCAGTAACCACAGAGCCAGTTCTTTAAATTGCTTTCTAGTTTTTTAAAGTCATTTTAACAGACATTGGGGGAAGATGAGAAGAAGCAGATGCTCTCTTTGCCTCCTCGCTGACATACTGAACTGAGTGCAGACTGCATGGCTGTGCTCACTGGCATGTTTCAGCTGCATCAGTGGGTTATTCACTGTGTTGATTCCCTGATTTGTTATGTTGGACACCGAGAAGCTCAGGGCCCTCAGGCACCCTGTGCTCCATGATGGATCTGAGACAGCTTTGCTATGATGGACAGGCAGCAAAGTACAACTCCCCTGCTCTGATCGCGGCCCCTGTTGCTCTGCCAGCTCTTTACGTATTGGTGCACTGGCTTGCTCAGAGGGAGGCTGACAGGTAGACATGCAGGGGGTCGCCTGCCACATACAGCTCTGGGTGAAATAAACTTATTGCCTGTGTGTGTGCATGTGTGCGTGCGATAGCATTATCCAGTCTCTCAGGATCTCACTGAGAGAAGTAATGGGTGACATAAACTTGCAGTCTACAATGAAACACAATATCTGTTTATGTGAACAAAATGTGCACTGCATGCAAAGAGTGAGGTTGAATCAAGGTGCAAGTGTTTGCAGTGTGGAACGCTGCAGTTTAGCTGTGACACCATTCATAAATGTCCATCAGTGAGCTCTGTAGTCAAGCTCCGATAAGCTCATCCTCTTTATCCCTCCAATGCTCCCCTCTTCAGCTGGCCCCAGTGGATGGACAGAAACACTAATGGCTGCTTGTTAAAGAGAAACATAGACATGAAACAGGCCTTAATGAGCTGTTTTCTGTTTGCATTTTTCTCTGGAGGTCATTGTTATTGGTGGGAAATTGATTGGCAGCAGGCCTGCACTCATGGGGGCTATGTGATATTGTGGGAAATAGTGCAGTTGCTGCAGCAAGGACTGCTTTGTTTGGATGTTTGCAGCTTCAGGGTGTGTGAATGCATTTGCAGGGGCATGAGTCTTTGCATGAGTGAGTTTTCGCAAGTCTGTCAAGTGAAGGGAGAGAACTAGCACATCGTTTTTTATTTCTTCCCTTTGTGAAGACATGTCCAGCAGTGTTCCATGTTCACGGATATTTTTAAGTATTCTTTTTTGATATTTCAGAACTTTTTCTACCTAGAAAACACATAAGCTAATAACCCAAGCAAGTAAAGGAAAGAATGGAGTATTCTGTTGATATCTATTGTGTATCAATCTATGCCTAAATGAAATACACAAAAAATAATATTGCCATTAAAAGTGATACAAATAATTGTATTCATATCAATGTTAAAAAAAAAAAAAAAAAAAAAAAAGAACAGCACCATGTTTTTGTCATTTTTAGATGTGGTGGAACTCTTTCAGTAGCTAACCAAAAAAAAGGGTAATTATCTTATTGTCAAGAGTAATCGTCCTATAGGTTTTAGATACTTTCCTGCTCCAATACACCTGATTAAAATTAGATAGATTATTTGAACAGTTTGTCGTCAAGTTATAAACAATGATCCACTAATTTGAGTGGATAAAAGGAAAGATTTGCCACTCAAGTGTAAAAGCCAGCAAGGGAAATTTATTTTTTATACGCATAACATTTTGAAATGATTGACAGGCTTAACTGCTCTGATGTGAAAAGGTAGGCAGTTTTAGAGTTCTGGAACATAACTAAAAAGACTATCTCCTTTTGCCTTTAGCTTGGATGTTGCAACATTCAAGTGAGTTTTATTCATAGATCTCAGTGCTTTAGATGGAGTTTGTGGGTGTGAAAGTTGGGACAAGCCTTTTAGACTTTAAAACAACTAATTAAAAATGTATTGATGGACACAAATTCTGTGAAGAGAGGTCAGAACAGGTGTAATGTGATCATGATTTTTCTTTCCTGTCAGGAGGTCGGTTGTCATACAGCCTGCTGGTGACAAAGTGATGATTTATCAACATCCACATATAAGGAATTACAATTATGTAAATGAGAGGTTATAAAAGCATGAATTACTTTCAATCATGCAGATGGCTGAAGGCCTTCAGTTTACTTTGGAGTCTTCATGGAAAAAAAAAGCTAATCTGGGCTAATCTGTTTTTCATATTTAAAGGCACAGTCAAATCAACCGGTTGGCAGTGAGAGTCACTGGACTAGGGATACTTAAATAACCGTTTTAAATATTGGACTGCCCAAATACATTCATTTTTATTCAAATTAAGGAAATTCAGCTCCATTCATGACTGTACATATTAAAGCAGAGCCTGGATCGAAGTAAAGCTGTAGGTTTTAATCTGAAGATCAATCTGTATTATCTGCAAAAAGACTGGAGACTGTTGAAGTATCTGAAAATAAAGTATTAACCACAGAAAGCTAACACAGCTAATACAGTTGTGCTGTTGGGAGGCTGTAGCTCAGGAGGAAGAGCAGTCGTCTTCCAACCGGAATGTCGATGGATTGATTCCAGGCTTTCCCTTACTACATGTTGAAGTGTCATTGGGAAAGACACTTTACCCCACGCTGCCTCCCGATGTGCCTATTGGGGTATGAGTGTGTGTGTGTTTGTGAATGGGTAATTGTCATGTGTCATGTAAAGCGCTGTGAGTGGTCAAGCTGACTGGAAAAGTGCTTTATAAGTCCAAGTCTATCAGTTGCTTTTTAAAAATGTTGCAACCATTTAGTTTCACAGTTCTGTCTCTGTGCTGTCATCAAGTTCAGAAATAACAAAAAGCTGTTTAAGCTAAAAGTTACACTAGATAACGTTCCGATCCTAAAACTCTGTGCTTCCGACTCATTTTGGTGGCACAATGACATTATGTAGATTCTTGGAGCCCTTGTTGCCCTGTAATGTCCCATGGCCGAGAAACCGCACAACTTTTTTTTTTTTTTTTCAGCCTGGTGCGTCACACAACAGGTACACTTTGTTTTCTGGCACTCATAAGTCAGCAAGTGGCTACACAAATGGTTCTGAATGCACTGATTTCTGATTCATAAGGAAACACAAGAGGAGGTTATAGGAGGAAGTGGAGAAAAGAAAGAGAGAATGTGACAGAGCAAAAGTCAAAATTAACAAAAATAAAATAGATCAAAGATATAGTACAACACAATAAAGGCTCTAGCTAGAGGGAGTCAAACCATGCACTTTAAAAATCATGGTCAGTGCTTAACCAGGGGCCTTGTTTTGTCTTAAAAAAAGAAAGTTTTAAAGCTAAACTTTGTTTTAGCTGATGGATAAAAAAACATACTGACAAAAATCAGTGTGCTAGCTGCAAGTTGTACATTAATTATATCATGCATCAGTATCTTCCAGAAATCATCTTTACATAATCAACTTTTGATGACAGTAAGAGGGTTGCCTTATCATGCATGTTTGAAAAATGTGTTGCATATTATTTTCAAATTAGCTGCAATCAGTGCAGTCAAAATTTAAAAAAATGTCTCAGGTTTTATGGATCAGAGTGAGTGATGAATGTTGTTTGTTTACACTGTAGATGTACATTTTTCTTTGTCTTGATTCAGTATTCAGATGTAAATTTCCATTACCTTTCCATGATATCCTGTTTGCTGTCCCATATATAATCTAACCAAAAGAAAAAAAGATAACTCTTCTACTTTGTAAATGATATTTATCTGTGTATGTGTGTGTTTTGTGTAGCAGCTGATGATAACTGGCTATCTTTAACAAGAAAATCTCATGTAGTGCAGCTTTACAAAGCGAGAACACCTTCAAGCATGCAAGGTTTTGTTTGTAGCTCTTTTAACACAGAATGTCAAGTTCCTAAAAGCAACTGAAATGTCTTGCATCTATCCCCCACCAGGTTGGGAAAGAACCATGTTTATTACCAGCTGTATGTGAATGGTGCTAATCTACACATCAAGCAGCAGCACTCAGTCTGCACTTGGTAGATAAAGGCAGCTGGCATGCTCTAAGGCCAGGCTGAATATCAAATGACTACAGATGAAGCCTGTTCTATCCAAAAGTGTCCCTGCAAGACTCCATCCATGATTACAGCCTGTCTGACCAAAGTGCCTGAAAAACTGACTCAAGATGAGAAGAGATTGTGCTATTATTTAAAAATCGGTGGAGAAACACAATGTTTTTCCACCGTGGTGGAAAGCAATTTTCCGAGCTGGAGGTTGTGCCTGCATGGGATCATTCATCTTTTAAAGAGGTTGCACAGGGGATTCACTTAGAGGTCACGCATACATCGTATTACACGCCTAGCAAGAAGTAGTGTTGAATATTAGCGTCATTGTGAAGAGTGGGATTCACGATGAAGCCTGCTTTATAAAACAACAAAGCTATTCTTTCTGCTTTCAAAGAAGGAAAAATACTTTTTGGGAGCAATGTTTTAAACAAGGGATCAAAGCATCTTTTCCATTCCTACAGCTTTTTGGCAATGATTTTTCTAATATAAAATATATTGTGTGGGAGTCTGTATGATATTTGACTTGTTTTGGATCTTTCTCAAATCAGCCTGCATGTAGCATTCATGACGTTTGTGTTGTGCTTTCTTTCCTCATACTGAAATTGTGTTTGTCTGATATTGCAGGGAGTTTGGCCGTTGGAAGGTGAACAGCTTGGCCCTGGAGAGACAGGAGAACAATGGCTTTTCCTTGCCGCTGGACCCGGAGTTCCTCCAAACCATTAGGCAGCTGGGCAGGAGGCCCAGTCTTAGCGCCATCACTGACAACATTATCAGGAAATACGGAACTCACTTCCTGCTCTCTGCTACGCTGGGAGGTAAATTCAGTACATGGGCTGTGGTTGACTTTGATTTTATTGAACTACCTTAATACTAGTGACAAACAGTTTTAAAAGGTGAGGTTTTGGCCATGCAGGCCTTTCACATTCAATAAATTGTCAGGCAACCATTTTACAACCTTAGAAACTTTACCAAAAAGGACATTTGATAGTGAAGAAACTAAAGTGCAGTGGTATACTACATTATACTACATTGGGCAGCGTGGGTAGAGTAGTCGTCTTGTAGCCTGAGGGCTGCCGGTTCGATCCTCGGACTGTCATGTCGAATTGTCCATGAGCAAGACACCGAACCCCAAGTAGCTCCTGATGGGTCGTGGTTAGCACCTTGCATGTCATCTTCTGCCATCAGTGTGTGAATGTGTATGTGAATGTGATGTACAATGTAAAGCTTTGGGTATCATTTACCATTATAATTTGTTTAAATATGCTCAAATCCTTTCTAACTGAGTATCTGCTGTTCAGGTTACATTAGAGTGCAACAGTTATGCAACAATAAATTCCAAGATTATTATTATTTTTATTAATAACATTATTATTATTATTTTTATTGTATGAAATTGGCAATTTATTTATTAATATTATTATTAGTCATATATCTTTAAAAGAAGGCTAATGCAATGTGAACATAATACAGTAAATTTTGGTTTACAAGCACCTGCAGCTTCAGAACTGCAAATGGCTCTCTGGACCTTCCATAACAGCTCTTAATACATGGCTAAAAATGCTAAAGAACTACCCTTTTTTTAAAAAAATAAATAAATAAATAAAAAAATTTAATTATGTGTACTGCAGAAGTTTTATATTTTCCTTTATTTTAAAACCTAAAAATTGTGATAAAAATGTGGTTCTTTAAAAATAAAAACTAATATCATATAGTAGAACTTCATCAAAAATGATAAGTTGTCTTTATTCAAAAGTCTTGTAACATTTGCAGCTCTAAACAAGTTTTATTTTGCTTGGTTGAGGGGAAAAATGGTTCTTTGGACTGTAAAGGTTGCAGACCACTGCACTACACCAATAAACAGATTTAGCAACAGTTTTCTCTTTAAACAGTAACAGTTAAAACATTTCTTAATCTATATAAAATCAAATATTTATGACAAGGAAGGCTGAAAATTTCACTTTTACTAACTAAAAGGTAAAAAGTCAGCAGGATGAATTTAAAGCTGTTTGAAGCTGCTTCCTTTTAAACACAGAAGAAACAATATCTGATGAATATCAGCCATCAGCTAAACAGACAGAAAGCAGGATTAGAATCTCACAGCTTGTAGATTGTGAGAAGAGATAAATATTCACAATAACTTCCATCCATGCACCTTTAGTGGTGCATGGAAAACATAGTCATAAAATGTCTTACCTTGGCTGTCTTGCCTAAAACCTAAATAAAAAAAAAACAAAAAAACAAAACTTAAATCCATTGCTCTTTTCCACCACCTCTCTCTCTCGCTCTCTCTCTCTCTCTCTCTCTCTCTCTCTCTCTCTCTCTCTCTCTCTCTCTATCTATCTATCTATCTATATATATATATATATATATATATATATATATATATATATATATTACAGGTTTGGACTTTAACCATTTATTACGATTAATTAATAAAACAAAGAAAAAAAAATCCTTACTGCGATGGACTGGCGACCTGTCCAGGGTGTACCCTGCCTCTCACCTATTAAATGCTGGTAAGAGCTCGGGTAAATCAATGTTTTCAAATAAACTACTTTGGTGCTAAATTTAGCGAGTTTTCAGGCCATCTAGTGACTTTATTTCAAACAAGCTACTAATGAAAAATCTAACAACGTTTTCTGATGTTGTTGGAGACTTTTGAAGACTGATGTGAAAGCATGGATACTTTTTCTCAATGAGCAGCGCTTCCACCCGTCCGTCCCCTGTCCAAAGACACTCGCAGCTGCATTCTGCGCTGGAGATGTTAACCTCTGACCAGACTGACAGTGAAACGTGCAAAGCTGCTCTAAGGGTAAAATAAAAACAAAAAAGAGGGCCAGCATCCTTACAATATAGTCTTCAACCACCTTGTCACTTACTTATTTCTCCATCCATCCCTCCTTGTTGGTTTAAAGCATCAATTTAGTCAGTTAAACCCACTGTATGTGATGCTCTGTCACTTCTTACATTGCGCACTTACAAGTAAATATTTGACTAAATATTGAGTCAGCAATGAGTGAGATTGTGCTTACTTAAGCTCATCGTCTGTGACTCAACATGTAAAATCTATCGTTGTTGTTGTATCACAAAAATGGCAGTAAATCTGCTGTTATCAAAACAATAGATCCAAGTTAGCTAGGGTTTTGATATAGCAGCAAAGCACCCACAGCTATCAGATGCACAATCTCCTCCCCTCCTCTCTTCTGACAACGCTTTTCATCTTGCGTCTCTTGTGCATAGGCTCTCATGTGATGAATACCAACAGTTTTTAAACAGACTGCTTTGACAATTTTGTACATGATCCCTTGCAAACAAAGCAATGGAAATACAGCTAAAGCATGCCGCACAACCAACAGTATGACTTCTAACCAGTTTAATTTGTTTCCTTGTAAGTTTTGAAATTCTGAGGCACTCACCAAAAATCAAAGTTTGTATCCTTGCAGCATCCAGAATGCTGAATGAATTCATTTCCTCATTAAACATTTGCTAAGCTAATATTAAATTAATATTGGGGAACTGTCTCAATCCCAACTTATTGCATTTGGATTTCTGGTCTTTGAGTTGTATTATAATGCACTGTATGTTCAGCAAGATGCATTGTGAAGGGTGTTTGTGTTGTTGTTGTTTTTTTGTTTTCTTTCTTTTTTTCTTACATTAAACATTAACTTTCTTTAGCCACAATATCCTCGGTGCCTGAAATGAAATAAGGATAAATTTAAAATAAAATAAAAACACAACCTACAGAAGACTCTATATGGGATGTCACTCACCTTCTTATGTGGAATAGGCTTTTATAAAATCACCTTTTTTTCAGATACAAATCAAACAGCTCTTCATACTTATACACAAAAGGGCAAATTAAAACATTAGAATGCTGAGAATAAGGGTATGAAAGACAATAAAAGAAATAAATAAAATAAATTATATATATATATATATATATATATATATATATATATATTAGGGCTGCAACTAATGACTATTCTGATGGTCGATTAGTCACCGACTAATAAAACGACTAATCGACCAATCGGGTTATGTATCTCATGATTATTATAAATGGATCTTATTTCACTTTCAGCTTTGAAATCTTGCATGAGGTTGTTATGTAAGTCTGACGGTCTGCTTTACAAATCCCACGTGTAATTCATTTATTTTTTAGGTTTAACATTCTCCACTGCCGTTTTCCTCCCTAGCCCACCACTATATTTTTCCCCTGGCGGACTTATTTGCACATGTGCAACGCTTAGCAGAGATATAAAAAAAAGAAAACAATGTCTCACTCTGTATTTTTCCCCCTCTTTGTGCACTGTGCAGTTCTCAGCAGAGATAGGATTAGAAGACGATGTCTCACTCTATATATATATATATATATATATATATATATATATATATATATATATATATATAAGCCTTCTTATAAACCTTGGCTAAAAAAAAGGGAGTCTATACAATCAATGCAACACAAAAAAAAGCCAAAACAAAGGAGGCGCATTGCACACCTGAAAGGAACAATCTCCCCAGAATATAAGTCAGATTGTCATCTGCTGACAATCTCTGGCTAGATGACCTCAGGGTCCGAGATTAAGAGTCTTAAAGATGATGGGCTTCTCCAAGCAGACCCCTAAAGTTGACCCCAAGGCTTTAAAGTGGATTTTAAAATGAACTGGTAACCAAGTAGGAGATGATTCTGCAGCAGTCACGTTTTCTCTACTTACAATTTAAAGCATCCCTATAGTTTTATAGAGGTTGAAGATGACCAGGGCTTTTTTTTCTGTTTTTTTATCTTTTTGTTAAGACAAGTTAAAAGGATGGATAATCATCTTGTATTTAAGACTTTGATCCCAGTATTTTTTTTCTCAAGTTCAAAAGGCCTATTTGAACAATCTGTGTAGTGTGACATTTTAAAGATAATTAGTCAAACACTACACAGCCATAACTCTGGCTTAACTGGACAGAAAACAACAAATTAACTATTTTAAATCCTGCACTCTTTAAATCCATAACTGCAAGCTCACATTTTCTTTGCTTAATCTCCTATCATGAACCACTTGTAGATCAGTCGGACAGCATCAAACCATTGGTATTGGTGTGCATCTATGCTTAAACACAAAAAAAAGGAAAACCCATTCCAAAAAATTCCATTTACAAAAAAAATAAAAAAAAATAAATACAAAACAACAACAACAACAAAAAACATTGTCTTTCCACACTATATTTGAGTAAATGTTGATACCTACAAAGAAAATACAACATTGGATGGTAAACTCCAATAAATTAGTGAAACATAATAAAAGAGAAATGTTATAGGAATAGTTTTGAATGAATAGTATTAACTTTAATGTACCTCCACAAGTGGTGTATGTCAATCCCAATGTTTATGCAAGTTAAAACCACTTTACCTGTGAAACCTGATCCCATTAGGAAGGATTTGTTAATTGATCCTTCACTTCTTGCACCACCCATCAATACACCATCCTCCATCTTCCTTGGTATATTTTTATTGAATAACTTGTTCTGTGAAGCATCTCAGTTTGTAGATTATGGCTGATTATTATTGCCAAGCTCGAGTGTTGTACAGTATATCACACATTTGATTTCTCAAATAGTTTTGATTTTTTTGTTAATGAGAAGAAAGATTGAACTTGGATGCTTATATGTTATCATTTGCATTTCAACACAGACAGTGATATATGTGTATGAGTCATCGGTATTAAAGCTAGTGCATGTGTCACTGTGTCTGTATTTATAGGGGAAGAGTCACTGATGATCTTTGTGGACAAACGGAAGTTGAGTCGGACCTCTGAAGGGAGTGAATCTAATGGCACAGCTGTGACGCTGGAAGCTCTGCACCAGCTGGCTGCCTCCTACTTTATTGACAGGGAGAGCACCTTGCACAAGCTGCACCACATCCAGATCGCCTCCACTGCCATTAAGGTAAAAGCCAACTTCTCTCTTGGCGTCTGTCAAAACACTGAAACATAATCAGATAATTTTTGTTTCAAATTGCAAGCATTGTTTGATTTTTCACATGTGATTTCAGTCTTTTAATGAAATCACACCAACAAGTTGATTGTACACAGTTGATAGATGTTATAATTGCACTTTTTTAAAACATCAAGTGGTAATGTTTGGACAAGTAAGGGGAGAAATCAATGCCTGCATGGGACAAAAGAAACCCTAATACATATATATATCTAGTTTTAGATTTTAAAAACGCAACTGTTTTCTAACAGACACTGACTCATATTGGTGGACTGATCTAATTTTGACACTGTTTAATGCTGTTTTATTCATTTATTTATTCACTTTTATGAAAACAGAAACCATTAAACAGATTATCTCTTGTGAATGCTCCCTTTTCTTTTTGCTTCCATTTTTACAGATTATGAGTCACTGCCTGAATAACAGCCATTGCTTTGCTGATTGTTTTGGGATGGTAGATTTCACTGGATCTCTCTCCTTTAGGAAGAAAACAACCCCCCCCAAGACCTATTACTAGTAGAGTGCATACCACATAATATACCAGTTACTATAAGCAGTTAAAAGTCTGTAAGAAAGCCCTCGATTGTCCACTTTGAATTGCTTCAAGTAATCCAGAGTAGTTTTAAAGCATACTTTAAAGTACTTGCTTGAGGGAATTAGAGGTATTTAAAGACTTTAAACCATGCACTGACTAATAAACAAACACTACTTTTCTTATAATTTTTTATTAATGAACCATTAAAAATGCATGCACCAATACTCACCTGATGTTCTTGCCAAGAATATCCAGAGACAGCACCTAAAATGAGTAAAACCTTTTTAGATTTATGTCACAAAAAAGTTGCGCTAAATGAGTCATACAGTAATGGCTGCCAAGCTCCTAATATCACTGGATTTATTTTTCCCAATTTGACTCTTTACGCCAGGATAAGTTTCATCATTTCACTGTGGTCATTAAATTTTATAAATACTAAAGAGAGAGTGAGAGTTAATCTAAGAGTGGACATATTGTTATGGGTTAGATCTATTAAATATATTGCAATAGCCATAGCAAACCATAAACCATCTGTTTTGTCTCTTTGTTGCTTAAATCTTTTTTTTTTTTTTTTGGAAACAAATTTATCTAAGAATGATTCGGTACCACAGCTGCATTAAATTAAAAGCACGACTATGCTGCTTGCTCGTATCCCCAGGAGGGAAAGATTCCGGCCTTGTACTTTGCTTGCTTAGACTCAATTGAAATCATTTTTAGATCGTAATGATATTCTTCAGATTTTTCAGTCCAGTTTTCAGTCTCATCATAGCACGAAATCTACACTGATGAGGACGACATCTGCTTGCTACAGATTTAGTGGACTATGTCATCTGAGTTATTGTAGTCTAATGGGCAAGACACACACGACAAACAGCAGCAATGGCGGTGACATTTTCAAACCAGTCAGGAACAAAGTATGATGGATGAAGAGTGAGAAGATTTTGGATGAATTAAAAGGAATCTTGCTGTTCACTCTACTGTATAAAAGAGAAAGAAAACCCTGGTTTCACCTGAGTTTACAAAACAGGTAAAAGCACAATGAATTTCATCATTTCATGGCAGACCTCAAGGTTGATCCAGACAAATCCAGAACCTACGGTAAATTTACCCTGGCGCCACACGGCTGCCACTAATTTACATCTCTATAATCGTTGTGTGAAGTTTTGTAAAGTATGGGAAAGTCAGACACAGCTAAAATAATCTGCTCTTCCACGTTGAAAGCCTGCTCTCATCGCTCAGTAAATGAAGCCCCTCGCTTATTGGTTGTAGTGCCATGCGACAGCGACAAAAATGAAACATTTTTCGATTTTCTTGTGTCGCATCGCAAGCCCCGTGTACACGTCTAAGTGAACGAGCACAACATTTCACATGCACGAATGTCGCCTGTCGCTTGGCTGGAGGAAGGCAGCGATTTTCACCTCATCACGCAGGTTCCATAGGAAATAAATGGAGAAGGAGCAGCGTCGCCTGCTGTGTATCGAGCTCATTAGCCATCCTCAATAGCCACCTTTGACACTGTGGATCATAATATTAATTTCACTTCCAGCATTTATAACAAACCCTTTGAAAGGTTTAAATGTCTCATGTATAAAGAGTTTAAAGTCTTCTTTATTATCACGTGGAGTCCTGCGGGGTCAATACTTGGCCCTTTGTTGATTTTTTTTTTTCTTTATCTGATGTTCCTTGATTTAATCTTTATAAAGCAGAACATTGTTACCCATATGATGTGTCCCTAAAACGAAAGGATACCTACTTCATTAAAGCCTTAATTGATTGTCTTGAAGAGCTTAAAGCTTGTTTATATCCAATTTTCTTTTTCACTTTAATGAACAGAAGACAGAAGTGATTGTTTTTGGTCATGGTCGTAGTAATAGTTTAAAGCCTGCAGTCACAAACCTGGGCTTTAAAATAAACAAGGATTTTAGATTGGATGGTCAGATCAGTGCAGTGCAGAAATGTAATTTCTTCCACTTCAAACAGTAAACAAAGGTTGAAAACATTCTGTCAGATGATGATTTTTGTGAACAGTGATCTGTGCCTTTAATACAGCTAATCAGGATTATTGTTTCCTTTTAATGATTTTGTTTTAATTATTGGGGTCCTCCATGCCGAGGGCTATGCCTGCTCGGTCTGCAGGTTCACTGCTACGGTGATCGCCATTGTCTGGGGGGTTGGTGCCACCCTCAACTGCATCATAAAAGTTGTGGCCAGCCACGATCTGGGTGGGTCCTGTGGCAGTATCTGTGGTCATGGGTGGGGGAACCCCTGGAGTGGACAGATCCCCAAGATATTGCTTCCTCGAAGCAGCATTAAGCTTGATATTGGGGATTGTTTTTTTTTTTTTTTTCTGTGGGGTTTAGTTACTGGGTAGGTAGGTGGGGGTGCTTTTGTGTGCTTAACCTGTGTGAATGTGTGAGAGATAACGATTGGATGTGTGTTTTTGTTTTTAGTTTGGTTTAGTTATATGTTTGGGTTTGTGAAAGCTTATTTTTAATTCTGTTTTGTTGTTAATATTTATTATTTTTTATTGTTGTGTGAAGTACTTTGTGCTGCTCTTACGTATGAAACGTGCAATACACATACAATTTTGATTGATTGATTGATTGATTGAAATATTTTTGTATGTTGATGGATTTTATTGTTCTAACTTGTGTCTTGTGCTATATTTTTAAAGTTTTATACCTATTATTTATTTCTACATTTATATTTCTATCAAACATATATTCTATTCTACAGTCTGACACTTTTCTCCAAAGCATCTGACATTTGAAGGTGGTTAGGCAGTAACGCTAAGGGTCTTGCCTAAGGACCCAACTATTTGTCACCTGTGAGATTCGAACTTAGGGGAGACGGATGCCCTGCCATCCAGCGGCACATGTTTCTAGTTTAAAACAGATAAAACGTCATACAACATAGAAGACAAACTGAATGGTCCACTTGACATTATTTATCTGGTTGATTAAAATAGCTTATGCATGTCTTTCTGCTAACATGGCAGTATGTGCAATTTATGGCTCTTTGATGTGACATTTGAGTAAACATGCAAGCTCAATGAGCATGAGACAGTTCGACCAAAAGAAGAGATGAAGCGAGAACTATTGTTTATTTCCCTTCTTGCTCTTTCATGTGTGTTTTCACAAGCTCATATGGAGCAGCATGCTGCACATATAAAGATGCATCTATGATGTGAAGATCATACTGCATCTTTTACAGCCTAATACCTTCGGGGTGTGTTCATCCATCACCCTGTCAGTTGTTATCTGGCCAAGTAACTTGAAGAAGCTGAGTTTGTCCTTCATAATGGATGTTTTTTTCAGGTTTTCTGAGAAAATTGTTTCCACATCTGATTATACCTGCTTGTGGTAAACAACAGATTAACGTCACAGTTTTAAGATAAAAACAGCCTCGTGCAAAAACTGTTTCACTGCAAAATCTGAATCACTGTCAGCTTCCTCAGTCTCTTACTTTACTGGCTTCTGCAGTGATAGTTAGACTCCTGTGACCTGACTGACAAATCCACATTTATTGTCTGACAGTGATTGTATAGACAGTCATGGAATCACAGGGTTCAACTGGTGTAAAATGACAGAGGTCTCATGTTTTAAAAAGATGTGCAACACATTGCATATTAATAGCATATTTATTATCTGTTACTAAGTGTATCATAACTGGATATTTATCATGTTTTTAATGCCCCTGGAAGCAGTTATGTACCTGCAGTAATATCACTTTTGTCACTTGCTGCATTTGCCCACCTGAGGTTAAATGACTTTGTATACATCCACAGACACATATGCACACATACACACACATTTTCTTTCTCTCATACCACTGCCTGTGTAGTTTCAGGAAGTGATGCAGAAATTACATGGTTCTGAAGCAGTAACAGACACAGAATGTGTCTTTTACTCTGACAGCTTAGCTTTAGAAAAAGTACTTAGCTTAGCTTTCTGCAAAATGTTTCTCTAGACAAGACTAAGGTATTATTTATGTACTGCCGATGTGAACTGAGTTACCACCATTGTACCCCACATCTCGAATACCACCTGCTGTGAAGCATACAGCTCATTCACAGAGCCCTCTTCCACCTCTAAAGATGGTTCATGCTCGATGCTGCCAGTGGAGACTTCCTGATAATTCTGCAAGCAGCAACCTGATCTGGATAAACTAGATAAGTTGGAAACAGTACTAAAGCACTGCATGAAATTTACTCCTGTTTGGTTCTAAATGAAGGAGAGTCTGTCAGAAGTGGAATGAGAGAGAATGTGTGTAAAGGGGTTATGTGTGTGTAAATATATTGTATAACAAGTAACTAAACTGCCTTATTCTATAACTGCAGGTACAAAACTGTTTAAAGGAACGTTAAAAACATGCTAAATATCCAGCTATGGTACATTTAGAAAAACAGATAAAAAAATTGCCATTTTACTCAGGACAGTCATGCAATTGAACATTTTGAATGACTGACAGCCCAGATAGCTAGCTAACTAGCTAGCTAGCCAGCCAGACAGACAGACAGACAGACAGACAGACAGACAGATAGATAGATAGATAGATAGATAGATAGATAGATAGATAGATAGATAGATAGATAGATAGATAGATAGATAGATAGATAGATATTCAGTCAGAAAAAGAAACAATCATTAAACAATTAACAAGAATAATTAATAAAACTCTAAATATGGGGCAATCCTTGTTTGTGTTAAAACTTGGGCGAATGTACTGCTTTGGTGCAATGAGGGATCTTGTGAAATAATCAAGATGACTATTTTTTTTTTCCATAGCTGAGCAGCCTTGGTGTTATGATCAACACACTCCATTAATACATGTCACTTTGTAGCAGATGCTTGAGGTTATAATGGCAATGCAACAGAAAAGCTCCACAATCCTCAGCTGATCTGCAAAGCAACCACTGTGAAGGCTGATGCTCCCAGAGTCAGTACCTTCTATGCTTAGGTCCTGTTTGACTGGAACCAAGTGACCATACCTTTATGCTTGACCTGTTCTTCACTTAGCTTGGACTAGCTTCTTCTTAGAGTTGGTTTGCTTCTCATTTAATTAAGTCTCTTGCACTGACCCTCTGATTAATTAGCACCAGTTCCGCTGAATATTCTACGTGTAATGGCTGTTTCTGGTCATTACTTTATTGTAATTGATACATTAAGTTGAAAAGTTAGGTTACATCCTTTTTGTCTCTTCTATCTGAACGATCCATTTGGTTGAGTTTAAACCTTGGATTTTACTTGAACTGCTTTGACATTAAAAATTGCTTGTGGGCCATGGAATCAGATGAACTAAAGTTTCAACCAGCTTAGATTTCTGTCACGGTCATGGGCTGTGTATGCTCATGTGTGTCATTTTTTGGTCTTGTGTTTGGATTCTTGGTTTCTGTCTTGGTTTGATTTCTGGTTTTGTCATGTTTTTCCCTTGTGTGTTGTGGTTTCTGTTTCTGCCTCGTTAGTTCACCTGGTCGGATTAATCATCCACTTCACCTGTGTCCTGTTACTCCCTCTGTGTATAAGTACCCCTGGTTTTCTGTTGTTCCTCGTCGGATCCTCACCATTCACGTTTGCCTGGTCCCTCTGGTTTAAATGTCTGTGTTGGAGCCTGACAATAAACTGTTTTCACCCGCACCGATTCTGACTCCTGCCTGACTGCCTGCATTTGGGTCCTCACCTCCTCCGACGCCCGCCATTCGTGACAGATTTCTTTTTTTTTTTTTTTATCAGAAATGAAAATATTAGCCGCTGACCTTTGCAGGACATACAGATACTATTTAATTGTTTGTTTTTCCTGGCAACAACTTCTCTTACTCATCAGTTGTCTTATTAGAAAATTATGTTTTCAAGAGGATGTGCCAGGTAGTATAAGAGGTTGGAGTTGTCCTGTTCCCAAAGGAGAAACATGATTTTCCTCATTCTGACTTTGTCGCAGAGGCCTGAAAAACTAAATTGCTTGCCTTTTTCTGAGAGGTAGTCCATTTTTCATTGACTTATCCTTAGTGGTGTACTACAATACAGTCCATCAGAGATAAAACTGTACTTTCTCTAAAGTGAATTGGCAATAGGATGGTGAGCTTATTTGGCTGCCATCTCTGAGCCAGAGTGCTGCTAAAAACCCCTCTGATTGAGATGAATAGGGTAAAAGCCCTCTGTGGTACATCTGTTTGTAAGACGCTTTCAGGTGACTGATGTTAAATATTCACAGCATCAGGAGCCTCTAATTTCAAACAAGGGCTTTACCTCATCCCAATGAAGAAAGATGCCAAAACAAAGATCCATTTAAGGAGATGGCGGTCCACTGGTTTTCAGAGATAAGATTTCTGACTGGTAGAAATGCCTGGCCGGAAGGCCTGCATCACTGAGCACATTGGCAGTGGGAAATAATAAAAGATGGGGAGAAAAAAATGAAAGAGAGGTATTGAAATAATGGTTCTGCTCTTACACAGTGTGATAAATCAGCTCATCCATTCCAGTAATTTCCTTTGAGAGCTTCTGTCATTTGTCAAATGTGTTGTATTATGAGTTATAGTGACATATGCAGCTCAACAGAGGAGATGAGACCTCATTTGAATGGCTTTATAGGCCATCTTTAAGGTATCTACAGGAAATTTTCCTTTAATTGTAGTGCAGATTTTTCTGCATTAAACGTTTAGAGGAGATTTTCAACAAAGAAATAAGCTATAAGAACTGTCTGACCTAATTTGCTGTGCTAGTCTTGAGCATTCAGTCAGTTATGTCGTGTCTGAGTCGAAGTAAAACTGAGGCATCACAAAAATCAGATTACTGCTGAATAATGGTTGCGGAGAACATGGCTCCATATGTTTTGGGCATTGTTATTGACAGGGTAAAAAAAACTACACCTGTCATCTGTTTTTCTGTAATTTCTCTTTTTTTTTTGTTGCAGTTTGTAAATAATCCAAGCCTAGCTGTTGATGAAGCAGAGTTTGAAGATAGTATAGGACAAGTGACTGAATATAATTTTTGGAATTCATCAGAAATGTAATATTTTAAATAATTCAATTTTACCCAGATATTGTGCTTTGAACTGTAGCTGTCCCAAAGAAGTGAAGCCTGGTGAGCAGCAGGAAAATACACTGTAAGATTTGCTCCCTTGGCCCCTCTTCAAGTGACTGTAACTTCCTCTTAAAAGCATTTTCTTTGGTGAACATAACACCATATAGAGTATTAAATTGCTCTTTCTACTTCCAGAGGTCCGCCCTCTGCTCCCCTATGGCTTTGACTGCACCCCCCCCCCCCCCCCCCCTTCTAAAGGCACGAGATAATCGTATTCTGATGCTATTTTCTTCTTCTTCCCCTTTTTCTTGCTTATACTTTAAGCTTATCCCTCTCTGCTCAACATTAGGGTGTAAGCCATTGCAACAAAGTGGTCTTAAAACATGCACTGAAATCCTCAAAGACTGAATAAACAGGCGGAAACATATCTCAGATGCAAATGTGGATTTACCCATCTCCTGTGCTCCGGTGATTAAGCGAACGACAATTCTTCAAGGTGCAGCAAATGAGGCAATTTTGAGATGAGCAATGATTTTCATGAAACATTAATGCTGTCGTGTACTTTTTCTCTGTTTTTCTTTTCTTTTAGTGTTTAGCAAGCAGAAAGTGCAGCAATTTAAAATCCGTTGTTTAAACATCCAACCAAGCTCACTAAGTAACATTTTATGCTGTTTTGTGGAATTATTAACATGAGGGTTTGCTGCGGCAATAAATCATCAGTAACATGTTCTCATCTAACTGGTCCTGTAACAATATTAAGGCCCTACATTTTTAAATAATAGATGTGCTTCAGAGCCATTTGTATCAATGGAACATGTTAACAGGCTAAGTGATGTGTTGCCCTGCCAAAGCTCCACATCATTAAGCTATCATCTATCCTCTCTGAACTCTGTGCAAGACATGACATGATTCAATTTAGATAATGCAGGTATTTTTTTATTGTTGACTTGTAGCATCATTCCCCTTCATCAAGTTCATTTTATTCAGTTTGTTAACTGTACATTTTCAATTTAGGCTTCCAGATAATTCAGATAAAACTGTATTGCTGTTCTTGCAATATCACGTTTCAGAGAGAAACTGTAAAAACGGCATTTATTTTGTAAATTTAAATATTAGTCATTATTGTTATTTTTTCATTTTTTTGTTTTGTTGCTGTTCTCAGTTATTTCAATTACTTTGATAAAATGGAAAATTCAGGTGCATTTTTTTCTGTGCATTACCTCTCTAGTAGGAAAAATCTGCTTAAATACAATTTACACTGTATCGTTTGCAAAAATTGAGTTAAAAAAAAGCAGCTGTGCAATTTTCAATCATGTTAAGTTGCCACATGTCGGCTTTCACATGTGCCAAAAGTTGATATCACTCACTCCTTATTGGGCTGCTTTGCTGTCTCAGAGGAAAACTATATCAACTTTACAAGCTGCAGCGTTTCCCTTGACTAGTGTGTGGCAGCAGACATGGCAACAAAAAAGGAGTAAGATAAAGAAGGATGCCTCCAGGCCTCACTGGGGAATTCTTGCTTAAGAATAAAGACAAATCAAAGGGAAAACATGAATGAGAAAGTGGAAAAACATGAAAGAGTGAAAATAAATGCATATAGGGCACAAAAGATAACTGAATGTTGAAACAGAAATAATACAAGTGCAGTAGCATTGGTAACAATGCTATTCATCTTCATATAGTTTAAAAGGAGATCCAAAGTTGTTGAAGCAACTTGTATTGGTGAAATATCTTGCAATACTTAATTTGTCACCAGTGTTCCATCGATTTTGTGTTCATTATCTCAATTTCCTCTAAAAGCATGTAATTGGTAAAAATGATCTGATGGGTTTGTTGCCGATTAGCTGAAAAAAGGTTGTTGTCTGACTCTGTGCACAACTGTAATTAGTGGAAAACAGATAGGTAGAGCATAAGAGAAAATTACCTAAAAGGTCATAATCACAGCTTAATGGCACATTGAGATGAGCATTAGTGTTATTATTAGCAAACTTTGCTGGAATAATTAGGGTTGCAGTTTGTATTTGATGCACTTGTACACTTGTCTTGCCGATAAAACCTAAACATTTTATTGATTTGCTTGCTTTCATAAAGCATGCGGGACAGGATGGATCTTCATTGACATTTAATTCTCTACTTTGATAATAATCTTTACTATATCAGTCAGCCCTAAAGACTGATGTAAACACACACAAGAATATGTAGCCATTAACACAAGCAGTGTTTCCAGGCTTAATTTCCAAAGCAGTATTTAGAGAGGGGAAATGCATCAAAGAGGTAGGCCTGCAGGGCATAAGGGAAATTCATGGTGATAGAATAAACAAGTCACATCCGCAGTTTGAGAATCACAAACTGCTTATTCTAGAAAAGCCTTTAAGTGCAATTAAATGTTCCATTAAATGCAGCTCTTAGTTATTCCAACATAGTCAGCACAATTATCTTCTACTCAGTTATGGCACATTAATAATTACCCAGCCAGCTGATCCATGTCATTTACAAACCATATTTTTAGAATAACTTGAATGTTTTACTCTTTTAACCAAGACTGAAAAAACTTTAATGATGTATTGAAAGCAGTAAAATATACAAAGGGGATTTCTTTCTGTTTTTATTTTATTTATTTTAAGTTTTTTATTATTATTATTATACAGGGGTCGCTTTCAAATTGCGAAGGCTGACTGTGCACACATGCTCTGCTCCACTGGGTACTTTCTGCAGATGGTCTCATTGCTATGCAGAGAAGAGCCATCTCTAGATTTGCATTTGGTCAATTTTTCCGTTTAAGTTGGACATCTGTCTGTAGTAGGATTTAATCTGCAGGTCCCCATGGAGGCTGCTTGGATTTTAATTAATTTTGTTAACGCATCAATAATAAAAAAGAAAAATGGAAGTCAGTTTCTCTCCCTGTCGGACACTTTGGTTAGCTCGGTCTGCTTGTCCTGTTTAAATTAATGTCACTGTATTTAATGGGACTATTTTGCTATAGCAGTTAGTTGAATAATAAATGCCCAGTTAAGGATTATTTTATACCACACTTTATATACAGAGCTGCCAGCTTTCATTCCTCCTCATTTCTTTCTCTACTCAACTCTATGTTCCTTATTGACCTTGTAGTCAATCTCCCTTTGCTGTGTGAGATTCATTCAATGACAACAAATTTATTAGTTCATTCAGTCATGGTCATCAAAAGCAAATGTGACCAGTAAGGCAACTTTTCTGCCCACAGTGGCCAAAGTTTTCTCTTTCGTCCTGGCTGGATGGTTGTTGTCATTAATCTAGCAAGGAGATGTGGTTACTTTTTTATTGACCTTTGGGAAAAATATTAAAAGCAGACACTGTCATGGTGTTTTGGCAATAATTTGCAACTGACAGCGAAGGAGATGGATTTCCCTTCAGGATGGCAGTTTATCTCTGCTGCCCGTGGAGTCTGGGTATGCTCTAAATCAAGCTTTTGTCAAGGATGATTGAGCTGAAATAGTGAACAATCTAAGTATAAGCTCAGAGGAGATGAGATTCTACAGTGTTGTTTAAATGTGTGTGTATGTTTTATCATAACTCTGGTATTGTCTTCGGGGCTTAGATATGCAGCAGTAGCGTATTTTAAGACTGTCTGATTGAAGTTTTTCTGTTTTTACTTAAATTTTCTTGTTTCCAAGTTTTTTTGTTTTTTATTTATTTATTTAACCCATTCTCTCTGAGGGATACAATGGAAATGCCACAATAGTTCTTACATTGCAGTCTATTAAATTAATGGCCTCTCAGCTTCTTTAGAAAGTCAGTTTGCTGGACAGTTAATGCGACCTTTCACACCTGGGTAATTAAATCCTGTACCTGGCTGTTTTGGGAAATTTAATCTTTTATTAAATTTGCCTTGCCACTGTGGATATAGTTTTTATGTACCTTTATCTACGTTTGCATTACTCTTTAAACTAATTTATTTCACAATTCTTCTTTAAAGCTCATCTGAGTATATCTCGGTGTCATAAAATAAACTACTTTTCTCACCATATTTTTCCCTTTGTATCTGTATGATCTTAAATGGAGACATTATTAAGTGCATTGAAGCCTTTGCTATAAGTGGGTTACATTAAGTATATCTGTAGCTAAATAAGCTCCTGAATTTGCCACTTTCAGACCATTCTGTACAGCACAGACTGTGGAGTTAAGAGCAATAATTTGAGTTTCAAGGACATGACACATACGACCATATAAAAAAAAAAAATGTTCTTTAATTGTACTTTAATTTAGACTTTATTTCAGAATCTGTGCATTTGTCTTAAGCAGTTTTTCCTCCCAACCATATATGATTACTTTAATTACATCTTGTTCACCTAGTTTTCCATGTATGATTTCTGTTTTTTCTGCAGTGTTTAAACAGTACATATTCACATCAAACGTCACTAAAACCTAAAGCCATTTAGAAAAAAAGTTAAATTTTATACAGTCTAAAATTCTTGCTCATAGGACCTTTTTTTTCCATGAATCTGCTCACATTCTCATCATAGTCTCTCAATTCCAAATTCTCTAGGTGGAGTGTCCCGTATAGAGCATGCATATTATCCAGTGCAAATTATCCAGTGCATGCACGATTTTAACAACAGACGAGCTTGCAAGGAATGACTCCTGACTGTTGAAGGGTTGGACAGGATGGCAAATTAGCATGCACAGCAAGGAGTGCTTGAACTGAGAAGCTTGTATAAGCCACAACAAAATGTCAGTAGAGAGGACAGCAGCAGTCAGGAATCACTTCCCAGGCTAAACCAGCATGTGCTAACAGTTAGCCATCAGGACAAGGCCATGCTGATTGATCAGGCGGTTGCAAAAATTTACCTGCACAGAGTCAAGTGAGCAAGTGGCTGACAACAACTAGCCACGTTCAGGCCAGGCTAGCATCTGCTACTGAGTTATTTGGCCCTAACCAGACAGATAGCTTCCACCTGGCGCTAGCTTTTGCTAGCCTTTAACAGCCATTCACCTGGACAGGATATTACGGGAACTAACTGTACTTTGTGTAGATGCATGTGTTTACTGGAAAACTGAAAGTATTTTTTTCTTCTCTGCTACAACCACTAAAGAGACATGGAGAAATGGAGTTACTTATTGCAGCAACCATAGTTTGAATTTACCAACATTGTGAGCCAACAAACCATGAGCAAATCAACCAGCATTTGTGGTGAAGCCATGTTTGCTGAGAGTATTTTATTTGTTTGCCAAGTAATTTGAACCTGAACAATAGGTGTGAATCCACAGAAAATTCTGTGTTTTTTAAAATACCTGTATACATGTGGATTATTTAAAGTGTTCCAAACTATTCCATAAATGATGTCAGCAACTTCCAAATCTTCCCTTATGATCATGAAAGTTTTAAATCTAGCTTGACTAAGCTCATTTAAATGAATGTGTTTTGGCAGTCACTTTAGGGAAGAGGCCAAGTCAGGCTAAATGGTCACCTTATTCACTGAACAATATTCAGTGTGCCATAATTACTCAAACTCAGTTAATATGGTGTAATGCCCATTTGTCTACAATCTATCTTCAATGACTGAGTCTATTATTATATCTTACAGCATGTTATGGCCTAATGGCACCAAAAGTTTGCATAAGAATATTTGGCTTTTTGTGTGTCCTTTCATGTTTTATGATATGCAGTCAACCCACACACTAAATCACAGCTTTTTAATTAAAAAAAAAAAAAAAAAACTAAATACAGAATGTGTATTAGATTTAATTCAGCAGAGGCTATGCAGCATCTTCTAGTAGATCACCCAGCCCAGTAGTAGAAATAAACACATTCAGCTTGACTGGAGCTGAGGATCAGTTATCTGCCTCAACAATTTCAAAAGGTTAATTTTTCCCATAGAATAATTTCCTCTTGAAACACAGGCGGCAACTAAAAACACAAGAAAATAAAAAAAAAAAAAACAAACAAACAAAAAACAAACAAACAAAAAAAAAACTCAGGTAAATACAAAGAAGCATCAGATGTTGCAGAAGAAATCTATAATCTTCTGCTCTGTTAGATTTGCTGTCATTTTAGTCCTTTCATTTCAAAATGCTACATTAGCATGGGACACTTCATAAATTTCACACCTGTTACAAAAGCTGCTTTGCAATTTTGTTCAGCGTTGACTTCATACTGTCATCTAGAATCATTTTGATTTAGGTTTGTGTCTCAGATGAGCTGCAGAGCTGAGCACAAACCACACGTGGTATGAGTTTACCAAGTTATTTTATTCACTCTCCAGCACAGACAAACGGACACAGCTTCGATTATGACTGCTTGTCAGAAAGCTGCTGTTTGTCTAAATAATCTGGACAATCCGAGAGCACACAAGCCACTGATTAACTGTCCACATGTACACATCTCTCTGAAAATAAACAAATATGAAAGGGAAGAAAATGAAATTGTTTCTATGTGCCTTTTTTTCTTTTATTCCCCCCTCCCTTTCCTACTCCTACACATTTGAACCTGCTACGAGTCAATTAACCCAGTTTTAAAACAGGTGTGATAAAACCAAATGCCTTCATCGCCGCCAGCTGGTGCCTCCAACACTCCCACTGGAGACAGAACGCTCATGTTTCCAGAGATGACATTATCCATCATGATTGTATAATGTGACTAAAATTTCAACCCTGAAATACAGGAGACTTTTTATGCTAATTATCTACACAAAGCTGTTGTTTGAAAGATTTCTGCCTGCATGTAAAATCACAGTAATGGCCTCATGTGAATAAATGAGACTGCCATATCCTCAACCGACTAAGTGGTAAAAACTGTTCAGTCTGTGCCAAAAAACAGTTTTTCCAAACTTGTTTGGCCCCTCACTGCATGTTTTTTTTTACTCTTCTCCTAATATGTAAGAGCAACCTCTTGAGGCAAGAGAAACTTGTGGACACCAAATGTCTTGTCTCCTTTCAGACTGCATTTCAAATTAACAACCTACAGTGGAAGTAATAAATTCTCTTCTAAGGGTGTTACCCCTAACACAGACACAATTTTTTTTTTTCTGTGGCAAAACTGGCTCCCACAATCTCAGATGCAAAATTGTCATATATAGTTTAATTGCATATATGTTTATAATGAACTCTCCAACCGGGACAAGAAGTTTCTAAAGATCACAAATCACTCTCTCATGCAGATTCACCCTATACACAATTGTTTTTCCAGAACACAAGAACATTTCCAGAGTATTAAATGAAGAGAAATTAAGTGAATCACAACCATGCTTCCGAATCTATTTATAATCCATCCTCCTGATATATTGTGAACTTCTAATTGAAGTTTCTTAAGGCTGAAAAACAAAGACAAAAAATGTAAAAGAAATTCTGTTCATAGAACCTATTAATCATGTATTTGTCGTTGCAATGAGGCTTTTTTGCAAGTCTTCACTGTGATTTTGTGCCACTTCACTTTGCCAATGTCCTTCAGATATCTGAAGTTGGAAGGCTTCCCTGCCACCACTCTGATCTTTAGTTGGATTCACAGATTTTGGAGGGGATTTAGATCTTGACTGAGGGCCACTCTAATACGTTGATGCTGTTTCCTGTTAATATTTCTTGATCATTTGGTTGCTATTTGTCAGGGATTATCATCTTAATGGAAAATCAAAAGCTGTCCCATGTTTTCCAGCATAATCTTCATGTAGTCATCATTTCCAGGGATTGTGAAATACCAACAATAAGCTGATACTGACAAGGCTGGTTTTGGATTCCAAACAAAGGAGGAATCCTTGTTTGCAAAACAACTTACTTAAAAAAAATAAAAAATAAATAATAAAAAAAATTGCTCATATAGGTCATATATGACTATGTACTAATTTGGACACAAAGGAAAAAGACAATTTTTCCACACTGCAGTTGTTACATTTGTCAACAACGCAACACATAACAGTTTGACAATAAAGGCTGAACAAACATAACTATTACTTTCTTAAGAAACTGGGCTGATCTGAAAAAACTTTAAGAAGACAGCTCTCTGTTTTAGGAAGAAGATAATATACTTCATCAAAATGTTAATGTTATCATGTGGTCATAGATTTTGGTTATTAGACAAGATTGCTGCTCAAGTTTATATTTTCTTAGTTTCCACAACAGAAACTCCTGCATCTCAACTTCCTCAGGTTGGAATCTAATGACATACTCCCTGCAATACCAGCAAAGCTAATGTTTTAATTAAGAATGTGCACAACCAGTTGATTAGTCAAAATGGCACATGTAGTTGAGTAGTGTTTTTGTTGGAGGCAGGAGGAGAGTTATGTTTCCTACAAAAAGATGTGGAATTAATGTTTAGAGTGCTTTTTCTGTCGGTGTTTGCACTTACAGCAGAAACAACAGACAGACCTGAGCAAATGTTGGCAATGGCACCAAAACAAAGTGAGCTTAACAACAAAGTCAACTTCACATTAAGTAGAGTGAAGCCAGCTAACCAGTGTTCAGACTGCTTCACCCGCGGTGTGTGGAGGAGAGATACCACAGGTCCTTCCTTCCTGCTGCTGTCAGACTCTACAATCTGCACTGCTTCCAGTCGCACACACAGCCATAACAAAAAACTAATAACACACACAGATGTGAAATAGCAATACTTGTGTAATAATGTAAATTCATTTTGTAAAAATGCTTTTTATATAGACTTCTATATAAGTTTTTATATATACTTTTTATATAGTTTTTGTTCTGTACAGTTTTTGTTCTTATCTCTGTGATGCTGTTTTTGAACTGATTTTGCACCATCACCTTTGCTGCTGTAGCAACGAAATTTCCCCACTGTGGGACAAATAAAGGATTATCTTCTCTTATCTTCTACCACCGTAATGAGGACTTACTAAACTACCACAAAAATGTTGTGCTTCATGAGCAAAATGACCAGACAAAAAGAGAATGAATAATATGTTTTTTGTAGATAAATCCTCATGCTGGGGCAGAATTTAGCTCACCTGGTGCAGCTACCCCATTTACAGAGGCTACAGGTCCTCTGCATAGCTGGCCCAGGTTTGAATCCCAATCTGGGACCTTTTGAGGCATGTCACCAGCTGTCTGAAAGGCAGAAAAAGCTCACAAAAAAAAATGCTTGACTAGCTTAAAAACTTACAGTCTGTAACATAAGACATTATTAAAGTAAGAGTCCATGCTATAACCAACTCAACCACCCACTGAGATGACTGTTTATTTAGTCTAAATTACATTAACATATTAAAATAAATAAGGGGCTATTTCATTGAGCAACATCATCAAAATCTGATTTTGTTAAGGCCCATTAGCAAGCATGTCCACGGTTTGCTGCGATGAGGGTGCTGCCAATCCTCTCATCAAATTTCAGCCCTGTATGAGATCTGCATAGCTCGCATATAAGTTTGTGCCATGCAATTACATAAATCCTCAGGTGCATATATAATTGAAAAGGACATGCTTACTTTGGCATACAATGGATCTTAGCCTGTTATGAATGTCAGTGGGCATTGTTATGGGAAAACAAAATGTAGAGATGAATTTGACAGATGACACCACAACTTACTCATTATACTTTACACCAGGGATCTTTATCACAACTCCATTTCCAGCTCACTGACTCACAAAGTCATTATCCCAAATATAATTTGCACAAAGGACAAGACTAAATAATGTGGAATATATTTTGTGTTTCTCAGGAGAGTAGACTGTAAAGAGAATGACTGTTAATCTTATTTTGCATGACGTTTAGCCATGTGCTTTCTCTTTGCTCATTCGTGGTTTTCCTCAACCGCAATCTCTATTAGTTTTTTCTCTATTTTTTTTATTTTTAGTGTCATTAGTGGGTTTTTTCTCAGTATGGATTATTATTTTGTGACTCTGCTTTGCTCCCTTTAGGTGACCGAAACAAGGACGGGCCCTCTTGGATGCAGTAACTATGACAACCTCGACTCTGTCAGCTCCGTTTTGGTTCAGAGCCCTGAAAACAAGATTCATTTGCAAGGTTGGCCATCCATAATTGAACTCTCCCAATTTCTGATGGAATTGTCACAGTGTCTGTTCTCTGGCAAGCTTATAACTGCAGCATGAGAGTGTCAGAATGAATTTAGCTTCAATCACTCTTTTGCTTTTCCCCCCCCTTTTTATTTTCCATTGCATGCTTGCAGAGTTCTGAAGTGGATTCCAGGCAGTAATGATTCAGAACAAAAGTAGCCAAAGTGTGCAGCAAAAAAAAAAAAGAGAAAACCTTTAAGTGAATATCAGCATACTGCATGTGATGCCAAGCACATGTCAAATATTGTAAAAGAACAGAAAAACACCTGACTTTAACTGTTTCAGAGCAGCCATGTGTACACATTTTATTAAAAGACCTCAGTACTGTACAGCTTCTTCCTTATTCATCCATGCGTTTGTCCTGTTTTTGTCCTTGCCTCAGGTCTCCAGGCCATACTGCCGGGGTATCTGAGGGTCAGGTTCATTCAAGCCGCTCTCAGTTACATTGGCTGCAATGAAGAGGGCCAGTTTGTGTGCCGGGACAACGACTGCTGGTGCCAGTGTGCCATCGACTATCCACGGTGTAATTGCCCTGAGGTGGATCTGAAGGCTATGGAAGCCAGTCTACTGCAAATTCGGGATTCCTGGAACATGGCCAACCAAGACTTTGAGGAGTCAGGTCAGTGTTTTTCCACCCACTTGCACTCATTCAGCGATAGTGACTCTCTTGCTGAGAACAAATTACACCCTGATGTTAGAGGAGATGATGGGGAAAAGAAAACAGAGCAGAAAAAGAAGGGACTGTGACATCTTCCTAAATTACACACACACACACAATAAAAACAACTTAGAAGAGCACCTCATCTGCAAACACTAGAATTATTCTTCAAAACTAATCTATTTTCCAACTTCTGTTTTTTTTAAGTCTTTGCTAATTTACTTCTAAAAAAGATGCTTGTTTGGGAAATATTTTTCTATCTTAAAATAAACTGTTGTAAATCTAAGTAGAGAAGCATGTTGATGCATAAACAGCCAGTGTATAAAGTTCTGTCACAATGGTGCTCTTCATTAATTTCTATCATTTTCCTCAGTGGGCTAATACAGGTATACACATAAACGTGATAGCTGTCTCAGTAGAAGCAGCACAGCAGAATCTCTTAAATTTACAAATCTGACATCCCATCATGTAGATTGTCAAAACATACTGTCCTCCTCCCTGACATCCAAACAACTACTGCATGGTGCATCTGAGCCTCACTGCGAGTAGGGAAATGGCACAGTTTATATTTCAAAGTCCAGAAAATAAAAGCGAGAGAGAGGTTGGGGAAAGGGGGGGGGGGGGGGGGGGGGGGGGGGGTTGGGGGGCATGTAAAACGATGTGACTGGATCAGCAGTGATTCAGTCAAAGAGAGGCCCTCCAGTAGCCTGAGGAGGATCTGTCATGCCCCAGAAACAAACTACATTTGCTATAATCTGCTAGAAGCATATGATGTAACCTCTAATATAATACTTCACGTCTCACTTGCTCCCATTTTCTCACTAAACCTTATTTGAAATAAGCTGATAAATAATGCAAAAAGCATGACTGCATCAACAGATTCATATGAGCTCTCAAACAAGTTCTTTTTTTTTTCTTAAGAATAAACTGACCCTGTCTGGCAGACTCTTTGACAATTATGTGAAATTGCACCCTGTGTATCGCATACAATATCTTAATGTATTCTTCCACCACAGCACTCGAAGGTTGTCTCAATGTTTCAGACGTTTTCTGCTCTGCCTTGAGCTGTTTTCACTGCACCTTGCTGCCTACATGCCTCTGCACTGAGAGCAACTCTATTTGCACACAGTTGGCAATAACTTAAGCAGCAAGGTGCCCTGAGTAGTGCATTTGCAGTGTTGTATTTAATAAAAGAAAAAATGAGCTCCTGTGAACCCCCTGAGGATCTGCTTGTACCATTGATCTTATAGAAAACAACTTGCATTGGTAGCAGAGATTTTAATAATCATAACTAGAGCTGTTAAATAAGGATTCTGCAGTCAGGTGATGACGGATTTGCTTTGATCTCACAATGGGTTTAATGTCCTTTATTAAAGATCATATATTCTTTAGCTGGATCAGTATCTGTGTTTATATTCATTTGTCTGGTGCACCCATAACACTGTAGTATAGAGGAAAACAGAAATATAAACACATCAGTTCAGTAGCGCAACATATTAGAAAGTAAAAGCATATTTAAGAAAATCCTACAGTTTTTTTGTTAAATACTGTTGGAATATCGACCCAGCTATTAATATAGAGTTATTCAGAGTTTTACGGCCTTGTTAACATTTTAAAATAAAATTTCTATAAAATCATCTTGATTATTATTACCTTCTAGTATTCCCATCTTATTGTAACCTTTAAAACTGCAAGCCATCTTTACTCATTTTGATTCACCTGTTCTTTTTTTTTTTTTTTTGTCTTTAATGTAAAAATGCATCTCTAACATTAGACCTTTAAGCCCAGTCTACATGCAGACACGTCCTCAGGTGTCAAATTATAAGTCCTTAATTTATGCAAAATGCATTGATAGATATCTCACAATAAAGGCAAATGAAAACAATAAATATATTAAAAGAACAGTTACTTTGTTGATATGTGTTTAATTTCTACAGTGACCAAACCATTTCCCATCTTCATATCATCCTCTCAAGTCTTGGCTTTCTGGAGAAAAACATTGAAACAAACTAAAGAAATATTTACATATTTACACTTTTTCCTCCAGCTGTTTTTAGTTGTTTACATTTATTTATGCAACTATTTACCTAGTATCCTCTCAAAATCAAATCTAACTCAGCTCATTTTTGTTGCCACTGTCCATCAAAAGCGTCTTCTTGGCTTTATTCCAGCCATATAGGAGCATTATTTTTGTTCTTCTTAAGCTGGATTTATACTCGTGTGGCAGCTGCATACGGTTGGGCTGGCATAGCTGACGCTGGTTAAATGTACTACGCTCTCGAGTGTTGGATTACTTTGTTGTGTTGCAGTTTCTCTTCCAAAACTGAAGGTGGCAGTGGGGCTGGTATTGGCTGGTAAACTCCACACCAGCAGTGACACCATAACTAACTTTATGCAGTATTACTCCAGCTTTAAACAGAACACTTTTTGATCTTTGGCTGCTGCTGATTGGACATTACAGCTATTAGAAGCCAAGTGGTGGAAAGTTTGACAGGAAGTGGCTTCATAGTGGTTTCTTGGTCAAAATGTAAGTCTGTTAACAACAAAGCAGTGATAGTGACCTTTTTTATTATGAAAATGTGTTAAATGATCATTTTATCATGGATCATTTTATTATGGATTTGCCATATAGAGTCTGAATAAACACTAAATTTTCCGGCTGGATTTTAAACTTTCTTAATGGATTTTAACTTCTGTAGATCACCTCAAGGGTAAGCTATCGATCATAGTTTACCCCACACTTACTGTTCCTAAGAAATTGTTGACAATATAAGCGATAGCACTCATGGAGTTTTAAGGGTTAATGAAAACCACCAAAATCAGACAGTTTGTTCTCTTTTAAGACCAAACAAAGATGAGACACGGTCCCTTTCTTGGATTTGGTGGCTGACAAGATAATCATAGTGGTTAGATTTCAATCTTGTTCTTTTTGTACTTGCAGTTTTCATCTTTCCACAGATACTTGATAACCTTATTATTAATTTTTTTCTCAATGTGTTTATTATTATTATTATTATTAAACACTTTGCTTTTTAAGTAGCCTGGCAATATGTTTTTTTTTTTTTTTTTTAAAGTGTTTTTCTCCAACCTGTTCTCTGTTATAATTTCTCCTTTTTGCATTTCTTTCAACAACTTCTGTTACTCCTGTTTGCCTTGTCTTGTCAGACTTGACAATTTTGTTGCATATCATGGTGAAGGGTGTTTCAATAACTCAAACAAAGAAATATAATGAAAGCTAGATGTTGTATGGTATCCAAAGCCTGATTTCCCTTATCTCTCTATGACTCAGAGTTTCCATTGTTGTTTAAAAATGAAACATGTCAGCGAACCATGCTGCTGATGTTGACGTGTACTGTACACAAACAGAAAAGACAAAAGCATTTATCATGGGTTGTCTTTATATACTTCTGTCTGAAACCCATTTCATTAAAGTAAGACAAATGAGCATGCATAATTAAAAAAGTATAACGTGTGGAGACTGAACCTTGTAAGTTTTCTTCTCCCATAGACATAACCACTGTAAATCTCCTCCATATACTCATTTAAATACTCACCTACAGCCTTTTCAATCAGCTTATTAATTTCACAGACACATGCAACCCACCTTACATAATCACTAGGGAAGGCATTGACACTTAATTGGTTTTCTAATCAGATGCTTCATTATCAAGATAATGTTAACTAATTACAAACAGTCATGCGGTCATTTTTATCAGAGTTTTGCACACTTTGATTGTCCATACCACCAATGACCATGATATTGTTATTCAATGTCCTGGAAGTGTAATCTGTTTACTATGGTGTATGCATGTGGCTGCTCTGTGAATGGCTGAGGGGATATCTTTAGCCATTTGTTGATGCATGCATTTATCTTTAACACTAGAAGTCCCAGGAATTTTGATGTCTCCCTAAAGTCCCAGAGAAGGGTCGAAAGACCTTTAGTCCAAACTGACGACTCTGCTGGCAAAAATTAGCATCTCTTCATTTGTAAATGCAGCCATTACCTGAGGAATGCACCCATTGCATCCAGCCCCTCCTTGTTACCTTGAAACGTCTGGTAAATTCTGTGGCAGTGGGGGATGGTGGGCTGAGGGGGATAAATAGTAGCTAGCTTCACCTCGAACAAATAGAAGGAAGCAAAATGCAGAGGCGGCTTACAACTCAGCAGGCATTGGACCTGATCCTCAGCGATACAAACCCTTGTGACTCAGATGGAGAAGAGATACAAATTCAGCTGGATTCGGACTCTGACTCTGAGCAGTCTTCAGGTAAGATTTGAAACTATTATTGAACTTTTTGGTATGACAAATTTCTTTCTTTCTGCTTTGTCCTGTACTGTGAGTTGCAACACTGGAATTTCTCCATTTTGGTACAAATAAAGGATTTTTTTAATCTTATTTCCAAAACATCCTATTTTCGTCCTCTGAAATTGTGAAATTGTTTACCTTGCAGATGATGAGACTGCTCCACTGCCAGAAAAGAGGGCTCGGTTGGGAAGTGAGAGGACAGAGATGGCTAAAGATGGCACAGTGTGGCATGAAGAACAGCTGGGGACATGTCTCAATTTCACCCCAATAGAACCATACGGCACAGATGGAGAGCCAACTGCTAAGGCCAGAAGAAGTATCCGGACTCGTCTTCAAAGCTTCTTCTGTTTTATAACACTTGAAATGCTTCGTAGCATTCAAGAATGGACCATTCAGCATGCACGGCAAAAGGAGCAGGCAGATTGGTTCATGAACCTCCCAGAACTAATGGCATTTATTGCAATTATTATCTTGCGGGGGGTGAAGAAAGTTCCATCACTACGTGACAATTGGTCAGCAGAGCTGGGAAACCCACGAATCATTGCTACTATGGCCCGAAAGCGCTTCCAAAACATCATGCAACACCTACGCTTTGATAACATGTTCACACGCAGTGAGCGAGTGGAGACAAATAAGTTTGCTGCAATTTCTAATCTGTGGGAATCTTTTGTCAATAACTGCATCAGATCTTATAACCCTGGTCGACACATCACTATTGATGAACAGCTTTTCCCGACAAAGACTCGCTGCAGTTTTCTGCAGTACATTGCAACAAAACCGGACAAATTTGGCATTAAGTTTTGGCTGGCTTGTGACTTGAAATCAAAGTACATTTGCAATATCCTGCCATATCTTGGCAAGGACCCCAGTCGTCCCAGTGGAGAGAGACTCTCTGAGAGTGTAGTGATGAGGCTGATGGAGCCGTTCATGGATAAGGGCAGAACTGTAACAACAGACAATTTTTTTACATCGCTGTCCCTTGCGCAACGACTGCTTAGCCGGAAAACCACCATCCTTGGCACAGTCAACAAGATTCGCCGGGAAATTCCTCAGTCAACTAGACTGAAGGACCACACTAAATTCACCACTCGAGTGTTTTCCACCACTGGTGCAACACTCACAGTATATGCGCCGAAACGGAAAAAGACTGTCTATCTTCTCAGCAGCATGCACAATGTGGTTGAGACTGAGAATACCACCAAAAGGAAGCCAAACACTGTCACACAATACAACACCACAAAGTGTGGTGTGGATGTGATGGACCAGATGGTGCGGGAGTACAGCGTGCGTGCAGGAACACGGAGATGGCCAGTCGCCGTGTTCTACAACATGATCGACATGGCGGCACTGAACGCTCATGTTCTTCATAAGGAATGCACCGGAGTGCAGGAGAGAAGAGTGGACTTCCTGGTTGAGCTCGCGAAAGAGTTGGCCAACTCTCATGTGAGTCAGAAGAAGGCACATAAGGAGCAACTGCTTCCGCAGCAACCTCCCACACCTAGCCCTGGGAAAAGGGCAAAATGTCAGGTCAACCATCGATGCAAGAACAATTGCGCAACTGTAAGATGTGTTGACTGCTACAAATACACATGTGGCAAATGCAGGATGGAGATACCATGGAAGTGCCAAGCATGTTTGGACTTAGCACAGACGGACTGCTGAAAGAGCAGAAAAGCCATTCACACAAGGGCATGCCACTGTAGCCTTGTGTAAATATTTGTGAAATTGTTTCATTACTTGCATTATTTTAACTGTTTTGTTGTTTTTTTTATGACAAAAATAAAAAGCATTGGAAAAAATTCACAGTTGTTCTTTTATATCTTTGTCATGTTGACATTTATGCCCTCTTGACTTAGACACTAATGCTTCTGGATATTTTACTCACAGACCCTGCCTGTACCACCACAATCAAAAAATGTTCATTTTAAATATTCAAAATTGTTCATTGCTTGGGCTTTTTGGACATAAGGTACATGAACATTGGGTTAGAAAGTTTGAAAAATTGGTAAAAAATTCTGAAAAATTTGTATTTTTTCATTTGTATGAAAAGAGGAGAGCTGGACCTTTTAAAGTGATTTTTTAAAAAAATATGAATTCATCATTTTGTCATATCATTCTAAATTGTTTGCTTTTTTATTGAAGGCCCACAATGATTATCTTTTTTTTTTTCTTCTAAAAGCACACAAATGTGTCGAGGAGGTATATATCATATATCATATCAAATATATTTTTAATTATTTGAAATATACTAGAATGCAGGAAAACCTTTCTGAATCTGTTTGAGGTCTACTCCAATCTCATACTCAGGGGACCAAGCAGTGTCTCAAGCCAAGCTTTGGGCAAAAGTTGACAGTCCAGTTTCAAGAGTCTACAGTGTCTCCCCTAAGTATGCGCCCTCCTGGGGTGTGCCAGTAATTGACTCGTCTACAAACAAAAGAAGCTGTTCACAGCTTAAGACAGGATTTTAGCTAAAATCCTACTGGTCAATCGACCCATCTCTGGGTTGTAAAGGTAGAAAGGTCAATTGACCCCTCTCTGGGACTTCTAGTGTTAATAAACTAGACTACTGTAACGCTGTCCTCACAGGTCTCCCTAAAATGTCAGCCAACCAGACCCCTTAGGTCATCACTATTAATAAATACTATGCAACACCAAATATTAGATCTTATAATGAAACAGCAGTAGTAATACTAGTAACAATACTCAGCATATATACAACAGCACGTGTACTGACAATAATCATACTATTAACAATAACAATATATTTGTATGAATAATTATGGCTATAACACTATAGTAATAATACCAATGTCTACAGCTTTATATAATATATCCTAGCTGCTATTACTGCTACTACTACTAACAGTGATACTACTGCTGCTGCTACTAGTACCACTACTATAATAATAATAATAGCACTTAGCATATTTTTTTAACAAAAATTATACATTTAATATTCCTACATGACATAATAACCTATTACTGTCACCATGTGATGATTTCTCATTTCTGTTCTGTTTGAGGACTTTTTAATAATACAATGATTTGAAAGTGCAGATATTCAGACATTGTTTGTTTTTCTCCATCTGATTGATCCACATTTGACCCCACACAAAAACATTTTCATAGTTGGTCAAAGTTTAGAATGTTCTAATGTTCAAGAAACAAGACTGAAATCATAGTTAGGTGAAAATGATGTTTATCATTGATGTAGCTGAAGGTGATCAGTGGAATCCTTGTTAGCATGGTGTTATCCTCTGTAAAATAAGGAAAAACCACAGCAGAAGTTTCACTTTTACACAGAAACTGTTACTGTTAGAAACTGTAACAGACACAGAGTTGTTGACACATTCTCTGAGGTCCCTAGATGTCCCTGGACACAGCGTGCATGCATATGAACCTTCCTATTGTGGAGCATTTCCTCATTATCTGTGGGTGTGACTTTTTAGATGTTTATTTTTTTTTTTCTGATAATATGGCCAGAGCTGAAAGGCAAAGATTGTGCCACAGCACCCCATTTAACTGCCTATTTCTATCAGTATTCACATCAAACAATGTTTCTTCCAGCTTAACCTCCCATGGCCCTTAAAAAGCCTTTTTACTTATTTAGTCTGACTCAATTTGCAGGTTACATAAACGGTAGTTGAGAGTTAGTTTGACCTTTGTTTAAAAAAAGCTTTCTCATTTTGCATGTCTTCCAGATGAGTTTCAGAACTTTGTTCGGAAGCTTCCCACCTTCTACGCCCTGAACACGTCTGCCATCCAGTACTTCTGGAAGACGGAGCCATCCGTTCACCAACGCTACAAACAGCTGGAGCTCAGCACCCAGCAGCTCCTGAGCAAAGCACGACGCATCGTCAACAAGCTCTTCACCCTCAGCAAGAGGTGTCAAACTCAGCCCAAAATTATTATGCTGAGAGAGAGGTGAGAAATGGATATGTTTCCCTATTTCCTTTGTTCATTTCTGGATCTGTGGGTGTGTGTGTTTGTGTGTGTTGGAGGGTTCCTTTCTAACAAGCTTTGAATGGCAGTGCTCGTTCATTCCCTTCAGCCCATTCTGCATGCAGTGCTTTGTCATCACCTGAACTAGAAGTCTCCAGCTGAATACGCTTTGATATTCAGCTGAAGTTAGCTACAGTGTCACACCTGATCACTTGGCTGCACCTCCATCTCTGATCTCCTGTACATCCAGAAAATCAAGACTATCCTCCTGTGAAATTAAAGTTTGCAATGTTTTAAAGAAATATGCAAAGTTTGGGAGATTTGCCTTCTGGTTAACTAGACTGTGATGAGATCTTATATAAAGCCTATCTGTGGATCTCTGAATCATTCCACATATTTTTTTTTCTTTCTTATGGAAATCCAGTCATACAGTCTGCAAGAGAGGCTTATGAAAAAGTCATATATTCATTCTCTGCTAAGGTGCTACAAGTTATTCCTTGTATTCAGATTGCCAATGAACTACATAGTTGATAAACAATTAACTCTTTTTGCCACACTCATGGGAAGGATGTATATATTTTTAGACCCTTTTTAACCAATGTCACTGTTTATGTTTATTAAATGTATTTGAAGGATATTTAAATACTGGCTATTGGTGAGTCTTATTTATAATCACAGACTGACCATTGCTGCAGAAAGAGTTGAAATCTGATGTGCAGTGTGCACTGTGTCTTCAGTTAGTGGTTCAGTTCACCACATAGCACATTTACCCAAATTTCCCTGAGGGCTCTCCGAAGGGATTAATAAAGTATTTCTATTCTGTTCTATATAGAACCATTTTCTATAGGTCTTTTTAATGAAACTGATTCTGCATCGTATTGGATTTTTTGCAGATTACTTGCATGAATGAGCTCACTTGCAGACATTGAAAGAGAAACAATTCAGCTGTTTTTTTTTTTTTTGTTGTTTTTTTACTGACGTACCTCTTTAAGAAAGTAGTGGCAAGTACTAACTGTGATCATTCCCAATTAAAAAAAAAATAAAATAAAATGAATGCAAGACTAACTTTTTGCTTTGATCTCCCAAGCAAATGCCTCCTTATTTTAACAAGAGCCCGACGTGACATATTTGTCACATACAGTTTCTGAAACATTTTGCTTTAATTTCTGGTATAAACTTTGTTTAAAATCCTGTTGAACACAATCTGATATGTGTCTTCTGTCCCTTAATAGATATCCAGAAGCAGAAAACCACATTATAATATTTTTAAACTATCACATTTTGTTAAAATTTGTTAAAGGGCCAAATAAAGACCTCATAAAAAAAAAAAAAAAAAAAAAAAATTGGACTTTTCTCACCATTTTTTCATGGGTCGGGCCTTTATGGGTTAAACGACCCCTGCCTTAAGAATGGTGTGACACTTCTTTGACTTTTTTTCAAAGTGAACATGAAGGTGAAAATTAATTTAATTCAAGGTCTTTGTCTCAGTATCACATTCTGAGATATCTCTACTTATAATGTTCAAAGCATTTAAATCACTCACTCAGTATGAATTGGTATAATCTTCCAGGCTATTAACACTCAGTTTTTAATTCATCATCTTGTTATTGACAAAAAATCATCGCTGTTGTCTTAATACAGCACAGATGTAAAATAGTATTGGGTTAGAGAATATTCTTTTCTGCATATAAGAGCTGCACTTTAGTCTTTTTTAGCTAATGTACTAAGGTACAACGAGTACTTTGCTAAGTAGCTGGATATATCCTCAATAATTTACTGATATAAGGGAAACATGTGCAGTTTTTCTAATGTGCATAATATTTCAAATTTTATGCTGGGGACATTTGGGTGAAAGTATTCAGAGATCAGTCACTGAATGATGAGATGAAGCAGGAGTGAGAAAATAATTATTGTTCTGATATAACCTGAGGATGTTTCATGCATTTTTTCTCTCCATCAAAGATTTTTAATAATGTAGTATACTTTATATTTAATTCTATTAAATTTTTAACATATAAAAGTAAATTAATTTTTTATCCTATTCTATAAAAACATTTTTCTTTCTCTAGATCACTCACTTTTCAAATTAAATATTAGATATAATAATGTACTTTCGAAAAATGTTTTCTTCGGTGAATAATATTTTAATATATGTCTCTTACCATAATTAATGTACTACAGTATGATGGCCTTTGTCAGATAAATACAAAGCAAACAGAAAAATGCTGCAGTCATTAGTGATAAGTAAAGTCTTTTTATGCTGCACATTCTGGAAGGTTTCAGAATAGTCTGTCAAGATGGTGCTGCACAAAACATCTCATTTCATCCTTTTTCTTTCTTTCTTTATGGAGTAAAAATACATTTCCTGTGGAGGAAACAACAAAAAAAGAAAAAAGAAATGTCCACTGGTGTAAATTGGATCTGAAGCAGGAGAAAGTTTTTTGTGACATTGATCTGTGTGAAATGAACTGTCAGACAATGAACAGATTGCAGAGCTTCTCTTCGGCCCATACTGCACGCTGCGTCTCCATGACACTTTACATGTCCTGCTGACACAACGCTCTATATGATGGCGTGATAACTTCCTCTCTCCCGCTGTGCACAGTCGGCATTTTAGAGCGAGATATGCAGATATGTTAAGACTAACCGATGAGCTTGTGAAAAGCTGGGTGCTGTTACGACTGTTGACACATTACACAGACTGCCTACTGACAAAATGTCATCAGATTTTAAATTTGATGACGTTTCCTATTCTTTACCCTAACAAATGAAAGAGGCCTGTAGCTATAAGTTGTAGCTTTTTTCATGATAACGATTTGCATGTTTTGTGATAGAGAAGAAACAAAGCATAATGCTAAAAAAGTTTGCGGTGGTAGAGTTACGTTTCATTTTATTGCGTGTCATATATGATTAGTCTTATTTTATAAATATTACAGTGGAACAAAGTGTGTCAAATGTTTTCCCCCTGATTTTGCTTTGCTTAACCAAGTGGAACAAAAAAAGGACTCACTCATGTTGCCACATTCCTCATTAATGTTAAATCAACACTTTTTGTTGTTTAACGTGACATGTGATATGTGGCAGCTTGAAAAAATGAACTTATATGGACATTGTGCAAATTCTACCATAAGCTGTGTTGAGCACCAAAAATCACAAAACGTCCTGCAGAGGAAATAATTCCAAGGAACTTGACAACTAAAGATTCAGAGCTAAAGCAAAAACAAGTTACTTAATAAATGAATCAATACCTGGAGAATGTTAGAGAAAACTTTAAGTCAAGTCAAGGTATTTATTTTTACAATTAATTGGAAATGTTACAGAATTCTGGGTTCTGAGACTATCTCACCCTCTCTAGTTGCAGAGGAAGGAGTTCTGCTGCTGATTGCCAAAATCAGAACCCCCCTGCTTTCCCTGAACCCAGTAATTATACCTTGTCTAAACTAAACAGTGATTGGACGATACAACTAACCAATCATCTGTTGCAAGGCAGATTTTTTCTGCATCTTCTGTTATCAGCCTCCTCTGTCTGCTTCTGCTCCATCTGAGATGCTGGTTTCCTGTTTCTGCAAAAACAGATGTACGGCCAAAAGCATCCACATGTCGCAGGCCAGACATTTCCCCTAATACCAGTTTGAGTCTTTAAATGTCAGCTTCTCCTTTCTTCACTTAAAAACAGAAAGCAACGCATGTTAACTCAAGATTACACAATGTTCTTGTTAAGGTCATACACAAGTTATACAATTTAAAGACAAATTAAAATAATATCTAACAAGAACTAACATCAAAGAAGGATAAATACGAACAAGGAGCTGGTGTGGCAATCCGTAACTAACTGTAACTCACTGTAACTGTAACTGTAACTGTAACTGCAGCTCAGTCCTGATGTTTTTGTCTATATGTGACCCATATCAGATTATTTAATGAGAGTCAAATCTGATTTCTTAAAATTTGAATCAGGCCAGTTTCATATGTGTATCCGATCTGTGTAGAAACAACATCAGTCTAAACAGTCATGCCGCATTTCATCTGACTTGGCGTCACAGAAGTCAGACAAACATCACAATTCTGCGGTTTCACACCATTCACCGTGTTGATGTCTTTTCCTGTTTTTTTTTTTTTTTTTTGTAGATGAAAACAACAAAACACCATCACTTTAAAAATATGAAAGAATTAGGCAAAGTAATGCAATGAAGGGAGGAACTGGGTGTATTTAGTCTTAACATGCGGGTTGGGTGCGGGTTATATCCTACATCGTCGGGTCGGGTTCAGATTTCACTTGAAGATATTCACAGGTCGGGTTTGGTAATCATCCTAACGGGTTCAGGTGCGGGTTGATAAAATTGGACCAGTGCAGGACTCTGCACAAACGGACTCTGCTGTATTGTCTTTACATGCTTCTGTACAGAAGCAGGAGCCACTGCTCCACAAAAGGCCATTGTTAACATTTGTGCTCCTTTTTCTCAGTCTCCTTCTTTCATTCATCATTTGGGCATAATTTTATCGGTTCAGAGTGGGCAAGAACTTCCAAACTGAAGCATCCATGACATTCGTAAATACTACATGATGTTGTGTTATCCTCTGTGCATGTGTATCACTTCAGGGCCCCATACTGTTCACACTTCAGTTGGATGAAGGTCACATTGAACTGATAATGTAAACGACCATGCAAAAAAATCAGATATCATTAAAAAATTGGATTTGAGCATTAAGGCCTGCAGTGAGAATGTAGCCTAAAGAAACCAACAGACCTTCACAAGGTCGACTGAAATACAGAACAAACAACTGGATGTTTGATGAAAAAGCAGCAGGACCAATCCAAATAAAACTAAGAGAAGCGTAGAGAACAAAGTATGAATATATGAACCTGAAAAACAAAGTACAAAACCCATAAAACTCTAACACAGTGGTTCCCAAACTATTTTCCCCAAGAAAAAGCTCTGGACCCACCCCCACCCTGTGATGAGACCATGTTTGGCTTTATGCTTCCTTTAGTCAGCTTGTAGTCACAAATGGTGCATTTTGGCTGAGTTCTGACCTGTCCTTTAATTAAAAAAAAACAAAACAACAACAACAAAAAAAAACTGTTACGGTAACTTTTAATAATAATAATAATAATAATAATAATAATAATACATTTATATGTTATTATTATTATTATTATTGAGACAAATCATCTGCTCTGTGATGTTTCTTAGACATGCTTCATTAATGAAATTCTAATCCATTCATCCAATCATCCATCCATCCAATCATCCATCCATCCATCCATCCATCCAATCATCCATCCATCCATCCATCCATCCATCCATCCAATCATCCATCCATCCATCCATCCATCCAATCATCCATCCATCCATCCATCCATCCATCCAGCCATGATTTTCATTATAGTTACAACTTCCAGCGCCAAACAAAACACTGTGTAGTAAACTTATTTAGTCAAACAGCTGTCTGGGAAGGTGCTATTTTTCCTTTCAAAAGTGTGTTTTCAATTGTAAATTGCTTACATATGTACTGTTTTTGCCACCAAAAAATTTGGCAGCAGAACACATCTGCAAGAACAGAGCTTTTAACTCTGTTAGCGAACAAAGGTAAATTAAAAAAATGACAGATGTGGGAGAAAGCAAGAAAGAGACTGATTTAGGATATTAGATTCTTGTCATGCAGTACATCTGCTCCTTTACTCACAATCTCTGGATTTTGGGTTTTTCATTACAATGTGTCTCCTAAAATGAATGAAACATTTAGCAGTTGTTCTTCTTATCTGCAGTTAAAGCCAAGGATTCTATGCCTTGACTTCAGAGGCGATGTTTCATGAATAGACTTAAAATTACACGAGATGAAGACATATGGGCTTCATTAACTTTTCTCTAAAATTAATTTTCATATGAAATCCCTTGTTTTTTTAACAGAGCTAGATTATTTAAGAACTTTCGGATTTGCATTCTCATTTGAACTTTTCTTGCTCCTTTCACAGGTGTGTAAAAAGAACAAAATCTAACTATTCAGGGCAGAGTACATCTGAGTTAAATAACCTTGTAGATGGATGTTATAGGTAGATAAAATTGATCAAGATGTCCCAGGGGTTACACACAGACACACCTACACACACCCATATATATATATATATATATATATATATATGTCCAGAGAGAGCATGCATGTGTGAACACTTTCCACCGTGCATGAATGCCTTAGCAGCTTGCTTATTGTAGAGTTTAGATATCAGGCCTCTCACAGAAGACTGCAGGTTAAGTATGTGGTCTGTTACAGAGCTGGAAAACCTGGTAACTGGCTTTGGAGAAAATGTTTAATTTGTAAATATCTGTGTTTTTGGAACGCCAAATTTGTTTGAGAGCTGATCAAAGGAGGCAAAGTTATTGTTGACGAACAAATCCTTAAGTCTTTATACCTATATCCCGCCAGTCCTTGAAGGCGCTCCAAAGATGAAGAGGAAAAATAGTCAGATAAAAGTACAAAGTAAAACATTTTCTGAACTGAGCCCACACTCTGAGGGATTGTTGTCCCACTGGGTTAGCTATTGGGCGGGGTACATAGAGAGAATGTATGAGGCATCTAACAAGGCCGCCAGAGGGGTGTTTTGAGTTGAACTGAATTCCATAGAAACTGAGATATATATATATATATATATATATATATATATATATATATATATATGCGTGTGTATATGTACACGTGTGTGTGTGTGTGTGTGTGTGTGTGTATAATATTATATGTAATATATATTGGTCTTGCTTAGCCAGCATGAAAAGAATACGAGATGAATAAGAATGCTTTTCATTAAAAATGATTTTCAGATCAGTCAACACAGAAGGACGATGTTAGAAGTCAGTCATGTTTTTTGGTATTAGAACTGGACCATATCTCAAATTCATGATATTTCTCTGCTGGTTTCTATAACAGCCCATTTTTTCTATAATGGCAGGGTTCAGTTAGCCTCCCTAAATCACATATAATTAGATGGATTTATGCAAATGCTCCCACATGCAACAATAGGCTCATGTTTCACCTTTTTTTTTTTTTAATAAGGGCAACACAATACCTAATCTCTTCAATTTCCGCATGTAGCATTGACCTGACTTTATTTGCATTCTCTAGTTCTTTATCTTAACTCACTGCATATATATATATATATATATATATATATATATGCAATATTTTGTATGCATATTTTTCCCCCAAAAGCATTCAGATTTTGTGTTCTTATTGCTCTATTAGGAAGTCATTGAAATTGAATATATTTCTGAACAAAAATAAAAACCCCAAACATATTTATGCTATAATTGTACACAAGCCTGCAGTGAATCTCACCTGGTGGTCTGCTTCTTTTGCAGACCCTTCAGCTACTGGCTGAACTACATCCTGTCCATCATGTACTGCAGTGAAAACAACCACATTGGCTCTTACCTAGAGCAAACCAGGAGCTGCTCCTGCCCATATGAGCACCCTCCCTGCCAGGGGGTGATCCCATGCACGGTGGGAGAGGGCACCTCCTGTGCATCCTGCTCCTATGAGAACCGCTCCCGCTGTGCCACCTGCAATCAAGGTTACATGCTGAGCCAGGGCGTGTGCCGCAACGAGGTGCCAGACTCCACCGACCATTATATCGGCTTTGAGACTGACCTGCAGGACGTGGAGCTGCGCTACCTCCTGCAGAAACGTGACAACCGCATCAGCATCCATGGGATCTTTGTCAGCAACGATGTCAGGCTGAATAATTGGTTTGACCCATCATGGAGGAAGAGGATGCTGCTGACGCTGAAAAGTAATAAATACAAATCAAACCATGTTCACATGCTCCTGGGGATGACTCTACAGATCTGCCTTACCAAAAACAGCACTCTTGACCCCTTGATGTCTGTCTATATAAATCCATTTGGGGGGAGTCACTCAGAGAGTTGGATCATGCCCATTGACCAGAACAACTACCCAGACTGGGAGAGGACTAAATTAGACCTCCCTCATGACTGTTACAACTGGACTTTAACTTTAGGCAACAAGTGGAAAACCTTTTTTGAGACAGTTCACTTTTACCTACGGAGCCGGATCAGGGGCCCCTCAAGTAACGGAAATGGATCCGTATATTATGAACCCTTGGAGTACTTGGAACCGGGGCAGAATCTAGGCTACATGAAGATTAACAGCATCCAGGTGTATGGCTATAGTATGCACTTTGACCCCGAAGCGATCCAGGACTTGATTTTACAGCTGGACTACCCATACACTCAGGGATCGCAGGACTCGGCCTTACTGCAGCTGCTGGAGATCCGGGATCGGGTCAACAGACTTTCCCCACCCGGAGCTCAGCCTCTGGATCTCTTCTCCTGTCTGCTCCGGCACCGGCTTAAACTGTCCACCACAGACGTTGCCAGGATACAGGCAGCACTGCAGACTTTCAGCGCCAAGCAGCCCAACTCCATGGAATACGAAACAACCAAATTATGTAGCTAATAAGTGGGCGGATGGCCAGGTGCACAGATGCACAGATGGAGCGGTTATCACACAGGCCTGATGACAGTTAAGAGCAATTCTGAAGCTGTGCAATGGACATTTTGAGGACATTTTAATTGTTGTTGTGTATCTCAACAGAGTAGTTGGGATTCTAATGTCAGCTTTTCCTATAAATTTGTATAACATCTTAGAACTAAGGAGGATTTCACCATATTTGCCTCATAGCTTTTCTCTCCTTATGGAAATAACTTTGACAGTTCACTATATAAATTCCAAACTCTGCCGTCACTTATATGTTGCCAGTGTGCTAACGTTTGTAGATTGCACAAATTTCACACGCGCAGACAAAAGCTTTTGCTGAAAAAGTGTAATTCATGCAATGTAATCATCTCACAAATACAAGCATTTCAAACCAGCATGTTTTTTTTCCTCTAATTTTATTTTTTAGGTGAAAAATAATCAAAAGTGCTTGTTTTGACTGAGTCCCTCCCTTTTAAACTGGGACATAATACGCATCTCAATTCTTTGATTTTATTTACTCATGTATTTTTTTTTTTTTTACCATACAATAGTCACTCAATTTTTAAACTGTACTACACATTTTTTGTAAGAAAGCTCTAAATGAAATAAAGTGAATAAATAGATGCAGTATGATGCAGATTTGCTGAAAATAACAATGTACCATGATCATGACATATGTTACATGTACTTTTATTTTTATAATGCTGTTGTTTGTGAAACAAACGTTACAAAAACACTGTCTATATAATGTACAGTACAATTTGTTATTACACTAAATAAAATACATTTTTATGTGTCGTCTAATTCAATCTAAAATGAATGAAAACAATCTGAACTGAAGTGTTTTTGCAGTATCTTCATCCATCATTAACAGTAGCCTCTTCCTTACTTCTTCTGTGCTGTAGCACAAGGACAAATATGTTGCCAGTGAATGCATCCCAGGCAGTGATGGACATATAAGATTTATAGATAAGATATAGAATATTTAATGACACATGAAGACTCTGAGAATGGGTCTACATCTGAGAAGCTTGAATAAAAGAAAAAAAATCATTTATAAAGCTGATAATGTGGTTTGTTAGTGACAGCTGTAAAACCTAAGACAGCCCAGTACACATCTATGAAGATAGATGGATTTATGCTTCAGATATGCAGGGGCGGGTCTAGAAAAGCTGAAATGGCACTGACCAGGAACAGGGTGGTACAAATGAGATATATAATTTTTAAGGTCTTGATTTTATTAAATATTAAGTGATCATCTCATGTAAAATAAAAAAAATGTAAAAAAAAAATCTAAGAAAAAACCTGTAAGCTTTTCCTTGCTCTTTCAATACAGTAAAAACGGACATATTTCAGGTATAGTATGGTATAGAGTGGTGATTAATCATGAGTAATTTATTTGTAACCTGTGATTAATCTGATTAAAAATTTTAATTATTTGACAGCCCCAATTAAAACAATATACTTCAGTGTTAATTGACTCTGAATTTAGGTTGGCTCTGACCCTGACTATCTGCCCCAGTCATAGACTACACTGATTTACTTTGTCCTGGATATGGAGACCGAGGCAGCTCTGTCGGCATCTGGAAATGAAGCAGAGTGCAGCAGTACAGAGTGCAACTTAACAATTCTGGACATTATTTTATTGTTGTTTGGTCTTTACAAAATTATCCTTTTTTTTCATATGAAAGACTATATAATATACAGCTTTCAGGAACAGGACTGATTAATAATAATAATAATAATAATAATATTGGGGGGGGGGGCATGTTAACAACTTCTGTGGCCCTTTAAATTACCATATATGCCATGTGTTGTTGTATGTGTACCTGCAGACTCACCACCTAAGTCCAGGAAAATTGAATAAGAGCAGAAGAGGCATAAAAAGTAAATAAACAAAGACAATAGATAAATAAACCTTAGAATGAAAATACAAGGTTATACTCTCTGTGTTGTACAAATAAACTGCTGGAACATCATCAGGTTCTGGCAAAACCAGCTGTTTCTGGCTCAAATATGCAAAAATAAAAATAAAAAGAGACTATTGTCCTTTCTGGTATTTTTGATGGAACTTTGCACATGTCTTCAAATAAACTGAACTTGCTTCTGCTGTAGCCTAATTTCACTGAGTAATACATGGACGTTTAAAAAAATAAATAAATAAATCTTGTGACTGTTTGACAGCAAAACACAAAATGTGTCAGGTCTGCCATCTTGACAACCAAAGTAAAAACATTAGTAATTTTTCTTTGTTTCTTTTAGCTTCTCCAGCTGGTTTCCCCAGCAAGTATTCAGGATAATTACTTCCAATCTTCCATGTGGAACATAAAGAGACTAGAGGTGGTGCTCAAAACAGAAAATGCTTATATTAATTAAAAAAGCCCTGACAGTTAAGAAGTAATGCTTATTAAATTGGTCATATATTCCTTTGAAGATCAGTTCATTATACAAGACATTACATTGCCTCTGTATTGTGCAATTTACAAAGCGCATGATACAAATCACACATTTGTGTCAAATCTACTGACAGCTACAACTGATTTACAAGCAAGCAATGCATTCAGCGCCTTGCAGTAACAGGAAAAGAATTTTGGGGGTTTAGATCTTTTCTAAGGTTTAGATTTTTGATGATGGATGGCTGCTTGAGGGCAGTGGAGAAGACACAGCATCAAAGTCCTTTATCTCAGGTGCCTCTCACATTGGTTTGTAGTCTGTTGTAATTTAGAGGGGCTTACGTCTTACTCCAAGCTGTGAAATAAAAGCATAGCAGTTTGTGTCCCCCAGGTGCTTGGCGCTACAAGTAGCATTCAGCTCACACAGCCATTCTCAGAGACCTCTCTGATGTTTAAACATTTCATATGATAAAAGCTGTCAGTGTGGAAATGCAAGTTCAGATACTGAAATCGCCCAAAGTGTAAATGATCACACGTTTAGACGGCAGTGATGTTTTCCTGTCAGAGTTTTCAAAAATTGTAAATCGCTCCTTCATGTGGAATAGTGAAAGGACCAAGTGGAAGTTGCAGGTAGAAATGGAGAGAACAAGTTGAGAACCAATATATAGATTATGTAAATATAGCCTTATTTAGGAAAAATTGTGATATTGTCATCCTAAATCTGAAAAACGAAAAGAAAAAGAAAGTAATTAAAACATCTCATAAACTGATTTATGGGCTATTGTGATTGATCTACAGGTAGAAGTTGTAGAAAAATATTAAATTTTCTAACACTAACGTACTATAATGTTAGAAATAGTGTGGAGAATGTATTTATTTGCTGGTCAAATCAAGTCTGAAAAGCATGAATGTTCCATTCATTTCATTTCTGATGTCTGAGTAACATAATAATGTTGCAATTATACCGTAGAGGCAGAGAATATTCTTTAATGGAACACAACATATGCCCCATCATGCACAGGTATGGTGCTGTTGTCATTATTTTTCTGGATGGTGATTTGGTTTGAAATTAACCATGTATTGCAACAATCAAAAGTAGAATCTGAATGGAATGTTTGCTCTATTATTCCCTTTAAGACAGAGCAAACAAAGTTGTTTACTTGGCCTGTCATCAAAATTTTCTTTAAACCAATGTTTGACTGGGAAGAAGAAAGCAAACATGAGTCCAATGTATTTATGCTGAGAACCCACCGAATAAATGGAACGTGTAATACTTTCAGTGTTGATTGGAGCATTTAAGTTTAGCTCAGGAGGCAAAAATAACCAAATAATTTGGGCCTACAGCGGCTGTTATGACAACATTTGCTTTAAAAATTTATATTAAATTATTAATCTATTTTTTTCATTCATTTATTCATGTCCTGCCAGTTTGATGATAAAAGTGGTGCCATATAAAACATCAAGTGTTCAAACAATAGTTTAAAACATATTTTTAATTTTACAAGTTTTCATTCAAAGCCAATCATGACTAAGGCAGAATTAATAAACCAACATAGATTTTAGTTTTAGATTTAAAGACCATTGTAGCCATGAATTGATTCAATAAATGTCACAGCATCAATTTAATTTCAATGATAAGAAAACATATTCCATCCATCCATCCATCCATCCATACATACATACATACATACATACTTACATACATCCATCCATCCATACATACATACATACATACATACTTACATACATACATACATACATACATACATACTTACATACATCCATATTTTTTTCTTATGCAAGGTCAGTTAGTATACCCAGTCACTCCTTCCCCCAGTGACACTCTCCGGCTCCTTCTGCAGGATCCAGAGGTGTTTCCAGCCCAGCAGGGATATAAAATCTCTCCAGTGAACTGTGGGTCTGCCCTGGAGTTTCCTTCCTGTAGGACCTCCAAGAAGAGGTGATGGCAATCCCAAATCTCTCAGGCCACATTCCAAATTAAACTCATTTCAGCCCCTTTATCCACGGCTGATAGCTGTAGTAGAATCTCTACCCACATATTGTGACTGAGGTGAGTGTTGGAACATAGAGAAACTGGTAAATTTAAAGCTTTGCGTTTCAGCTCCACATATTCGACACAATAAACTGTTGTGATACCGTCATTACTCTTGACAAAGGCCCTATCTGTCGGTCCATCTCTGATTTCAGCCTGCACCATTCATAAATTTCTCTGCTTGAGGCAATGACTTATTCCCACCCCAATGGGAGCACTGCACCCTTTTCTGGTTAAGAACCATGAGAGTCTGACTTTCACCCCAACCATTTCACACTTCACACTAATGCATGCTAAAAAAAAAAAAAAAAAAAAAAAAACTTGGCACAAGGAAGCCAACATACAATGTAAAAATCATGGCTAAAACGCAATAGTTGCTAAACCAGACACCCTCCCCTGCCCACCTCTGCCTTGAGATCCTGTTCATGAACACAACAAATGAGTTTGGTGGCAAGGAGCAGCTTTGGCAGGGCCCAACATGCCCTCTGAACAAGTTCATCTTTGTGCTAAGAATGTGGACACAGCTCTCACTTTGGACATTCAGGGACCTGTTAGCTTGCATCGGCAACTCCAACAACCCTGTACTCTCATGGTGCACTCCACAAAATTTAGTAAAAAGAGAAGAAAAAGAAAATAATAATAGAATGCCACTAATATCCTTGAAAAAGTAAAAAGGAGGGAGGGGGTAAAAAAAAAAAAACTCCATAACCCCATGTTAAGCCACAGCTGCTGTTTGGCTGACTGAAAAACAACATAACAGTGAATCCATGCCAACAACCTCTCTTACCAGAACCAAAAATTTATATACCAGTCAATGAATATTTCTGACACTGGAGGCAAGGTGGGTGAAGGGTCTTGTCCAAGGACACAACAGGGAATGAAGTGAGGCTCAAACCACCAACCTTCCACTTTTCAGGACATCATCTCTACCACCTGAGCCACTAAAAAGGACAAATATGAGACAGAAATCATGCGAAAGAAAGAATGAACAATGCTAGAAAACATGTTTGTCTTTTTATATAGAAAACAAAAGGATATAGGCAAATAGGTCTTGTGTAGTTTGATACCACTTTTGCATGTGGTAAAACAGGATATCAACGGATCAGTGATGTATGGAAAATCCAGTTCCAGTACATGTAAATTTTTCAGGGAGCCCTTCTTTGTGCACTTGATTGGCTCCATTTGGTCTAAACCAAGGACTTCCATTAATCATTGGGGCATTTCAAGGATATACAGAAGATTTCTACTGGTGCAATGAGTAGAGTTTTTGGTTTTTGTGGCAATAGAGGCTGTAAAGTATTTTTCCTTCTTTTTTTTTCTAACATAAAGAAACTGCAACAAAAAGGTGTTACAATGCATGTTGCAGTCATAGCTATAGGTTCAATTAATGTTCCAATGTTGGCAATAAAGATCTGAGATCTGAGAGTAGGACTGGGGCAAATCACATGTTTAGGATAAATTTTTGTTTTCACAGATGCTACAAAGTCAAGCTTTGTAATGCAGGTGCGGTGTAGAGTTTGGTACTGGGTCATTCCATGTTTCCAAAATAAAATTTACATACCTCTGAAAAATCCACAATGATCCAATCTCCCTTGTTTACTTCCAATGTGCTTTATTTGTGCTTAAGAACACAATGAACTGAAACATAATTTACTTTTCTTGAATATGGTTATTCAGTTATTCTAATATACAGACATCCATTTGATAAAAAAAATGGACCCAACTACTGCTGAACATTCAATTCTAGGCATTATAAGTAAGTATTAAATATTCACAGCAAAAACTTAGAGTGCTTGCCCAATCATTTTCTTTTTTTTTTTTTTTTTCTGGTCATTTACTCTATAATGTGAGAAATGTCTATATCTTCATGCAGCTCTGCAGATTGATTTTCACACTTCAAATGATAGCCTTGCAACTTTTAAGAAGTAATTCCATCCCCAAAAAAGAGATCTTCTCTGATTTGAAAGTCAAAACATCTCTTTAATCGGCATATGCTGCTTCGCTGTTATTATTCAGCAATTTCTTTCTCCTTACTTCTCCTAGTTTAGCTGGAAAACAATATATGAGGAAAAATGTACTTCATAGTTCACTTCACAAGTTGCAATCAGATTTATTTTTCAAAGTGACCCTAGGAGTCACAGCTCCTTCTGCAACAGAAGGAGAACTTCCCTCATAATGCTGTAATAGCGGAACAAAAACGTAATGTTAAGGATAAAAGAAATAGAGCAGAGTCTGCACAGAATGTGGTGGGTGAAGGTGAGGATATTATTATTATCTCAATGCCAGATCCAGAGAAAACATTTCCCTCAGAAACTTGAAGTGGGCTGTGAGATGTGACATCCTAGCCTGTCACTTCTTACTTTTAGATGAACCCAAATCAAAAAGTGTGAGTTTTTCAATTTATACCATAACCAAAAGGGGAATGAAGCAGTTTTGAAGGTTATTGACATTCATATGGCACACCTACGGTGCACTTGAACAAACGTTTAGTGGTATAAGTTATTTTCATGCAGAATAATGCTTCCTTGCCTTCAGGGTGTAAGTGAATCTAATTTAGCTGCAATAAAACTAAATTAATGGACTACAAGCATTGGAGCACATAAAGAACTAATTCCATCTGAAAGTAACAGTAACACACAGAATATGTAATTGCAAAAGAGGCCTATAAAAATAGTGATTTGGTTGCCAAAATGCAAATGTGCTCTGCAGTCAGCTCTGCCAAGTTCTGTTCAGGCATAACATGAAACCAAGCTATAACCCCCCCCCCACATAAATCTTTCACCAAATCTCATTAAAGTGAGCAAAACTCAGCTTCAAATTCAGAAAAATGCATTTGTTTTTAACCTTTAACCTAGTTCTCTGGACCCAAAAAGGACTGTTAACCAGCTCTCAGCTCCATGGAGCTTCTCTTGAAGTTTGTTTTTATGTCTTACATGCTGATTCTATTATTGCTTTGACAAATTCAGTGCTGAACAACATAATGTTTGGACCACTCTGAAAAAAGAGAAACTGAAGTTTAAATTATTGGTCCTGAAGACAAGAGAGAGATCATTTTATCAAAATCTGAAACATTGTAAACCTGGAAGGTGCGAGGGGGACTGTTCCGGACATTTTATGTCATGTCCTCCTTTTTTCCTGCACTGTCCTCTTTGCTGCTGCAGCATGTAAATTTCCCCATTGTGGGATCAATAAAGTCTTATTTTATTCTTACCTTACATGCACAAATATATTCTAGAGAGAACGTCAGAGAGGTAAATTGTCTTTTTACACAGTGGAAAGTTTTACCATGTTGTATGTATGTCAGTTAATATCTCAGTTACCCTCCTGCACATGTATACTGGGACAAGGACAGTGGTCCAGTTGAGGCGAGATGGGTCAGTTAGTTCATTTGATGGAAAGTTGTGGAACATCAGCTTGTTGTCTCTTCTAAACTTAAGCTCCCCATATTAGCTCATATTTCTGAAGAAAACTCTGGATTTTATTCATTTCACTGTTGTTTTAGTCAAAAAATCAAGGCAGGCAAACAATTAGCAAGCTGCTCTGCAAAAAAAAAAAAAAAAAAAGAAATCATGCATGTTCTGAACAGACAGAGCGGCCAAAGCAGATGCTGCCAGACCCCCCCCCCCCCCCCACACACACACACACCTGATTATGTCCAAGTGGCCCCTGAGGAAGAAGGTGAGTAGCTGAGTGTTAAATTAAATTAATTGATTATTGTGGAGAAAAAAACATCATATATTAGAAAAAAAAATTGTTCTGAATTAAGAATAGTAAAAGAGGAGGCATCTCTGGCAGCGCCCCTGCCTCCATCTCTGCTGTACTAAAGCTGAAGACCTCTCTGCAGGCTAGGAGCACAGCAGCTGCAGAAGATGCTTTTATTGACATTTCTGAGAGACTATCCAAGCAGTTACTGGCTCTTAATGGGGCAGCTGGGCCACTTAGTGCATGATATGTCAAAAACAGTTTCAAGTTCTGCTTTAATTAAATGTCAAGCATCTGTATAATTTTCCCACTGTATCAACACTAAAGAAAGGTCATTTAATTTGCTACAAAGAATTTCTTAATTCATTTATGTGTTACTTGTTCATTTACAGTTACAGTGAATTTGAAAAACGGTTTTACTTTTGAAAACAAAAATCTAATGAATGAATTTAAATGAATATTGGTTTTCATTTTGTTTGTCTTTTTTACTGAATACTGCAGCTCTTTTTCTTTCTTTTTTATTTAGCATCCGTGTTGTGTTGATGAAATTATGGGTCTTTAGAGAGTTCCTGCCAACCATAAAACCCAGTTAAGAGTAAATTTGTTCCCTAAAAATTGAGTGACATCCAACACAAAGTCTATTTAAGTTTTTACAATTTGTCATATTACACAAGTTAAGGTGCCATTTTTACTCTGTCTTTAAATATGCAGCTGAAAAGCAATGTGTTGTAGCTGCTTTGGATTAAAGCAGGCTGATAACAGATGTCAGTGGCATTTCAAATCAAACTTGAAAAAGAAGTTTACAGCCTCTGATGTGAAAACTGAACTATTTCTGCTCTAGGCTTTCAAAGTTAGTAGCAGCAAAATGCACCACACAGCCGTTATAGTTCTTATCAGGGCTCAAAGCCTATTACTCTGATCTTCTTTTCATTCTATTTAGAACAGGAAGAGAAAATGCAAAACTTGAAAGGAAAAGTACAAATCTGAAAAAATGCTAACCCCATTCCATTAGAAAATAAAATGCAATGCCTCTTTTTGTTCCTTCTCTGTTATTCACCACTCTTTGAACATCACAGTTTGCCCTCTTGCCCAACCCAGTTATGCACGCCAGAAAAAAAAAAAAAGAATTTTGTGTCCATTTCTATTCCAATTGCTTATGATAGCAGGAGCTTCGTCATTCCCTCTTGGGTCTTGAAATGCTTATTTGAAAAATCGCCCAGACGTGCATGGAGGCTGCCAACCTCAATTTTTGATGCAGTTGCTCATTTTGCGTGTTTTCCTCGGGAGTCACAGTCCGGCCCCACCAGAGGCCTGGCTCTGGTAGTCTGCCAATTATAAGAGCCTTCTCTTGCACCTGCCCACTGCTGCCCAGTGTGTACCTCTGCAGCTCCACTCCAGACCAAAACGCCATCAAAGCTCATGCTCTGTTACAGTTCAACTCTGATATGTAAACAAAAAAAAAAGAAAATCTAAATCCAGAAGAAGAAAGTGATAATGAGTTATATGAAAGATCTTTCATGCGATGAAAGTCACAGTTTGCAGCCTTCACGTTTGCATGAGGAGTTATTTTATAAGACGGTTACCAAAGCCAAATTAAGAAATGATCAACTTAACATTTTTACCATACTATTCTTTTACTTTTTTACTAGTATTTTTATTTTCTTTATTATTATTCTATTCAACATAACATATATTTGATTGTTGTTATTTTTATTAATTTTCTTTCATAAAAATGTACTATTACTAGTGAAAATGACGCACTTAAACACATAAATGTTTTCTTGCTCTTCATGAGGGAAGTATGTTAGTTTCTCCTTCTATTTTAAAAATACTTGCTCTCGCACTGTTTACAAAACTGCACACACTCAGTTCCTCCTTGATTCCTTTCTGGTGTCTTAGTACCTCCTAACAAAGATGTGAGCGGAAGCAGCCAAACAGGAGAAGAGAGGAGGCAAAGTGACAGAAAACAAAATGAGATGACCTTTGAACAGAGCTGTAAATCTAATCTGCTGTCAGATAAATACACCACAGCTGCATCAAGCCATGTTTTTTCAGCCAACTGCTGTATTTAAATATGTCTGTCTGATAAGCCATAATTCTGTTGGTGGCAAAAAAAATTCTACATTTATAAACTAAGTTTATGGTGTAGAATTTATGTTGAGCATCCCCTTTCGAAGTCAGACTAGCTTTTCCTCAATTATAGTTCCTCTGGCAAGCCTCCTTTTTCCTTGTCTGTCACAACTCTGTAGGATGTTTCACTTCCTGAAACGCACCCACAGTGTGTGGCAGCAACTGATTTTCAAGTAAGAGGCAGGAGGAATAAGGACATTAGAAATGAAGAGGTGGAAATTCAACAAATGAGTAGTTTCCATGTTTTATTTATTTATTTATTTTTTCCCTTTTATAACTATATGGATATATATATATATATATATGTATATACACACACACATATATATATATATATATATATATATATATATATATATATATACCTATGCACCGTATAATGCTATAGGGGGTACAATCTGGGGAAAACAAAAGAATAAATCTCTCAAACCAGAGCATGAGCACATTGAAGCTAGTTCTAATCTACATCCAGTCAACTCTTGCCCATTTCACAATTTTATCAGCTGTTTCCTGCTTGTTCTTCACCCTTTTGCATCTACAATATTTACCATTTGTGAAGATTTAATTAAACAAGCACCAAACCTAAAAGGGTTTCAGAGAGATGTTATTTTTTATTTATTTATTTTTTTTAATCTACTAATCACTCAAAATAAGAAAAAACAAAGGCTAAAAATAACTCATAGATACAAGTTCCCTCTTTTAGGATGCATTTCCTTGCTAAATCACAATAATCCAGCTCAGTGATCAAAACAAGCTAACTTGATTTGTGCTGTCTGGGATGTAAATTAGTGCTCGTCTTTTTCCTGCATCCACATGAGATGCAAAGGATTGCATGTTGGGGAGATAAGAGATCAAACTGTCAGTTTGAGGAGCTGCTGGGAGATAAACTGACTGAGTCTAGAATGGTTATATGGCCTGTTTAAAAAATTTACCGTCAGTTTGATTGTATGAACAGAAACTCAGTCATGTTCTCAATCATGCTTTGAACAAATAAATGTTTCTTTTGAAAACACTCTTTTCATGTGAAGTGATTTTTTTTTTTATCTATTTTATTTTTCTTTTATTCTCTTGTATAGACCTGAGATGGCATCCAGACCTGACAGCCCTAATAGAAGAATTGAGGTCTTATTCAGTAAAAGCATAAATGAACGCATTACTTGTGACTTTGTCTCTTTTTTTTTTCTTCTTCTTTCAGAATTTGCTTCTGTTAATGTTACTTGCTTTGTAAAAATGTAAAATATCCGGGTGGCAATCTCGTTACTTTTTTAATTGTCAGATGATTTCACAAAGAGCACACATGATAAAAGCAGAAGTAATTTCTGATCCAATCATACTGAATAAAAACTAATTGCGATGAATCACACAGCTTTTTTTAAGGACGACCTCTGATTTTTATTTTCTTGTAAAATCCTGTAAAAAGTAAAAACAAACAAATAAATAAGTGATTTATTATTCCACATTGTCCACAGATTCTATTTTGCTGGTAATAAAATATAATTTTGTCCCACCAGATTTCTGTTGTCAGTGTCATTTCATTAACAACAACAACAACAAAGCAAAAAACACGGAGCAGTTACAGAAACGGATAACATTCATGTTTCAAATGAGGCCTTACAGGGATAACTGGAAAAAAAATGAATGGTTTTCCCTTTATACAATCAGTAATGAGGCTCAGAATCAGGGTTCAAATTATGGGGTGAAGTGACATGTCAGGTGCAAAAATAGATAAATGAAGAGATAAATGCACAATCATATAATTCTGGCAGATCACCTCAAAGTGTGTCATCTCCAGAGCAGAGCAGATAATACACGGTCAAACTGAGCTGCACCTGATTTCAGTCATAATACCCAGAGGGCGCTTCCTAATTTTGACAGAGTTCCTGCTGAGTCAAATTTAACTTGGATTTCACTTCCTGTAAACAGTGCAGGAGCAGCATGTCATCAGCATGAAAGTTGCACACTGAGGTTTGGAAAAATGTTAGAGCATACATCTGTGCATTATGCATTATGCATGCACAGATGTCACTGAAATGGATTTTGTGCAATCTGACTTTTCTTGTGATACAACAGTTATCAAACCTTGTCCATAAAATGGATTTAAGGATGCAAATCTCATTAAACTTAATGGAAAACCACAGTTGGATGCTAATTGCACAAACTAAAATAAATGTGCATTTAAGGAAAGTTTAAACTTGAGCAGAATGCACATGTTTTGTTGGACTCTGCATGTAAAAGATGGCCTGCAAAAGCAGAGATTTTAGAGAAATACACATTTATAATATATATATATATATATAAATAAATATATATATATGTATATATATATATATAGTATTTATAATGTATTTATGTATTATTCAATCTGTTGACTTTGGTCAAAAAGATTGAATGGGATGGTTAAAAATAAGAAAAAAAACATTTTCATTGCAAATAGAAATACAACAAAAATAGTCTAAAATATGTGGTCTCTCATGGCTGTCAGTGTTTTAATGGGCAAGTAATTATTGACTATTTTATGCTTTATGACATAATAATGACTTACTATGTCAATTTTAATTAGCTTAATCTTTTCAATTTAAGATAAAAAAGAAAGCCTTTGGCATTGTTGAGTTTTATTACATAACCAGACAGAATAACGTTAAACCTTACTATAATGAAATGGGGTTACAACTCTCTCTTAAAAAAGTAGGATTTCAGGGACATCTGAACTAAGTACAATATAAGTGAAAAGAGTAAAATCTATTCCAAAAGTTGACTTAAATCCTTGAGTTACATATGAACCATAACCATTTGACTTTTATATTTATCAAAAGTGGCATAGTATGGCATATTACCTTGACAGTGCAGAAGTGGAAGGAGTAGCAATACACTGTGATGGTCTGAAACCGAAGGCAATATTCTGCCAATATCTGCAGAGTAATGCTTTTGCAAGATTTTGTATTGATAAAATGTCATCTGTTGATGGATAGATATGTAATAAGTCCATGAAGCTGATGACACCTAGCAACTCAGAAATAATTATTCATGATGTAAAGTCATTAAATAAGTTTGAAAAGATTTGTAGTCAAACCAGACAAGCAGATTCTATCACAATGTTTACAGAACCAAAATAGGACTAGGGGAAAATGGCCCAAAATAGCTTATTGTCTTTCTAAGATATTCCATATGAAAGTATTAGAGTACGTTCTAAAACCTAAATGTTACAGAATAATCTGAAAGGAGAATTTAAGGCAGAAAAAAGAGGGATCTTTTTGATTGTGCACAGCCTATATCTTTAATTGTATGTTTTAAATGCTAATTGTTGCAGTTTTTTCAGATGAATCTGTGTCCATTGTTCCTGAATAGAAGATTTCAGCTGCCCAGCTGTCTTTAGTTGTTGTCTACTGTCCTCTTCAAGATGCTCCAAACAGTTTCAGCAGGAGACATATCCAGACTGAAGGCAGGCCAGTCAAACACATACACTGTGTCAATGAAGCCACACTGTTTTAAGTCTTAGATTGTGTTCTTGAAATAAACACTTTTGGGGGAAATACTGTACCTTGATAGTAGCATTTCTGTATTCCCAATGGTACTTTCACACATAAACAATCACCCATTTAAAAGGCACTGAAGCATCTCTGTACCACCACAAATGCTGCTTTACAATTTTTAACAGTAGCACATCTTTGCACATTTTGGTACATGTTGTTTTTTTTTTTTAAACTAGCTGAAATGTTGACTCATCTTACAACAGAACATCTGTCCACTGTCCTTTAGGTAATCTGTGATTTGTGTGCAGAGGTGAAGCTAGTGTTTTACACACAGTTTGGTCAAAGGGTGGGCAAGACTTTATCAGGGGCCCGTGAACATTAAGGACCATGTACTGATGTGATAACGTTGGTCACATTAGAGATACATGGGGAATAAAACTCTTCTGTCCAAAATTTTTACATTACATTACACTATTTTTTACATTAATTTTTACATTGAATCACCAAGTGGAAATATACAAAGATTCGTCTGGTTAGTTTTATATTGGGAGCTGCCGAGGCTGCTGACACTGGAGTCTGTTTTAAGTTGGTCTGCTTCCTTTTCAAAAGTCATAAATATGTCCAGTTTTCTTTGTTATTATACATTTCAATAAAAAGGAAAAAAAAAGCCTTGTTACATATTTTGCAAATTTGTGCAAAATGTTATGCTGCTGATTTAAAATCAACTAGCAGCCTTGTTAGCCGCCTGATTAAAATAAACTGAATCATGTAGCACTAGCTTAGTCAGCAAGTAACTTGGCTACAGAGGTACATGTTAGAATCTTTATTATTTATTTTCAGCTCCAATGTGAAAATTTTGATTATTTCAGTTGATATGTGGTCACTAAATAAACTCACTGAAAATTAAATAAAATAAACAAGATTTATAATCTCAATGAAGTTATTATCTGGATAAATGAAGGACAGATAAAAAATGAAAAGTAATTTTTACAGGGGAAAAAATCTCTTCTACCGAATGTCAATATTTGTAAAAGATCACTAATTAGGAAAGAACTTTAAAATGTACTATGTCCTTGTTTCTGTGCCGAGGTGATATATAAGGCTTCCTTGAATAATACAGGGCCAGGTTCCATTTGCAGGACTGTGTCCTGAGCCATGATCAATAACCATTGTGGCCTCTGATGCAACGCCACATCCAACACTGGTTTCCAGCTTTGGCCTTTTCATACTGAGATTTCTAACTATTCCTTGAATCTTTTTTGCAATATTGTCCACTGCAGGAATTAAAATACCTACAGTACCTATTTCCTCTTTTTTTCTAATTTTCCATAGAATTTTTCTTTTTAAACTAATATACTGTATGACTGAGGGAGTTTAGTGAGTTACAACGCATCCTTGCTTAGGAGGACTAAGCCTTTATATCTAATCCTGGCATCTTCATATTTCACAAAGAAATTATATATGTATTGTATAAACTGTTATGTAATGTGTTTTATTGCCTCTCTCACACAGGTTATTAAAGACAATGTTTTAAAAAAAAGAACTTAGAGAAATGTTACACATCATAGTGCTGGATAGATCTTAATTCTATCCAGCACTTTGAATATTCTCAGTTAATTTACACATGCAGTATAAATACATATGGCATCAAATGAAAAGGCTGTATGTAAGCAAATCTGTTACCAGCAGTGTTGCTTAAACAGCTCACCCAGCTGTGTGTGCAATTCCATAATACTGAATTATGATATACAGTGCCAAACGTATGATTATTTTACTAGAACAAGCTAAAAAAATGTAGTTTTGTATTTTTTTTCTCTCCTCATTTTGACTGTAAAACTAGGGAAGAAAATTCTCAGGTGTTTCCAGAAGAATGCAATAAAGACTTTTTCCAAACTCTTGCTGCATATAAGAGCTGCTGAAATTGTGTATTTTTAAAGACTACACATGAATGGCAGAGTCACCAACTCCAAACAACATGAATGCATGCTGTTTGTCATCTAAGCCGTCTACCCATTTCTCCAGGGTATTTTCCCATTTATGACAGGATTTATTCTCTCCAGCTCTCTGCCTTGCACTTTTTATTTCTTTAATATATGTCCTGACTTGCGGGCAATTCCTCATTATTCCTATCTTGATATCTGCCACTGTTAATGAGTACAGGGACTGGAGTTGCAGAGTTTGAGCATTTGGATTAATGTGGGTGCTGCAGTGGGGTAGTTTGGGAATAGTGCGTGCTCTCACAGTTCATTACTGTGGATATATGACATTTTAAGGCTGTGAAACGCCAGGCTAATGATGCTCCCCAGTAAACACTGGAGACCGCCAGCCACTGCACCTGAGAACGTTCTTCTAATAGTGGGGTTGTCAGCATGGTGACAGGTCCACTTCCTCCTCCTCCTCACCTTCTGTACCAGTGCCTCCTTTTATTGTTCGCTTGTTTTTTTCTTTTTTCTTTTTTTTTTTTTTTTGCTAAAAAATGGGCACATTTTGAGAATGCATGCAATGGACATATTAACAGAGGTACTTGAGCAACATGATGAGCCTGAAGTAGTTTTTCTTAATTAATATTTGCATGCTGTTAAAAGATTTTTTGTGCTGAACAGTGCCCGCTGGAATGATGCAATCTAGAAATTCTCTTTGCTTCAGATTTAATTGAGTTAGCTACTTGAAAGATGTCATCATGAGGTCATCAGGCTGATAGAGTTAAACCACAACAAGATATTATGTTCTAAGGTGATGCTCAATTATTTTTATATGCAATGTCTCTTCATGCAATGTCTGTTTTTGAGAGGTGAGAATTAACATTAAAGCACCTCTTAGGATGAACTTGTATTACTTGAAACAGACTGTCACAGTTTTTGATTTTTCATACTTTTGGGATTCATAATGACCAATGCTTCTTACCTAGTCAGGTTTATGCACACACTGAGGAGAAAATACATGAAATAAATAAAAAAAAAACACTGAATGTAACGGGTAGAAGCTCAGGGGTACAGAAGAGAACCATTTGTTGGTAAAGTACAGTTCTAGCGTGACCTCAGAAGATGCCTCACTAATTATTTGAGGACAATGATGATTAATTTATTCATTTTATTAGCACTTCTTGGCAGACCAAAGAAAAATCCTTACGCCATTTAAAATTCTCTTCAATTGAATATACTGTGCAACACTCGTCTCCTCAATGGACAGGAAACTACACAGAATTCAGTATTTTCATATACTGGATGCACAGAGTCCTCTGAAGTATTTCTACAGTACACACTGAAGTAATATATTTGGTCATTCATTTGTTTGTTTATTCATCTTCCATACCTGGTTTCTTTAATTCAGAGTGGGGGTGTTGAGTCTATGCCAGGTCCCGGAACATGTTTCTTTCCTATCATAAATATTGGATGGCCATACAAGCGACACTATACAACAGCGGTATCATACATCTTAAAAAGGATACATAAAATATTTGTTACCATTTTAAAATTGTATACGTTCCAGGGTTGATTAAACCTAATGAAAATCATCAAAATTACACACTAATTACACTTTTTTATTTCTTTTCATTCAAAAGTCCCAGTGATGTAAGAAATGACACTGCAAATCATAAATTCCATTTAAATATGCAAAGGACTCGTCTTTTAATGTATGGAAAAGCTGCCTGATTTCATGTCATTGATTGGATATTTATTTCCTTTGATCAAGGTTGTGTAGGCTTATAGGAAATGCTTATCTGCAATTAAACAATTCAATGTAGACAACAATCTGATGTTCTTCTGATGGATAAACTAAAGCTAAAAGCAAGCTAGTTTCGGGCATTTATTATTCACTACCTAAAAAAGCTCAAACCAAATTAAACATTACAAATGCTGCTCTTCTCTTGCGCTAAGACATTTTTAACTTAAGCAGATTTCTCTATTTTCTTTCTTAAAAGCATATTAAACTTTAAAAAACAACATTAAGCTTACAGTTTTTGTATGTAAATATGCCTCTTAGATGCACAGTCAGGTAAGCTGTCATTTGCAGTTTAAATATTAGTTCGTTCAGGAAGACTACACTCTGGTTCTGGCCCGGTTCTGGTGTCTCCTTAAGGCTTTCATATAAACCTGCCCGGGTTCACACCAGCTTAACTGTAACCAAAGTGGAAGGTCTGAAGTCTGTGGAAGTAAACACAAACACCTTGGAAACTTGGTCAGTTGCTGGTTGTCAGGCTCTATTATAACCTACAGTTTCCCAAACTAAACAATATATGTAGACGACTGATGAAATTTTCCAAAGAGCTGGTTGACCGGAGCCATTTCTTCCACTCGGTAGCACGATGTACTGAAATGAATCAGTTGTTCTGCCACCTTTGGTAGCAACAGCCTTTAAACTAATTTAGCAACATGTCATTACTTGTTCTGAGCCTGAGGTCCCAAAACTGAACTACTTTAAAAAAAATGATGACAGTGACTTTTTGGGAATGAGCTTTTCTTGCCACGTCCGTGTTTAGCTTTGTTTGGTGTGCATGTGCATGTGTGTGTCTCTGTGGTATATAAATGTGGGAGGGCCAAGCCCGCTACTGACTACAGCAGCCCCTAGGAAAGAGGTGGCCGTGCATATTTTAAGGAATAAAATATGGGAAAAAAACAAAACAAAAATCATCAAATATGAAACACCAAATTCAAACTGATCAATTAAATCAACTTATCCCTCAGGCCTAAGAGCACATAAGACACAAAATGTGTTTATAACAATAATAATAATAATAATAATAATAATAATGATGATTCTATTAGACTGAAACTAATCTGATCAGAAATTCCAAATGACATTTGGATGATTTGATGGGATTGTAATACTTTTGACGTGCACAGTAGCTGTTTTTATATGGAGCACTTTTAATCTGCTTGAACCTCTAATCAGAATAAAAATGTGTCATGTAAACACCTAAGCTTTTTTGATTAATTTTTCAATCTGATCAAGAAGGGTGGTGTAAAACTTTTCACGATGGGATCAGCAGGAAAAAATAACTATGTATATACATAGTATACACTCATTCTGATCGTTTCTGTGGTGTATGTTGTTTCTGCGCCTGCTTGAACCACATCTGTCTGTCTGTCTGTCTATATATATATATATATATATATATATGTATGTATATGCAGACATATAAAATAAACAAATGAACTTTCAAAGCTTATTTAGCTCATGTTTGTTGTTCTACTAACTGTGGGACAGTGAAAATAGGAGAGAAAAAAACATTTTTCACATCAGTTCTTGTTTTAAATGGTAGACAACCTTTAGCTCATAATTTTTAATGCTAATGACGGTTACTCTGCTTTCATATAAACAAATTTGACTTTCAGCACGGACACCTTCCAGCACCAACATGTGTCACCATTTATATGATATATCACTGCTCATCCTAAACTTTAAAATCCTCGTTTTAATTCATGTGATTCTTCATCTTTTCCATAATAAAGATTGAGATCATGAGATCTGCATTATTTGTGTTTGTTTTCTGATTTTGCAACAGTCCATGCATCAGTGTTTTGTGCCAAACATCATACAGATTTGACCGAGGCTGTAACAAAAACAGTAGTATATAACACTCTAATAAACCAAGTTGGATTTTCAGACAAGACCAATACACAATAATCCATCCAGGTGCATTTGCCTGCTCAGGTGAAATGTCTAGCTTACCTAGGTTTAGCAGTGGATGCCCAATGCAAACAGTTTGCTACTATCCACTTCACTTCTCATAGACACTGCAGCCAATCTGGTGCATAAAACTGCTCAACTGTGTCAGCAAATTCAACACAATGACCAGTAAAATTTGGCAGGATTTCAGCTTTTGTTGAGATTCTTTACCATTGTACAAAATATGAGGCACAATGCTCCAGTGTAGCAGCTTACATGGTTTTAATGAAGTCCTCATAGCAGAAAGGCTTGCTATTCCTCTATCCAAGAGTCTATTTAGAGACTCTCTATCTGCTTCCACACTGGGGATTCTGATTCTCTGTCCTGCTTCAGCTGCCTTTGTGTTGCTTTTTTTAATATCATCCAACAATGATGGCTAGTGAATGTTATGGTCCCCATGCATCTTGTAACCTCCAACTTGCAGACCACAACTGCAACAAGTATGCCTCTATGATGTACCAGTCATTCGTGTGCAGTCGCTGGGGGATATAGCTCCTGATCTGTTGATGACTGCAGGGCTTGAGTGGTGCATGACTCAGGCATTGTTAACACAAGATTTGTAGACAGAGGTGAAAAAGGACTACATTTCACGACGTTGTAAAATCCTCTGTAAAATGTTGGTTAATTTGTAAAACTTTTAAAAGGAGTCATGGAAATTTAACATCATCAAAATGATGAGTACATTCTAGGTTTATGACACTTTTCATGCACTTTGACATCTTATCTGACAAGTAACCAGGCCAATGAGAAAGTTGGTACGTGTGGGAGCCGCAGAACATTAAGCTTTCAAAAGCCTAAGTAATTCTTCTCTACAAGACCCAAAATCCAGTACAATTTACGAAAAAATGTGATGCATGTTGAAAGAGACTTAAAGCTAGGAGGAGGAAATTAAAGCTAATTCTTTCCTCAATCAGTATGGGAAATGTGAGATAGAAGACAAAAATAAAACTGTCAAGCTTGGAGTACTGAGAAGGGAACAGTGATAATACTGGGAATGCAGTGTTGCATTAATGTGTTTTTCTGCAGGAAATGGATCTAGATAAAGAATGTATCTCCAATATCCAACAGCTCTCAAATGCCCCTCTTTTTTAAATGTGTATTAATTTAGATTTTTTTTTCAATAATGTATAATGAATCTATATAATTCCCCCTTTTAGATTTCATTCATTTCATTTTGATACAGTTCAATGACACTGACTGGGCAAAATTTATGAAATGTTAGCTAGTATTAGATATTTAATTCCCTAGTTCGGCTGGAGTAAATCTTTTAAAAATTGACAACAATGTGTAAGATTTAGCAACATCTGACAGACAATTAATGCTTTCCTTTTGTCTGTTTTACAATTAAGAAGGGAAGATAATTGGAACGGGATATGAAACATCTGGTTCTCTGCCAGTAGGTCCTCCAACACAGTGAAACTAATAAATGTAAACAAGTAAAATTACTTACATCTGAGTACTTGCCAATATCAAGTACCGACATGAGTACTAAAAAATCCCTTTACAGTTCATTGGTAAAGAGGGTGAAGCAGATGCGATGACTGAGTGGTTAACTGTGTGTTATATGAGTCATCCTGCAGCATCCTCTAAATGCAATGCCGGAAAACTGTCAGAATCTTCATAAATAAGGAGGGTAGTGCTTTTTAATGAATTCTGTCCTCCACTGTGACAAAGCACCAACATGCCCAAAACAAGAATCTTTCGCTGCGATAATGCCAAATTCACACTTTTAATATAGCACGGGTAATAAAATGTCAAATAGAATAAAAAAAAAATGTTAGGTAGAGGAGAAAAATTCTATAAAAGAAAAGGTTAAATAAAAAATGACAATAGTAATAACGACATGATTACCACTTAAATTTGAGGGAGTTATGATTGCACACAGCAAACACTGACTATCTTCAGGTCCGATTATTTTTTTAAATCCAGAACTAATCAAGTAAACAGTCAGGAGGGTTTAAAAAATGCCTGGATGAACTGCTCTGCCTTAGTCGCTGACGCGAGAGTCATCCTGCTGGGTGATGATAAGTCTGGGAGGATACAGGAAAGATCCCATCTTGTAAAGGGAGGACATCACTTTCTTATATTCTTTCCTCTGGTTGAGCACCTCCGAGGAGTAATCTTCATAAACTCTGAATGAACGACCCTGGTTAAACGGCATACCTTTCCTCCAAGCCTCCCAGACCAGCCTTTCCCTTCTCTGGTAGTGGTGGAAGCAGAGGATAACAAGCCATGGTTTTTCCCTGGGCTTTGGTTTGACGGCTGCGATAAGCTTGGTCCATTCCTGCTGCGGAAATGAAGATTTCCTTATAGACTCTTGCAGAAGTTTGGAAAAGAACTGCATAGGCTGTAGACTTTTAATTCCCTCTGGAAGCCCAATCAGCCGATATTGCAGCATTTGCTTCTTTCCTCCAGGTCAGTTAGCTTAGCTTTTAGCTTCCTGTTATCAATTTGAAGATAAGTGCATAAAGTTTCTACCTCCTCCAGCTGCTGGTAAACAGTGTCACCATTTTCTTCTTGTGATGACAGACTGTTGTGGTGGCTAGCAAGGGTTGTTTGGACTCCGTCTTATTTGTCGATGACTTTTCTGAAGGACGTCTTCAACTTGGAGGGCAGGGCTGATCTGTGGTCAGCTGGTAGTGCTATAATGTTGTGTTTGCCAAGATGGTCATCATTTTCACCTAGTTTAGTAGTTTTTAGTGGTTTTAAGTGTTAATGATTTTTTTTTTTTTAAATGCCAGTTAGTTACGCAGATTTATCTCTTTGTTTACATGTTACATTTGACGGCATACGATTTTTCACATTGGTATCGGTTTTGTAGTATTGGAAATGTTTATGAGTACAGAGTACAACTACACACACATGGTATCGGACCGATACCTGACACCGGTATCAATATGGGTGCATCCCTAAAACAAAGAAAAGAAATCTTCTAAGCTGGAAGAATTCTTGCTAAGTTGTTCTCCCTATCATATCCTCTGTTTGCTTTTACTGCTCCTATTTCTTGACAGTATTGCTTACTGTAACTATACCACTAAAAAAAAAGGTGCCTTTAGTGGCATTGTAGATAATAACAGTGAGAACCACACATCGACAAAATATGGCCTGAGGGCCAGAAACAGCCATTGGACTGTTTTAATCCAAACCCTGATATCCTGGAATGAAAGAGAGAAAAGAAAAATCAATATAACATTTTGTAATGGATCTTGAGGTGAGTGAAAACCAAGCCTGTTTTGACATTTTACCTGATTCCAGAACATAAGGCTCTCTATGTTTTAAATTAGAATAAACCTCCCGTTTTCTTTACCAATGAAATCAGAGTCAGCAGTTTTGTCAGCAGAACCAAGCTTTAATTGCTGAAGAAAAAGAAAAAACAGACTCAGTGTTGCACTTAATGAACAACAACATTGTCATTCAGTATGTTTAATGTGCCAAAAGCATGACACTGTTTATATGGAGTACAATATTCCCACAACTTTAATCAAGCATGCTAACCATGCTGCAAACCATCCATCATCAAAAAACAAAGAAAATTCCTAAAACTACCCTTTGATATAGATACTAGTTAGGATACATTTTTTAATTTTTTTTACAACCATTAATTAGCTATTGAAATTATAGCTGCTGTTCGACAAGCAAAGCTGAGCAAGCTTTTTTCTAATGTACTGTAGGTTTTTCAAAGATTGCATGATTGAGGTGGATATTATACAACACCCATGTTTTAATTTAAAACCAGTTTGGCCTTCAGTTGGTTTGACAAAGTCAATATGTCCTTCAAAAATTAAACTTGTGAGCTAAAGGCACTACTTTGGAAAGAGCCTCACCAAAATCAACAGGGATGTGGATTATTTCTTAATAATAAAGTTTTAATAAGTTTCAGAAGGTTTGTGATATTTCCCCTGTAAAATTATACACTATTTTAACTGGAAATGTACATCTCAGATTTATCTGTTGCCATATTCTTTTATAAGGAGATCCATAAATTGATAACTCATTTCATTGCAAAAAAGTATAGGATAGAATACTATAGGACTCTTTTGCCTACAAGGTGTTAATGTTTTGTGCGTTAATATTGATTTGGTCATGCAAAGAAAAAAATGAGCATGTAAGATTTGTTGAAAGGCATTGATCACCTCAGAGGGCTGACAACAAGCTCTTTTTTCCCTTTTTATTTGAGGCAATGTCACTGTGCAAATGGAGGTCATATTTCAACTTTATCGAATCCTTTGCCATCAGCGTAGCAGCAACAAGGAGTCAGCATAAAAAAAACGCCTTCGGGTAGCAAACCCAACCTCCCATTTGGGGATAAAATATGCCATCCAGACACAGGAAGTATTTATCAAGACTAAAGTTGACAATGTCAACAGCATAGCTAGTAGCACAAGCCAACCACACCACATTTGTAGTTACCAGAGCTTGCTGGGGCGGTGGGGGTGGGGGTGGGTAGGTGGGGGGGTGGGTGTGGGGGTTACTGTGCTTGCGCATGAGACAAATTATCTTTTGATTTGAAATGGACCATTTCCTTAAATACCTGTATTCCTAATGAGTTCACCCCTCCCCTCCTATTCCCCAACAAGCTCTCTGCTTGTCTTTCCATTAGTGTCCAGGGAGTTAGCGGCAAGCTGCCCTACTGCCGGGCTGCCTGAGTGATTAACTAAGGCTTGAGGCTGACAGGGTAGCTACAGCTGACAGAAGTAGTGGGGGTATAATGTGGTACTCTTATTGGCTAGTTGGCGAGGAAAACAGTGGATGGGTTAGAAAAGGAGCAGAAAGAAGGAAAAACCAGGCAGGCAAAGATGATAGAGCGAATAACCAATGGACAGGGTGAATGCAAGAAAAGAAAGTGAGAAAGATGAGTGAATAGAGTTGGTAAGGAATAAAAGATGGAACTACAAGTAAAAAAAAAGGATGACAAAACTGAAATGTACATTAGTGAGTTTCTTAAAGGGAAGAAATATATAATTAAAATGTAGAAAATGATGCAAGAATAATGATAGGGAATCATTGAGAGAAGAAATGTCAAAGGTAAAAGAGGCTCAGACAGGAGAGAAATGCACAGGCCTGCAGGTGGAAGTCTCTTGTGAGATAACAGTTAAGTCTATGTAGTGATAGAGGCTCAAGCAAAACTAATGATGTCGTCCAATTGAGAATAGGCCATCTGAGACTAGTTTATATCTAATGGATGGTGCAGTAGGCTGTGCAGGTGTTTCAGACGGCCTTTAGAGGAGTTCTCCCTTAAGCCCTCCTATGTATAGAATGGCTGGTGGTATCAGGTTCCTCTAAATCATACAATGATGGGTGGCGCTTTGTTTTCTGTGCCCAGCCAGTGACTGCTGTAAATCAAAGTGACAGTTATGGGCTGAAGTCCAAGAAATGCTGATGAGAGGTAGAATTTTTTAGAGATTATTCTCCTGTGGTTGCTGCGTTTTGTATGGAAACAGGTTCATTAGCAAAAATGTAATGATTCATGATAACAGACAAAAAACAGACCTGTTTTCTCTATCTGATGGCTCTCACATATCATTTTTGTTTCGATGAGCATGCTTCAAAACAAGAAGTCCCTCTGGGATTTGCAAATTAACTATTTACCTTCACCAGGCAGCAATTAAAAATTTCCATTTATAACTTTGGCTTGAACACTGAAAAAATTGACTTAAAAGCTGATTTTACACTCGCTGTCATATGTACACATGTTTATGTCAATCATATTTTCCTGGTGCTGTAGTATAAATCAAAAGTTTCTGCTATTTCTGTAGCTGAACATTTAATTTCATCCATTTAAAGGACTAAACCAGTGAAAAAGCCATTGGTCTAGACATGATGAATATTATTGTGCCAGCATATTTTCTCAATTATTATGCATTAGCTGCAAATAGAGAGCATGTCATGCTGAGGTTTTTTTCCTGCGTAAAAGGCCTGGAGGAATCCAACAATTTTGGTGGCAATAACTTGAAAAAAATTCTGAGGGGACAGATAAGATTCAGGATTGGAGTAGTGCTGCACATTAATTTTCTCTTCCATATGAAATCATGGTGGCAGCGTTTTCCCACTAGAAAATGCTTGGCTCTGTATTTTGTCATCTTATTAGTGTCTTCCTGTCCTGCTGCTGCTGTGGGTACTTTCCATATATGACAATATGACAAGCAGCGCAAAGCCACTGGGCACCTTTGGGTAAGGAAGTGTCACTGAGTAACGATGGGAAGTATGCTGAAAAATGATAAATTCTGCTTTTAGTGGAAGTTCTACGCCCATATCTTCATTATGCTTCAATACCCATGGTTATTATCATTTCTGTTATTAATGTGTGGGTGGATATTAAAAATGGTACACCTCTGACAATTTGCCAGGAAGAAAAAAGAAGTCTAGTTGAATTCAGATTTCAAATAGATGTAATAAGAACAAGAAAAGTTCCATATTTGAAAATTAATGTAGGCTCCAAAAAGAAATTTGTCTTTTCTCTTTAGAAGCCATACATACACACATAGACACTTTCTATTATCCTTTGTACAGCTAGAATTATTTTAGTTATTCCCCTTCTTTTTCTTATAAAGTAAGAAAAACCACGGAGACGTCAAATAACTCTGGAGGAGAAAACACTCAGCATAAGAAGATTCACCAAGTGGCAGTCGAAATACTGCAAACTGTCATTTCCCATCTCAGTTCCTCTGCTGGCGTCCTTTGATGTCCAGTTAATAACATTAAATTATGATTAGTTCATAATTCCTTGTCATACACAAAAGACAAGAATTGGTTAAAGATTAAGTTAAGTTATGCAAATTTAGAGAAGACAATAAATAAATAAATAAGTAATCCTTGAGAGTTTGGATTCTCATGAAGGGCAATTTATTGTATGTACAGCTACATCTAAACACAGCCAGAGTTGAAAGATGCAAAATTCATAGCTGTTATCACATCCATGGCTGCTTCAAGGAAGACTGACATATATGCCTTTGCACAGTGCAGCCAATTATTTCTCTCTCCAAGCGAGTACTGCTGTGCTGACTCTCAAATACTGACACATTCAGCAACAGCGTTTGAAGATTTCCCCCCTTCACCTTCTCAGTCTAAGAAAAGAAGAATTGCTTCTTTAAGTGCTCGTCTTTGGAATCAAGTCATACCAATCAGCCTTGCATGGACTCGTCCAGAGCTTTTATTACAAATAACTTAAAAGCCGCACTTATTTTAGTTTCCTTTCACTCATCAGCTTCGATGCAGTGGCCACAGAAGCTGTGAGGTCAACATGAGGAGGAGGCTGCAAACAGACTTCAGAGACAAGACCTAAAGACAAAACAAAAGAAAATCAACTTCAAAATAAAGGTTTATATCAATTACATTAAAGCGTGAAATCATACCCACATAAACCATCTTCAAGTCAACCATTAGCCTGTTTCATTATAAAAGAAAGCTTTGCCTAAACAGGCAAGTAGGCACTTGCACGTGTATTCAAAGACCTGCTAAATCTGCTTTGTTAAACATCATGGATAATTAATGAAAAACTTTTCTACTGATGATGATTTGCATTAAAATAAGAAAAAAAAAAAACTACTACAGTGTTATCATTTATTTTCGGGGATTAACAAAGTATTTTCCTTTCATTTCATCAGAGCGATGACAGTTTCTTGAAAAAGCTGTGACCACATGCTGACTCTGCCTGGAAAGATTTTATTCTGTTTTGCCTTAGGGGTACTTAGAGAGATCTAAAACCTCCTAGTCCGTCTCTTTTCCATCTTTTAAAGTCATTTTCTTAGCTACCAAATCTAATAAGAACTTGCTCACGATATATGTATGTGTATTGTGTTCAGAGCACATTTCTTACTAAATAAATACATATTTATTTGATTGCAAAGTTGTGGATTAATCCCTTTGAGAAAACATTTAGTTTTACCTCATTCTTTTTTCCATTGAGTGACTTTGAGGAGCATTTCATTGATATGAAATGACTTACAAAGCAGCAGTCACAATTCTAATTTGCCTCTTTTAAAAACAATGTAGATAAAATGATGCACCTATTTTACATATGGTTGGCCGACCACAATTAAAGAGAGAGAGAGAGAGAGAGAGAGAGAGAGAGAGAGAGAGAGAGAGAGAGAGAGAGGGGAAAAATCAAAAACAAAACAGAAATGAAATATGAGCTGTCACTGCATTAAATTCACCCACATCATAAAGCACAGCGTGATCCCCTTGCTAGCTACTTCTGTCTGACTAAAAGCTGAATTCAGGAGTCTATTTTGGAGAAGGAGACTGTGTGGTGTGCATCCTACTGTGGCAAGTTAAATTGATTTTGTTTGGTCAGACAAAATGACAGAATATTTGTGATTCCTTTTCATTTTCAGACACTATAAGGCTTTATAAAAGACAATTTTGACCACTTCAGACATGGAACACATTTTAAAAAGATTATAAAATATATTCCGTATTTAAAGAGAGTTTTCTGAAAAAGGTGGTTAAATTGCCAATGTCCACTAAAACCTTTATTTTCCATCAAACCCCAATGATTCCCTTTAGGATTAAAATCCGACTGATGGACAATCCATATATGATGATTATGTCTCTCCTCCCTGAGCCAGTCCTACAAAATAAGCCTATTTTCCTCCGTTTGTTCTTGGATTTTCAATTCAGGTTGAATACTCTGCTGTTTGTTTCCTGTTCCCATTTCACACCTGGTCCCCGTTACTGATTGCCACACCTGATCCTTGTTTAGTTGTTCGCTGTATAAATACATCTTAGTTTCTTTTGTGTCTTGTCTTCTGTTCTGGCTTGTCATTTTCTGTTAATGTCTGTCTCTTTTAATTAAAGTATGGAGGGTAAAGAAACTTAAATTTATTTCAATTAGCAATAGGCATTTGTAGCCTAAGTAAGATCTAGGTATTTCCTTTAAATGACCCAAAATAAGATTTTAAAGCTTTGAGGCTTCAGTCTGAGAACAATAACATCTGATGGCCAGCTGAAGCTATAGCAAGTTCTCAGGAGTACACTCACCATTTTAATCCAATGTCAGCGATAAAAATCCAGAACAGAATGTTTAGTGGCTTTATTTTATTTTATTTATTTTTTGGTCACTTATACTAATTATTAATCATTATACATTAAGGTGAGTTCAAAGCACAACTGAGTTACGTTCTAAAATGTGCAAGACATTTGTTTAAAAGAAAAATAAAAACTATTATACACTCAACCACACTCTAAACCATTCCAAATTAAACAAAAGACTACATGTAAATGATAGCAAACCAAGGGTAAAAGGTGCTTGATTTAAAAACTGGACTAAAAGTCTATATAAACATGGCCAGAGAGCCTTCCTGAGGCAGCTTTACAAATGTTCATGACTGAATGAAAAGTGGCATTTTTAAAATTATTTAAATGAAAACCTTTTAACAGATACCAATCTAAGCTATGGACACAATGACACACTGAAACATATTTTCAATCTATGAAGCACGAAGCGAAGCAGCGGTGGCATGCAAAGCATTGGTCATGTAATAATGATGTTGTCTCCAAAAGTGTTTTAAATCGCTCTGCTTCAGGAAGACTGATGCAAGCTCTGGAGCCTTGATATAATTTTTACATCCCTACTTCGAATAAATCGTGGCTCTTATGTCCACCTGCTTCTTGCATAGTTATCCCACTTTTGGGTTTACTCTTAACTGACATTGTGGCATGGTGAAATGTTGGGATTGTCCTCTTGGATTTTTTTTTTTTCTATGCAGTGGTGTCTGTTGTAATTGATATAGTTAGCATACTGCTAACTTGACTTTATCTTTTAATAGACTACTGGTATTGTGCAGTAAAATGCAGTTAAATGCAACACTACTAATCAGGGCTCCAACCAAAAGCCTTATTAATTATAAATCTGACACATATTAATTTAAGTTAAATATCATCAATCACTGGTTGTTGGTTCTCAATAAAATTAAACCCAACACAATAAATTGTTTTCAACAATACTTAAGATTTAGTGCATTTTTTTTTCAAATTTATTTCCATTCATGATGTTTTGTTTATTAGAAAAATAAAAATAAATCTTAATCCTTTTTTTTCTCTCATTTGCCTGCTTATATTATGGGGTATCAAAATAGAACTGTCTACACATTGCTGGTGTATCACTGTAAACAAAGTTTGACAGTTTAATTGACCCTCAAGACTAATAATTTCACAGAATCGCTTGATCATGTGATCCCAAGTATTAGTGACTTGAACTGGAAATGGAGCGTATACAATCTAATGAAACGCTTCGATTATGTAACCCTAAAAGGTCAAAATCGGTGTACATTATAAGCTTAAGCATTCCACTGTGTGAGACCAGCAGCACGCTTCTGCCAACACCAAGAACATAACACAGAACAGGGTTAATAGAGTTCAGATGACACTCATTTGCTGTTTATCAAACTTCTGAACTTTAAGCTGAGACCTGTGGCCTTGGGAACAAAATGCCATCAGAACAAACTTTCTCAAGAGTCTATGGCCTTTATATTGTTAGTGTAGTCATTTTTTTAAATTTATTTATTTATTTATTTTATGTCTGACAGCTAAAATCGAAGGTGTAGTAATGACATAAAGCAATATACATTACCAATAATGTATTTAAACTTTTGCATTCGGTTTTCATTTAAATCAATAACTATAACATTCCTATTATGGTATCAGAAGCTACTTCTTTCTGCTGCTACTGTACATGCATTGCCTATCTAAGTTATTCATGCAAATTCATCTTATTTCATAATTTTCTTGTGAGGCAATCGCTCACCTCCTGATGTGATGACCCATTGACCTGCAGGGAGATGAAAAGAATGTGTGAGCATAGATCATTTCTTGAAACTGCACATAGTCCGCCCACCTTTAACAAATTACTTGGAAGTAATTACCTCAGACTATTTTTTTTTCCCCTGCCAGTCCAAATTACAACAAGCAGCTTCATGGAGAAACCAGACTGAGAAAGCAATAGCAATGACAGAGAGAGTAGTTCAGGTATTTAAGCATGTTTCTAACACTGGATTCTTATATCTTAATTTGCTAATATTTTTGTCTCTTTTTTAAAAACAAATTGGAATGGGCAACGAACAAAATGTTGTTCAACATTTTCAACACGCACTGGAAATATGGTAGGTGGTCAAATGAATGGGGCTGAAATTAGCCATAAAACTTAGAATTGGCTACTTTTAGTAGGAGGAATGGGAATGGTTGTTTGCCCCATACATTTGTTGGCCCTGCGATGGACTGGTGACCTGTCCAGGGTGTATCCTGCCTCTTACTTGTTAAAAATACTGGGATAGGCTCCAGTTTCCCCGCAACCCCTAATGGACTAAGCGGTAAAGAGAATGAATGAATAATAGGAGGAATGGACTTGGCCATCCCAAGCCAGACCCATTCCTCCTGTAACTGTGATTTGTGTATGTATTCAGCCAGTGAGCAACATCTTTGACAAAAACTGTGTTGACATGACTGTTGGCCTATCCAGAGGGCCTCCCCCTCTCAACCAATGACAACTGGAAAAGACCCCCTGCCAACAAAACATTTGTTGAGAATCTCAAATGAAATGAAAATGCGTGCATACAGACATGACTGCCAACAATGAAAAGTGAGTCCCAAACAGCAAATCGACTGCAGTGGAAATGTATGAAATGTATGAAACCCTTGCAGTGGGAATCCAGGATTTGGGAAGAAATGTGCTGCATGGTGTAACTGCTTGTCTCGGTCATTAGTAGAGAATTATGGATTTAAGCCTCCTCTTGATAAAATTATTCATTTATGTACTTAATTACTGTTATTTATTTACTTTGAATTATGGAATTGTTCTGACCGGAGGGAACAGAAAAAGAGAGGAGACAGCAAAAGAAGCAAAATGGAAAGCAGAAAGAGGAGACAAAAACATAACAGACAAAAGGCAACGACCCTTCAGTCCAACCTAACACCAAAAATCAGACTGCTACACTTGTACAGAAACACACCAGAAAATTCCCTACTGCTTTTACAGAAAAACAGAGCTGAAGTAATCAAGATTTCCTAAAAAAATAAATAAATAAATAAATAAAAAAATCACAAATGTATCACAACAACCAAAGCGCCAGATACACACTCAGAGAGAAAAAAAACTAAATATCTCTTAGTGTATAAACTCTCTGGGCAACTCAGTGACTGTATCAGCATGCAGAGTCTAAGGAATTAGGAGTCATCAGTGATGAGGAGTGGTGAGTGAGATCATGCAAATGCAACCACACCTCCACAGAGGCTAGAGGCAGACTAGGGCAGCCCAGAGACCAGGGTCATCAGTAGCAATCCTGGAGCATGAACCCAAGCCACCCAACACCAAAGATGACCCCGGTCCCACCCAGGGGGTGGTAGAAGAGAGTCCCGGCCAGAACCCCCCCCGCGGTCACAGGGCATAGGCCCCGGCAGGCCAAGATCTGCAGCCACCAACCCCCCCAGGCACCGGCCATCCAGGGCGGCCAGAGTGCAGAGCCCAGAGGCAATCCCCTCCTCCCCAAGGTAGAGGGCCAGCTCTATACCCAGGGGTACCAGGCTCCCCCGGACATCCACCCGGTATGGGCCAGCACCCACCCCGTTGTTCCAGCCGCACGTCCAGGGCACCATCGACCACCCCCCACCCACTCCAACTTCCACCCCATATAACCCCCTCACTCACAACCTCCCCAGCAGCCCCCCATCAGCTGGTCAATCCGAGTCATGGCTCCCAGGACAACCGCCTCCCCCCGCACATCCCCGGTGGCACCCAGAGGGATATGGGTGTGAGAGGTCCCCATTGCCCTCACCCTCCCCACTCCTGACTGTTTATGAAATGTGTGTTGTTTGCAATTACAACTGAGGGGCAGGTTTTCCAACTGCTATTAACTGGTGAGAACAATCACTAAGATAGATAAATTAATAAATAAATACCTTGGCACTCATCAATGTGTCATTTTGAAGCAACATACCATCGGCGGTGAAAAACAGGTCTTTTAGTACGCTGGAAGGGCTGGCCACTAAAATTCTGCAGCTGGGTCAAGAGGTTGGATCTCTCAGATGCCTAAAAAGCAAGGTGTATCAGGGGTGGACCTTTAATTCCAGGGCATGTCAGCGTCATGAATCTATCAACAGAGGAGGGGTTTTACGTGACCCTACCCTCCAACGCCATTATGGGTTTGTTTAACGACAACACCAGCTCCTGCTAGACCGTGGATCTGGCTTAAGCCATTGTACTGAGTGGAGAATGGATGGTGGGTCTGTGCAAAATTCTTTACCCCCAAACATGTTATAATCTGCCACCAGAAGCTGCTTTTATTGAGTTAATGAAGATGGGTGAGGAAGGTAGGTCGGAGAAAGCTTCACGAAAGCAGCAGCATCAAGTACTGGTGAGTGTGAAACTCAGCAGAAGCAGATATTATGCTCGTCAGAAAGACCTCCCTACTTTTTCTCCTTACTTAATACCCAAAAGGCAGACTGGTACCATCAGGGAAGAGACACCTTTTGTCATATACCACACAAAGCTTTTTTTTAAAATGTAGAGTTTTCACCTGAAAGCTCTTTTTGTCACATCTGATGGTGTGCTTCTGAGCCTCAATCTCCAGAACCACCACTGCTGCTGCTGGCAAGATGGCCCTCCACTAGACCTCTTACACTGTCAAAGCTGACGCGTTCACTGCATTTCAGAGTCTGCATGATCCCCTTCATGCGCAGAACAACTTTCTTGTGCTCACAAATTTGATAGGCATAACTCTTTGGGCTAGCAGCGGCATATTCCTGAATGGTGTCGCCATCTAGTTCATCCATAAGATCGCCTAAATAATTTCCTAGTCGCAGAGGGGGGTCTCACCATTTTTAACCAAATAAATCAGGCTATATGTGTCAGTGTAAAGAATGCGGTTCTGCAGCTGCTCAAGAAAACTGTAAAACTGCAGGTGAGAGTAGGCTGTTGTAAAGGAAGCGATGAACATGTTGCTGGTCTTACCTGGAGGGATGACAGAGTATTTCCACTGAATAATTGCAGTTTTCTCATTCAGAAAGATGAAATATTCTAACTTAAATGAAACTGAAACATTAACCTGAAAAATTGCTCAGGGTCTGGGTTTGGAGAGATCTTGGCTGTCTGGCGTTTTACAACAACTTTGTCGGCATCTGGTTGAATACCTTGATACGTCTGATAATCCCTGATTTAAGCCTCTTTGCTCACCTGATCAGTCGCCTTGGGTGAGTAACCATATGCTTCCTGCTTGATTTTTAGGAAGGTGTGAATGTAGCCCTGAAAATCGTGTCACTACGGTTCTCAAAGTGCCAGATGTCTGTGATTTTACTCAGCGTGTAACTGAGCTCCAGAGCTTTGGTGAATTCAGCGGTCACCCAGACCCCCGTTAATGCTCTTCTTTCCTCATCATGAGTGCAAGGAGGATGGACGATGGCCGAGATGAACCCAAAGTAACTCTGCGGTGCAGCAAAGTCATGAGTGATGATCACAGGGTGCCCAAGTGGATATGAGTAGCTGAAATTGACAAATGGATGCAGCACCATCACATCCACATAGCGCACTGTCTCAGCAGGGGCAGCTGTGTACCGCAGCCTCACGTCACAGGTCCTCCCACCAAACAGCGCCTGCTTCGGGGAGAACAGTTTAAATTCACTCATGAAGGCTCTCACCTTGAGGTTCTCCCTCGTCATCCTCATCCATTCATGCTCCCACAGGACCACGATGCGCATACCATAAAGTGATTCGAATGCACGGCATTTCTGCTCAGTAGCGTCACACAGCTCCTCGTAGGGGATGCCGCTGAGAGTAGAAACGGCACCCGCATCAAAACATTCACCACAACCACGATATTCACAGCCCATGTACTCATAAACATATTTTACACCATCAATTTCCCCATATCCGTCAAGGTAGTAGGGGCCTATCTGCTTCTCTCCGCCTTTTAACGTGTGCTGGATGTGAACGGATCTGCTGCGTGCAACCCACTTGAGCCACTGGATTAATGCGTTTGAAAAATATTTATATTGCTTCCTGTAATGCTGTGGAGAGGGAATGGCTAGCTTTTTAGGTAACTAGTTTGTTCTGAATACTTTCATGCAGGCAGAAGCAATAGTGATACAGCTGAATGGGTCCACACCGGTTTCACGTAGAAATTGTTCACGGAACTTAACACATCCTTGAGAAAGAATATCCACATCATTTTGGCAATAATGCAGAGCTTCCTTCTCAAAGTTAAAAGTTCCCTGACAGACCTCCCCGTACCAGATGTAAAACTCATCCTGCTCGTGCTGAGACATGCTATCCACACTGTTATCAGATGGAGGAGGGAAAGGGGTCTACATAATTTAAATGCTCTTCTGAGCTGAATTTATGAGGAAACACTCTTTACTTGAATCAGGAAATCCCAGAGCTTTAGGCATCTGATTAAGGCGCATAGCCAGAAACGAGAGGGAGTCAATGTACCTTAATTGGTAGTCAGGATCAGTAAAGCTGAGAATCTTGCTCCCTTGCATGAATAGAGCTGGCTGCAAGCCTAACTCAATCATCCCATTCAGAATCAGATAACTATCGAATCCTCTGGAGTTATGTGCGAGTTATGGAGCCCTGATATAGCGGCCTCTGAAAATGCAGAGAAATTGTCTAACGCAATGTAGACTGTATGATACCCACTGGACACCCTTCCATGTCTTTGTACATACCAGAAATGGAACATGTACATCCTGACTGTTTGGAAAAGTTTCAAAGTCATAAAAAATCAGTTTTGTGGTGTGTTGTGTGATGACGGACAGAGGTTGTATATGGCACTGATGTTGTTCACCACCCGCACTGTTGGATTCAGCCGGCAATTTCTCACCGCAGATGTTACATTTTAGACCGCAGCAACGGTGTATATCATCAGGCATTTTGGACAGCGCTTTATCACCGAACAAATACTTCTCTGAGAAGTTCGAGCTAAGGAAGAGGAGGAGGAGGAGGTGGCTCTAGACTCTATTCCTCGTAAAACAGGAAGGAGTTCTGCATGTCCTGTTACAGTCAGCACAGTACAGGCACAAGCTTCTCCTGGGTACAGGTGGGCGCATCTGAGTGTCTGTCGTTCATGTGAGGAATCTTCCTAACAGCGGCTTTTCATAACATCTATAGTAAAAATTGCAAATGTATTTACCACCGATAAAGCTGCGAAGGTTTTTTTATCCCGTAGTGGTGATTTTGTATTAGGAAAAGAAAGAGTATTAGAGCGGCCCTGGAAATCAGTTTCAAATTGTGAGAAGGGGCGTTCTGGCGTTCTGTAAAACACTACAATTTTCCGTTTCAGGATTTTCTCAAATTTTCTTAGGTCACTGAACATGACGGGTGTATCATCATCCAGACCCACCAGGCTCTGTAGCTCTTTACTGCGCAACATGGCCTGGTAATCAGCACGGTTTGAATCTACATGATGAGCAATGCTGATGGCAAGGCATAGCTGGTCTTCTCTACTTTCCACAACATACAGACGGCATCTTTTTTTATTAATAATTTTGCTGTCTAAAGTTTTTTTCCAATTAATATTTAGCACCCCCTGATGGATTGAAAATGATTTAAGTAATAAATTCCAAGCGCATGGTCTAATGCTATGCTTTCATTAGACTGTACCATGCGGTCTTATAGATCTTCAAAAGCAGGTGCAATTTATGTTCTGATGATGATTATGATTACTTTCAATCCATATTTCTAACTGCACCAGATCATTGTGTCTAACCACCCTGCTAACTCCGATGCCCAGATCTCTGAGGTTATCCTGGACATCAATGTAAAACTGAGCAAGATCTGGGGTATTTTGGACTGGAATGTTTAAACTCCGCCTTATTTCTTGATTATTAAAACACTCGCCAGAGACTGATATAGATGGATTAGAGTGTGATGTAGTAGTTTGAAAATCTCCTCTTCCTCTACGTGCTGAATGGAGATTGCTGAATGTAATAGCACGGCTGCTGCTGCCCAATTTAATGGGCGTGGCTGTGATGTCTTCCTTAGAACCAGAATCTAAAGACTCCTCTTCAAAGCTGCTTTCAGAATCAGGAGATGAAGACAGCTCTGTAGAGATCTTTTCAAAATCTGAAGACGACTCCTTAGAGTTGCTTTCAGAATCTGAGGACAGCTCCGATGAGATGCTTTCAGAATCTGGAGACAAATCTGTGTAGCTGCTTTTAGAGCCCGAATCTGAAATCACAGCTGGGGTCTAGTTCATGGCATTTAATATACACAGTAGATCGACAGGTATGGGTAGCTCTACTTCGTTGTAGCTGGATGAGTGTGGAGAGGACAGTGCTGAATCAATGTGCAATGAGCCTCATTCTATCAACTCGACACATGAGGGATGAACCGGTGAAACAGACTCTGGAGAAGCCGAAGAGGAAGGTGGAGAATCAGTACACTGTAAGGCTTCATCTATCAGGTCTTAGAGGGCTGAACTCTGAAACTCTGGCTCTGGAGAGGGCGGATCTTCAGACTCCAATGAGTTATCACTTTGATTTACCAGCTGTAGGGGAAACAGCTGTAGTAATGCATCCATGGTTTAAATAAGAATAACACACCCTACTGTCACCCACCTAAATGAGAGTGCTGAGTTTTCTTAGAACTTCCATAAAAGTGAGCCCAAGCTAGAGAAAAATGTCCAGCGCTGATGCTGCAGTTGCTCCACCGGTGCAATGCGCTGTGGTCCTCCGGTGTGGAATCGCAGCTGACGCAGCCGTCTTCTTCTGCATTGTCTTTCCACAGCTGCATAAAAATACAGAAAAGAAAGTACTTAAAAATAAGTTTCTCCACTAAAATAAATAAATAAATAAATAAAAGAGTAACCTATTATTGTGTAAAAGGGTTACTTCTATTTACACGGTTTGGGGCAGAAACATCTGCTGTTTGCATCTGTTTTCTTATCGACAACCTCTCTGTAAAGGGGATGAATGAGACAATGCTAGTTACATCAAAGTAATTATAGAGTGATTCTGATTATTAGTAATAAGCATTTCTAAGAATAAATTAAAAATTGATCTCAATTTATTAAGACTAACGTGATAAAAAAAAACAACAACAGATTTTTAAAAAGTGAATAAAATGGGGTTTATCAGCAGAGTTTGAATGAACTGTCAATCTTCTAGGCAGTGCTGTCTTTGAAACAAGAGCGGCGCATAGCAAGAGAAAGAAACGCCGCCGAAAGACATGTCACCGGTTAACACGTCATCAGGATCTAGGATCCAATATGGCTGTGTTAACCGGTTCAGAGAGCTGAGTAGGTTAAATTAAACTTTATTTTTAAAAAAAAAATAAGCTAAAAGAAACAAAAAACTGTTGCGGTAGTTTACCTGATATGCTCGGAAAAGGTACGAGGTTCACTGGAGGTGGGCCTTCTTCCCGGGTAGAATCTAGACGCATTCTGAGGCTCAGCAGGTTAGCATGTTTAACAGTAGCAACAGGACCGTGACTACCGGGTAAAACTTCGATGCAGAGAATGATTCAGAAAACGGCTGGATTTTCCACCCTATTTGCCGGTTTATGGCCTGGGATCCATGGAATTGGTTCAGGTGGAGGGAGTTTCTGCAGCATTCAAGAGATCTGCAGGTAGGTTTTATTTGTGTTAAAAAGACAGTCAATTGCCATAATGGAATTGCGTTAAATTAAATGTTTTTTTTTTTTTTTTGTGGTGAATCACATACCAAAGTCTTGTTGCGTGAGATATAACTCATCAAATTCTTTCGCTGTGACTAACAAAAAAAAAAGAACAAAGATTTAAAGAAAAAAAAAAAACAAAACTAGCAAAAACAGACTCGTTGAGTGGAAAATCAGCCTTACCTACCACACTTCATGTTCACCGTGATGATGTGTCTTCAGTCTGTTTTTCTTTTTAAGCAAGAGACCCGCCTACTTATACCTTAGCCTTTATATAAGAAATGTCTATCTGTACATTGACATTAGGATTCTGTATTTAAATATAGCATGTTAATTAAGAACTTAATTCACATGCTGTTTGATGCGGATATTTATGACACCTAGAGCTGAAGATCGACTTCCCAGATGTCTGTTTTCACATCCCCGATCTAATGTAGTCAAAAGGTCTTTAATCTTGCATTGGATGAAATTAAGCTTTAAACTACATGTGACCCCCTGGGGAGATGCTGTGGTGCAGAGTGCGAATTGAGCTGCAGAGATAGGTCAGCTCTGTTTTATTTCAGCCAACACAGCTAATTCTTTATACCAGTGTGTTATTCTTTTTCACAGTTTTTCTTTTAGACCCACCATCATCGTGAGTTAAAGCACTAGCATCAACAGAAAGCTTGGGACAAAGGTTTACAATAATACGTTAAAGGTTTTAAAGACGCTTTATTATTTTCTTTCTCTGCAGTAGCATCTTCATTTCTTCTTTTTAAATGTTTCTTTATTCATTTTCTTTTTTTACCCATGTTTTTGCAAAAACAGTTGTGTTTTTCAAAAGCAGTGACACGGCAGCTTCCGGAGTGATGCAGCTTCTGGATCCTATGAAATGATGCAACTTCTGGACAATGACGACATTTCCATTCTTTAAGAGGGAGAGGGACTTCTGGGGATGACGCAGTTTTGGGTGATGACATGGCGGCTTCCGGGGATGACGTCATTCCGGTTAAGGAGGGAGTTCCAGTTAAGGAGGGACTTCTGCTCTCGAGGAGGGGGCAGGGACCTCTGGGAGGGAGGGACTTCCGGTGATGATGTGACACCTTCTGATTGGCCAATCCCACCTGTCAAATCAATTTAATGAAAGGTGGCTCATATCCCTCTCGATATATATATATATATATATAGGCACGGGAAAAGCAGCCATAGTGGCTCTTTTAAAACTGATACATGTTCTATCCATATATCAGTATGAATAACAATGTCATCTAAGTAGGCATTGCAGTGAGGTACATCCCCAAATAGGGTGTTTACAAGGCGCTGGAATGTTGCAGGTGCATTGCACATCCCAAAAGCCATCACAGTGTTCTGCAAAAACTGATCAGGAGTTACGAATGCAGATATATTCAACGCTCTATCAGTAAAGGGCATCTGCCAATATCCTTTCAAGAGATCCAGCTTACGGACATATTAGGTGGAGCCAACTGCATCCACACAGTCAATTTTGGGTAGGGGATAAGCATCTGGTATGGTTGCCAATCCTTTCCCCAACATATACTCTGTTTCGCTCTTCATAAGCACTCTTTTGATAGGATTACAGCAGTAAGGATGCTGTTTTATTGGGGTGCTGTCCCTAACGTCAATATCATGAGAGATGATAGTGGTTCAAGTAGGTATATCATTAAATAAGACCGGATGCTACAGAACTATGGATAAGATATCAGCCCTCTGACCCTCGCTTGTAGCATCTGTGTGTTTGACAAGCGATGGGTCAGACGGGTTTCAACTCGAGTAGACAAACACACCTCAGCCAACTTCGCATCAGGTTGCATCACAACCCCACGCGGAGCAGATACACTGCTCAAAAAAATAAATAAATAAATAAAGGGAACACTTAAACAACACAATGTAACTCCAAGTCAATCACACCTCGGTGAAATCAAACTGTCCACTTAGGAAGCAACACTGATTGACAATCAATTTCACATGTTGTTGTGCAGTGTATAGGCAATTAGCAAGACACTCCCAATAAAGGAGTGGTTCTGCCGGTGTTGACCACAGAACACTTCTCAGTTCCTATGCTTTCTGGCTGATGTTTTGATCACTTTTGAATGCTGGTGGTGCTTTCTCTCACTCACACAAATGGCTCAGTGAGCTCATCCAGGATGGCACATCAATGTGACATGTGGCAAGAAGGTTTGCTGTGTCTGTCAACGTAGTGTCAAGAGCATGGAGGCGCTACCAGGAGACAGGTCAGTACATCAGGAGATGTGGAGCTGGCCGTAGGAGGACAACAACCCAGCAGCAGGACCGCTACCTCCACCTTTGTGCAAGGAGGAACAGAAGGAGCAATGCCAGAGCCCTGCAAAATGACCTCCAGCAGGTCACAAATGTGCATCTGTCTGCTCAAACGGTCAGAAACAGACTTCATGAGGGTGGTATGAGGGCCCAATTTCCACAGATGGGGGTTGTGCTTACAGCCCAACACTGTGCAGGACGTTTGGCATTTGCCAGAGAAAACACCAAGATTGGCAACTTTGCCACTGGCGCCCTGTGCTCTTCACAGATGAAAGCAGGTTCACACTGAGCACATGTGACAGATGTGACAGAGTCTGGAGATGCCGTGAAGAATATTCTGCTGCCTGCAACATCCTCCAGCATGACCGGTTTGGCAGTGGATCAGTAATGGTGTGGGGTGGCATTTCTTTGAGGGGTCACACAGCCCTCCATATACTCACCAGAGATAGCCTGACTGCCATTAGGTACTGAGATGAGATCCTCAGACCCCTTGTGAGACCATATGCTGGTGCGGTTGGCCCTGGGTTCTTCCTAATGCAAGACAATACTAGACCTCATGTGGCTGGAGTGTGTCAGCAGTTCCTGCAGGACCAAGGCATTGATGCTATGGACTGGGCTCTCATTCCCCAGACCTGAATCCAATTGAGCACATCTGGGACATCATGTGTCGCTTCATCCACCAACACCATGTTGCACCACAGACTGTCCAGGAGTTGGCGGACGCTTTAGTCAAGGTCTGGGTGGAGGAGATCCCTCAGGAGACCATCTGCCACCTCATCAGGAGCATGTCCAGGCATTGTAGGGAGGTCATACAGGCACGTGGAGGCCACACACAACACTGAATGTCATTTTGACTTGTTTTAAGGACATTACATTAAAGTTGGATCCGCCTGTAGTGTTTTTCCCACTTTAATTTTGAAGGTGACTCCAAATCCAGACCTCCATGGGTTAATAAATTTGATTTCCATTGAGAATTTCTGTGTGATTTTGTTGTCAGCACATTCAATTATGTAAAGAGTAAATTGTTTAATAAGAATATTTCATCCATTCAGATCTAGGATGTGTTATTTTAGTGTTCCCTGTTTTTTTTGAGCAGTGTACATCTGCTGAGGTAGTTGCTACAGGCGAAGCAGAATCACTTGAGACGTAAGCTTTGAGCATATTCACATGACACATTCGAGTCTTTCTTTTCAATTCGGGAGTAGCAATGATGTAAATCTGTCGCTAAGCCTAGCCTGAACTATAGAACAGCCGGAAAAGTGAGCATCCAATGCTGTTCTTGATACAGGGAGTAAAGCCAACACCTTTTCTCCCTCCTGAAATACCCAGAAACAGCAGTCTTATCGTATCATTGCTTCATGGATTCTTGGGACGCTTTCAATGTCACAGAATCTGCAGAATAGTAATCTTTCACGGAAGGATGAAACAAAATCCAGAACGTTCTTTTCAGAAGAAGTGTTCGTGTCTGACAACTTCTCTTTCAAAATCTCGAGGGGTCCTTGAACCTTGTGAGCGAACACAAGTTCAGCAGAACTAAAACCCAAGGAGTCCTGCGCAGCCTCGCAGGCAGCAAATAGTGCAAAGGGGTCCCCCATATCTCATTTCTTCTCATCACTGTAACAATATCTGCGCAGCATTGACTTTAATGTCTGATGCCACCTCTCCAAAGCGCCTTGATTCTCCAGGGGATACACACTGGAAGTAATATGTTGAATATCCAACTCATGCAGTGTCTGTGTAAATACTCTAGACATAAAGTTAGAGCCTTGATCCATTTGGATCATACGGAGAAGGCCAAACGTTGAAAAGAATTTAACAAGTACTTTAGTCACCATGCGGGCTGTGATCTGGCATGATGGGATTGCTTCAAATAGGATAACGGGTCGCAGCACACATTAAAGTCAATAGGAATACGTTACCAGTATGTGGCAAAGGTCCTACACAGTCTATTATTAGTTTTTTCGAAAGGTTTACCCATAGCAGGAATTGGATGTCATGGGGCACAAGGGATCAGCTGATTTGGTTTTCAGGTTACTTGACAGATGTGGCAGCTATTTACATAACTTATTACATCAGCTTTCATACCAGGCCAAAAGAAATGTTTTAGAATGTGCTGGTACATTTTATTTATTCCTAAATTCCCTGCCCATAGTTCATCATGAGCCAATTGCAACACTTGTTAGCAGAAGAGCATTGGGACAACAATCTGGGTCTCTACATTCCAGTCTGCACCAGGAATTACCACCGGACACCAAAGTCGCATTAACACCCCATCCTTCATGTAAAATTTCCTTGTCTCAATCTGATCAGCGCTCACCACCTCTTGGTAACACTTATGTAGTATGAGGTCCTCCCTCTGCGCAGCAGCCAGCTGAACACATGTAAGCAGAAGTAGTGGGTTAGCAGGAGGTACCAGAGCCTCCTGAGCTTTTACGTCAGGGGCCTGTACCTCCCCCTCTACTGTCTCCGGCAACACTATCTATAAGGGATGAAATGAGAAAACTGTCAGACAAATCTACTTTATCAACCACTTGGAGTTTCCTTGATTATGCACGAGTTACCACGCATGTCAGCACATCATCCTGTATATTACCACCTTCTACTGGAACACTGAGTACTTCCAGCACAGGAATTACACGGTCTCCAGCAATATCGTTCCCTAAGAGCAGAGAGATGTCAGCAATTGGCAATTCAGTACACACTGCCATTGGATATCCTCTACTCAGTAATTTTGTTCTCAGATATACATTATGCACAGGCCTGGGAGCGTATCCCATTTTAACTCCCTGGAGAATAATGCTGTATCCAGCTAAAGAATCATTAGAAAATGGCAATGAATTTGCCAGAATTAGAGTTTGTGAAGCCCCTGTGTCACGTAGTACCTGTTTTTTATATTTTTGGTTGCCAGTTAAAGAAATGGTGCCAGACGTCATGAAAGGTTGGAAGCAAGGATCCGGGGGGCAGTTAACTTCATTCACCTTGCCTGTAACAGACTTTACCAGCCCCACCCCTTTTGGTGTTGGAGGAGAGCTTTGTTCCTTCTGTCTCAACTTCTGGCAATTGGCAATGAAATGGCAAGTTTTATGGCAGTAGAAACATACCCTCTCTTCTGGTTTCTGTATTCTCACAGCCTCAGACTTTTTCCCAATAACAGATTTCTCATTAATAAAATTAATTCCTTAAGTCCCTCAAAAGAAGTAACACCACAGGATGCACACCATCTATCACATAGGTTGCTCTTTTCTCGTGTAAACTCAAAAAATGCACTCAGAGCTTACAGGAAAAAGTCCTTCCAACTTTTATTATGTGCTAAATAAAGACCTCGTCACCTGCTTTTAAAGGTGTCATCACCTGGTCTTTTCATGTATCCACTGTCCTCTAAGGGTCTTTAAATGTTTTTTTGATAACCTATTACACACACACACACACAAAAAAAAAAAAAAAACATAAGGCTTGTTCTGACCATTTGCTCATACCACTACGTTGTCTTGTGAGAGTTCATGCAAGCTTTTGACTAATAATGTTAATGAGGTGCGTGCTGATTGGCCGTAGGGAGGCCAGAGTTGGAAAGGGAGCTGGCCCTGTGCATGCCAGTTCATCAGATTCCAAAACATCAAGAGTTTAGTGATGACGAGCAAACCTGATTGAGCAGCAGCTTAAGGAATTCAGCCATTTATGTTTGAACCAGACTCCGAGTCTGAGAGTGAAGATACTGCCGCTACACTACAGCCTCTGTAATACTGACAGTTCACCAGTTTTAGCCTCTTCCAGTAGGCTCATTTCTGCCCAGTTACCAGTAAAATCTAGCCGTAGAGATTACATCCTTCACGACCCTTTTACATACATGAAAATGTCAGAGAAATGAAAAGTTTGCGTTCTGGATTGGTGATAAAATCCGACTATATGACAGTCACCTTGTTAGATTAAATGATCGCATGATCACAACTGCAGCGTTGTGGTAGGGAGACTAGCAAAACTACATCTACAACTGTGACCATACATCCATCATGACAAACCATCAGTCATAATCACTGTGGTGCTGTGTGGTAGCAGGTATGAAAAACACGAAATAGATAAGTCATTTACAAAAATTTATGAGGCTAAGCATTTCACCCCACTTATAAAAAAGAAAACACGGGGCTCATTTGTACATTACAAGGGGTTAAGCTTTTAGGTTCGTCGCTTAGCATCACCATTAGCTGTGTCAGCTTAATTCATGTCTCAGATACAGTAAAGCATAACTTTATATCAGTAGCGACACTTACCGATTGCATTGATGGTGAGCCGCACAGAGTTGGAACTGCCCCTCTTTCCAACCGCAGGGTTGATGCTATCTTCGCCTGAAATTGTACCAAATTACTGAAACGTTCAGGAACAAAATGTTTAGCACCAACATAGAGTGTGGCTGGCTGAAAGATGCAGGTACATTATTACCAAAAATTTATTTAATCCCTTTGTCCCTGGTAGTTTGGTCCGCTGCTACAGGGACACTAAAAACATTTTGATGTTGGTTTTGGCAACTGACAATCGAGCAGTCATCATGGTAGCGCTGTTTCGACATCTTCACACAACGTGTTGCTAATGACAACTGCAGTAGCATGAGTAGGTGATTTTAGGCGTGGAAGAGGGGCTGGCTTAATCAAATAGCCTCCTGTGATGACAAAATCCCAGCAGCAAATCAAAATCACGCGTTTGCAAGAGTTTACCCTTTTTGGTGGTTCTGCTGTAATCAGAGGGTCCAGAGTGAAAAACTTGACCGTCTTCAAAAGAATTGCTTTCAGGGAGATTAACACTTTGGTCAAACACCAATACATGTTTTAACTTAAAGTGCAATTTCCGGGTTATGACTCCTTTTAAGCGGTGTGCGCATTATGAAATCTATCAGTAGCAAACATTATGGAGTAATCCGCCACTGGAGGGGTTATTTGCGACTGACTTATGGTTTTGAAAAAACATATGGGGTGATACAGTCACACAAAAATAGCAGTGTGACAAGGCTAAAATCTAGTTTATGGCCAAACCAAATCACACTGACATCACTATTTTTAAGGACAAAAACTGAGTAATTCTGACTGTTCACGGAGGCTTTTATTATTTTTTTTTTAGAGTGAAAACTTAAAAAAAAACTAGAACACACAATTACAAAAGTAATCAGCAGTGCAAAAATAACTATTTACATGTGGTGGAGGATATTATTATTCATGTCACTTATGCGCTTCTAGCCTTCCTGCAATCCTGTCCATCATACCCGAGACCCTCCATTACAGATCTCTGATGGCTGTTGGCCTCTGCCATCTCTGCCCATAGAGCCACATGCTCTTCTGACTCTGTGCCTGTTCCTGAAAGAACTCCAGCATGGTATTAAAGCTTGCATCACTTTTCCTCTGCTGGTCAGAATCTGACAGAAGCATGTCCTGCACAGTATTCAGAAGAGTGTCAGTCTTTTTTCCCTTACCTGCAAAAAACAAGGAGGGTGGAGAAATATACGTAACACACAGCAACTGTAAAATAAACTATAGAATAAAAAAATTATTAAAAAAATGAATGATGGCTTGCAGTTAATATTTCTCTGTGGCTCTATCAGTTCTTTTTCCCCCATTCAAACAAGATATCAGTAAGATGCTACATAATATGTTTGTGCTTGGTTCTTATTACTGCCATTATATCAAGAGCATAGATTATACATTTGCATATGCAATAGAAATGTTTTTTTAGCAGATGTAGGGTGGCAGAGGGTGTTGGCATCAAGAGATGGCTAGCTGATGCTGATTGATGCCACAGCTGGTTGTGGTGTAGTCACTGAAAAGATAAACAAAAGTTAGAAATATTTAGGCAAGGCAAGGCAGGTTATTTGTATAGCACATTTCTTGTACAGGACAATTCAAAGTGCTTTACATAAAACAAAGACATTACAGACATTTAGAATAGTAAAAGGCATTAACACATAATCACAATAAAATAATAAATGACATTAAAATGATTAAAAGCAAGATAAGTTAAAAAGAAAAAAGTTACCGTGCAGATTTCATGCATAGGTGCATGAGAAAAGACATGTTTTTAACCTGGATTTAAAAATGTCTACATTTGGTGAAAGTTTAATCTCCACTGGCAGTTTGTTCCATTTGCTTGCAGCATAACAGCTAAATGCCGCTTCTCCATGTTTAGTCTGGACTCTGGCCTGGACTAGTTGACCAGAGTCTTTGGATCTAAGAGCTCTGCTAAGTTCATATTCTCTGAACATATCACAGATGTATTCTGGGCCTAAACCATTCTGGGATTTGTAAACAAGCAGAAGGGTTTTAAAATCTATTCTGTGACTGACTGGAAACCAGTGTAAAGATTTTAAAACTGGTGTGATGTGTTCAGATCTCTTAGTCCTGGTTAAAACTCTAGCAGCAGCGTTCTGGATGAGCTGCAGATGTTTAATGCTCTTTTTAGGAATTCCTGTTAAAAGACCATTACAGTAATCCAGCCTACTGAAAATGAATGCATGGATGAGTTTCTCTTGGTCTTTCTGGGAGACTAGACTTTTAATTCTGTTGATGTTTCTGAGCTGGTAAAAAGCTTCTTAGTGACAGCTTTGATGTGGCTGCTGAAAGTCAGAACTGAGTCTATCAACACTCCCAGGTTACGAACTTGGTTGGTGATTTTAAGAGCCCGAGTCTCCAGGTGTTTACCAATGCTGACCCTCTTCTCTTTGCTACCAAACAGAATAATCTCAGTTTAATCTCAGATTTAGAATGGTTAATAAAGCTAAGCTTTCATTAAAACATATAGTCAGAATTTCTCAGTCCTCCAGAAGTGCAAAAGTTATAATAGCAGTCATTTCAACTGGAATAAAGCATTCAAAAAAGTTTAGGTCTAGTTGAAATGACTGAGCTTGCTATTACAATCAGTTCTGTGTGGCTCTACCAATTATTCTTTTTCCATTTAAACAAGTATCTATCTGTATATGAGCATACATTTACAGTTGGCTTTTGTTATCTCCATTAAATCAAGAGCAGAGATTTTATATGCATTAAAACTTTATGCTTTACCTGATCGATGGCGGCAAGGGGTGCTGGTGGCAGCAGGAGCATTCAGGATGCAGTTCAGCTCCGTCTCTGATTAAGAAAAGTTGGATCAGAACTATATTACTGGTGAGGTAGATTAGCTCAGCCATTTGGAAGGTATTTCAGAACAACTCTTTGGTATATACAGAAGCCTTTACGCTTCTTATCTTGTTTACAAACCTTTTAACACCTCTGAGGGTGCACCGTTTTCACCATGGATCATTGCCTCCGAAAGGACGAGTCCTTGTTGTTGCAATGTTGCCTGAGTAGGCAGGTTGATGGCCCAAGACGAGTTCTAAGGTGTCAAACCATATACTTGTTTTTCGGTTCACCCCACTTTAATTGTTGTGGTCCTCAATTTTTTTGCAGTCTTGTTTAAGTTTTTTCATTTTCTCCTCCACGGCCACGGCCATCCGGCCACCAGGGGCTTGCCTCCGTGCCCCACCTCCAGGCCTGGCTCCAGAGGGGGGGCCAAGTGACCCACGTCCAGGCAAGGGAAACCTGGTTTCTCATCATCATAGGGGTGTTTTGAGCCGCACTTGGTCTGGTCCCTCCCCTAGACACCTGTTTGCCATGGGTGACCCTACCAGGGGCATGAGCCCCCGACGCACAAACTCCTCCACCATGATAAGGTGGCGGCTCAGGGAGGAGTTAAATACAGATATAATAACAAATGCAAGATTTTTTAGCAATTTTTTTTTCATGTAATAATTAAATTCCTGAGGCATGCAGCCAAGCAATGTAGTCCTAAGTGAAGTCTTGAAAAAAATTTTTTATTGTCCCTGTCATGGAACCATGGACCAGCTCTACACCTTCTTCAGGGTCTTGGAGGAGCCATGGCAGTACACTCAACCAGTCTACATGTGCTTTGTGGAATTGGAGAAGGCGTTTGAGCATGTCAACTGGGGACTCTTGTTGGGGCACTTAGAATATGGAGTGCCAGTGTTACACCAAATATCTTTGACGCATCAGAATCTGTGACCACAGGTGGGTGATAGTGTACATTTCTCTGCATGTACATGTTAGAAGATGAGCAAAGTCTTGAAATGCTAGAATTTAAATCTTAGTTAATTATAATGCAGTTACAGTAAAGTCACACATTCTCATAGCTATCAGAAATGGTGACCTAGGTCACCCCTCTTATAGTCTAGACTCTTCCAACATAGTATGTGACCCTCACATAGCCAAGAAGACAGAGGTCACCATCTTTTTGGTGGATTAAAAAAAAAAATCCCAATATTGGTCAGTTTTTTTTTTTTGTTTTTTTTTTATTTTCCAGTATTTGAACTGGTTATTCTTTTCAAGCCATAGTACAATGTATGGCAACAACAATTAGATTTGTAAAAACAATTGTACTACGTCCTGTCAACATCAGCTCCATTTTCACTTTCACCTGCTGTATTTTCACTTTGTGTCACATCCCCAGGCCTACTGCCTGTGAATGTGTGTACAGAGAAGAATAACTTCTTCGACCAATGGTGTTCATCAGGTGGAGTGAACACATTTGAGTCCCTAAGAAAATTGATGCTCTTAGAGGAATTGAAGAAACAGCTTCCTGAGGATGTTGTTGTGTACTTTAATGAGCATTGAGTAGCTACATTGTCAGCTGCTGCGGTAATTGTGGATGAGTATGTGCTGACGCACAAAGCGGTATTTAAACCCGTTATGAAAAACACTGTTATTGAAAACGTTAAAACTGTCAAACCTCGAAGTTCCAGAGGAACGTGCTTGCTTCTATTGCCACAAAGATGGGAAATTGTCAAAAAACAGAAAGGACAATCTCCTCCTCCCAGAGAAAAGGGAGTCAGCTTCATAAGTGGCAAAAACAGGGTGAAAGAAGTTAGTGCAACTCCTGACCCCTGTTTTCAGCCTTTTCTGATTGATGGCACTATATCATTGTCTGAAGATGAATCTGAAAACCGGAAGATTTGTGTGTTGCGGGAAATGGGAGCATCTCAGACCCTCATCTTAGCAGATGCGCTATCCTTTTTGGAGAAATCTTATGCAGGATATAGCGTAATTCTGCGGGGTGTAGAAATGGGATATGCCCCTCGACCCGTTCATTTGGTGCATCTGAAGACGAAATTGATTACTGGTGTATTTCCAATGGCCGTCTGCACAGAATTGCCCATCGCTAATGTCTCTGTTCTACTAGGAAACGACATTGCCGGAGGCAGCTTAATGCCTGCTCTGGAAGTGCTTGATAAACCGGAGATCAGTGAAGCATCATGTGTGGTAACCTGTGCTCAGGCACGCAGAAATAACAAGTTGAAAGATAAAGAGGTTGATATCAAATTGACTGACACTTTTCTCACTGCCTCTCTTCTAGACAAGAAGGATGGGAAACTTATGGGAGACGCAGAAGTGGAGAACACCGGCGTAAAAGTTTGGGAGGTTCTGCCACCTCCTGCTAGCTCTCCCTTATCCATCACTCGTGCTCGCTTGTGTAACGTGCAGAAGAAGGACCCCACATTGCACAAATGCTTAGAAAAGGTGGTAAGTGCTGGTGAGTTGGCCGCAGTTAACAGTGGTTTCTTTTTGCAAAACGGTATATTAATGCAACGTTGGTGTCAGGTTGCTATTCCTGATGCGGATTGGGATGTGGAGACACAAATAGTAATACCGGCACCTTGGCTAATGATGATAACTGGTCTGGACACATAAGGATAAACAAAACATATAAGCGTGTGTTAAAACATTTCTTTTGGCCTGGGCTGAGGGCAGATGTCATTTAGCACGCCCAAAGTTGTCATGTGTGTCAGATCACTGGCAAACTGAACCAAGTGATTCTGTGTGCTCCTCTACACCCGATTCCTGTTATGAATGAACCGTTTGAATTGTCTTGTACATGAAATGTGCTATACAAATAAATTTGCCTTGCCTTGCCTTGACTTTTCAAAGTGCTTTACATAAAACATGTAAACATTACAGCAAGGTGCAAGGAAAGAAAAAAAAAAGATTAAAAAACATAAAATTGATTACATAAAAACAGCAGGAAAAAGCTCAGATAACAAAATAAAGGTAAGATTTCAGCGTAAAAGAACCAAATGCAGATCTGGATTTCTAAATAAAAACTAGTGAAATGCAGCAGAGAACAGGTGGGTCTTCAACCTTGATTTAAATAAACTAAGGCCCTGATCTATTAACGCTTTGCGTGTACTAAAACAGGTGCAGACGGCTTTGCTCCGCTAAAATCGGCCCAAGCTTATCTATCAAAGCCGCAAACATGGAACTGCGTCAGTTATCCTGGCAAAACTGCGCCGCTCTCCACTTTGCGTTTCTGAAGCTACTGCATATGCATTATGGGCGTTCCGGCCAGAAAGTGCACATTAGTGGGAGGAGACTGTGCAAATAAATCTGGTTTGCGCAGCAGTGGGATTCATGTAGCCCGCAAATAATTTGCGGTGTTTATGTTTGCTCTAAAAATAGCGTTTCTGAAAAGCAGGTGCTAATTGGCACAACAGTATACGCGCAATGGCTGCAGTAATAATTTTAAGGAGGAGGCACAGACACCATGAAAGGCGACTAAGATAATGCATTTTTTTCTATTATATTAATATATTTAGAATGCCAGAGAAGAGGATTGTGGAGACGATCCAGCGTTGCAATATTAGAATTGCTGGATAAGTTTAAAGACTTTATCATGCCTGTCTTTTATTATTATTATTATTATTATTATTATTATTATTATTTCTTTATAGCTTTTAAACCTTTATTATTTCTTATTTGTTCCTTGCATGTTTTTATATGTACAATACCTTGGTTCCTAAAGGTTGTTGTTAGTGTGCCTTATAAATAAATTGAACTTGAATATGAAACTATATTGCAGCATTTCTGGTGACATTTAGATTTTTTTCCTCGACTTCCGCAATATTTTTATTTGTCTCCTTTATTTGTCTCAACTTCTATCGGATAAAAGTTAATTTTGCGTTTGCGGTTTCCTTGCTCTCCAGAACCTTACATGACAGAGCAAACAGCACCGCTAAATCCTCATTTAAATACTGCCGTTTGCTCCGCAAATGATAACAGGAGCAGTCTTAATAGATCAGGCGCTAATCGTAGAAACATAACCAGAGCAAAACTGCGCAGCAAATGTTAAATAGCGCAGCAGTTTTGCCCTCGTCATAACTCAGCCCCTAAGTGTTTCAGCTGATTTGAGGCTTTCTGGGAGTTTGTTCCAGACATGTGGAGCATAGAAGCTGAATGCAGCTTCTCCATGTCTGGTTCTGACTCTGGGAACTGATAAGAAACTGGAACCAGATGACCTGAGGGTTCTGGTATGTTCATACTGGGTCAAGAGGTCTCTGATGTATTTTGGTCCTAAACCATTCAGAGCTTTATAGACCAGCAGCAGAACTTTAAAATCTATTCTCTGACGAACAGGCAGCCAGTGTAAAGATCTCAGAGCTGGACTGATGTGGTCCAGTCTCTTAGTCTTAGTGAGGACTCGAGCAGCAGAGTTCTGAATAAGCTGCAGGTGTCTAATTGATTTTTTAGGTAGACCTGTGAAGACACTGTTAAATAATCAAGCCGACTAAAGATGAATGCATGGACTAGTTTTTCCAGGTCCTGCTGAGACATCAGATCTTTTACCCTTGATATGTTCTTAAGGTGATAGTAGGCTGACTTTGTAATTCCCTTAATGTGTTTCTCAAAGTTAAGGTCTGAGTCCATTACTACACCCAGATTTCTGGCCTGATTGGTGGTTTTTAGTTGTATAGACTGAAGCTAGTATTTGATTGTGTAGGTCCTCTGCCTCGCACTCATTCTGGAAACACCTTTTTGTTAACATTAATGTGTTCGGCTACTCGGTACCCAGAAGCAATTCCATTGCGCCGGATTACAGCGAGAGCAGTGACAAGAGCTTTATTAAAGTTCTTTTCCTCAGGAAATATTGCTATGAGTAAAACAAGAACTGGGATAAGGGAATCCCTTTCTTGCTTTTTGCTGTACGTGAAGCACCCTAAGAATCATTAGGATATAGCCCAGCTGAACTAACCTTTGGTCATGCTCTTTGAGGTCCCTTGAAGGTCCTCAAAGAGAAATTGTTGGACAGTGAAATGTCGTCTGAAGTAAATGTTTGGGCTTTGTGCGCTCCTTTCGTGACCGATTGCAACACGCTCGTAGTTTTGCGTCCTCAGCTTTAAAATTGACTCAAGCTAAGATGAAAACCCAGCATGACAAGAAAGCTGTGGTCCAATCATTCCAAGAAGGAGATAAAGTTTTAGCGCTCCTCCCTTTAGTAGGTTGCGCGTTAGATGCTCGATTTTCTGGACCATATGAGGTTAAACAACGGTTATCCAAAACTAATTATGTCATTTCGACTTCAGATCAGCGTTGAAAAACCAGGACTTGCCATATTAATATGATGAAAGCATATGTGTCACATGACGATGATATCTTGCAGGGAAACACCAAGTCGCCGGATTCTCCCAAACGTTGCCGTAGCAACCGAAAGCGTTTCTCCAGTTGAGGAGGAATGGTTGAAAACTTTAGCTGCAAAGCTAACGCCTCAACTGTCAAACTCTGAAATGCTAGCTAAGCTACCCTCCACATTAAAACATCTCCCCGATAGAGAACAGGACTATTGGCGCTTATTAATAAGTATACTAACTTATTTCAGGATGCTCCCACACGCACCACTGTCATCATGCATGACATTGATGTGGCTAACAACAAACCTGTGAAACAACACCCATATAGATGTAGCTTACCTAAAGACAACTAATGAGGCAAGAGACTGACTATCTGGTTCAATATGGCTTTGCGAAGCCTAGCAAAAGTAAATGGAGTTTGCCGTGTTTAGTGGAGACAAAACCAGATGGATCACCCTGCTTTATAACTGATTATCGAAAAGTGAACGCCGTTACAGTTGTAGATGCGTACCCAATGCCACGAGTGGAAGATTGTGTAGACACTGTAGGATCAGCTGGATTCGTGATAAAATTGGATTTGTTAAAAGGTTATTGGCAAGTCCCATTGACTGAAAGAGCTTCAGAGATTTCAGCATTCGTTACCCCATACCGTTTCTTACAGGACACGGTAATGGCTTTCGGAATGTGCACCCGCAACCTTTCAGAGGTAAGTAAATACTCTGTTTACAGGCCTGCCTTACTGTTCGGCCTATTTAGATGATGTTGTGATATACACGGACACATGGGAAGAACACCTAACTGCATTAGAAGAGGTATTTCTATGTTTAGCTCAAGCTCTCTCCTGGACTGATGGAGCCCAATAAGCCTGTAAGCTGCTTTCACAGCGGTGCGCCGTCACAGACATGATCTGGCGTGTCTGCAGCCCGGCGTCTGAGTTTCTTTTGCCACAGTTACCAACTAGCGTTTAGTCAGCACAAGAATTTACAAAAATAAGGCTATGTGACCAGAACTTGTTTTATAGTTGTCCATTATTACTTTTTAATGGACACCCTACAGCCAATCAGAATCGAGTATTCACCCAGACCATGGTATAAACAGTTATAAAACTGATCAAGGAGTATCCATCATGGATGGAGATTAAAAATGTCTTCTTCTTCACCTGTAGTCTTCTCTGCAAGGCTGCAAAAAATGAATAAATTAATAAATGAATAGATAAATTGTCACTATGAGCAATACATGGGGTGTCAGTGGAAACCACAACTACAACAAAAACAGTTTCCTGTACCTTTTACTGTCCTTGGATGAACTCTTTAGGAGCAATAACTGTATTCTCCTTTATTTCTGGAAATGTTGCCCTTTTTTTGCAACCACATCAAAACCTAGAAACTAGGGGTGGGGTGGGGTTAAACGTGTTAATAAGTTGATAGGCGTTCTACACAACACAGAACTTTTGTCAGTCCATGATTTGCTAGTACACCGATCATATTAATGCACTTGCCAAAACGAACACAGTGTTGCCATTATATTTAGCAAGTTTTCAGATCCCTCCATCAACTTTATTTAAAAGAAGCGACTAACAACAAATCTAGTGACTTTTTCTGGTGTTATTAGAGACTGATGAACACGTGTATTGTCTACTTGTAAGCCTCTCCCCCATCCAAAAGCACTCACTAGAGCAGGGATCACCAACTCTGGCCCTCTTGAGCCAGCACCATGCAGGTTTTCAATATGTCCATGCTGCAGCACACCTGACTCAAACAATGGGCCATTTAGAAGTTGGTGATGACCTTGATAACAAGTTGTTGGAAAACTACTTCATTTAAACCAGGTGTGATGCAGCAGGAACACATTGAAAACCTGAAGGACACTGGCTCAAGAGGTCCGTAGCTGGTGATCCCTGCACTAGAGCCTCTGTCCTCATTCAGAGCGCCATGACCAGAATGAAAATAAAAGTTGCAAAGTTGCCACTGGCAGATCCCGCCGTGGCTTACCATCAGTTAAAAGTAGTGTAGCACGGTTGTCAAATTCTTTATTAGAGAACAGCTGGAGCTGTTTTGAATATTAAAAATGGCACTTTTTTCTACTGTTTTAAATTAAAATGCAGTTAAATGCAATTTTCAGATTTTAGCCTACTAGACCTTGAGTTTACAATGTTCATGGCTGTGTCTATTATTTGATTCAGTACTCCACTAAAACCCATTTAAATAAAAAAAAAAAAAAAAAAAAAAAAAAAATTCATTTTTGGGGCAAATATTGTTATGTGAGTAAAATGTGATTCATCAAGATTAATTAATTAAAAAACCTCTAACTAATTAGATTTTTTAAATCCTACCCCTACTACAAACAGAAAAAGAACAGGAATAATAGAATGACAATGTTATCACACCAAAGCAATATATCATGATTGCATCTGTACCTATACAAGGACATACTTTGTAGATATAGTATCTGGGGCAGGAGCCTTAAACAGATAGATAGATAGATAGATAGATAGATAGATAGATAGATAGATAGATAGATAGATAGATAGATAGATACCAACTGATGTCTTCAGTTCGTAAAAATCAAACGAATCATTAGGTAAAACAATCCTGTATTCAGTTTAGCCAAAAAAAAGAGAAAAAAAAAAGACTTGCACTCATGATAGACATTTTGTATTTCATTTACAGACTGACAAAAGATGTTCTTTTTCGTAAGTGGAAAAAGAAGAAACTACACCCTTGCCTCCCATACTTGTTGCAAATTATTCTTCTTGAGCGGCAAAAAAACTTCACACTAATCATTAAAAAGGTTGCAAGAGCATGACTTATGAAATGCTTATCTCACCACATCACATCAATTATTTCGTCTGTTTCCAGAGTGATGACCATGGGTAATGGGAAGCCACTGAGTTTTTACATGTTCTCTGAAATACTCCACGCAGGCTTTATTTGATCTGAGGTTCCCAAAAAGTTTAATTACATCATCTTGCATAGCTTATGTTGTAAACGTATGACCACAAGTGGACAGAAAATATATAAACACATACAATAAATAAATAAAAATAAAAACGCAAAACTGCTTTTGTCCATAGTTTACTTTCATCTCATACATAAATGTGCAGTGCTAAAGCAGCTGGCTAAAAAAACATTAACTCCTTGAGTTATTCACATAGACAAATCAGCATTTTACTGACATTATCAGAAGGTTTTAGAGTAAGATTGTTCTTTTTTTTTCCTCTCTTCTTGGGTGAGGTGGGAGGATAGTGGGCGTTTATGGCATACTCGTCTCCCCTCCATTATGTTTAGGAAATGTGGATATGAATAAAACATACTTTGTTTCTTAGGACATTCATGCAGAGCCACAATCCTGTGCTTCGCTCTGGTACCTCCATCTGAGGAATACAAACATCCAGCGTGAGTGCATTTCTTCTTTGAATGTTTTTAAATATATTCTGCACAGATCCTCACTCTCATTTGGTCCTGCTTTGTTCCAGTCTGTTTGTAGACACTCAGGAGATTGTAAGATCCATTCTTCATGTGGTCGATATAAATGATGAACTCAAGTCTTTTACTGTCACTCAGGGTGATGAATGCATAAAGAACAGATTCTGTAACTGTCTTTATCTGTGAGGACAGTTTTGTTGTCTCATGCCAGTTGTTTTGAAAGCAGTAGACAAATTGAAAACCTCTGAGCAAAGTTTGTACACCACCAAAGTTAGCATCTAACTCCTGGATCAGCAACTCTGGTCCTCAAGGGCCGGTGTCCTTCAGGTATTGGATTTTTCCCTGAAGCAACACACCTGATTCAAATGACTGTGTCACTGGCAGCAGAACTTGACAATGAGCTGTTGGAGATTAATTTTATTTGAATCCAACATGTTGCAGGTAGGATGCTTCCGATACCTGGAGGACACCGGTGCTTGAGCTTGCTGACCCTGAATAAATTATTCAAGTGATGGCATCATCTTCCTTAAAAAAAAGCAGGACCTTACCTGGATATGATAAGATAGCTCAAGGCTGAAAAACTACTGTACAAAAGTTTCAGAAGGGATATCTGCAGAGCCTTTGCAGTTTGTGAAGTATTACATATAATAAGAGTTACTGAAAGACTTTTTACTGAATGGATAGGGCTGATAAAGGCAGCACTTATTTGGCAACCTGATCTTGCAGAGAATAATTAATGGAGGCTGAGAGCAACCATGCCTGTAATTATTAATTTTTTAATGTTATTACATTAAAATCACCATTTTAATTATGCCTTTATCTCAAAATCAGAAAGCTTGTTTTTCAGGTGTGATAAGTTATTTTTTCTCATTAACTTAAGAAATTAGTCTTTCGTTTTATCAAGACAACAATCTGCTCTGACTTGTTATCAAAAGATACTCAGCTTTGTTTTCTTGAGATCACAAGATAATTAAGGTGAGCTCCAAAATTAGCATTTGGAACCTAATTTAATTTGCATTGTTGCAATTGGACAGAGTCGAAAACATTTAAAGTATGCATGTGTCATCGTTGCTTCGTCATGCTTAAAAAAAAAAAAAAAAAAATGAGCATAGCCAAATGGCACAGCATAGGGGAGCAGTAGCGCCACAAACCTCCTTAAACATCTGAGAGCCAATCATAACACAGTATATAATTAAATTATGATGGGGAAGAGGCACAGGACAAGTGCTGCAAAGGCGAGACAGTCTTGGAATGCTGCATTCAGATACTCAGAGTTTACCGCTGCTCCTGGACCAGACTGAAAATGAAAGCTGATGCTGGCTGATCCCACCCAGGCTCACCATCAGACTTGGTAATTAATGAGGAGTATGGGCAAAAACAGATTAAAAATTAAAATTACTGTTACATGTTGTAGACAAAGAAAAAAAAAAACTAGACTTTAAAAACTAAGATAAAAACAAGAAAATATTGCCAGAAGCAAGTGTCTTTTCTTCACTTTTTGTCACTCCCACATTATTCCATTATTCCTCTCCAGTGCAGTGTCCACTTTATTGTACCAGGTTGATTATTCAAATTAGATTTTGCAACTTTTAGGGCAGCCAATAGCTACTTTTCTTACTCAGGAGTTGGCAATACTGATTGGTATTCATCAATCTAAGCAGAAAGATATAAAACAATTCTGCGCTCTACGAACACATTTATGGATGAAATGGAGGGTTGTCGTGAAAAAAAAAAAAAAAAAACTTCTTAAGAATCTTGAATCTTAAATACTAAAAAAGACCCATTGTTATGGGGTAACTAACTCACAAATGTAGCTGAAAAATCCCCTTTTATTTGTTAATATCGATTGTGCTTTTTCTATTACTTATAATTGTGTGCAAGCAGTTAAAGCAACCAATGTACTGTTTTTTTTTTTTTTTTTTACTTTTACATTTCTTTTTCTTTTTACCCATTTTTCTCAAGACTTTGGCTAATCCAATTCTGTTACTGTAAATGTTTTTTCCTTTTTTCCTAGTTACATAACAGTTAAATAAATAAAAATGAACAAATAAAAGCAGAAGGCTGACATGCACAGTATAGTTCAATGAAGAACTAAATCAAGAGGCTAGAAAGCATTTTTGTTTTTGAACTAAAATGCACTTATAAAATCTTCTGCCATGGGTAGTTTCCTTAACGACCAAAAAAACTGATAACAACATGTAGGGCTGGGTTTAAAAATCAAATTGAATCTATCCAAATTAAATAAATCCAATGTTGGTTCATAAAACTTGGAGATCAATATTTTTATAAGTCCTCTTTTCGGGTAACATGACCCTACTCTCACGTGATTTACCAATGCTCGGTAAGATCTTAGCATATACACACAACATGAAAACAATCCTGTGTTGCTTCCGTCCAAAATCAACTTCTCTTGCCAAGATGATGTCAAATACAGACTTTTTCATTCACCAGTGCAGATTACATTTATCTGTAAACTATTTTTGCAGCGTATTTCCACTCACATTAGCAGCTAAGACCGCAGGCCCCACCACGTTCCACAACAGGAAGTGATGACACCACACATGTATGTACTTGTATCTGACATGGTCATTTAAAGCCACATTTCCTCTAGAACAGGTTTACACATTACCCTTTTATCAAAAAGTAAACAGCATTTACATGTCAGTATATCATAGTTGCGCCTGATCTTTGTGTCCACGCAAAAGAGCACACACACACACACACACACATAGGTTTATGTCAGAGGTGCACATGTGAACACGTCAACCAGCTAAAATTCAGGCAAAAATGTGAGCGTTTTCTAAATTCTCTCAAGGAGGTGAATATGGAAGTATCCTACTCCAGTGAGGAACAGATGGAGTACTTCTCCTGATCAGTGTTGGCCAATAGCGTTGCGGTCGTCATAGAAACGTGCACAGCTGAACAATTCATAACTACATAATTCTAGGAATTTCTGAGTTGCATTACAGCTTTAAATGGATCCAATATTCCTTGCAGCTTTTATTAAAATCAACAAGTTACCTGAGATCTGAACTTTAAGAATATTTAGAGTGACACCACTGAATAAAACGGTTTCATCACAACATTTAAAAAGTTTTACTCTTTTCTGTCCTGAGTGGATTTTTTTTTTTTCTTTTTTTCTCAGTCACAGCATTTCTGGCTGTGAATCTAGGGAAACAATATTTATTATCATATAACATGTATCGCTCTGGTATTTCAGAAGTGCATGCAGATGTGTCACATCGGATTACAGTAATCTGATTACTCCCAGATAACTGATTTTGATTGCCAAGTAAATTCGCTCGGTGTTTTATAAAAATATTTGTCTGAGAATGTCTTTAATATTCAAGAAAAATAGGTGGAGTTACACAATTAGTTGTAAATGAATCAGTATTGAATCAAACTGGATTTAATCAAAATCTAACCGGAATAGGCGGTTGTGAATCGAATCAAATCGATTCAGGAAATTAGTGAGGATACCTAGCCATTTATATTTATATGTTTATATATACACATATATATATATATATTTTCATTGAAGTTCATTTTGTGAAATGTTTAAGGTATACATGGTTATATTAGTTTATATATATATATATATATATATATATATATATATATATATATGCTGTCAGATAATTAAAATGGGTTATGTGATTGGTGTTGTGGTGATGTATAACATTTCCTATAATCAGCATTTCCCTGTTTTTGCTGGTGAAGTTGAAAAAACTAAGAAGTGTTGATGGATTTACCCAATGGCAATCACTAATATTTTACACTGTTTTGTATATGGCATTAATCTAAAAGTTACTGTTTACCCCAAATAATAATTTTTTAGAGAATTGCATTAAACTGCCTCAAAGTAGTGGCTGATTAACTGGACTGGTTTTTCAGTTCACCTTTTTATTTTACTAAACTCTTATGATTTAACTGTAAAATAGCAATCTTGTGAGAATGATGTGTATAATTAAAACCCATATGTAATTAATCTTAAGGTGTGTTGTGGAAAGTGCTTATAACTTTTCTTATGGCTTACTTTACATGACAGGATCATTTTGGTGAAGCTAGAAGTGGTCCTTTGAGGTCTAATTATTGTACACAATGTAGTGCTTTGATTGTACTGTTCGACTTCTGATGTTCAAACATTTGTTTTCTCTTAATTTTATGTGTTTACCACAGAGAACAAAAATGAGGTAGTATTGCTTAGAAAGAGTCAGTGGGAGAAAAAAAAAAGTTTGTGGATTTATAGAAGTTAAACAAAATCAAATAATGGTTATTTTACTTGTCTGTTGCCTAATTTTGAAGCCACAGCTCTCCTAAATTTCATTTGTTTGACTCCTGGTCAAACATTGACATTTGTTTTTTTTTAAACATCCAGCTGTTTAATCGTGGCAGCATGGAATGATATTCAAAATGCTATGGCCACCAAACACAAAGGGCATTAGCTTGATTCAGATTTAACATCAGTCTTTCACACAGCTTCACAAATTTGTCAGGAGGAAAAAAACAGATTTTCTAAAATGACTTCTAAAATGATTCTTGCTGTATTGCACCTTTTTTTTGTGAGAACACATTATGCAAATAAAAGGTGCCTGCTAACAACATGATGTTCTTTCAGCTGCTGTATTTATGCCCCCCTGTTGCCTTATTCACAGCTTTACATCTACAATTTAGCATTTACATGGTAACAAAAGCACACCTGAAACATAAATGAAACATAAAAGACTGCAAATTTCTCAAAGAAGCAGCTGGATGCCATTTAAATAATAATCTGAATATCATGAACACATGGTGTATTTTTTGAGTTATGTATCAAAATGAGCATAAAATGTTTCAGAAAATAATGGCAGGTCAACTTTATATATTATTACATCTAAATATTGCATTCAGGAGTTCACTAAGATCTACTGTAATCCACATTTAAAGCTAAATGGAGCACATTATGACACATTATATGGAAGACAAAATATTGCTCTAAGACATATGTGTCAAACTCAAGGTCTGCAGGCCACATTAGGCCCATGAATGAATTATCTAATCACTATTAGAGCTGGTCTGCTGATGAAAGTGCACTCACCACCATACTACAACTACTACTACTATGTACAACAATGCACTGCCTGTGTGTCAGTCACAGGTCTGCAAGCGTGTACCTCGTTCTATAGGAGCATGATGGAGATACTAACCTGTGTCAACTTTCAACAACCTCTCTCCCCCCATAAATGGGTAGAGACAAAAGGGACTTTGAAAACAGAGTTCATGTTTGCGGATGTAAAGGACAAAGCTGTGTGTCTTCTGTGTGGAGACAGTGAGGCTGTAATGATAGAATAAAATGTAAGAAGACAATTTGAAAATAACCAATGACCAATACAAGCATCTGAACAGGAACCAAATGTTCCAAAAGGTTGAAGAGTTATAGTTATTAACCTCTAGGCACCAGAGTTTTTTTTTTAAGCATAGTGTAACTGTAAAAAAATGTTGAATATGAGTTTATGATGGAAGTAAAATTGAACACCTAATTTATTATTGAGGCATCAAAGGTTGGCAGGTGTATTACTTTTCTCTTTGACTTTGACTATGAACTCTAACTATATATACTCGATCTGTCTATCTATCTATCTATCTATCTATCTATCTATCTATCTGTCTATCTATCTGTCTATCTGTCTATCTAACTATCTATCTGTCTATCTATCTATCTATCTATCTATCTATCTATCTATCTATCTATCTATCTATCTATCTATCTATCTATCTATCTATCCCCATTCGCAACTATGCCTGATATATGCCCGTTTTTACTATATTGTATCAACAGAAAGACTAAGACAATGCTCACTTCGCGTTTTCTTTTTAAAATGAGATATTCACTTTATTTGTAATAATCTGTTCAATATTACATGAAATCATGACCTTAAAAATATATTTCAAATTTGTGCCCCCCTTTTCCTGATTAGTTCCCTGCCTGGCTCACATCAAAACGTTTCTAGACCTGCTCCTGCATATCTGAAGTATAAATCCTTTCTACCACCTGTCATCTGCTTTGTTAGAGGGCTCTGCTCTCATTTGTATATCAGAACCCGTTCATAATTTCTCTTACCACATTCATGGCTCCTAACTAATAAGACCTGTGTCTCTAACATCTGCACAGCACCAATGATTTAGAGAAGATATCCCCTTGCTCCCCTTTCCTGTTTTACTCTTACATCAGACTGATGAATTTAGTTTGCTATTGCTAGTACGTCCAAAAACAATACCTTTGGGGTAAATATGTGCCGATGTTAATGTAACCTGTGTCTTTTTTTGCCATCTTCCCAGTAGTAGGGTATGAGATTTTATCGCAAGACTTGCCATGAGACTTAGCTCGAGCTTTATCGGAACTTCCGCTCTAGGTCCATAAGTAAAACAGTGGCTATGAGTTTAGAGAATTTGTGTGGGACTGGAGGACACTCTCCGGACATTGAGGTAGGCATTCACCCATCTTACTCGGTTTTAGTTGTGCTGTTACTAATGTACTGTTATGCCTTCTATTGCTGGACACCTCTATTGCATCTGATTTCCACCCATAGTGTACGAAGTTGAAAACTGGGAACTGGTGAGTGGCTAAACTGTTTGTACCATGCTAATGCTAAGTGCTGAATGGTGTATGGGACTGATAGCATGACGTGGATGTCTGTTGTTTTATCCCATTATTTACATGCTACCAATACCTTAAAGCATTGTAGATATTTGTGGTGTAAAAATGTTAATAGGTGTGTGTTGACATTTAGAAAAAAACATCCTAGGATTTCGCATACCATTATGCAATGGGTTATGTAAAGAATTATCCGTATTTTTGATCTTGTACATAAAGATGAAAAATTGTTGGATTTAATGCTACTCATGATGACTGTAAAGGTAATATTTAACCTTACAGAACAGTGTTAATGTTAAATTATTGATGTTATTTATTGACCTTGTTTTATAGGCCAAATTCTTCACGTCTGTCCTACATCCAGGGTTTCTAAGGGATGGTTGAACCGAGCAGTATATTGGATTATTTACACATTGGGTGATCCCAAAACGGTTTGATGGTGAGCTAACAGTTTCGATTTGGAAACAGCCAGGAGGCAGCACCAATTCAACTTTGGGAGGACTGTCACGTACTTTCTTCAGTGTGGTAGGAGGCATTGCAGTTCACACTGCTGCACTCAACTTGACTGCCCAAAAAGACATTGCATGAACCGTGTTGAACGAATCAACTCTGGACTGTACCTATGATGCAACATAGACAACTCTTTCTTGGTAAAAAATGTACATATGAATACATTTCATTTTATGCACAGCCTTTACATCCCCGTGTGTTACTAATTACACTTCTGACCCTCCCTGAGTTGAACATAGACTTCTTCTAAAACTGGTCTAATTATAAACTTACTTCTGTAAGCTACCGCAGAAGCATTGTATATGTTGCATGCTACACTAACCACAAACCCTAGTTTCCTGTTTCTGTGCTGAATGATAAACAAACGCAATAAGAAAGATGGTAGTAGTGTCAGGAAAGCCGATGAGCTGAACACAACAGCCCTCACAATTCAAAACAGGAGAGGGAGTGGGAAAATAGGAGGCTATGTTAGGTAGAACAGAAACATTTGTTTAAAACTACATGAAATGTTATTGTTTTTGTTTTGTTTTTTTTTTGTTTTTTTGTTAGTTTTGTTTTTTAATGCAGGAAAAGTGCCGGTGATGAACTTTTTTACCGGGCAAAGTATGGGTGTTAAAGCATCCTCATCACCCATGGATATGATGCTGTCAAATCAATCCATCGAGCCAGCTAGCTTGTTCCGTATTGCCTCTAGACATAGTCATAGTTCATAGTAAAAGTTATAGACTATAATACACCTTACTTATACATCTTTTTTTCTTTCTTATATTCTTTCACATACGTTCCATCCCCAGCAAGTCAATAATAAATCATGTTATTCAAATCACTATCAATCTTAAAAGTGTAGTGCACCCATTTTTTTTTTTTTTTTAAGCTATAAACAACACAGTATTGCTTAATTGTGATGAAAACCACATATATTGTTGATAAAATTTGTATTTTTAAAATGTATTTAAAAAATAATTTTGTGGATTAAAAAACATGGCTCATAACACTCTCCACAGGGTAAAATCAGGTTTTATTTTTCGTGATGCAGATAGGCAGGTCCTCGCCTTGCAGGTTTAGAAAACCCCGCCGACCGATGCATACGAATGGTGAAATGGTGTAGATTTGCTAGTTTCAGACTTCTATTCTTCTACCAAGTTTCTGATTAAATATTCCTGCAATGTGATGGATTTGTGATGGCGGACTGTATTCTTTACCTGCTGATACTCATCTGGCAACAGACAGCAACTCAGACCGTAGCAGTGGCAACTTACAGTGGCACTTCCTGCAGCTGCCGCAACCTGCCATGAGCTGCCACAGATTTTCAGAGCTGCTGGAGCTGTTGACAGGCCAACATAACAGCGCTAACGACTCAGACTGATACGGTTCAAAACCACCTTGTTCATGTATAGCTGAGAGGATTCTAGAGGGGAAAAGTCTTCCACCTCAAATACTACCTTGTGGTGTAGGTGCTTTGTGAATCTTGCTTTGCATCTTGCCAGTGAGCTGAGCTGCTGTCAGTCAATCATTCTGCCTGTGCATCCCAACCTGCTCACTCTCCGCTCACTGATCACCTCCCACCCCAACCTTTGCAGTTTCAGACATTGTTCAAATTCGGCAGTGGGTGGAGTTACGCAAAAAGTAGGGGCTGGATTTACTCTTTAAGTTTCACAATTACTAACAATGTAGCATCACTGCTTGATTTAACTTCTAGAGCTACAATAGCAGATAAAAAGCTGTTAAGTGTATGTTTCAATATAGTTAACCTACTTTAAGATAATTGGGGCAAAAGGTTATTGTTGAGAACATAGTAAATGCATCATTTCTAACATTGAAATTCAGTAGTTCTGGTTCAAATGACCATGTTAAAACTACACAGAATGACAAGATCACCAAAGTAAACAACCTTTTACTGACTGAACTCAGTTTTTTCTGCATTCAATGAGGAAATACTTTTGTGTATATTAGATATCAATTACGATGTGTCTGCAGAAGTACACATTTGTGCATATTCTTCTAAAGTTGTGCTTGGATTAAAAAAAAATTTAAAAGTAAAAACAAAAATATACATAAAATATGTATTTTGTCTGTAATGCAACTGATGTGCAACATGCCCGGTATTTAAGCATTTCTCCATTTTTGCATTGGTGGCGGCCATTAACTTTGAGATGTATGTCCAGTTTGTGGAAGCGATTTATCTTCTTCTTTTGGAATAATGTCTATGACCTGTTGTTATGACCCCTATGATGTCCAGGGGAATAAGGAGTAGCAACACAAACGGTTAGAGTTATATACGATGAAACCAAAATTTATTTACAATAAGTATAACTATGGGATAAACTTTGTGCCACTGGGGAGCGAATCTGAATTCTTTATATTTGAAAATGAATCATTCAATTTGAATCTGAATATGCCTGTTTGAATAATTGCTTAAAAAACTGAATCCAAATGACCATATTTGATATTGAATCTTTGTTTTTTGAATGTGTATATTGGTAAAGTTGAAACTTTTGTATTTGAAAAAATTCTTTCCCTAATTCATTTTCATAGTTCAGTTTCAGTTCTCTCCATTCAAATTCAGATCTTAAATACAAATTCAGATCTGAAATTCAAATTCAGATCTGAAATTCAAACTTTTGTGCCACACATCCGGGACCTGACGTGAGGCAAAACTAGTCGATCGCAGATGGAGTAACGTCAGTTTGTACAGTTGTTCTCAATGGCTACAAGCAGAGGGAGGGCGAGGGGAGGGTGGCGGCGGGAAGAGAAAGAGAGAGAAAAATGGAGAGACGCTAAGATCCAGGCCAGCCACTTTCGCTACAATGGCAGTTACCGTTCCTGCAATGGCACTTGCCGAAACCACATTGGCACACTGTGCACTGATCTGACACAGCTGCCCTGAATGAAGGTGACCAGGAGCATTTAAGGTGGAGGAGTCTTCCTGATTGGCTGGCCATAGGGAAGTCGTCGGCGACCAGTCCTGGAGAAGCAGCAATAGGAAAGTCAGAGTAGATGGCAGCCAATCTTGAAGATAAAGGGCAGTTCCCAGGAGGACAGCAGCGAATCACCTGCAAGCACTCACACATTTTTATTTACATATATGCATGGCAGGTCACTAACCTGACAAGCCCAGGGCCGTCACACCCCCTCCCTTAAAATCCAGACTCCCTGGAGTACAAAGACATGTGTGTACATAATACATCATAACACAAGCACAATACCTATACACACAAGTTTTACACCTACACATTTTGTATTTGTATTTTTTTTTTTTTACTTTTTTTCTGACCAACAACATGCACAAATATTTTAGTAGGATTTTACCCATAATAATTAACTTTTTTTATTCATGCAGAACTTTAAAGTAATATGCATAGATGTGTATTTATGTACACATTTGTGTACTCTGAACTGACAGTTCTGTTACTTCATGATAAACTCAGAAATCAAGCAAATGACAAGTCATTAGTGAGGGCTGCCTACAGCTTGAGTCAACAAATTGTGCAATTGTGCTTATAAGCTCTATCATTATATCTGTCATCTTATATATCTATCATGTCAGTTTATACATCATCGTATTTTCTGGCTATAAACTATAAACAGGCTTTAAATTCTAATTTTGGGTACAATGTACCGCTATGTGTAATACTGTGGATAGTCTACTTTAACACCTCTTCTTTATATTAAAAACTCATCTTTGAATTTACATGCTGTCTAGGCTAAGCCCAGGGTGTCTTAATAGCTGGAAATGTCCCTGGTATTAACACTTCAAATGAGTTAGTGGACAGCCCAGTGGAGGCGTTGGGTCTAAACAAAGCTTGAAGCTAGAGAATGTTTCATACACCACAATGTTGTGAAGAACAAAACCTTGTGAACATAAGCTCTAGTAAAGAAATGCAACTTTTTCAATTTCTCTAATTTCAATTTCCAATTAGGGCAAATATAAAGAATGATATATTCATATATTAAAACAAATCATAGAAAACATTATACTTAATGATAATTATCTAAATAAAGAAAATACTATTTACTGTTCAAGTTAAGATTTTGTTGCCCAAAATCTATGAAAAGCTTTTGTGTTTTCCTTTTAACAGGTGGAGCTTAGTTTTAACTAAGTTACATAATACTGTCAGGGTTAGGGTTAGTAATTTTCAAGTAACAGCAAGACTTCAGTCACTTTTTACTTTTAAGAAAGTATTACACTAAAGTGCTGATTCAACACTGGACAAAGAAAAAACTGTAAAGAGAATCAAAATGTGCTTTATCTTTGCAGTTCATAATCTCAGTGATGGTTTAAATATGCTGAATATTACTTGAGTGAAGCCATAACAACTGAACAGGTGTCCATCTTAGTAATACGGGTAGGCAGTGCTTCAAAACACAGCACAATAAGTCAGGCAAAGTATTACAAAAGCAGATTATAATATTTGAAATCTATTAAGCCATGAAGCATAGGATTTGATGTCCTACATGCCATTCTAAATTTGTACAGTGTTCCTGGTTGGTCAGAACATATTTACTTTGTCAGCTTGTCTGAGCAACACACAGAAATAAATGAAATAGACAAACACAGACTGATGTGTGTCTGTGCTTTTAAGAATATTTTATTAAGAAATGCCTCATTTGCCTAAACGAACTACACTGCTTATAAAAAGTTATAGATAATCAACCATCGCTTGAAATTTCCACAAGATAAAAAAGTTGATGCTTTTTACATAAAATGTGAACAGGATGATGAAGAGAAATGTTTAGATACAGGTTGTCATGGAAGCAGAAGATTTACTAATATGTTCAGGGTTCAGATGTGTTTTTTGTATTTATTTATTTATTTACACTTTGTTAGAGAACCACATCTTGTTCAATAAATACTTAAACATTGAATAATTGTACATTTGCATTCAGAAGTTTAGTGAACATCAAATCAAGTTCACCTTTAAAGGTTTTAGTATATTTTAGGTGTATTTTATTATCATAAAAAAGCGTAATATACCTTACATTTTGTGAGTAGTGTATCTTCCGTTGGTAAAATATTAAGCTGCTGAAAGGCTTTCTCACTGGAATGAAGACCAGACTTTTTAAAAGGAGAAAATACTAGTGCTAAATTTCTCAAGTGACAAGATACAAACTCTAAAGAATTACAATGTTGCTTTTAGGTCATATTTTACTCCCCAATTATGGTAAAGAAATTGAATACATTATAAATACATGAATGGTTACCTGTAATTGGGTGAATGTGTTGAGTTGCTGTCAACCACCTGGATCAAAACCTACACATAGTCCAGCCTTAGTTGGATATATAATTTTGGGTTTTGCTGTCATTGTGAGCATTACACTTTATTTTCTCAGATCAAAAACTAACTCTAGGAAAATAGAAACAGACTTGTCAGCTAACTGAGCAACATAAACTTAACTGCATCCTTAAATAAATGACCAAAAAGTCATTAATTGTTGAATCTCCTGCAAATGCTCCCTGCAGGGGATGAGAGATGACAAGAAAATGAAAGCTCTGACAGCATGTCAGCACTTATTTGCTCTGTTGTTGCTCATTTCACGATGAAAAGATATCCCGAAAAAATCTAAATTAAAGAAAAGTAATTCATTTTGCTTCTCAAGTTGATGAAGCATCATATTTCATCAAAGTCATCCACGTAATGGCTGATGAAATTAATCTGGAGGCGACAACATTCTATCATTTGACAAAAAACAAGTCACTCAAAATCTACTCATACAGATTTCAAATGAGATGCTATTTAGATGAAGATTTAAAATGTGAAGAGCAGAGACAGATAGTTTTACATCTAAATTAAAATAAAAATGACATTTAAACAGCTTGAAACTCAAGATTTCTTTCTGTAGCATCATCAAATTCACTTCAGTGATGCTAAACATGCATCCAAAGAGAAGAAGTCACTCTGCATAATCAGTAATCAGGGTGGAAATTGTGAAAGATCAAGCAGAATGAAAGAGAAGTGGTGTGTGCAACTGTGTAATGCCCACGTCTGACCACCCATGATGCTAGCAATAAATGAATTAATTTGTCTTCATAGATCAATGTTTCTCCTTTTCGAGGGATATTAGGAAAAAAAATGACTGCAGTACCTGTCTATAAAACACATCTTGCAGCCTTAAATCTGTTTACCGCTTCTAGCTGTGGAGCTGATTAGGTAAAATATGATAGTTTTGCTAGCTTTTTTTTCTTCCTATAGCAAAAATGCATTGTTGACACTTTACAAATCCTGTGAGGTAGCTAATTAACCTTACAGGCTTTTTCTCGGTTCCCAGTAGCCATTCATGCCTCTAGCTATTGTACTTGTTAAATGGCATTATCTTCTACAGTTTCAGGATTTGGAAGGCATTAATTGTGCTGAGTATGTCCTCGACCAGTCTGCAGTCCTCAAGGACCTCCCACATATGCTTAAGCGTTTGCTGGCTGTTTTTCTTTCAAAATACCCTAAACCATCATAGTTTTATGCTGACTTGAACCTGCTGCATTCCTTCTCGATCCCTACTTACTTTAAAGGTTAGATTTAGATGATTTTCTTGTGGTAAGCCAAATGAAATACCCTATCAGCCTAACCCAGTTGGGGTGATGCTGTATCATACAAGTAATTACACTGATTTCAGTAGTTGTTGGCATGGACAATGAATGTTTCCCATCCCCAAACATTCCTTCCAAGTACTACATAGATAAAATGCACGCAGATAAAATCTGTAGACATTCACTGCCCTAAATGACAATGTTTTTTTTTTGTTTTTTTTCCCCCTTTATCATTGTAAAATTATACTTGGGTTATCCCATTATGACCTGTTCTTCTAACTGAACATGACAACCAGGTACAGTATAACCAGCCATTGTTCAATGTTTCATCTTTATGGGTAAGAACTAATTACAGTTTTAACGCCAAAGTGTAGCACAAGATATATGGAAAAAACACCATTCATGATAAATAATGTACATATAAAATAAATAAAATTTTAATCACAGCTCTAGAGAAAGAGGCATGTTGTAAAAAATGCGGCTGGTGTAAAAGAGTGAGAGTAGAGTGTTCCTACATCACACACGTGTTCACACAAATCAAAATGTGTTTGCCTGCCAGCTAAAAGGCAACCTGATCATCAACGGCTTACAAACACCATACAGCCTAAATTAGATGGTAATTGTCAGGAGGCTATGATTATCAGAAATTGAGGTCCAGGAAATTAAGCTGCCCTCTTATGTTCCAAAAACCACAACTATGTGCAATTTCTGTTGTTTTCTATGTGAATTGTTGTCCAGTCAGGTTTGTCTTTTGTTTTTGTTTTTTTTGTTTGTTTTTTTTTTGTTTGTTTTTTTGTTGAGTTCCTGGTCATATGGTGGCAGAGATGTTACAGATATTGTATATGTGATACCGTTGGTCTCAAAAAATGTTAAATAGCTCATTAATTCTCCGAGAGACTGATCTGGGTCCACTATAAGTTTGTGAATGATGTGTCATCCCTTTGTGTAGGAGCAGGAGGTTGTTAGCAGCAACGGTAATTGGAACGTGTTGTTCTGCCACATTATTTCTCAGAATGGAAAAGGGGTAAATCACTTCATTTTGATGAATTTTCTGTAACTATGTTACAGGAAGGAATTATTAAGAAAAATAGATATTTCTTCTCAACAGTGGTTGTAATAGTACAAATATTTTCATATCATACAAAAAGAAACTTAATAATTTATTTACTGCTCCATAACGTCATCTGTAAGCTTCCTGTTTTCACATTCTTTGATCTGGGCTCTATATCTATCTTGGCTGAGGATAACAACTCTGCCTTTTTCAGAAGGTGATAATTAGAATTCCAGATGCTTTTTTTTTTTTTTTTTTTGCATTATTGTCAACTAGGACGACAAACTGAAATGGAAGGGCTATTGAATTTTATAGTTTTAATGGATAATTAAGATTAACACTGCATAATTACCATTGATAAAACAAAGTTGCATGACCCCATCATTCTTGTTGAATGTTTAATACAAACCAGAGTTTATGATGGCAGTAAAATTACTTACCTAATTTAACATTGTGACATCACAGGTCATGAAGATAGATAGATACATAGATAGATTAGGGCTGTCAAGTGATTAATTTTTTTTAATCAGATTAATCACAGTTTACAAATTAATCATTATTAATCGTGATTAATCACCATTCACAACTATGCCTGAAATATGCCCCTTTTACTGTAGTATGTCAACAGAAAGAGCAAGACAATGCTCTCTTGCCCGTTACTATTTTTTAAATGAGATATTTACTTTATTTGTATTAATCAGTTCAATATTACATACAATCAAGACATTAAAAATATATATCTCAATTGTACCCCCTTTTTTCTGATTAGTGCCCTGCCTGGGCCCACATAAAAACTTTTCTAGACCGGCCCCTGAATATCTGATATATAAATCCTTTCTACCACCTGTCACCTACTTTGTTAGAGACGGGTTCTGCTCTGATTTGTATCTCAGAACCTGTTCATAATTTCTCTCACCACATTCATGGCCCTGTAGCAATTTAGTGTCATTAAACATTAAAGATGTTTAATAAAATTATTAATTTCGATAATTTAATAAAATTATGAAATATTTGTCAAAATATTTTATACACTCTAATGGCTGTGTGGGCACCATTAGAGTACTAAATGAATTAATTTAATTAATTAATTAATTCAAGCTAGTCAAATCAATCAGTTATCAATTGATTAGTCTCAGGACGCTAATAACGTGAATTCTTAAGTCGAAGGGATCAATAACATGACTCAAAGGAGGAGTTCACAATAACCAGACCAGTTTAGGATAAATATGAAATATTTATTACTAGTCTAATCATGCACAAATGAAAAGGAAATAGTTACAAAGGACTTTGCATGGGAAAAGGAATCAAACATTTTAAAATGCAGAATATGGTGTTCAAACCAGAATCTTATTTCAATGTAATGTGTCAAAATGAATGAAATGTATGCAAGAAATGAAACAAAAGTTAATTAACCTGCGGTGTTAATTAAACTAAGGTTTAGGACTGAAAAATGATCTCTGAATTCTAAAAGAAAAAGAGGGAAAACTGAATCTCATCTGTTTAAAGCTGGAAGTTTAACTAAGAGGAAAAACTGCTAAGGTCACTGTCAGAAAACCAACCATTCCTTGGCAGACAAGCAGAGAACTGATCTGAGCAGGGCTCGTCCGATTCTGTTTGGATCGAGCCAACTTAAGACCGTTGTGGTGACTCTCAAAAGGCAAAGGTGGTTTGGACCCCAAACGACTCCCAAGAAGGCCAGAAGATGCGTCACGTGGTGGTCCGAAGGTTTGGAACAGGCAGCTCTGCTGATGCGGACTCTCCCGTGACTCGGCTGGTGGTATCGATGATGGACAGTGAATGGTTTGCAGTGGTAGGCAGGAGAAGACAGTCCAGCTTTGGATCAGTCCAAAAAGAAACCCTGTAGAACTGATTCTGAAGCGTTTGTCAGCCTGCTTTAACCAGTTATCCAAACTAAAGATCAAAATCTAGGATCAATATTAAAAATTCAAAGGATCAAACATAACTAAAGAAAAGAGCAGTATCAGCTGAAAAAAAAGGAATCAACTAAACGGAGTTAATCAGTCCAGAAAAACTAAATCAATCTTGCATCTTGAATGCAGGCACAAACTTAGTATCTGTATTGATGTTCTTCACATCACGGCAAACTTAATTCTCCGGCATCATCTCTCTCTCTCTTTTGCGTTCAGACGAAGTGTCCTGAGAAATCCATGTCTCTAGGACCTCTGGGAGAAATCTAAGTGATCTAAGTGACTCTGGAAAAGAGCCATGTGTGACGAGGATGTACAACTCCAGGGGAGGTTCAAGACAGACAGACCAAGCAACTCTAACTCTTTGCTCTGAGTTCCAAAAGTGTTAGTTTGATGACCCGCCCCATGAAAGGATGTGGGACCATTATCTTGACCAATAAACAGTCTTGTGGGCTGGTTTTGGGTCAGATAGCAGATGAAGGGCTGGTCTGATCATTTTGTAAAGAGTATCAAATTAAACATTGTGTGAATATATCTGCATGTCCAAGTTATTAAAGCCTTAAATGAAACATCATTAAAATCATCAGTGAATCATTGAAAAGACAATAAAATAGTAAGAAGGTTATATCTCAAAGACAGTATTAAAGTTTCAGATCACAAATTAATCAAGCTTATTGATTAAACCTTGTACAAAATGATAATGATTATATGCATGTGCATGGTATCAAAACGAAACACACACATATATATATATATATATATATATATATATATATATATATTTAACTTAACCTTCTAAAATAATGAGTATAATCTTTTACTACTTCATACAAAGTCTTTGTCCTTTCTTTGCTGGGACACAGAGAAACATTAAATCACTTTATTACCCTCTTTGGTTTGTTAAGATAAACCTTTCTTGGGGTGTGTCCAGATGTCCTGGCCCATTAGGAATGAAAGCTGCAGGAAAGGGGGTTTTCTTTATCAGTTGAAGAAAAACACAAGTTTAGAAAGAAACAGTTTCAAACTGGATGTTTTGAATGAGGAGTTGCATCTGGGATCATAAAACATTTGGTTCGTTAATTAAAAAGGCAAATTTATGTTGCAGAAGATTGAAGTTCAGAAACTTCCCAGATCTTGTATAATACTTACCAAAGTTCTCCCGAGTCCACATTTGGAGGGTTGACCTTTGTTGACCTGTGGAACTATTCAGTCTGCTATTCCTAGCGCTTCCACAAACAATACTTTTGGGGTAAATATATGCTGATTTTAACCACAAACTGCTAACACAAACGCAACAAAAGAGACCGTACTAGTGTCAGAAAAGCCAATCAGCTGATAACCAACAACCCTCATGATTCACAACAGGAGAGGGAGGGGGAGAAGAGGAGGCTGTGTTGTGCAGAACAGTAACATTTGTTCAAAACTAAGTGAAAAGTTTTTTGAGTTTGAAGGATGATAGATGATGACAAAAAGAGATGGAAGCATCTAATTTTATAGATTTTATGGATAATTAAGCTCAACACTGCTTGATTACCATTGTTAAAACAAAGTTGCATGACCCCTCACTCACTAACATCTCATTTGATGATTTTATGCAGCAATGAACATCAAATGTTGTGCGTACTTGAACATGCATCGATTTAAGAAGCAATATCAAATGCTTTAGTTTGATTAAGTCTATTAACTGGCAGTGATACAAAAGATGCAAAACAGAGACTTTATTTTTTTATCATTTATTTTATCGCTTTATGACTGCTGAGGAACATTTCCCATATGGTGGGGATCACCTGAGATATACAGCTGCATGCCATCAGTGTATCACTGCTAAGTGATGCACCCAAATTAACAAGCAACAACTTGGGCTCTATGGATTGTCACAGATTTTAGGGCCAGATGAGGAGACAAAGTTGTCAGTGACAACTTGACACCTCTAGTTTAATGAATAGGCTTGCAAAGTAGAGATCAAGATACCAACTATCAGAAAACTTTCCTCATTTCTCTGTTTCGTGGCTCTTCTTTCTTCCGACCCCCATGTGAGCTGGAAATTGATCTTGGCAAGACATCTTGAAAAATGGTTCAATTCCTCAAATGTTCATGGAAATGAGAGAAGGCTTGCTGGTGGAGCTATTAGAGAGCATGCAAAAGGAAATCGTTTCAGAAACTGTAACAGACACATGGTTCAGTATGGCTTCAATGAACCAACAACCTAAATCAACTTTGATGCATTGACAATGTTTAAGTTGCTCATGCACATCTTTTTTTTTTTGTTTGGGGGGGGGGTTACCTTTTGCAGGCTGTGTGAGGTTACCACTTTAAAAGATAGAAGAGTGGAATGGGAGACCGTATAAGAGGGTCCATCTCTGTAGGCATTTGTACAACCCATCAAAACTCTGTTTGCTGCTAATCTGCTAATCATTTCTAATGATGTATGTAATAATATGACTGCAGCATGCACAGCTCAAGCACCTCTATGAATGGTTATGGAACAGCAACGATGTGAGAAGACACTATACCAAAAATGGCACAATTGACCTTTTACAAAGGTCCAGGTCAGCACCTTAGGCAAATCAATGAATAGGGAATAAAAAGGCAAATCTTTCTTCAAATCTTTTTTCACTATCAATAATTAAGATGTTCTTGCACAGATGCAGTAAAAACACTGTTTATGCTTACGTCCAGCAGCAAGTTTTAATGAAAACATGGACAGATCATGCAGCTGTGTTACACGTTGCCAGCAAAGTGAGCCTTTTTTATTTTGTTGAATGTCTTTTTTTTCTCTTTTTTTCTGACCTCAAGTTTCCTCTTTATCTTTTCCGCTTACTACGAGAAAGTTCATAATGCCAAGTGAGATGGTTAGGAGAGAGACTACAATTTGAGAAATGAACGGAGTTAATGCATTTATAGATTCATATACTGTTAGAGGACATTCCACAGGGACGTAGTTCAGCATTCACTATCTGACTTATCAGCTGCATACAAGCAGAAATAATCTCTTGAGATGAGTGGAAACTTTGTATTTCCTTCCTCTTTCACCATATCTTTGAAAATTTTATCAAGCAGATCTCAAGTCAACCATAAGTCTTAGAGAGGCTGCCAAACAGAAGCTATCAAGCTACAAAGTTGGACCTACTTGGTTCCTCCAGCTCTTCTGCCTTTCAGAGGTGAAATTTACAGATGGCAGAAAAAGTAAAAATCAAGATGCAAAATAAAAGTAAAATATAAACAGCATCATTAAACTTTTACTGCATGTAAAGCTCTGAGCCGTGTATAACCTGTGTTTATTATCATATTTTCATATAGAATTATGTTGGCTGCATTAATGCAACCAAAAAACCATATAACTCTGGCAGTATGAGGATGAATGGGCCCGAGTGATGTACAGCCTAAACTAGTGTTAACTCAAGTAAAATAAAAACTGTGGCAATGCAGCATTTTCCATGTTTTTGAGATAAAACTGAAACATTTCATCCTCTTTGAGTGACAAAATCATGTTGTTGTGTGATTACTTGCTGTTGGCGTCCAGGTTCTGATATGCAGCCCTGGTTGTTTCTGAATCTGTATCCTATATGGAAAATGAGGAAAGAAAAGAAAAGAGAAAGACATGTCAAAATGATTTGTGTCTGTTTGAGAGCCTCTGGGGAGCAGAGCTGCTCTGTTGTAAAGCTAGTAAGACACCTCCCAGGTAGAAAGATCTGTCTCCAGAGAGTACTCATGTAAAAAGCCCTGTCAGTATAAGAGCAAGAATGCCAGCCTCAGTCTATTTTTTGGGTTAATATACTGTATAAAGACAATGGCTGCACACAAAACAAAAGAAAATGCTGACAGAGGTGAAGTATTGAAATGTGTTTGTTCTGTGCATTTATGAGCGAATGCAACTATCCGTTATGTTCTTTTCTTTTCATGAGTTATGGAACGAGCTAATCTTTGAGCTCAGTCAATGTATTTAGGAAAAAAATGAAGCATAAAATTATATACGTTATGTTTCCTCGTGGGTTTGAACACTCTTGATGCAAATCAGCACTAATGATACACAGCTGGCTATCTACACATGATAATGATAAAAGCCCAACTCACTCTATTTACACAAATTTTAAATAGATTTAAACTATATGATCAAAGCTTTTATCAAACATATTGCTTAAATTTAAATGTATTGTTGAGATTTGACTTCTGGAAACATTTTTCCTCAATCTTTTATCTTGTAAAGCTTGTTTCTGTTTTTTTTAAATATAGTGTAAATGTTATGCTACAAGCAAGAATGAGCAATGAGGCAGCTTTAGCTTCACATGCAAAGCAAAGATTATTTCTTAATATCAGCTACTAAGGAATTCTCAATCAGATTACATGGTTGTTGCATGGTTTTTACATATGATTTAATATTCAATTTTTATTTCAGGCTTTCTATCGAGATCACTTGTCTGGTGTCCCTTTTGCACCAGACATAAATCATTCAGGGCTATTTAAGTATTCTGTAATAACACAGCTCCAAGACAGATAAAAAAAAAAAAAAAAAAAAGACTGTCACAAGAAAAGATAAGAGTTCTGGGACATGCTTCTCTTCTTTTCTTTGTTTTTTAATATGTTTCCATGTACACGGAGATGAAAGTTACCCGAATATAGTTTTACTTTATTTTGTTAAACTGTTACAAAAAAGAGTATGTTAGAAAAAGAAGTCTGTATCAGAGTTCCTGAGAGTGTGGTGGTATACTTAAACAATTGCCTTTTTTTTTTTTTTTAGTTTGTTTCCAACTTTTGTTCCAGTTCGTTTCTCTGCATGTTCTAAAACTATGTGCAGGTACAGAAGTGGAAGCCTGTCCTTATTAATACACCTGATGTTTGCACCATATACTGAAGCATATATTGCAAGTCATACCACCACTGCAAATTTCAACAGTATTGCATATCCTATGTTTTCCCTTACATCATGCAGCCCTACAAACCAATAAGTGCATCACTTTAAAGTTGTGCTGGGTGAACAGCTCATGTACATCTGCATGAGTATAATGATTTTATCTTGTTTCCAATAAGGTTTTCAAAAAGCCTTGTTCATTTTTACCTATCTAAGACATCTCTTGCTCTTTGTAGTCTATTATGTCTAGTGCAACAGTATTGGTTCTTAACATTCATTTTAAATGGGCTGAATAGCAGCATTTTAACTGCAATTGACTGCAATTTTTTTACCGTCAACTTTCACGATTTTTTGGGCATTTAAATTTCCACAAATAAAAGTTCTTGGTTAAGGTTACATATAACTGTAAAAAGAATCAATGCCAGATGATCCAGTTGCACCTTTCGCATCAATAAAATGCATCTTTGATAGACTTCCTTGTATCCCTGAAGCATGCATATGAAATAAAATAACTTGTTATATTTAATCAAAATTGCCTCATTTCATATGTTACCAACTCTGTCTGTGAATGTGGTGAAAATAGTACTCTTATCCAGGTCAATGACCAGTTGCCGTAACATGCGCATTTAACTTTTTATTTGGATTCTTATTTCCTGATCAGTGACTAAATGCTAAACCCCAAGAAACTACATTTTCTATGCTGTATCCCACAACCAGTTACTGACTAATGTGTTGTAAGATGATGTTGTGTTTCAATTACTCAAATAGCTGTCCAGTCCTGATCATTTTTGTTACGTGAATTTGATCCTCAATATGAAATGTTATTAAGGATAACTAAATTTGTAAATGTTATGCGATCAGTGATGGAGAATGACTTTTTTTTTTCTCTCTCTCTCTCTCTTTTAAATCATCAAAAGATCAACAGAATGCAGCGATGTTCTGCTTACATGCACCGCAGGAAGAGAAAGGAAAATTAGAGACAAAGAAACCAAAGATTTTGATGTGTTTTCAAGATGGAGCAAAATGTTTTTCAGTCTCTTTGAAAAACAGAAACCTTTGCTCAAAGGAAAAATATCTTTTTGTTCATCCAGTCTTTATTCACACTTTTACTTCCACAACAATATGCACTAAAGGGTGTAGATGAAGATGAATGTTAAATGGATTATCATGGCAAACAGGAAGCCATGGTCCTACTTTCTGGAGTGCATGTCTGTTATTGCACGTTGCTGCCATTTGGGGGTAGTATCAGAAATATGTGAAAAAATCAGTGTTGAGCTAGTAATGGTGAAATTGATTCTTTTAACTGACTCTAGTTTAAATAAGTCACTTACCAAAGGAAAATATATGTGTGTGTGTGTGTGTGTGTGTGTGTGTGTATGTGTGTGTGTGTGTGTGTGTGCGCGCGCGCACAATATAATAAAACCCTTTTTCTTATAAAAAATAGTGCAAAACAAAAAGAAAATCACAATTGTTAAAGCCCTCATTATCCCGATTATTATTACTAATATTATTACTATTGTTAGTATTATTGTAGTTTTTTTGTTTCACCTATATGGCAAAAAAGAGAAAAAAATCTCTTTTCTAAGCCTAATAACTAAATGAAAGGGTGGAACTAAATTTTGACTCTATTGAATGTCACCCTCTCATTGCATTAATAATTGAAGCACATTAAAAGTCAGATAAAATAGACCGTGGAGGAACTGACTAAATACATTTTTCTTTTGTCTGCTGTTTACCTTTGTAGGAAAAACACAACATGTAGAGTGGATTTCTTTCTACAGCATCACTCACACTATCAGAGCAGAGCAGCAGACTTCCAGCTCATGTGAGGAAGCATCTCTAAAAGTGTTATAAGAGTTCCAGTGGCTGCTGGTGAGAGCTGGGCATGAGTGAACTATTCATTCTTGTTGTGAGTTGAGCCAGGCTACATACTATGAGCTACTGAGTGATTTGTTCTTCTTGTGAGTGGGGCTTGGCCACTGAAAGCTTTGTGCTTTCCATTCATTCACAGCTCATAGCAGCAAAGCAAATAGTTATGGTTCACCTCGGAAACTGGAAATTGAATTGAAAGTCTTAAAGCTGAAAATAGCTAATTCAAATATTTCATTGTACTATATTGAAGCATGTTTGAGCTGATAAGTTTAAGTCTAAATGTGCCCTCATCTTCCACTCTGCTGTAGCAGGGTGGAATTTTATTATAGCAATGGTTTGGTGAAGTTTAAATCCCATACTTTGACTCTTTTTTCATTTGTTTGTTTGTTTTTTTTTTTTTTTTTTTTTTTTGTGGAATAGTTTTACAGGCTTTAATAGAGAGTGCATGACATGGAAATTACTGATTTTAGTAATAGGAGGGTTATTAGTTTCTTGCATTAGAGATGCACTGCTAAACTTTGGCTGATATTTCTCAGTGAAGCGACCCATTCACTCATTCCAGTGTTGACTTTTGTCACTTTCTCTATTTCTTTTCCTTTCTTCCTCCGATAATGTCATTTCCTCCCATAGTGCCCATACACTCACCCTAATTCTGCTACTGTAACACTCACACACTTATGTACCATGAAGATGCGTCAGTCTCACCTCAAAACAGACTGCATGGCCAGGCCTTGGACCCTGTGGCAGGGTACCGTTAGGTTCTGCCATAACTTGGCGTGGGTAGGGGTTGGCTTGCACCAAGCTCATCAAGATGATGCAGGGATGCAATTCATAATTGTTTCCTATTTGCTGATTGTAGTGAGCACCATCAATACGTCCATAAATCTTGCCCATTTTGTTCTTACTCCTAGCCCATGTTATAATAATTTTTCATCAAATTCAGAAAAAGCATTGGCTATTAAAAACAAAGTACAGATATCTGACCATTTACTAACTATTAAAATGTGTAGATTGTTTCACACTGAATACCTATTTTTGATAGGAATTGTGATGTCAGTTTCAAATGTAATTGTTTTTAAGCATAAAAAATGAAATTATGCACAGATTGCAAAGATTAGAACATAAAGTTTTAACTGTCCTTGGTTACTCAAGATTCAAAGGAATGTCAAGGACCAAACATAAAGGTTCTGAAACTTTCCAGAAGTTAAGGTTATAGAACTGGGATTTATTAACATTATTCAACAGAAATATCTAAAGTTAGACTCCAGAGGTAATGACACAAAGGCTTACAGGTGGAAATTACCTGACATCAAAATTCTTATAAAACAGGCTTCTCAGCTTGCACTCTTTTCAGGAGCGTTAACAAGGCTTCTGCTTTTACATTTATGGTTACTGAGCTGTATGCTATGTGTAACAAGCACATGCACATGGCATGATGGATTGTACTCCTCACAGAATAGGCTCGTGGCAGCACCAACAATATGATGGAATTGTATGTAGGGAATTTCATTTACCAAGTCAGCCACCGTAATTACTAACCATTTCTCAGTCGCAAAGCAAAAGGTCAGATCATCACTGGATCCCTGCAGGAAATGGTTGCAGCTGCACCCTTTAATTTAGATTTCATTTTGAAGGATTAGCTACTTCTTTACAAAATCTATGCACTTTATGATAGAAGGTTTTGCTTCAAATGTCTTGTTATATGAGTCATCTAAGTGATGTTCAGGAAAAGGATGTCTCAAAAAAGGGTACAGGTAGAGGACTGCAGAGGGTGACCTTTTCTTATTATGTAAATACATGATGTCCATCTTAAGTTTTAAAATCAATTCTTGACTGAAAATACATAATTTCTGAAGAAGAAAATCATTTTTATTACTGAATTATGTATTTATATTTTCCTTCATGAGCCGCCATCTTACCACAGTGGAGGAGTTTGTGCATTCTGACAATCCTAGGAGCTATGTTGTCAGAGGCTTTATGCCCCTAGGGTCACCAATGGCAAACCGGTCTTGAGGGGAGGGACCAGGCAAAGTGCGGCTCAATAGACCCTTACGAAGAGTCACATCAATTAATCCAGGATTCCCTTTCCAAGATGTGGGTCACTGGGGTCCCCCTGTGGAGCCAGGCCTGGAGGTTGGGCACAGAGGTGAGTGACTGGTAGCTGGGCCTTTGCCCATGGGCCCTGGTTGGGCTTACCTTGAAAGGGTGAAATGGGTTGGGTGCAGTGTGAGCTGGACAGCGGCCAAAGGCAGGGACACTAGTAGTCCGATGAAGCAGCTGGTGCATGAGTTTGAGCGATTCAGGCTAGATATAGTTCACCTCAATGCATGGCTTGGGCTCTGGAACCATTGTCCTCGAGAAGGGCTGGACCCTCTTCCATTCTGGAGTTCCCCCAGGGAGACGCGCCGAGCGGGGTGGGCATACTCACTGCCCCAACCCCCCTGACTTGGCACCTGTATATTGGGGTTTACCCCAGTGGACGAGAGGGTAGCTTTCCTCCACCTTCAGGTGAGGGGATGGATCCTGACTGTTGTTTGTGCTTATGCACCAAACAAAAGTTCAGAGTACCTACCCTTTTTGGAGTCCTTGGATGAGGTGTTGGAGGGCAGTCCTTCTAGCACCTCACTTATTCTACTGAGGGACTTCAGTGGTCACATGGGCAATAACAGTGAGACCTGGAGAGGCGTAATTGGGAGGGACGCCCCCCCAATCGGAATCCGAGTGATGTTCTGTGCTCATCATGGACTGTCCATAATGAACACCGTGTTCAGGCATTAGAGTGTCTACATGTGCACTTGGCACCAGGACACAACTCCCATCTCCAACACAGTTTCAACCATGTCCCTGGTGAGGCGGGGCCCTGGCATGGGGTCTCTGGGGCTGAGGTCGCTGAGATGATTAAAAAGCTCCGCGGTGGCAGGGCCCTTGGGGTCAGTGAGGTCCACCCAGAGTTTTTTTAAGGCTCTGGGTGGTCTGTAGGGCTGTCTTGGTTGACACACCTCTGCAGCATCACTTGGGCATCGAGGACAGTTCCCCTGGACTGGCAGACTGTGGTGGTGGTTCCCCTCTTCAAATAGGGGTCTCAGAGGGTGTGCTCCAACTACAAGAGGATCACACTACTCAGCTTCCCTGGTAAAGTATTCAGGGGTCCTGGAGAGGAGGGTCCATGGGGTAGTTGAAGTTTAGATTGAGGAGGAGCAGTATGGTTTTCTTCCTTGTCATGGAAAAGTGGACCAGCTCTACACCCTCTTTAGGGTCTTGGAAGGGGCATAGGAGTTCACTCAACCAGTCTACATGCGCTTTGTGGATTTGGAGAAGGAATTCGACCATGTTCCTGTGGACTGCTGTGAAGGGTGCTCTGGGAGTATTGAGTGCCAGACCCCCTTGTACGAGCTGTTCGGTCTCTGTACGACAGGTGCCAGAGCTTGGGCCGCATTGCCGGCAGTAAATCAGATTTGTTTCCAGTGAGGATTGGACTCCACAAATGCTGCCCTTTTACACTGATTCTGTTCATAACTTTTATGGAAAGAATTAGTAGGCACAGCCAAAATGTTGAGAGGATCCGGTTTGGTGGCCTCAGGATTAGATCTCTGCTCTTTGCAGATGATGTGGTTCTGTTGGCTTCATCGGGCCATGATCTTCAGTTCTTGCTGGAGCATTTCGCAGCTGAGTGTGAAGCGGCTGGGATGAGAATCAGCACCTCCAAATCCGATTCCATGGTCACGTGCAAAGCTCTTGATTTACGCTCCTACCCTCACATATGGTCAAGAGCTGTGGGTAGTGACCAAAAGAATGCAAGTACAAGCGGTCAAAATGAGTTTTCTCTGCAGGGTGGCCAGGCTCTCCCTTAGAGATAGGGTGAGAAGTTCTGGTCAGGATGACTCCTGGACACCTCCCTGGTAAGGATCTCTCGGCTGGCTGGAATGCCTCAGGATCCCCCAGGATGAGCTGATGAATGTAGCTGGGGGAGAGAGAAGTCTGTGTTTCCCTGCTTACGTAGCTGGCTCCATGACTCGACCCCAGATAAGTGGAAGAAAATGGATGGATTGATGGATGGATGGATGGATTTATATTTAAACACTGTTGTGATGTATTAAGTTCTGAGATAATGACGATAGTAATTAATCTTTTTCTCAGGCACAGATTGGAGTACTAGCATGTTCACCAGAAAGATGCAGAAAAACGTGAATATTTAGCTGTGCAAAGCAAAGTTTTACTAATTAAATTAGATTAATGAAAGAATATTATTTATTAATTGCATCAGGAATGTCTTATTGAACATATGGCGAACTGACGTCCTTTTTGTTATTCAGGCACATAGAAGTAAGTTCACAAAATATAATCATTAACATCAAAACAAAACTGATAGTTATGCAGCTGTACAAGCTTATAATTTGCATTGTTCTGATCTCTCCAAAATGGTTTTAAGTGGAATAAATAAACCACTGGTAACAGAGTGAATTTTCTTTCTGCACCATAATGATACTAAGAGAAGCAAAAATTATTTAGAAAAAAATAAATTAATGAATTAATTAATCTATTGTTTATAATATTGATAGTAATATCCATCAACAGGAACTGGACCTATAGAACCCTCAATGTGATAAATGATTTAACTTAAACATTAGCAATCCACAAACTAAATTTAAGGTTGTTAATGCTTGCCACAGCAGAAAGAAAACTATTAATCACAGTGTCAAATAACTCCTAAGCATTAGAGTAAGTACAGGGTTTGGTGCCAAAGAAATCTCACTAACAACATGGTTATTCATCAAATCACAGAATACAATCCTGTTTTACAAACATAAACAAAGGAAAAACTGAATTCTCTGCTTCTAATAAATCATGCATACTGTTACTGACCAAAAGTGTTTTGATCTGTTATTTTGCCCTCCTGACAGACCAATTCTGAAAATAGGATACAAGTGTGGGCAAATGCAGCATTTCACAGTAAACACTTAAATTAATACAGATGCAATACATAACACTGTTAGTCTGACAGGTTTTAAAGATTACATTACTTGAAAAAGAGCATTTTCCTTTGTGCTTGACCCTTTAAATGTATAAGGGAGGACAATTTTGAGGCCTTAAGTTCCACCATGTACAGCATGATGTAGAAAATGACAAGACATCAATATTTAACAACTTTGCAAATATACCTTTACAATGCGAATGTTCCTATTCAAGAAGTCAGATCATCTGACATGATATGTCACACAGAGAAATTAAACATTCTCTAATGGCATGCACATTCCATATGTTTGCAATTGCAGGCCATGCAGTTGTCATTAACAACTAAACTGTTGCTATGCTTACTACTTACATGCTATGCTTACTTATGCATACTTCTTTTGAAGTCTATAATGGAAGGTTACAGGGTGTGCAGAATTATTAGGCAAGTTGTATTTTTGAGGATTAATTTTATTATAGAACAACTATGTTCGCAATGAACACAAAAGACTCATACATATCAAAGCTGAATATTTTTGGAAGTTGGAGTGGGGCTTTTTTTTGTTTTAGTATCTTAGGAGGATTATCTGTGTGTGCAGGTGACTATTACTGTGCATAATTAGGCAACTTAACAAAAACCAAATATATACCCATTTCACTTATTTATTTTCAGCAGGGAAACCAATATAACAACTCAAAATTTACAAATATACATTTCTGGCATTCAAAAACAAAACAAAAACAAATCAGTGATCAATATAACCACCTTTCTTTGCGAGGACACTCAAAAGCCTGCCATCCATAGATTCTGTCAGTGTCTTGATCTGTTCACGATCAACATTGCGTGCAGCAGCAACCACAGCCTCCCAGACACTGTTCAGAGAGGTGTACTGTTTTCCCTCCCTGTAGATCTCACATTTGATGAGGGACCGCAGGTTCTCTATGGGGTTAAGATCAGGTGAACAATGAGGCCATGTCATTATTTTTTCTTCTTTTAGACCTTTTCTGGCCAGCCACGCAGTGGAGTACTTGGATGCGTGTGATGGAGCATTGTCCTGCATGAAAATCATGTTTTTCTTGAACGATGCTGACTTCTTCCTGTACCACTGCTTAAAGAAGGTGTTTACCAGAAACTGGCAGTAGGACTGGGAGTTGAGCTTGACTCCATCCTCAACCCAAAAAGGTCCCACAAGCTCATCTTTGATGATACCAGCCCATACCAGTATCCCACCTCCACCTTGCTGGCTTCTTAGTCGGAGTGGAGCTCTCTGCCCTGTACTGATCCAGCCACGGGCCCATCCATCTGACCCACCAAGACTCACTCTCATTTTATCAGTCCATAAAACCTTAGAAAAATCAGTCTTATGATATTTCTTGGCCCAGTCTTGACGTTTTATCTTGTGTGTCTTGTTCAGTGGTGGTCGTTTTTCAGCCTTCCTTACCTTGGCCATGTCCCTGTGTATTGCACACCTTGTGCTTCTTGGCACTCCAGTGATGTTGCAGCTCTGAAATATGGCAAAACTGGTGGCCAATGGCATCTTGGCAGCTTCACGTTTGATTTTCCTCAGTTCATGGGCAGTTATTTTGCACCTTGTTTTTTCAACACGCTTCTTGCGACCCTGTTGACTATTTTGAATGAAACACTTGATTGTTCGATGATCACGCCTCAAAAACTTGGCAATTTTAAGAGTGCTGCATCCCTTTGCAAGACATCTCACTATTTTTGACTTTTCAGAGTCCGTCAAATCTCTCTTCTGACCCATTTTGCCAAAGGAATGGAAGTTGCCTAATAATTATGCACACCTGATATAGGGTGTTGATGTCATTAGACCACACCCCTTCTCATTACAGAGATGCACATCACCTGATATGCTTAATTGGTAGTAGGCTTCCAAGCCTGTACCGGTTGGAGTAGAAAAACATACATAAAGAGGACGATGTGGTCAAAATACTCATTTGCCTAATAATTCTGCACACACTGTATAGCTGTGACTCACTAAGAGTGAATTACTTCAGAAACATTCAGAAAAGTGTATATATGTAATAAATTAAGTCAGATTTCTTTTGACACAAGGCTCTTGGCATTTTGGAGTAATGCAAATATTGCTTTAAAACTGGCATATTTATTTGGATGCAGATTACCATTTGATGCCCCATACTCTCTCATCTCTTGGATTGGACTCTGAAACAGTGGATTCACAACACATGACCTTCTTTCACAGCTCCAGAGTGATGCACACAGAAGGGTAAGAGAACGATGAAATGATGCACCAATCATGCACATCTACTGCACATCTACTGCAAAAGCTTATGGAGGCAGCGCTATTAGGGGACCACCCCTTAAGACATTCAGCTGAAACATTAAGGGGAATCTGAAAAAAAGTCTGCCCTCAGTTTACATTTAATTTTTCCTTAAGGCTCCCGATGCTTCTTTAAAAGAAAAAAAAAAAAAAGATAGCATTCATTTGTTGGGTTGTGTGTTTATTCGTTTATTTAATGTAATTATTTTAATCTTCCCAAAGGATGCAAGCGATGCCTGTTTCCAGCACCATGGACAGCAGCATTGTTCATTTGTGGTGTGCTGTAAGCATCCATACAACGACCACTTGATATTTTTGATGTTGTTAAGAGAACTCTGTCACTGTTTCTGAATAAATGAGCTGCAAACAGCAGTAGCAGAAGTTTTCATTGTTGTTTAAAGGAGAATAGACTGCAAAATGTTGGAAGTAAGTTTAAAAAGTACTGAGGTGATAGGAGACTCCTGGTTTATAGTCATGTGATATTTTTCTGCCAAATGCAGGTATCTTAAATAAGTTTCAGTCAAATATTCCAGAGTACATGTGGACATTTGGTTTGGGTCTTTATATTTAGTTGATGCACTGCTAGGAAAGAGCTCTTAAAGCTTGAATTGTTAGGTCAGTGCCAGAGAAAGTCATTGCCTAGAAGAGTGAGGAGCCTAGCGTGATGCAAAAGGTATGTATGCTGTGGAAAATGCTGTTTTCCTAAATAAAATTCTATTTAGGGATCCTTTATGTTGCTATGAGTATTACATCTCTACATACACATGATGCATATCCAGTATATCCAGGATGGAGTAGAAAGCAGCAGTCATATTAGCAGAAAGGAGAATTAGCAGCAGTGCTACAAAACTAGGGATTTGCTTATATAAAATCCACCCACAGTGTCATTGCCCAGTTAAAACTATTTTAATTCAAATTATTTTAAGCATAGCTAGCAAGATCATCACTCTGCTTGCTATGATGCTGGACAGGACAAGGTAAAAACATAAATAAATAAACATAGCTATATTTACTTACATTCTCCACAGCGCTTCTGAACAGAGATGTATAAAATTTTCATTTTGTTCATTATTTATGGATCACAGACATGACTGTTTAACAGAAAGTGATGAGTTTCGGCATCTGTCTGCAATGACGGATCTTTGAACCAGCTAATCAGCCAAAAATATAAACCTGTGAAGTCTGTGAAAAAATCCATCTTAGAAAGAAGTTGTGCTGTAAGCTTCATCGCTTCCAGATGTTGTATCTCAAGTCATGAGATGCTGTGCCGTTAAAAGCTGATGGATGTGATAATTAGCTCAACATCTTCAAACTGTACTTTTGGTTGATGCATCACTGTGTTATTCCAGTGAATGGCCGATATCTTCCAAGAATAAGGCCAAAATATCGCCTGAGATATGTCAGATAATAAATTAGCAACATCCTTCATCATTAAAATCTGTGGATGTGAAAACAGTCAGCAAGTTGCTCATCAACAGACTGTGTCATTCTTTGCTGCACATAAGTGTTTCCAAGTTTCTGTAGGTTTTAATCATCATCTGTCACACACCAAGCACACAGTCTTCAAAACTGCCTTGAAACCATGGTAACTTTATTGAAAGATTATTAATTTGAAAAGTAAAAGGCTACTTCACTGATTTTTCTTATTGGAGGCTCTTATTTCTTGTGTATAGATTTATAGAAAACTCATATCTCCCTCTGTTGTTTATTTATCTAGATTGGATACTCTGAAATTACAAATAGAAGATTTTGAGACTGTTTTGAAACCATTTAAAAACTGTGGAGAGGTGGTTTCTGCTGCCAGGCTGCAATGCTTGTTGTAAAGCCAGGCAACGTCATGTGTCATACATATCTTTTTCTTTTATCATTAACTGGTTACAAATGATTTAATTAAGTTTATCTTAGTCACTTAGTTTGTTCAACTAAGTCAGGCCTACTAAATCATTTAGCTTCTTTCAAACAAAGAATCTTAATCACTCTGAATTTCATGGTTCAAAGTTTCAAGTTGTCCCAAATTAAGTATAAGATTTATCCAAAAGTAACTTGATATTTACATTATACTTGATAATATGGAATAAAAAAAAGTTTTTGGATTGTAAACATTTACATTAGATTTTAATTTCTAAGAAGCAAGTAGTTTTAATGTAGTAAGAAATATTATAAAACTTTCTTGACCTCAACTTAACTGAATAAAAAAATGAATGTTTATTACTAGACAAAAGAATTATGTTAGATTCATGTAAAAAAAAAAAAAAAAAGAAAATATAAAATAAATAAATGCTTTAGCTCAACTACAGCATATACATTCTTTTTACTGTAACACAAAGAAATAGTCTATTCAGAGGCAGGTACTTTATAACGACAGTATAGCTTAGAATGGAAGTTAAATGATTTGTTATAGGGTAAATATATAGTATAGGATAAAAATAAATCTTTGTTGTTTTAGAAAAACAACAAAATATCTGTAAATAAATACATAGGTATTGTATACGTGACTAAAGGTTCCAGTTTATTATTACATTGTCCTAACCCTTACTGAAATGGTTCAGATTGATGCTGTGGTATACATGGTTTATTTAATATTTGTTTGCTTGTTTTAAATTATTTCCATCATCATTTTTCCTGTTTAAACCCACCACATCTGCCTTTGGTTACAGATTTGAAATATTATGTTCTCATGCTCTCATAACCATTCAGACAATAATTTAATCCCCCCTAGAAGCAACTTGTTATTTTTGAGCTGTTGTCATCAAGTATTAGTGTGAAGGAATGTATTCTTAATTATTTTATAATCACACCCTCCAGGCAAAGGCAGAATGGTTGCATATTATCTCTCCATCTGTGTTTCATAGTTGCTATTATGCAAAGATTTTCATGTTAGATTTCTAATGGAGGTTAAGGCAGTATATACATTTTTAAAGATATTTTTGCCACTTGTGTAAGATCATTACAGTGGAGACAGAATAGAATGGAAAGAAATTGAAATATGGGAAAAGAGAAGAGGGGGATGACATGCAGGAAAGGTCCTGGACTATCTAAAAATGAACTGGGGACTCACTTGAAGGCATATGCATCCGTGTAATATGCACTGCTTCCACTCAGCTGCTGCATAGCTCTGACATAGTATATGTCTATTCAGGCTTACAGAGAAGGAAGAAATAGTGCTCCATCAGTGATAGCCTCAATTCCTCTGCCATGGCTTGTGTGTGTCATCCTGTTGTTGCATTTTAATGTGTTCTGCTCAGGTGTTTAGGACCTGCAGCGTGCAGGCTTTGTGTCTCCTGACATTGCATGTGTTTTGGAGACATGATTGCTCTTTTAAACTATTTTGTTACATCGACTGAGCAAATTAATCAATAGTAAATCCTCTTTTTTTTTTCTAACCATTGCACTATTCTCATTCAGAAGCTGCAATTCACATCTAATTATATAAGACAGGATAGTAAAACATAAATCAGTGACTGTTTAAACAGATTATAACCAAGCATGTGATGCAGTTTTGTTTCACTTTGGATAAATGTCCAGCATGACTTCAGGTGGTATTGTGCATGGGGAAATTGTAATGTTTTTGTGCTGGTTTATAAAGCTGGCTATGTCTAAAGAGAAGAAAAAACACTGTATATATATATATATATATATATATATATATTTATAATCAATATTGTGTCAGTTTTCCCTTTATGTGTTTGTAATTCATCAGTGCTTTTGTAAAACTGGGGGGAAAGCTGACAGTAGAGTTGGTTGAGGAAAACAGTGGTTGTCCTTGCAGGTTATCATTTTTAAGATTTTTTACCCCTATAGGGTTTTAGATCATTACTACAGTATTGAAGTTGATTTCATTGATGTATTAAGGTTTTTATAAGGTTGACTTGTGCACGCTGTAGTCACACTTTGATTTATTTATAGTGCAGATCAAGGACACAATTTCTGGCACATATGGAAGAAAGAAAGAAAAGCAGTAAAAATAATTTAAGGCCGAAGTATAAACTTTTCATTAATGTCATACCACACGCAATGAAAATAAGTTTTAATCGCTAAATAGTTTGAAAAACAACACTCTAATAGAGTGTAAAATTGACATGTACTTTTCATGTCAGTACCTTATAATTTATTTTTGCCTCATATCTATGACAAAAATGATTTCATATAGCACACCTTACTTACTCACAGGTTTAAACATTATTTTAATCAATTTTCTGGTTGCCATTCTTGCATAAAGATGTAGACATGTAGGTTTTAATTAGAAAGTTAATCAGGGTAGGTGGAACAAGATGCAAAAACAAAACAACCAAAGCCAAATAAATTGAACCCATGAAGAAAAGTGTCTTTTAATGAATTGATAAAATTCCCATTCCCATCAGAATAATAATCCTAAACATGAAATTCTGTGTTGTGCAGGTTAGTGCTCCATGCAGAACAAACCTGAAAACTACAGATGGGTTGGTTGAATTTTCCTTTTTATTAAATTTAAACTAAACAGAATCCTAAAATGATAACAAAAACATCCCAGCTCTACTCACCTCAGCTTCTCCAATAGTCAAAGCCCTTGTAATCTTGTTTGCTTTTACAGACTTAACTGTTGGACTCCTATATTTTTGTAGGGGCTGCCCACAAAAAGCTAGAGGAACTTTATGGCTCCAGAACAAATAGTGAACTCAACCTGTGACACCCATGAAAGATGATAGTTACAGCAGCATATTTCTTATAGACGTTATAAGGGTGATGATGAATTACAGGGACAGCGGACAGGGAGCATTTTCAAGGCACAGATGCCTGGACCTGATCACCTTCAGGGCTAGTAGAGACACGTGGGAGGATATTCTTCTCTATGCTCAAGATAGAGAGACACTCACCTCTCAATAACCTCTGGTGTCAAGGCCCCTGCAAAGGGGTGGGGGCTTGTCCTCAGGGAAGAAGTTTATGATTTTGATAAAATACCTCTCAATGACTACTGTCTTCCAGTATGGCTGCTATTATTGTCTTGAGTATGAATAGTGATAGTTTGAGATTAGCCAAAACAGAACGACTTTTAATAGACGTTTTCCAATCAGAAGGATCATGTTCTTGTTTTACATTATACTATTTTTGTGAAGCTTTAAATCAGTGGTGACCTCATGTCTTCTAAAAGCCACTTGTGAGATGGCATAGCCAAAATATGGCTGAATCAACTCTTTATCTGAACATTAAGGTTTTACGGGTAATTGCTAAATTTAAAGAGTTCTTTTAACAGTTTCATTAAAAAGCCATTAAAGCAGATATTGAAAGCAAAACATTGGTGTTGAGGTTAATTTCCATGGGGATTTAAAGACAATCTCCCCCTCACACCAGAACTCATTCATTCATTCACGCACCATGTAATACCAGTTGGTAAAGGTCGATGGAGAAAGGCCTGGGGACCCTGGCAAGCCAGAGAGAAAAAGATTAAGATCCTGGTTATTGATAAACCATCACTGATAATACAACCAACCCTCTGGGAGCTTGTGACATGTTTCCACTGACTGAAGTCTCTTTCACCATCGACTGGGGATAGCAGAGTTTAATTATAACAAACAATGTGCTGGTTGTGCAACATGGATTTATCTACACTACTCTTTTGTATGGTAAAGTACTTGCAGCGCTGTGGGAGGGCAGGAGAGGCATCCTTGTGCTAATCAGTGTGTTGATAGCAGTGTTGTATAGTCAATTATCCTTGGTCTTAACCCTGAAAGATAAAATATCTACATGTGGCATTTTGTGTCTTCTGTTAAAACAAATACCCTATATTCTATAACTTTGTGATTTATAATAATAATAATAATAATAATAATAATAATCTGAAATGGACTGTACATTGAGCTTACCTTTTGATTTAATTTTTGATAGATATTTGATGGTACAGTCTGAGAAAAACATAAGAAATAAAGAAAAATATAAGAAAAATATAAGAAACAAAAATAAATAACGTCCTGGGAGAAAAATAACACTGAAAATTCTGTACGTCCACAGCATAGATCCTGTGGCACTCACGGGACAGTATTGCACTGAAGAAAAAAAAAAGAAAAAAAGAAGGATTTATTATTAAATTAAATCATTTTCTTCAGCTGGTAACAAGTAACAACATGATCAGTTATTAAGTACTTACCAAGCATCACGCCTATCGCTCTTGCAACATATAGATTAGTGGGGATGGGCGTTTCTCCCTTCCTTCACACCATCCTTCACACTCACAGAGCCAACTTTAACGTTCAGACCCAACAGAAAATTCCAACAGTATTGTCTAAATGTAAACATAACAGACAGTAAAACACATACGTAACCTGAATTCACAGGGGAGTGACCACAAATTCCTGCTGAATATGAATTTCCCATGAGTCTTTGCAGTCTTTGCACAGTTGGTGCTGTTGATCCGTGAATCCGGAGAAGAGTTTACATCATTATATCTTGTAGCAGCAGGTGATGTAGAAAAATAGTTTTAACCAAAAAATCTCCAGACACCAACTTTGTGAATAAGCAAAAAATATATTACAAAAAGTCTGGCATCAAAAACTGATTCTGCAGAAATCTGGAGGTCTCTTGGCCAATATGAAACCCTGACCACATATGTCAGGGCTTTATATATGCTTTCACAGACAAAAAACATTCCTGAGTTTCCAAGTGAACCAATCCTGAGAGCAGTATGGGATACATACAATGTTACACCCTTTTGGGTTTGTGTGGTTCTTCGAATTTCATGTGTGCAACTCAACAGTCCAGTGAGCTTTGAGACACAGACCCTTATATGTAGAAAAATCTAAATGTGCCTTAGCTAATACTATGCTTAGATACTACAATGCTAAAACTATGTCAAACTTAATTATTGACCTTCGACAGTAGAAAACTAATTAAAAACTCATGAACACAAGATTCCGGATAATTTGAGGTTCTAAAACAGCTTGGAGCCTATCTAGGCAAGAGGCAGGGCTCACCTTTGGTAGGTCGCCAGCCTATCACAGAGCTAACACAATGACAACCAACCACTTACACTCACTACAGGTAGGAGTGAGTGTGAGACTTGGAGGCTAACAGTCATCCAGTATTCCGAAAGTACGGCTGCAGTATTTAGCTTTTTACTTTAGTTTTCCCCTGGCGGTTAGATTTAAAATCAAAGTACTGTGGTAGAAAATCATAGCTCCCCGCAAAGAAAATGTCTGCAGTGTCTCCAAATGACTTTCCCCTGACTCACTGAAAAATACAAAGGGGAGGTTTGTTTGATGCCAAATATGTATTTAATCATTAGTTGATTAGCATGACAGTCAGGGAGGCTCTAACATAAAAGTTAATGTAGTATTAGTTGTAGGATAATTCTGATATTCATATTTTTTACAGCTTCTGGTGTACTCATTTATTTTTTGAGTACCTGCCCATGCATTTTAAGAAGTTAGATTCTCATTTTGCATGTGATGTAGTCTTAACATTTTTTTTATTATCGCCTCTCAAGGTTGAGGGTGCTTTTATTAAGCCTTTTGAAGAAAAAAGAAGGAAAAAAAAAAAAAAAAGCTTTTTGACTAAGAACCATGCAGTGATTTTTATTATCAAGTCAGTTTTATTCAAGTAGCTCCCACCACAAATTATTTATTTATTTATTATTATTATATATTATTTTTCAGTAAAATTAGGACATATGAACAAGAAACCTCAGGAGGGGAAACGAAGAATCAGATGTGGGAAAAGAAAAAAAAAAGAAAAAATCAACTTAACTAGTAGGATTTCAGCCACATAACCCCATCTCTGCCAAGGACCTGCATGAAGAGAGATGACATTTGCACACAAGGGCAAAGCCTAGAAAAATAACTCACAGGGAGGTAGGAAAGACAAAGGAACACAGATGCTGCAAGTCCACACTATGAACTACATACTCAGTACATTTATGATCATTCAGTATGCTTTTCGCTGAATAAATAGAAGCATGCATCTTTTCTGATACACCTGATGCAGTATATTATTAAATCTTGGAAGCTTTGCTGCAGCTCACTGGATATTTTTTCTTTTTCAGACCATTCTCTGTAAACCCTAGAGATGGTTGTGTGTGAAATCCCAGTAGATCAGCAGTTTTTCAAATGCTCAAACCAACAACCACGGCATGTTTAAACTCACTTTCAACCCCTTTTTTTATGTATTCTAATGTACAGTTTGAACATCCGCAAGTTGTCCTGACCATGTACACTAAATGTATTGAGTTGCTGCTATGGATTGGCTGATTAGATATCTGTGTGACAAACTAATGAAGTGGCCAGTAAGTGTACTTACAGTTTTGCCAGGTACAGTTTGGTAATGAGCTTTGGATCTGCATTCATATGAGAATAGTTTGAGTAGTTTAGTGTCAATACTTGCACTTTGCAGTTTTCTTTTGAATAGTTCCCACCTTTCAGAATGTCTCTACCAGCATAAAGATCTAGTTTCCATGCTTTGGAATGAGCTGCAACTAGTGTTTGTGCTGTAAGGAAATAATTAAGGTTTGCTCATGGAAAGATCTTTGTGTTTTAAATCTGGACATGACATGTTTATTCATTTTATTTATTTGTTTTGGAGACAACTTTACAAATTAGGTTTATCATCAATAATGCAATAAAAGAGGAGGAAAGGAAATTAGTCATTTTGTATAAAGCATTGGAGACAGATATAGCTGAATAATTTGTTTACAGTTTGTTGTGACTGCCCTTGGTGTTGCCTCTTTTTCAGGTTCAAAATTATTTTTTTGTATATAAATCTACATCCATTCATTTTATCAAAACCTTTCTTGATAAAGATATTTGTTGTTTTCTATCTAACTTGTCCCTTGTACAGGCGGTTGATGAGATGTGTGCAGTACAGGACTCATGTACATTTTTTCACTCTGATGGAGACATAAAACATATTTTTAGTTATAAATAGATGAGTGCAACCTTGCACAGACATCCTCCACAAAAACCAAACCAGCAAATTTTGTAATGATGATTATCATGGAGATTTATGCTCTGCAAGTTGCTTTTGTTGTACATCTCATGGTTATGAATGTGTTGGCCCCTGAGAGCCCAAATGTGTTTTTTTAGAACAACTTCAGTACAATCGTGTTAATGTGACAACATATAAATCGCAATAAACTTAGGCTTCTGTTTCCAACACAAGCATAAACACACATACTCAACCACGACTAAACAATGATGGTGGAGGTGAGCTTTTCTTCCAAAAGGCTCATAAAAGGAAAAAAAAATCCTTGGGTCAGCTCTTTGTGTCTTTGGGGGCAATCATAGCAGCAAGAAGCAGATTGCTGCAGACAATTTGATCATCCACTTCTGGGCATGGGCTCTCCATTACCTGGCTGAAATAGGCTTCTCCCAGGAGGCCTCAGGCCTCATTGAACAGAGAGGTGGAGACGGTAATTATATCTTGGGCCAACCCCAAATTGCTTCCCATTAGTCTGTTTTCAACACATAGGCGTTGTATCCTCAATATGCCACTTGCGGCCCCCATCCTGGTCCATGTTGACAAGCTGCTGCTCTTAACTGTGCCCTAATTTATTAGGGTCTTAATTGTGTGTTGCCATGTTGGTTTTGGTCCATGCTCACCAACACATCAGTGTCATTTTGTGTGTTAAAATAGAACAACGTTGCCAGAGGGGCTTTTTGTTTCTTCACATTGGTTTTCTATACAAAAAGATTTAATCCTTCAGGAAACCTTCACCCGTGTCTCCTCTGTGTCAATCATTCTGCAATTTTTTTACTTACACTGTATATTAAAGAGGGGGAAAAAAGCAAGAAAAGTCAGAGTATAATGAATTAAAAAGGATGAAAAATGGCAGGTTGTGAGAGCCAAGTTCCCCTTCACATCTTTCTTTGCAGAATAAACGCAGACACCAGTCCATCCAGTCCAAAAAGCTGTGCCACAAATGAGGTCAAGCAAGCCTTGCTCTGGGTGTTGTGCATGGTCCCAAATTATGTTCCTAACACATTTCACATTTTAACACACTATATATGAAAACACATCTATGTACACACATGATTTTTGTTGGCCCACTGAAAGAGAGACACCTGTTTTCTCCAGGCAGCTTATTGGCGTTCCAAAGTCAGACTGAAACTCATCAGTTCAGCCAACCAGAAGCACTGCTCTCCCAGGGTAACAGCTGTGTGTAGCGGGACCTTCCCACCTTGGCTAGATTGCCTATATTAATTTATTCAACTGGTTTGGTTGTCGCCTGGGCAAAGGAAACTATATGAGGTGGTTGGTCTGAAACTTGACCAAAATGGGCCAGCTTGCATGACTTCATTCATTCATCCATTTAGTCATTCATTCATTCTTCAAAAATTAAAGCAGTTTGTGCTGAGGAAGGAGAATATAAAAACATATCATATCATTTCATATCATTAAACTAATGATATGAAAATTATAGATTTTTTTTTGTCTTCCAACAGGATGTAGTTGCAATATGAAAATGAATGGAAGTGGAATGGAATGGTATGGAATATCTCAGCTGTTGTCAGTTGAGTTATTGACCATTAAATGTATGTTAGAATATATATATATATATATATATATATATATATATATATATATATATATATGTTAGATTTTGTACAAAGGTGCAGGTGAAACACCAGTTGGGTCAGGTCAACGCTGACTGTTACAAGACAAAACTCTTAAATGTGCTGTTAAGAATCCAAGATTAATTTCACCGACTTTTAGTCATAGTCTTAGTTTTTTTCTATTTATTTTCTGACAAAAAAAAGGATATAAAAACGTCATAATGTCTAATGCATGGGGAATAAAACATGGCAAAATGTAGTGACACTTGAATTAAAACTACCTAAAAATATTCAAGAGACAGGAGATCTAGTTTTACCAAATAATGCCAAATGCATTTAGTTGTATTAACCGTTTGGAAGTAAGTCAATCAGACACCTGGGTAAAAGAAAGGAGACATATAGGAAGATTTTACAGTTGATTTATAGCAAATCAAGACACTTTGTAAGATGTGGTTAAAACAAAAGACATCTGCACATTTGTACACTAAGCATTCTTACAGCCATGCAAAGCTAAACATGCTAAAACTAATGGGTGTTTTGCAAGGCTGAGAATTTAAGTATACCCCAGCTGTCATGTTAGGGTCATTAATCACTGAAAACTGAAAATACTCAAATTTGAAGACCTGGTCAGTTTTTAAATCATGTGCAGGGTTAATGATCAATTTACAAACATTGTCCCTATCTTCTTCAAATGAGGGACAGTAAATTTAGTCAAAGAACATACATGTTAAAAAAAACAGCTGTGAGAACAAATTTTACTGTTTCTCTATGAGAGGTTCAGTTATGGAACAGCTGCAGTGCAATGAAGACCTGAAAACATGTCAAACAACAGGTAGATTTACGAAAATGATTAAAAAAAAAAAAAAAAACAGGAGAAGAATTTAAAGAAAACAATAAACAAGGGCTAATGAGAACAATTCATGTTGTATATGATGAGTTATTATGGTTGGGTATTATTATTATTGTGTTATGGTCCATGATGTGTTAAATATCCTGATGAAATCCTGAGAAAGATTTTTATCCCTTTCACTGCACAGTTACAGAAGACATTAAATGACAATGGGGGTTGCTGAGTTCATTCCTTGACAAGAAAATACAAGTGGTATTTCTATAGCTGCATTATCCCTTGCACTTGTATTATAGTTGACTAGATATATTGTGGAGTTAGTTCATTGTATTGTTTTATTTAGTTGACTAAAATTAGATTAAAACACATAATTTAGATTACTCAAATTATTCAAATTATTATTAAAATTGAACTCTGACTTAATGAAAAGATTGCCAGAAAGCTGTCTTTAATGCAGCCAAAACTCTAACTTTGCTGTGCATAAACTGCTAACTTGAATATGTTATTATCATTCTAATGCAACTCTTGGCAGAAATGTGAAACAGTGTATTTTCCAAAATATTAAATTATTCTTTTGGACATCTCTTTGATCGATGCATGGATTTCTATTGAGTTCTCCACAGTTTGAACTACATGAGTTGGAAGAGAAGTTAGACATGTGAACACTATCAATAATCCAGTCCGTTTACAGAAGAGAAGATCTCATGCAGACTCACAACCACATATTACATCACTGCTCTGATATAACGTGCAGCAAAGGGCCAGAAATCACCCGATGACAGGATTTTAACTGTGGACTTTCAGCAGGGGGTTATATGACACCACAGCTCATTTCTTTACCTCATCCTCTCTGGTGTTATGCTTGTAAAACAAATTAAGTGTTAAGGTCATGATAATAGAAGATGAGTTACAGAGTTATTAAGTCCAACAGAAATATGTTTTAAATTTTACCTAAACACACAGGCAGACTGTATATGCTTTGTGTTAGAAATCTGCTGTTTCTGAAATGCTGCCAACTTGAAAAGGTGCTTCGTGAGGGTTGGAACTAAACTAAGAAGTAGCTGGAATGTGGCCTACTGTACCTATGCCCACTGGGACCCAGGGATCAGTATATGTCTTGCAAAGATGTGTCCCTCTGTTAGTATTTTGCTGTTTTATTTATTTATTTTATTTATTTGTTTGTTTGTTTATTCAGATTTTGTTGTGCGTGGCATTTATTGGTTACAGCCATTAAGCATAAGATGAACAATAGCTAAACAAGCACATGGCTCCTGACATACCGGCCACACATACCCATGGCGTGCAGACTTCTTTAGTATAAAGTTAACTTTAAATCTACTGAAAAAATTACTTCCCACCTAAAAGCTTAGATGTGTAGAGATATTTATGTGTCTTCAGTGGAAAAAAAAGGACTACCTCTAATCTCTATAAAATCTCTGCTCCACCAAAATGAAGTTATTTCCCAGCACTGTGTTCATGTGGTACCATGTCACATCGAATGTGAGCATAATACACTGAATAATGGCAGGAATGCAGAGAAGAGGTTATACATTGACAGGAAGCCTTGTCTTCTGGTAGCAGGATGTACTGGTTCAGACTGACAGCTCCTACTGTACAGAGATATAACTAATTCAGTATTGATGATTTTGGGTTCTCCACTGTGCTGGCGGAGGACTCCAGAACCCTGGAGTGAAGAAATATGCTAAATTGCCTCACACTATGTTCCTCTACTCGATTTTGCCTCTCCACTTCTCATACTGTGCTTCTGTTTCAAACCCTGAAATATTATCCTAAGAATTCTTCTGAGAAACAAACAATAAGAAGCTGTTTTCTTACACATTACCCTTCACTCTCCTCTCACCAAGACTTCCTCTCTTGTAATTGTTTTCAAATCATCAGTACAGAAAATATGAAAACTCCTCTCTCACTTTCTCCCTCACTCTCTTCTTTGAGCTTGACATCTAACTGATGGCTGCTCAACAGTGAACGCTATCAATAATTGAAGCTGCCATCACTTTGGGTATGTTGTTTTTTTCCAGCTGAGATGACATGATTTCTTTAAAAAGAAAATGGGTGAAATAAGCTTGTTTATTGTCCCAATTTTATCCAACACTAATGCTAGATGTAATACTAGATGCATCATTGTGGAGATGTGCCTAGCAACGACAGTCTGTTCTGATCAAATAATCTCTGCTCGCTCCCTGTTGCTTCTTTCTCAGGGGAATTGCAGGCGGTTTTGAGAAGTGTGGGTTCTATATGAAAGCTGGATGAAGGATTTTACTCATATCACCCACATAAATGGAGCCAGAGAATAGTTATGATGAAATAAGATTGTTTTCTTCTCTGACAGATGATTTGCAATCTTTGCCTCCCAAGTCCAATTAAGAGCCTTTATCTCAGCCCAGCAGGTGTTTATACTTGAAAATTTGCGTGCACATTCATAAACATTTTAAGTGAATTTGCAAATATGTGTATTAAACCATAACTGTGTTTACGTGTGAGTTTATAGTGCCTACAATGCACAAATGTACAAGCTACAGCAGGTGTCCTTGTGGTCTGAGTGCATTATTCAGCTCAGTGTGCAGGTGCAGCCTGTGACAACATCTCTCAGAGCTCTCATTTTTCAGCTCCTTCTGCCGTTTAACAGCAGTGATACACTAAACTTAAAGATGTTTAAACCTGGCTGGTAAGTTTAATGCCTGTTTCATTCCTCTTCATATCAAATTTAAAAGGTGCATTCTTAAAATGAAAAAGAAAACTATGGTTGCTTAAAGCATAAAAAGTATAGCTTGTCTTTGTGACATTAAATTAAAACACAAATCAGAAATTAGAATAGAATAGGACAAGCTATAACACATTTTAATTAGATATTAGATTTGTTAGATTTGCATGATCAGGAAGTTACTGACTTTGTGTTGCATTTGATTATCCTGCAGGAAATATGCTGGTAAGATGGCACTTATCTCTATCATATGATGATTGTGAGCTATTCTTGTTTTGCTTTTTTTTTTTTTGTTTTTTTTTACTTTTGTTTTTAAGAATAGTGTCAGAAGCTACAGGAGAAAATCAACCAAAAATCATTATGGAAAGAAATAACTAAACTTTTACAATAGAACGGATGTAAAACCACAAAAAACGTTTCTGCAATGTATAAGAGCAGGTAAGTGAATTTAAGTCATTTTAATGAAGGTAGAGACACAAAAAAGGAACCTTTCAGATTTATTTTTGTCCATCTCTCTCTCTCTCTCTCTCTCTCTCTCTCTCTCTCTCTCTATATATATATATATATATATATATATATATATATATATATAGTGCTGGGCAACATTTTTCATTGCGATTAATCGCATGACATGCTGCGATTAATTGCGATTAATCGCATTGTTACGCGCAAAATGTCACTTTCCTTTAAAAGAAGGTCTACTGCTATATAAAGAAAATGCAGTAAGTTTTGGTTTACAAACACTATATCAGGGGTCTCCAACCTGCAACTCTGGAGCCAAAAGTGGCTCTCTGGTCCTTCCACAATGCCTCTGTGACTATAATATATTTTTTTAAATCTATCTTTCTTGTCATTAGGTTGGAAACCAGGGACTTTTTTTCTTTTACATCATTTTCCACAAACATCTACATCCCTTAGAAGAAAGTCTGTTTATCCTCTTTTTAAAAAGGTTTATGTTTTTCTTTATTTTAAATCCTAAAAATGGAAATAAAAATGTGGTTTTTCAAAAATAACAAATATTCTATCATTGCTCCTCATTAAATATATATATATAAATATATATATATATATATATATATATATATTAACTTGCCTTTTTGCAGCTCTAAAGTAGTTTTATTTGGCTGGCTGAGGGAAAAATTGCTCTTTGGATTGGTAAGGTTGCAGACCCCCTGCTCTAAACACATAAACAGATTTAGCATCATTTTTCTCTTTAAACAGCAACAGTTAAAATATTTCTTCATATATATTTATAAAATGAAATATTTATGAGAAAGAAGGATGAAATGTTCAGGATTTACTAACTAAAAGGTTAAAATTCAGCAGGATGGATTTAAAGCTGTGAAGCTGCTTCCTTCTAAACACAGAAGGAATAATATGTGATGAATATCAGCATCAGGTGAACAGACAGAAAGCAGGATTAGAATCTCACAGCTTCTAGAATCTAGATGGTGAGGAGAGAGAAATATTCACTACATGCACAATAACTTCCATCTATGCACCTTTAGTGCTTCATTATCCAGAATGTTGGCCTATAAATTCTGTAAACTTTTATTTTTAGCTTGACTGCATTTGCACACTCCGCTACTGGGAGTTAAGGGGTTAACATCTCATTTCCGGCTGTAGCGTCAGCTGTGCAACTAAACATGTGTGTTATCAATAGAAGTCCTAGAATCTCAGCTAACAGCTCAGCAAAACCATTTCTATCACCAACAAACACAGTTAAGACAACAAACAATTCAAAAACCAGGTACACAAAGTCCGAAAAATGTGTGAACACAGACGATGTCTCCCCGCGTCCACCCAACGGCATGAACACGAACAAACGGCTCCTCTACTGACAGCTCACATCTCACAGATTCCACAGCTGGAAGTTTCATCTCACTATGACCAAGATTCACCGAACCAGAGGCAAAAGAAGGCCCGATTTATGCTTTACATTTGTAAAGTCAGACAGCAAGACATGTCTTACCTTTGCTATCTGGCATAAATTAAAACCGCATTTATTGAAAAAATAATAATAAATGAAAAGTTTGTCTATCGGTTCTTCTTTCTTCAGTTCCAGACAGAAAACGTCTCTTCATTTTAACAAACCTGCTCTCGTCTGATTACATCAGACGCGCCGTTGCGGCAGGAAAGGGAGACACGGACGCCATGTTTCTGTCATCAAAGCCAGCGGCCAGCAAAAAAAAAAACAAACAAAAAACAAAAAAAAAAAGAATTTAAAAAATAACGCCGTTAATTAAGCGTTGCATTTACACACGATTAACACTTTAACGTGCCCAGCACTAATATACATATACAAACATATATATATATATATATATATATATATTAGTTATTATATACAATTAGAGGCTTTGTGATTAATTAATTCTGATTAATTGCATTTTAATTGCATAATAAAATTTCCCCAAAAAGCAACATTTTTTTAATAAAAATGCACATTAGTGGAGGATTGAATCAAATTATAGACACAGACAATAATATTGTTCATTCAAGCTCTAGTGATGTCGAGAAAAATGCATTTTATTGCATTTCAGTTCAAAACAGCAGAAAAAAATAGAAAATATCTGTGGAAAAAGCTGAACAGACATAAAGTTAAAGTGTTGTTTTGAGTACTTTCACATGTAAAGCCATCCTCTGATAAAGAGTCAACAACATGTTACAGTACTTATAACTTTACGTGTTTTTTTTAAAACCTTTGCTTCATAAGATTTTTCTACATAAGAATGCAAATAAGAATAATAATAATAACAATTATATTCGTTTGTCACATAGAACTTGTTTCTCTTTGATTCTTTCATTTTTCTCTGCAGGGTGAAGTTGGCCAAACAAGATGAACTGGATAAGTGAATAATTTTAATTTTAAATGTGGGACAAACAAATACAACTCTCTCACAGCCAATAAAAACACCCCTGTTCTTTCAAGTCCATGTAAAGTGTTGCTAAGATACAAAAATTTTGGTTGGCAATGGCTCCGTCAATAACATTTAATAATGTCTGTGTGTCTTCTGAAAGTGTTACCATGGCAACTGGAGCACAGAGGTAGGCAGGTGAAAGACAGGTAGCAAATGCACAGCTTGTGTCACAGTGGGTCCATGTGGTGTGTAGATGTGAATGAGTTTTGGGATCAGTTTGGAAAAGCAGAGCTACAGAACAAAGCCATTACCATGCAGATCTCAGTGGATGTGAGATTTATACAGACACTTAAGTTTCCAAACTAAAGAAAGTAAAACTTATTTAATCATTTCCCCTGAAATAATTTGTAATTTTGTAAACACTTGACTACACCACAGCAGCTTTTGTCAAAAATCTCCTTGTGTGAATTCAATGAATTCTTATTCCTCCAGAGACAAAGGTAGTCGTCGTTTGTTCTCGGCTAAGGTGAGCGCACAGGAGCGCAACAGGCTTTTTAAATGGTAATATTGTTGTGCCCTGGTGCCATACGATTGCAATGGGTTTGAAATATTACATGTTGTCAAGCTGCAGTGGTGGCCCAATCACTCAATGATTGGGTAATATGCAATCAGAGAATGAATACTTTATTTCATGCTAGATTTAAGCAGGCTGCTCAGCTCATTTTGAGATTATGTGCACGATTGCACTTTGTTTGTGCATTTAATTTTTTTTAAGATCAATCATCTTTCAATCAGAAAGCATGCAATCATGCTTATTCAGAACCAACAATGAGGACTAAGCAGGCGGACATCAGTTTACATAAGTACTTCCAACACAGTTTATTTCCCATAACACTCAATAATACTTTGTGGGAAGCTGCTTTGATATGAATTCTAAGATATTCTCAGAAGCAAACTTTTTTTAAGTGATTTCCAGAAATAGCCCTGCCATAGAATGCAATAAATAAGATTGTCAGAGACCGTTACCTTCAGAGAAGTACATTAAAGGGAAGGGTGCACATGAGGTGCAGATGATAGGGAATGGATGTTCATTACCATAATGATATTCTACACAAAATGTCAGCGTGCTGTGACAGACGAAAACTCCCACTTTTTGATGCAGTTTTGATTCTTTCTTCTCTTTTCAGTTTTGATACCACTGTGGAGGACAGCAGTATAAGATCTTCCAGCAAGTTTGGTTCTGACATGAGAATTTTCCATCTCATTTGTCGCTGAAGAAAAAGAGACACATTGAAATTGAATATAGCACACGCATGAGATAAACTCAGCTCATAAGATAAATATGCTCTTTTTTATTTAACACAGAATGTCAGTACTGACAAGTGTGTTTAGAAGCATGCGTTTCATTTGGAACTGTGCACTGTAGAGCGGTGAGGGAAGAAAGAAGATGATATGCTCCCTATATACAACGCAGAGCTTTAGGCTGCAGATGCTGATATGAAAAGTCCACTGAAATGTGATATAGAGAATGCAACCTCTAAACCTATCCAGGGAGGGTCAGATTTCAAAGTTGTGCTGACGCTGTGATTGTAAACTTATTGAAAAAACCTGACTGTTGACTTAGTGGAGTATAAAGTTTGTGTTCAGAGCAGTGATGTGGGATACTACTGATTATTTTTCCAATCCAATACCAAGAAAAATTCAAGCCAGTATTGGCAATACTGATCCAATAGTGATACTCCATACAAAAACTTGATGTGTTTGGAAAAACACTTTTAAAGAAGCTTACATTAAGGGGAAAGGAATTGATGGTTGATTTTTTTTTTTTTTTAGAACGCTTTGTAACTCAAATTGAAATTACCAGTAAAATGCATAAGTTAACATATAAACTTTTTGTTTTGATATGTAAATGCCACAAAAAATGTATGTTTGTCAACACCGACATATGAAAATATTCAGGTAACCATCAGTCTGTTATTATATTTTTGAGCTGTATTTTTATTTTGACAATGGCTTCAATTGTCACCACCTGCAGCTCATCATCCTGCTCGTTATCCGAATCATCACCCGGCTATTTAGGGACAAGCAAGAGCTCCAGTCTTTGCCAGATTGTCTCTCTTTACTGTGTGGTAATCAGGACAGCCTTAGTAATTCTCTTGTACCTCGTTGCATATAACCTGACCTTGTTATCTCTACTCTTCAGCACCTTGATAGTCTTTCCTTGGAACTAACAAACAACCCTGGATTTGGATTTCCCTTTTTGCCCACTCATTGCCTACAGTTTGTGCTTCCCTGCTCACCCTGCCTGCCACCCAACTAATGCACCTGTTACGACCCCAGGTCCACAGCCTGTGGTCGTAATTATGGAAGTGTTGCTGCCTGGTTGCGTCTTGGCGATTGGAGGCAGTTCCAGCAGGAGACGCCCCTCCCTCTGCATCTTGGTAGTGATTCGCCACCGCTTGATTAGGCTCCATCTACACTGTGCCAGCTGGATGATGACGCTGTTCCCGCCTTCCTCTTCGACAGCCAATCCGAACAGTAACCAGGGATTTCAAAAAGGAGGAAGCACCTGCAATCGGGGCAGCTGTGTTCCATCAGGCCCACAGTTTGCCAGGCTGGGTTTTGAGAGTAGATGCTGGACTTTGTGTGTTAGAACACCCGTGTGGTTTTGTGAGCTGAATTCCTGTCCTTTTGATTGTGTGGACTATTGTGCCTTTTGAGTTAGTATTGAGTAGAGATGCTCTCACCTTTTGTGAGTAGCTTTTTGAGTTGTTGCTTTAAACTTTAAGTTTGTTTGGGATATTTTGGTTAAGTTTCCTTTCTGTAAGTATTGGTGGTAATTAACTGTTAAAACTGTAAGTTAAGGACACCTTTTGTTTATTAGATCTGTTTTATTTGTAGCCAGAAAATATAACCTAGCATAGGACATCATTTGTTGAATATTATTTGTTGTATTGATTAGAACCTGGGCTTGTTAATAAAATTATTTATTTAAGCTCTGTCCGGCCTCGTTTTTGTTAGCTACCCAAACATCATAGATTTTGAAAGAGGGTCATAACACACCGCAACTGGAGACCATTCCCTGGCTTTACCCCTCCACCATCATACCACCACTGGATCATAGTAAGCCGCTGCCCTTGCTGTCATTTCGCAAAATCTCTTACCAGATCCACGCTAACCCTCTGTCCTCTCTTAGGAAGAGTTTCCTGGACCGGGACCAAGCCACCTACATCTTTTGTTAATAAACATTGTTCATTTCCTCCCACAACTCTGTGTGTTTTGCATTTGGGTTCTCTTCCGTACAACGGTCCCTGACCATGACAATATAACTAGGGCTTGGCATATCAGTTTGTATAGCTTATTTGCGCTATTGACTTTATTTTTCTCAAACAATTCTGTGTGATAAAAGACTATTTTTTTTTTTTTTTGTGATTTTATTTTATATAATTTGCAAACCATTTTTTTTTTAGTTCTGCCATTCATTTTGTTGATTTAAAAAAAACAAAAAAAACAAGCCTTACATATCACTTCAAGCTGAACTCAAAGATATTTATTGTAGAATGTATTTCACAACCATATTTAATACTGTGCATAACAAAACAGGATGCAATAGTCTTAGAACGAGGGGAACACCTCTTGTTTGAACATCACAAAAAAAAACTGAACCCAGCAGGCATGAAAATAACTTTCCCAAAATTCATTATCAGAGCTCCACAATTTTTCTTTCTATACCTGAATAGTTGTTTTAGTACCTTAAAGTACCTACCTGAAGCTTCAAATGACTCCAGTAGTGATGTCTGTCTCAGCCTTGCAGCACCTCTCTTTCCTCTCCTGTTTCTCATCATAATTTCATTATATTCTGAGTGTTATGATTTACTCTCAGATGTTTAAGGAAGTTTGTGGTGTTGCTACATCACCTCTATGCCTTCCTTCACACATCATACAGCACACCAATACTGTTTAGCTCAACACATGACTGTCATGGACTGACTGAGTACTAAGTGAGTAATCCACATGTTGCTGTGCTGTTACACAATGCCTTATTTCACATACGGCAGGTGGAATAAAAAGTTGTTTCTACCAACTGGGTATATTTAGGCAAGACCCTGATATTATAATTACTTTCCACTGTATTTGAGTTCACAATAATAATTGTGATACTAAAATATTGATATTGAATCGTGGAAATTAATTCCAGAACATAAAAAGCTGGTACCAGAGGTATGGATATATGAGATTGGGAAACACAGTAAATGTAATTAATTTTAAATATTGTTTTAAAAGTATGTTCTTCTTTTGGCAGTTCTCTGTCTTTCCACTAGTCATCCTGAAATCCAGTAATCTTGGTAGCAAATAGATATAAAGACATAAAGCATTGATCACATTCCTCCACCTCAGATCTCTCCTTTTCATGCTATTAAACCATCAAAAACAGTTTCAGTTTAGTGGCACCAGGACATACATATCTTTCACATCCTGTAAGGGGGGAATTATAGGGAATTTCACTCATTAAGTTATCTTTTATCACTTGTTTTGACTGGCATTAGTATGTGGGTTTCTTGATTTGGATGAGGGCAGCATTTATTCAGACTTGACAGAATCCATCATGGCTGCCAGTGGCACAGGAAATGCTACCCAGAGAGTTAGTCAATACTTAAGTTAATACTTATTTCCGATAAGACAAAAATATAAACTTTTGAAACAAATGAACACTAACAAAAACATTAACAAAAAGACTAGAATTACCAGGATTTTCAGTTTCTCCTGCAGCCCCTCCCCTCCCTCTACCATAGTCAATCACCCCACTTACTGACCCAATGTTTTTTAAATGAGGTAAGGCAAATTTATGGTCGCACGGCGTCTGCATAACCAGACTATGCTCAGCGTAGCTCCGCAGAGGCGCAACGCGCAACTCTTCCAGACTTGACATGCACCCCTGCTACACAGACGGTTATGCAGAGGTACTCCCGTGTGCTTGGTCAGTTTGGGATCACATGTTGCTGGTTATTTGGATCTTCTCCCTGAATTTGGTGGTAACCACCGTTTTTAAAAACAATGAGTGGATCAAGTTGATGAAAGGCTGATCAAATTATTTCTTATTTTTCTTCCACAAGCTAATAAAGACACTGAACCATACTGGACGCCATTGTTGTTTTAAAAACAGAAAATACCTACCAAACTGAGGTGAACCATCAAAAGAACTCCGACCTGGTGAGTTTACTGGCTGATACCACCCCTGCTGCTACCTTCAGGTTAGGAGGAGAAACTGCAACACAACACCAAAATGACCTGCGCCCCCCTACGCTCAAGTGCGAGAGCAAACTCACCAGCTGACCACACACAAACGCCACGCGAGTATGAATCTGCCTGTAGTCTGCATGTTGCTCCTCCACCCAGATTATAAGTGCAAGAGGCATCTAACTTTCCCTTCAGTTCACTGACACTGCTTTTTTCTGAGGGAATGTCCTGGGGTTTGTTGAAGCTGCAACTTATTTTCTTCCTTAAGGGCCTTCTCTTGCAAAACCGTCTTCCGTAATTCCTCTGCAAGTTGAACCAAGAAAAGTTGCCTTTTTTCAGTGGACCCTGTACATGTTTTGTACAACACATGCACGTTCATTGCTGCCAGATAAAACATGTTGTAAAACACAGCGAATATGTCTTCAAAGTACTAACAGAAACTTCAAAATAAAACAGGAACCAAATCAACTACAAAAAAGAAGGGATAATAAGACGAGACAGAAGGAATTTCACAATAACAATAATTTCCCAAGATCTGTGTGCCTTGTCGGACTGGTTTTTGGCCTTTTTCGGGGCCTTAATTATGAGTTGATGGTAGTGAGAAAGTCAGAAAATTAATACAGCATTTGGAAAATAAGATAACAAGATTATCTTAAACTGCTTATATTAGAACATACAATAGAATTATACTTGATGTCAGTGTTACTGAGGTCATTTTATTTGAACCAGCTGTAGATTGATTGATTGTAAAATGAAGAACTTCAATCTCATCTGGACGTGATGATAGATCTATTGCTGCTGCTAGGTCTGAAACTGGGGACCATGTGGTTCATGATGTTGAACTTTGCCAACACTGATCGTGATGATTAAACAATGTTCTTTGTTTGTATAGTTATTTAGAGCGTTTAGAAATGTATGTATCCCATGATAACCTTTGCCAGATTAGGGTTCTAAATTCAGAAATTTCTTTTTTTTTATTTATTTTTTTTAAATCAAACTGCAACATATTAACTCTCTAAGCGCCAAAGTCGCAAAACTGCAACACCACATCATATCTATAGAACAAGAGCTTAAACCTGTTGCTATTTTCCACTGCTATAGCAAAAATATTATCAATCAGTTGTGCTATGTTTGTGTTGTGAATATTTTGTTTATGCTTTCTGAAGGTTTTTATTTTTAACAGTGATGAATATTATTGCTCGTAGATGTGAAGATTTCCTTCAGGACTGAAAGATTTGAGAGAATGGACTTTGATGCAGGATTTTACTTTTGAGACCGTTTGATGCTTAAGTTTCCATTTGTTCATTCCAGTGTTGTCCAGATAATAAAGCAGAAACATGTCAAAGAGAATGCAAAACTCTAATCGGTTAGTTTTCTTGACTGATACTGTATTCAACCAATCTTTTGCTGCCATCAAGAGATGTTGAACCTTTAGATGGCATTGAAACTTTTATGTATCACTACATGCTTCTGACTCATTTTGATGCCATAGTGAAGATTTATTTTTTACATCCCTGGAGGCACCATATATGGAAGCGATCATGTACCTTATTTCAATTTAAAATGGATTAAAAGAAATGCTTTTTCATTTTAAGAATATAGCTCCATTTTTTGACTCATAAGTAAAATGAATAATAAATAATGCAAACTGCATTTTAATTTTCTTCTCCAAGACTGCTTTTTTTGTAACTTAAAATGATAAAGTACATTTAAGATTTAATTTCCCAAACATGCCCCAGCAAATAGGTACCAAAATTAAATTTGAAATGTCAAATTTAAAAATTAAAATGCATTAGCAGAAAGGCTTTTTCATTTTAAGGTCAAAGGTGCAATATTTCACTCATAAATAAAATTAATAATAGATCATTCAAACTGCATTTTATTGTCAACTTCAAAACCACTCTTTTTATGACACAACTAAAAAGAAAGCACAAAGGACATTGCTTTTCGTTTTCATGTCTGCCCCGCAAACATGTTCAATTCAATTTGAATTCGCAACCCCAGGCGGCGCAGGACAGGGACGTCAGTGGCTGTTCTTCTTCTTCTGATTCTTCGGCCCATTTCTGACCGAGCTACGCATCTAATAAAAGGGTGGTGTGCATATCTGACACTGTAATATGAGAGAAGAGTAGAGCTTGAAAGTTATATTGGTACCACAGACTGTTAGAAACAGCGGGAAGAGCTCCATCATGTCCAAATCTATGCCAGAGCTGCATCATTGGAGCAAGATAGAAAAAAGAAAGAGAATGGGACAGAGCAAAAGACAAGACAAGAGTCAACATCAGACTGACTTTTACTCGCTGGAGAGAGTTTATTGGCTGCATGATGGTGTGGTGGTTAGCACCACAGCATCACAGCAAGAAGGTCGCTGGTTCGAACCTCGGCTGGGGGGAGGCCCGGACCTGGGGGGCGGTGGCCTTTCTGTGTGGAGTTTGTATGTTCTCCCTCTGCATGCGTGGGTTCTCTCCAGGTTGTCTGTTTTCCTGCCACCGTCCAAAGACATGTTAGGTTAATTGGTCACTCTAAATTCTCCTCAGGAGTGAGTGCTTGCGTGAATGGTTGTTTGTCCCTATCTGTGTTGGCCCTAGGATGGACTGGTAACCTGTCCAGGGTGTACCCTGCCTCTCACCTGATAAATGCTGGGATAGGCTCCAGCTTACCGCGACCCGTAATGGACTAAGTGGTACAGAGAATGAACTGGATGCAAGATGGATGGTGAATTAGCTGTAGTTAAGGGGTGCATCGGTGAAAAACGTTGCTGAAGTTGAGCAGAAGGGCTTTAATATTATTGAAATTATTGTGGCAATAGTGGCACAAACCATCACAAACAGCATAAACTACTTGAACCACTTAAAGTAACACTATGTAATTGTGGTTCTGTGACAAATTGAAATATTTGATTTTAAAATGTGAGACAAGTTACTTCATTAGGTCATTTTTTTTTTTTTTTTTTTTTTTGTAGACATTGTCATCACTTTGTTCCCAACATGTTCATAATAAACTTATTTGGACATAACCTCCTGTTCAGTCTTCTCCTGGGGTCCAACAGCTCAGCTTTGTGTTACAGAAAGAACTTGAACAGTTTGCTTGTCTGATATTGCTAGGCATTTAAAAGGCTTCATACAGGCATCCCCAAATTCACTAGTCTGTGAGTCATACCATTTATTTGAAAACATGAGTTTCAGCTTTTTATTGCTGGTCAGAGAATATAAATTGGTCGTTTAGTCAAAATTATCCACATCTTTTCCCATGTTTTTTTTTTACATTATTGAATCAGTGAAGACTTCTCATCTATCGCCAAGGACAACATTAAAAGTCAGAGCACTTTAATATTCCAGTACCTGGATGCTGACTGACTTGTATGTAGCACAGAAGGAAAGAATATCCCACAAAGGCACACTACTAAGAAAGGTGAGAATTCAGTCACGACTGCCAGAAAGTTAAATCACACTAGATAACACTGGCACTGTCATGAAAACATGAGGAAGCATAGCAGAACTAAGACAGTATCAACAAAAATCATAAACATTTTCTACCATTTATGGATTAGATTTTTGATTGTGAACAGTATATGCACCTTTTAGATTGTGCTATCAAAACTGAATTTGTAATTCTCCCCTCTTTCCTTCAGACAGAGATTCTTTCTAAAAGTTTTGAGTTCTGAGTTATGAGAATTTTTGGCTGCCAAGTGTAGACCTTGTAGGCTCACCGCTGCGAGAACTTGGCAGTTCCAAATTGAAAATGCTCAGCCAAGAAAAACACCATACCACATGAAAACACTGCAGTAATGCTAGTTAATTCATGTAAAGCTATGCATCATTGTGGGTGCATGTCCTATTTTGTGCGGACATGTGATTTAAGAACTTCAAATGGTTTTGATTGACAGAAGAGTAGATGCAATGGTCTTGTTATTTCTGCTCAGTGTCAGCCAGTGGCATCATCGCAAAGAACATTTTGGAATCAATCACACAATCAATGTTTTCCATTCTGATAAAAAGGGACTGCCAAACAGGATGGATATTCTTCTAGAATAATTATCCTGAATACAGTCCTTATATATATATATATATATATGAACTGTATTCAGGATTGTTTTTTTTTGGGTTTGTTTGTTTTTTTAATCTCATGTCTCAGTGGAAAAAAGGCATGAAATTTACTGATAAAGGGCGCATATTCCTGACAGTGCATAGTCAGGGTTTCATCCTGTTAAAGCAACAAATAAAATAGGTTTATTCTTACAAAAACATCAGCTCTTTTACTTATAAAGGCTCTCACAATGTCAGAGAAAGCTCACACTTACTATCTCCATTACTGTTTTTACCATTGCCACATCCCAGGGCCATACTCTTTTTTCTTTTTTTCTTTTTCCTTTCTATCATTGAGGCTCAAGTCGCTGTGACATTGTCAGCTTTTTAACTATCATGACCTGCAAAGTGACCAGAATGTCTTGCAGTGAGAGCAATTCCCCCTTATATTTTGGATTTGACTGGCTTTTGGTTTTGTTAGCCTGTGCTTTTTCTAATCTACCCAAGACACGTGTGGTAGTGAAAAAGGAAATAACATTACATTCCCAGAGAAAATAACAAATGTCAGGCTGTGCAAGAGGAAACGCTACAAAAGAATTCAGCAGGACAGGCTTGTTGAAAGCAGCCTAGAGCCTGTGTGAGACGCAATGTAGTCAGTGGCTTAATGCAATGAAATAACCTTTGCTGTTGTTCTAGTGGTCTGTTGACCTTGAGAGTAGTGTGCTGCCAAACTGTGTTGAAAATGCTGGGGTCATTGTCTTTCCCAGGGATATGCCACAACCGCTTTCTTAGCTGTCAGACAAGATCGAGGTTCCATGTCACTTTAGGTCATTATGAATCATACATTAAGATGCAATGAGCCAGACAAACACTTTGTGTCCCTTTGCACACAAATTACCATAATACATGTTTACACACTTGTATAAATTTTAATGCATGAACAAAGACGAATTAATTTCTTTTGAAATTTATCATAAAACAAAAATTGATAGATAGATAGATAGATAGATAGATAGATAGATAGATAGATAGATAGAAATATATAAATACGTAGACAGATACACAGCTCCACATTTTCTCCTTCTATATCTGAATAGTGGTTAGTACCTACCTAAATAATAAAAGGACTTTCAGCACCTCTCCCTCCTCCCCTCCTTTGTCATGTAGTGTATTCTTGCACCCAAAAAAAGAACAGATGGGACACATCAAGAGTTTTGCTTTAATATTTTAGTTGATCCATTTATGCTGAGTATGTCCTAATCCTTCTTTTTTGTTCTTTATTGTTTTATAACATTGTTGATATGATCACTTATGGTTCACTCATCCTGTTGAAAGATTGATTAATGTTCCATTACAATGTGATTTATTTTAATGTTTAGCATCTTATAACTTGGTTACCAGTGGCAATTTGATACTCTTCACCAAAGGAATCTCTTGAAGTTTCAGCCCAGCCAAGTTGCACAGAGTCTGCTCATTGGCTGGATGAAGTAAGACACTTCCTTGTGGGCGTGGACTGCCTCTAAAAACTTAGAACACATAACTCAGAGACACACACTCTTTATCTTCACTTTTTACTCTTCGGTTTTTCTTGTCTTGCAATTCTTTAGTCTTTCCACACAGAGTTGAAGAAATGGAGCCAAAATGAAGATGGAAAAATGAAGGAACTAAGCTGAACCTGCATTTTAACATGCATGAAGATGCCAGCGTAGGCAGGATCAAAGACATGGTCAACCCCGAGATGCAGAGTCCATCTCTGCACATGCTCAATCTCCATTTTTGTTATGTCCTTTTTTCTTTTGTTAAAAATCCAGTAAGTTTCTTGTTTTTTTCTTTTTGTTTGTTTGTTTTTTTTTAGCATTTTTGTAACTAGTGCAACCAAGCCTGCACGCTGTTTCAGCTACAGCACCAGTTTACTGAGAGTTTTTCACTATTTGGTTCTCAAAGTTTGACTTTTTGATCTTTTGCTATCACTCTATGAGTAATGTGGCAGATACCTTTTACTATGCATCATCTGTTGATACCTTTGACCCAGCAGTGTCTCGGGACAAGACTGAATGAGAGGGAGGACCTGCAGATCCAAAACCATGTGATGGACCTTTGGCCTTCATGGGAGCTTTAGCAAGAACTCAAACACTGACAAGGCTCTGCACGCCAGAGTTGTTCAGCAGAAACGGTTGTAAGTGGATCGACCCAGTCCAAACATAACCAGCCAAGTACTACCGGTCTCTTCTCTACTTAACCAGAAGTATGGTTGGTCATCTTACAGAATTGGCCATAGTAAACTATTTTGGCCTTTTCCAGTAATTGAGTTAGGGTTCTGTATTAAACAGACGATGCCATTTAGCTCCATAGGTTTCAGAAATCCTTTCAGCCTCCTTTTTCAGATTAGTTTAATTAACGCCATAGGTTAATTAACTTCTGTTTTCATTTTGCTCCACATCTTACCATAAGAGTCTGGTTTGAACATCACACTTGCATATTTCCTTCATATTTGATTTGCTTACCACTTATCTCTTGTAAATATTTCTTTGATATTTTGCAGTTGTTAATAAATATTCACATTTAATTAACTAGTCATTGTATTTATTTCCTCTGAATCATGTCTTGGTCACTTCAAACAAAGAACTTATGTAATTAGGGTCTTGAGACTGATTTGATTGGAGTAAGTGGAATTTATTTATTTAATTAAGTACTCTAATACTTTAATGGTTTTCCATGTTTCCATTAAGAGAGAAAGCTTGGTGATGCACCAAGGTTTCCAAAAATTAACAGTAATAATTAATATTTTATATTGGTTATTAAACTTAATATTTTATCTAAACATTATTAATATTAATGATGCTAGATCACTACACTCTTAATGATTTCTTTATATTCTCTGTTATGATTGACTAGTGTTTAATGGAGGTTTGTTGTTTTGCTTCAACACTTCTGCGTCTTCCCACACATATCATACAGCACCATTGCCGTTCAGCTCCACACATGATGGGCATCAACTGAGTACTGAGGGAGTAAGAGGCATGCTTCTGTGCCTCTATGCTTTCCTTTAATTTACATAATGACAACTGCAGGCGGAAAAAAAAGCAGTTTCTACCATCTGAGCATAATTTAGACACCTTGATGTTATATTTACTTTCCAATGTATTCCAGTTCATGCTAATATATCCCTCAATTTTTTTCTTACTCTTTATTAAATATTTGTATTTACATATTTCCTTAGTTATTCAAAAATGCAAGATATCTTCTGGATGGCATCCACAAGGTGTTGGACTATCTGTGCAGCCTCTGTAGGGTCCAAGTATCATCTCATGCAACCAGTAGTGACACTGAGCTTACATCCAAATGCAAAACTAGTGACCTCCACTAGTGGTGGCCTCTACCTAAAACCTGTTTTGAGGCTGGTCTCATTGTTTGTCCTGTACATCTGCTGTTCATTTCATTAACACCAAGTAACCGAGACTGATTAACAACTCCTCTAATACTTAAGTGACCAGAGCAATAACCCAGAGGTTTAACTGATTTGATGCTAAACTGATTAAAAAGTGCCCCTTTAATTTTTCTGAGCACTGTTAGCCACATGATCAAGCTGGAGTTGTAGGTGTGCCTAGGAATTTACAATTAAACATGCCCCAAGTATTAAATCTAATAGTGTTTGGCCTGCTAAAGTAAAGTGATTATTTCAAATAAATCATAATTAGGTAATCTTGTTTTAAATCGTACTTAAAGGAATGGGTCATTTTTGAGCCATGTTGTTCCTTAAAGGGATCAACATCCAGTATGTTGAACATTAAACAGTCAAGATGGTTAATTTGTTAATTAATGCACATTAACAGAATTTGATTATACACAAAAACAGATGGTAGACTTCATTATTGGGTTTTTCTTAGACTGCAGGGCACGTTTTAGCAGAAATTCTGATGAAAAAAAAAATGTTATTCCTTTTTTTTACATTTTTCTGGATAACATAAGTCAAACACCAGATTGTGTGTATATTTCAGCAAACTAATTTCAATCACAGTGGCAGTTTAGAAGGGGATGATTTCCCTGTGTAGGATTTTGGATCATATTTTAATGTAAATTCAAACTGAAAGGAGATAAAATGGTGAAAGAGATCTTCACAAAGACAAATTAGTCACCATTCCTGAAATGTGCAACTTCTTGACCCAGATATGCCCCCAACTTTAAATGTAGTCTTTAAACCTGCCTCAGTAATACTTATTAGTATTGCAGGCAAATGGTTCATCTACATACATGTCAAACAATGGCCCTGGACAGGCTCATTTATTTGGCACTATTTTCTATAGAGATTGACTACTTCTGGACTATTTATTCTGAGATAGGCATCAGCTACTTGCCACACTAAAACCCTGATACCACCCTTTTAGAAATATGTGGAGAAAGCAACAAAGAGGACAATTTGTCACTGTCTTCTAGAAGAAAATAAAAAAGACAAGAGTAGGGAGGTAGATATAAAGGCAAAAAATAAATAAGAGAAAATGAAGGAAGAAATATCACTGTATTGGAGAAATTAAAAAAAAAAAAAAGCACAGAGATTAAAGTACTTATACTACGAGGTCCAACAAAAGCATGAGAGATTGAGGGGGACTGGAATAATCTTATAAAAGGCAAACATTGTATAAAATAATTACCTTTGATTGTATCTTTGTGGTGATATTAATATATTAAAGAGAAGTGCATAAGCTTTTGAGTCTACCAAAATCTCCCCAAATAAAAGAAATGCTCAAGGCAAACTTGATTTAGCAGCTAGTCTCTTTAAAAGCTACAAACACTCCTTCTTAAATTTAATCTGCTCATCAGAAGCTTAGTCAAGTAAATCAACGTGAGGTTTTGTTCACCTATTGTTGCCATGGTTGTGCTTGAAGGTTCCAACAGTACATTATATACTTACTCAGAGAGTAACATGCCAAACTGATTTAAGGATGTTATGGTCAAAATCTTGACCCAAGAAAGGAATGCCTTTCCTGACACTATGTCACTGCTAGACATGAAGCTTTTAAGAAATGCAGTTTAACATTTGTGGAGTTTGGATCTGACAGTTTAGGTCTGTGTGTTTTTGGTTCTGATAGGTTACTATCAGAGGTGGGTAGTAATGAAGGACATTTACTCCTTTTCATTTATTTGAGTAATATTTTGGGGGAAAAAAGTCATTTTATCCTGTGTTTTATGATCTATTTTGTGTTCTGTTTCTTTTGGTTAGTCTTTATTGTTGGTTTAAAGCCCTCATGTTGTGGTTCAGTTCATATTTTGGTTAATCTTGCTTCATGCTTTATATAGTAAAGATTTCCTCCTTGTTCCTTCTGTTGCCTTTACTTTCTGTTTTTGAGTCACACCAGGTTCTCGGTAACTGTTTGCCACACCCTTGTTTGTAATTATTTCTCTCAGTATTTTCCAGGCTTCCACTTATTCAGATTGCCAACACATTGTTTAGTTTAGCCTCATTCTCAGTCATAAGTCTTGTCTCGAACTCTAGTAGTGACTTTGTGTATTTCATGTCTTCCTGCTACTGTAGCAATTTGAGTATGTTCAAAAATAAAAACTTTATCTGCCATATCAGCCCAATTCCTGTCCTTGAGCCTGCATTTGGGTCCTCTTCAACCTTTCTTTGTGACAAAGACTTTTTCAACACACAATCACATTGGCAAAAGCAACTTAGAAGGGTCATGAATCAAAGAATGGCAAAGCATGCATCACATTGCTACATGTGGATTCAATGTCCTTTAAAGTACGATAAGAGAAAATAGAGAAATGGAGGAAGGAAGGCTTTAAGCTTTTATTTGAATGCAGTGATTGTCTGGACTGGGAGATTATTCCAGATCTGTTTTGGACTTCAGCAAAATGCTGCCATACTGTGTTTACTTTTTGCCCTTTGGATAGAAAGTAGGCCAGCCCAGATAACCTAAAGAACCTAGAAGGTTCACATGTTCACATATTTGAGAAATTAATTTATTTTGGTCCAGAATCATGAAAGTTTTTTTAAATAAATTATTTGAGTGACTGGTAAGCAGTGTAAAGGTTTAAGCTGATGTGACATAGTTGTGTTTTCCAGTTTTCATTTGACAGTGGGAGCAACATTCTTATATTGGAGCTTTTTTGTTAAAATTTTTATGTATTTTTCAGATTTTTACCTTATTCGTATTAGTAATTCAGCTATTTGATCTATGAGGAATTACAGATAAAATTTTAATTATTTTTTAAACCTTGTAAGTTAAAGTGATTTGATAGGGCTGACTAAGTTAACTGTACTCTACTGTAGAACATGACCATTATGACCACCTGCACCATGTTTCTTTCTCTGGAGAAGATATGTCAAAAACTCCCACCCAGTTTGACACACAGGTGCAACAGCACTAAGCTCCTAAAATATTCAAACGCAGATTTTGGTGATGTCATCATTAATTTTTTATGGCGCTACTGTCACAATCCATGGTTGTGATTTGTGAGATGGAATTGTATATCACATCCTTATCCGGTTGTGTTATGAAGAACACCAACCATGTGAAATAACAGGATAAATCCAGAGTGAAAGGGAAGTCAAAAAAAAAAAAAAAAAAGTACAGCATTGATTCTCTCACAGGCTAGTTTCTGCTATCCACCTATACATTGTTGATTTAAGGCAAAATTCAGTGTGAAGGGGAAATGGTGGATGGTACATTAAGATGTAGAAAGTGGATGCAAGACATGGTAAAGTGAACATGATGACATATGCAAGACTTTCAAGGTAAACATCTCCACATAGGGTGAATGACAGATTTCCTCAGGGAATAAAATTATGACAATTGTAGAATTTTGGTGAGTGACTTACTGTGAAAACTGCGACATTTTGTGCTGCTGACTAATAACTCAACTCCTGTCTAGAGGTCAAGTTGACTGCTCTTTTTTTCTTTTCTTTTTTTTTTTTTGTGGTGGCTTAATGGCTGCAGTTTACTAAGTTTTGGATTAGATTAGAAAGAAGCACCAACTTTAAGTATTGGTTTTCCAGACTACTTAAAACTGTGTAAAGGACTCATTGCATATTTTATGAAATGTTTTCTGGTTTATAGGCAGTGTTAATACAATGAATCTGTATCTTAAGTGCCACTGTGTCCTGCACATCTGATTATCTGTTCTGTCCTACTGTGTTTCACCTTTCGTCAGCAGCACGCATGTTTTGATAAGCTCTCCTCTTACCTCGTCTCTGCTAGATTGTCTTGCTTGCATTGTGTACAGTGTCCTGTTTCTTATACTGACTTTCTGTGTATTGGTTTTAGCTGCCTTTTTGACTCCAAGCTTAAGGCCTCTGGACCTCTTACATGTTCCCCTGTATACATGCGTTTCTGCCGGGTACTCTGACGTCTTTCCATACATGTTAGATTAATTGGTAACTCTAAATTTTACATTAGCAGCAAGTGTGAGCATGCTGCTTGTGTCAGTGACCTGTGTTGGACTGTTAAACTGTCTAGGGTGTACTCGGCCTCTTACCTGATAGCAGAAGGCAGAAACTCCATCAATGTTTCTAAATTTTAAGGACAAGTTCATCTTTTTTCAGCTCCCCTAAAGAGCAATCTTGGATCACTGGATGTAGTTTGTTTATTTTTACCAGCAATGTAGTATTTACATTAATATGCAACACTTTACAGATGACTTTCATGAACAAGGTCCAGTACAACTCTAGCTTCACAGAGAGACTGAAGCTTAAAGTTGAGTCTATTCCAGCTCTAAAATTGCATGAGTGTCACTTACACTCTCCTGAAGCAGCAAGTCAAAGCGTTCCAGATGCCTGTGTTGTTTTGGCATCAAGAATAAGATAGAAAGAAGGCTATATGCATACCGGTATGCTTACACCATCATAACCCTTTCTAGATCTTTCTAGATTATTTGGAAGCATGCACTAAGTACCCCTTGTTATTCTTTTTAGAATGTTTGCTTGAATTTTTACTTAACCTGTGTGTGAGCAGTCATATTAAACACAACAGATGTAACTAAAACAATTAATCCAAACAGGTTTTCAAGCAGAGGAAGCTTTAGATTTAAAGACCTGCATTAAAAAGCTATAAAAATAATTGTGACAGTTTTTTTTTTTAAGTCTCAGATCTGATGTGGATTTTTGGTGTTACATGTACATCAAAGAACACCCAGAAATTATCTGTAAGATTAACATCAGGCGTGATAGCATTTGAAGTGTCAATATGTTTAGAAATGACTTCTCCCTATCTTTCTCCCTATAGTACATCTGAAAATTATTACAAAAAACACTGAAAAGACTATTTCATGTAGAATTCACTCATGACCAAATGATTTTCATCAAAGGCAGGCTCGCATCCAACAACACATGAAGACCTTCCAACCTCCACAAATTATTCATCAACACATAAAAACAAAACCATCATAGACACATTAGATGCAGAAAGAAAAAACATTTGATTGAATAACCTGGTAATATTACATATCCATGCAACAAATATTGGCTCATGGAAGGGCAACGTAAGTGTAATTTTACAGCATTAAAGCTAATCCCCTAGTAGTAAATGGTAGTTTGAGCCCATACTCAGATAGAAGACATGTTTGGGGTGAATTCTGGGCTTATTATAACTTATAGCTCATTTACAGCTCTGCCAGGTGTTTGGGCGAGAAGTGGGCCAGATGTCAGTTGCGAGCCTTACTTAGATTATGGTAAGTCTCCTGTGGGCCACATGTGGTTCAGATGCCAGTTGATGGCCTGAACATGGATTAAGGCAAGTATTTTGTGGTCCAGAAGTGGTCCTAAAATGGGCAGCCTGCCTTTTGGCAATTTCCTTGTGGGTCAAATGTGGTGGTTATGTGGCTGAGTTTTGGCAGTCACACTCACATTTAGTCAATGTTGTTAAGTCAAGGCTAAATTTGGGCCAAACATTTTGTTGCTATCTGGATAACTTCTCATATAAATCTAACCTAAAAGTATTGTATTTGTACTCTAAATAGTTTTCTTCTCTGTTTATTATGTACTAATAGTAATAAAAAAATGAATAAATAAATAATAAAGACTCTCATTGTTGCTCCAATGAGTCCCTCCTGAACATGTTTGGAAGATTTCCAGGAAGTGCAAGGTTCACGGTTTTTTTTATACCCCGGGGATAGATTTGTTTTGCACTAACAATTGTAGCATTTGGGATTCCCTAACAAAACAAAAAAATACATTGAACCTGACAAGACAGGTATTTGATCCAGTGACAAAAACAAAAAGTGCTCAGGTTTCCATTATAAATTGATACAACAGCAAGGACAAGTAAAATGAGCTCAAACTCGATAAAAATAAATTAAAAAACACAATATAATAACAACGATAGGAAAATAAAAAAATCTCTGGGATAAAGACCATAAAAAGAAGATAGAATTTAAGAGTCTCGATGATAGAGCTAAAAATAAGATGAATAAACACACGCACACACACAAAAAAAAAAAAGTGTTCTTATAACACTTTGTCCTGTACCTTGGAGCTAAAAAAAACTGTCTGGAGGGAAGAAGTTCAAATTCACTCTGTAGAGGATGGGATTCATTATTAAGAATGGATAAAACCATCCTCTGTACCTGTTTAGTCTGTGACTCACCTATCAGGTGAGTGCATCATCTCACTATTTGGTTCAATAAGTTTTTTTGTGTAAGAAAGGTCTGACCGAACCGTACCACCAAGCAAAAAGATCTGACTCAAAAAACAGAACAATAAAGGAAAGTCAAGGTCATTTGGTCAGTGTGATAATGCACCAGTTTTCTAAGGCACAGGCGCTGATGGCCTTTTTTGCAGACAGATCTAGAGAGAGTTTTGATCAAAGTTCAATTTTTCGATAATTATGGTCCCAAGACATTTATATGATTGGACTTTTTCTATTTTCTGAAAACAACATTTGTGAATGAAGCTCAGGCTGGTTTTAGCCCAATGAGTCCTTCTGGAAATTGGCAGATTCAAGATTAAAGAATCTAAAGATATCCAGAGAAGGTACAGCTCCAGGTTGCAGCCACGTCAACATGAATTTTCAGGTGTGGATGTCATGCCCTCTTTTGCTCCCTCTGCTCTGTAGATGGTAGCCTCTCTCTCTCTCTCTCTCTCTCTCTCTCTTTCTCTGTCTCTCTCTCTCTTTGCTTGCTCGCTCGCTCTTTGACTGAGTGTGTGAGAGAGAGATCCTAATTGCAGGATTGAAGACAGCCATGCAAGACGCTTGGCCACCAGCTGTTCTTCATCCCACTGCCACTATAAGTGGCCTAGTGAAACCGCAACTCTCTGCCAGATCGTTGACTTCATTAAGCATTTTAACACAGCCTGGCTCCTGCATCCTTCTTCAAATCATTGCTTGATCTGAATTTATCCTGGGTTGCTGGTTGATATGTGATCCTCATTATATCGGAGTTTGCTGGTAACCAATAAATCTTATTCTACTGGCACACCTGCACGTTTTATACACATCAGCTGCACTGGTACACTAGAGAAATGATCAAATGCTCATTCTAAAGTCTGACAAAAACAAGCTTTTGCCTTGTCCCACCTACTCAACGTGTAAAGTGCCAACTTTTCTAAATGGAAGAAAATACAGCCTCAAACAAGCTCAAAGACTCACTTGTACTGTGTGGCAAACTTTTAACTTTAGAAGTGCAAATGATGACTCATTGAGTTTTTCTTTTTTTTCTTTTTTTCTTTTTAACTTTGCTGCTGAGACCTCTTTTAGTTCTACAAACCCAGTTAGTTGCTCTTATACAAGCTAGATTAATTACCAACAAGCAGCAGTGGAACAAGTCAGCGCTGGGACCCAATGCAAGACGGACCTTTCCATCACAATGTCAGCTTCACACCAGTTCTTCAGTTCTCTCTGGCTTTATCTCCAAAACATCTAACATGTGCTGTCCCTCTGATGCACTCATTCCTGATCCTATCCATCCCGTCACTCCTAAAGAGAACCTCAACATTTTAGTCTCTGCAACCTCAAGCTCTGCCTCCTGTCTTTTCTTCAGTGCTACTGTCTCTAAACCATACACCGTCGCTGGCCTCACCACAGTCCTATACACCTTTTCTTTCATTCTAGCTGATACTCTTTTATCTCACAGCACATCTGACAATTTTCTTCACCTGTTCCAACTTGATTTACTCACTTCTTCACTTCTTTTCCACACTCTCTATTGGTCTGATCCTCCACCTTTTTTCATCTCTACTCCCTGTAACTTCCTTCGGCAAGCCTTCATTCCTCTCCTTTCCAGGGCATACCTCCATCTGCTCCAGCTTTTCCTCCACCTGCTCCCTGCTCTCACTACAGATCGCAATGTCATCTACAAACATCATAGTCCATGGAGATTCCTGTCTAACCTCATCTGTCAGTCTGTCCACCACCAAAGCAAACAAGAAGGGGCTCAGAGCTGATCCTTGATGCAGTCCCACCTCCACCCTGAACTCCTCTGTCGTACCAACAGCACACTTCACCACTGTCTTACAGCTCTCATACATGTCCTGTACCACTCTCATATACTTCTCTGCCACTCCAGACTTTCTCATACAGTACCACAGCTCTTTTCTTGGTACCCTGTCATATGCTTTCTCTAAATCCACAAAGATACAATGTAGCTCCCTCTGACCTTCTCTGTACCTCTCTATCAACAACCTCAAAGCAAATATTGCATATGTAGTACTCTTTCTTGGGATAAAACCATACTGCTGCTCGCAAATGCTTACTTCTGTGCTCAGTCTAGCTTCCACTACTCTTTCCCAGAACTTCAATGTATGGCTCATCAACTTTATTTCTCTGTAGCTGCCACAACTCTGCACATCTCCCTTGTTCTTAAAAATTGGCACATCACACTTCTCTTCCATTCCTTAAGGCATCTTCTCACTCTCTAAGCTCTTGATGAACCACCTAGTCAAAAACTCTATCGTTACCTCATCTAGACAACTTCATACCTCCACACTTATATCATCATAACCAACTGCCTTTCCATTCTTCATCTGTTTCAATGTCCTCCTAACTACATCCTAACTAATCTTTGCTACTTCCTGGCCCACAACAGTCACCTCTTCTACTTTTCATTCTCTCTCATTTTCCTCATTCATCAACTCTTCAAAGTACTCTTTTCAGCTTCCTATCACACTTCCAGCATCTGTCAGTACATTACCAACTCTATAATTTCCATCCCTATCTCTCTGCCTTGCCAACCTGTACAAGTCATTCTCTCCCTCCGTATTGTCCAACCAAGCATACAAACCATGCTCCTAAGCTTCTACCCTTTCTACCTTTCTACCTGGTCTCCTGAACACACAGTATATCCACCATTGTTCTATCCACTGCCACTACGTCACACCACAGACTGTCCAGGGACTGACCGATATTCTGATCCAGGTCTGGGAGGAGATCCCTCAGGAGAACATCTGTCATCTCATCAGAAGCATGCCCTGACATTGTAGAACAAGTCATTTTATTCATTATTCCACAGCAGGCAGAATGCTTCTCGTCGTTGCATAACACATGGTAGATATTTAAAATGGGCTGGTTTCAGAGATGAGGCTTAGATTAAGCCAGGACCTTAATTTATCTTAGTTAAGACAGAACATTTAAGTCACCTTTCTCAGTTTAAAGTTTGTTTTAGTTAGTCCAATGCAATGTAGTGCTAGATTAATTTAAATAAACCTGCCAATAATTAAAAAAAATTAGGAACAGATGTTATTTAAACAAATTGTATCAAACTGTGTAATTATTGGAAAAAAAAAAAAAAAACTGCAAGTGAGAAAAAAAAAATGTTGGGCATAAATTTGGCGTGAACTGTGCAACAAATTCAGGCAAGTCACTAATAATCTATTCTACTGTTACGACCCCTTTCGTCTAGGGGTATGAAGGGGTCGAGCACAAGAGCGGAACCACGGAAGTAAAACAAAGTAGTACAATTTATTGACATATAATCACACATAAACGGGTTCCAAAATAGGGTTCCAAGATAGGGTTCCAGACTTCGATTGCCCCAAAAAATAAACTTCAACAAGTTACAAAGAAAAGCTCACGTAAACATAAACCAGAATTAACCAACAAAGCAGAGAAGATAACTAAGGGAGTCCCAAAACAACGGCTCAACGCCCACACTGGTGGAATCAGTATAAACCACAACAGAAAAGCAGATCACCTCACTCAGGGATTGCAAGGTCTTAACAAACAAATTCACAAGCTTATCTTTAACACTATAACCAAATCGCAAGTCCACACAGGATATCAGAACACATACAAGTCTCCCAAACAGGCAGTCAGCGTCCACTGCCCACTGCTGCCCCGAATGACGGGTGATCGGCGCTTTTGAGGCAGCTCCAGCCCTCTGATTGGATGGGGGGATCCCGGAACTGGAGTAGGTGGTAGCCAATCAGCACGCCGGAGAGGAGGAGTCCTGAGGAGATCTCCATAGTCAGGCAATCTGGCAATCATTCTATTAGTCCACAGGCTGAAGGGCCTGCGGGCCGTAACACTCCCCCCCCCCAAGAACATGGCTCTCTAGGGGCATGTTCCAGACGCCCCCTTTAGCCTATAAGGACAACAGATTTAGTACACAAACACACACACACAATAACCCACAGTATGTGACACACTGAAAGTAGGACCACCCTTAGAGTCTGGATAGGGCGTCCACAAAAATATTGAGGGTGCCCTTCCTGTGCTCTATCTCCAATGGGAATTCCTGTACAACCAGAGCCCACCGCATTAGTCTCTGATTTTTATTGTACATTTGAGATAGAAAGGTCAGTGGATTGTGATGGGTGATTACCCGGATCGGCAAAGGGGAAGATCCCACGTAAACCTCAAAGTGCTAAATTGCTAACAGCAGGGACAGCGTTTCTTTCTCAATGGTGGAATAGTTAAGCTGGTGATGGTTGAACTTCCTGGACTAGTAACTGACGGGGTGATCAATCCCGTCCTCTCCAGTCTGCAGGAGAACGGCGCCCGCTTTCCAGTATGAATGGGCGGTCCAGCTTTGGTGCAGCCAAAACCGGAGCATGCACCAGGAGGGACTTAACACTGTCAAAAGCGTGCTGACACTCAGGAGTCCATTTAAACTCATTTTTTGGGCTCATCAGAGTGGTCATGGGTTCTGTCACAGTGGCGTAGTTCCGGCAATAGTCCGATAATATCCTGTCAGACCTAGAAATCTCCGTAACTCTTTTCGGTTGAGCGGCACTGGATAGGTTGCCATGGCAGCAGTCTTGGCTTCTATCGGTCGCACGGTTCCTTGGCCTACTTGTCTTCCCAAATATGTTATGGAGGCTTTTCCAAAGTCACACTTCGCCAAATTCAGAGTTAAGTTGGCATTTGCCAGCCGTGTGAACACGTCTCGTAACACAGCTATGTGTTTTTCCTAAGTCTCCGTGTATACAACTATGTCATCTAAGTATGCGCTACAGTTTGGAACATCTCCTAATAAAGTGGTAACCAATCTCTGGAAGGTTGCAGGAGCATTACACATTCCGAATGCCATCACCGTGTATTGGAGGAAGGTATCCGGAGTTACAAAAGCAGAAATTTCCGCCGCTCTGTCAGTGAGAGGGATCTGCCAATACCCCTTCAAAAGGTCCAGTTTACTTACGAACTTAGCGGCTCCTACAGCGTCTATGCAATCCTCTATTCGCAGCAACGGAAAAGCATCTGGCACGGTTACTGAATTCACTTTCCTATAATCAGTGATAAACCTGGGGGAGCCATCTGGCTTAATCTCCATAAGGCATGGGGAGCTCCAGGAGCTGCTGCTGGGTTTGGCTAATCCATGTTGTACCATGTATTCCGTTTCGCTTTTCATAAGGGCTCACTTTGTGGGATTCGCACGGTATGGATGTTGTTTAATGGGCTTTGCGTCTCTAACGTTGATGTCATGTGTCACTACTGCCGTTCGCATGGGAGTGTCACCGAATAATGACGGAAAGTCTGATATTAAGGTCAGTACATGTTCTTGGTGCTCCCTGGGTAGATGCTGTAACATCTCAGGGAGAGCCTTTAACATCTCTGAGTTAGTTAACCGTGGAACCAAAAGTGCCTCAGCGCGAGCGGCGAAACCTGTGCCACTCACCCCTTCTTTCTCACCTGGCAGAGTTGACACCGCCGCAATCTCCCGAGGAGTCGACTTAGTGGAGTAGTCAGCTGAACCAGGGTGACGGGGCACATACGCTTTTAGCATGTTAACATGGCTTACGCGAGTCTTCCGGGGAGGTAGGAAACACCGGTGATTTCCCCCTCCCTCCCCACAGACGTGTCATCTGGGGAAGACAAAACAAAGACTGAGTCAGAGAGATCCACATAAATTCAGCACAGAGTGTGTTAATTATTCCAAAAGTAAGATGTTTATTTTCTTCCTAAAGTAGTCCCTGGTGGTACTTTTTGCCATAAAAAAATAAATAAACAAAAAAATTATTTGGGGGAATTGAATTATTTATGTCTAACAGTACTCATTTTTTCTCTGAGGGAATTAATTTAAACTGGAAACAAGATGCAGAGTGAATATGTTCCTTTCCTGCAACATCATCACATCTCAGTATAAAGCCACAGATAATTCATGGAAAATTATTAAAAAAAATAATTCATGATCAAAAATTTTTCAGATATCTAAAAAAACATGACGTTAAAAAAAAAAAATGCAAACTGAATTAAATATTAAGTTTGAACAGAGAGCCATTAAGCAGAAAATAAACACTGACACAACTGTGATTAACTTTCATGATAGAAAATATAAGTAAAAATAATTTTTATTCAGATAGATATGTGTGTGTTTCAGTGACTACAAACTACATTTAAAACGACCCTTGGTTACCTCAGTCAGTCATGCAGTTTTTTTTTTGTACATAACAAATACAATCAAATCTAAAACAATAAAAAAAAGCAATACTTTCCATATCCGAATGCTGCTTTTCTAAGTGCTGCATTGGGTAAACATTTGAGTGCAGATCCTTCTTGGAAATTACTCAAGCAGAGAAATTAACTCTAAAGCGGGAGTGCCCAAATCCAGTCCTGGAGATCTACTGTCCTGCAACGTTCAGATGCTTCCCTTCTTCATTGTTTTCCTTTCGTTCCTGACTGTAGACGGGAGTACTTTACCCTAAACTCTCAATGAACAGCTTTAAGAGGAGAAATTTCTATGAACAGCAAAAAAATTAATATGTCAAATAGACTTCTGTTGATCAGAGGTGTAAAACCCATGGCCCAGGGTCCAAAACCAGTCCGCGAGAAGGGTCCACTCTGGCCTAGTGGGATGAATTTGGCAAGAAGACATAAACATAAATATTTTGAAATAAAAGTAAGTTTAAGTCCTAATTTGTCTATTTGGAGGTTGTATGTTCATATTACATTTAAAGGGCACTGGGATAATTTTATTAAATTTTCTAAAAGATTTTGAAGTGCGCTTCAATTTGTATAATGAAGTGAGTGAGTTCAGGTGGTCAAGAGGCAGATGTTAAAGTGTGTGTTTGATTTTTACAGATTACTCAGATCATGTTAAATACTCTATTTTTTTCAGTTAACTGTGATTATTCAGTTATTATTATTGAGGAGGGGCGGCTATGCTGAGCTTTCCGTCTGGCACCCTGTCCCACCAGGAGCGTTTCAGAGCTGAGGGTCTCTGCCACAGCTGGTTTTTCCAGTTCACTCGATCATGTGAGGATTGCAACTCCATGTGATAGTTGGTCCACTTACGGGCATTTAAAGTAAACAATAAACCAGTAAAAGGTTATTTGGCCAGTTCGACCCATGTCTTTAATGTGTTATAGTCACATCATTACAACAGGGATGTGTGGTGTACAAAATTATGTGAGATAAACGTCTCGTCGTCCATGGTGCCAAACATCAGGTCAGACCCTCTCTCCACTGATGTCTTAGTGCCCATGCCGTTGGTTATGATGAAACATTGATGTTTCAGAGTAAAACACACATTTTTTGTTGTTGTTGTTGTTTGTTTTTCCTTTTAATCAACTAGGTCTACTTTGCTTTTCATCACCTGACTCCCTTCCTGGATGGTCTGCTCTGCTCTAGATTGATGTGGTTTCTAAGTGGCAAAAATCAAATACAGAACAGCAGCATATTTTTGGGGAAGCGGCACATCCCAACTCTTCAGGGACACTTCAGAAATGCTGCATTGGTGGTGGTGGGAACACTCTGGTTAGAGTTGTTGTGGTCAATTGCATAAACACAGAACAGCCCCTTCACATTCTCAACACTTCTGCTTTTGGTGGAACTGAGGGGGATTCAAATTTTGCTGAAATATTTTTTTTTCTATTTATTTAATGTTTTGGATTAAAAGCCTGCTAGAAAACCAGTTCTCCCATGTCATTTAAACCAAAGACTAAATGTTTTGTTTTGATTGAAATGAAGGCATAAAACTCATGAAAGTTTCCTTCTTAGAATCAAAACAACCTTGATGAGACAGATTTACTCCAAATTAAGTCAAAACAGCCCAACACTGAAACTGATCAAGGAAAATGGAAAGCAGCACCCAGTGTAAAATGAGACATATTTTAAATTTTCCTCTTCATCTCTGCATGATTCTCATCCCATTCCTTTCTTCTTGCAGCTACACACAGCAGCACGATAATGGGTTTTTGGAAAAGCAAAACGAAACACAGTCCCTGTTACTACTCTCTGCAGTTTTTCTCTGTACTAATAAATCCCGAGGCAGGGGTTGTTTATAACGTCCCTCTGATGTAACTTTGATAATGGGGCAATTTTACAGTGAGCATGTCTTCCATCTCACAGTTCTCCTGTTCCGCAAGCCTGGTTCCTTTTCTGTACTAATTTGCTGAACTAAAATCTAATGGAGTATGCCACTGAGGTAAATCAAGCAGCATTATTGTTATCTCGCTGCCATTACTCTGTGGCAGATGTATAATGATCTATTATAAAGATAAATTCCCTTTTTACAGGGGTACACCATCAACACATCAGTGTTTGCAACATGTTTGGGAAATTAAAAGAAAAAAGTCTTTTTTTTTTATCAGGGAAAGAAACAAAACAGAAGAATAACAAGAATGTAAAAGAAAATTGTTTTTTTTTCTTTTAACATAAAAGTGCTGTTTTGTTTCTTTTTTTTCTCTCACTGGACATTGTCATGTCATTGGTGAGGAAATTAACGATAACAATGTGACCCCAAGTGCCATCCTTATGTAGTGATTGAGCTGCTGCAATGACAGTCATTGAAAATAATGATCGAAACAAACATTAAAGTTCCTCCAGATATAGCTTGGGGCCAGCTTGCTGCAAAAAAAAAAAAAAAAAAAGCATTCTTGTGTGCAATGCAGGGCAGAAAGAGAGACACCTCTCAGAATCTACATCCATATGCAGCACATGGTGTGACATCCAGCTGATAGCTCTGTTTTCCTTGAGTTATTTTAGTGATCCCATCTCTGCATCTGATATGATAATCTATTCTTTAATCCATACGTAAATCACTGTCACCCACTTGGAGTGTCAAAAGAAACGCCTTGGAATTCCTCACAACAAACGAGTGGAGCAACACAATCTATCAGATTAGCTATGAGCACACTAAAGGCATTTATCACAGAGGACAAAGGGACACCTGGTCACTCTCATGGTGTCATGCAATCAAAGGAAACGCTGGAGAGTTTGTTGGTTTATCCCAGCCCTCCTTGAGTTGACATTGGTCATTTTGTTGTCTCTGTAAGAATGGAGGGTAATCTGAGGTTCTTTACTGGTCGACCTATAACATTACAACTGAATCTGTGAAAGGGGGCGTTCTTGACATTCTATGAAATGCTTCTATAATTTTTACGCTTCGACAATGTGGCAGATTTATTGAAAGGGTGTTGCCCGCTTTTATTATATCCATTATCAAAGTTAATCCACTCATGTTCCTGTGTGAAATTTTGAATATTTTACAGTAAGTCATTGCACCAAAGCTCCTCATGTTATCAATAGCTAGCACAGCACCCCTGCATCCTTAGCCATTTTGATTTATAGTTATTTTTGGGCTCTAAATGCAGCCAACACAGTGTTAGTGTGATATTCAAGGGCATCCGATTGTCATTACAGCACCATCAAACTCTGAATCATAGCACAACACCTAATGGCTTATTACATGAGCGTATGCTAAATTAAACATTACTGCATCAATAAATGTTGCATGATATTAACCTGACAGTGCTTCATAAATATTGTGCATTTTCTTCCACTATCCACCTTCTTCAGCTCCCAATTCCTCTGCCATCTTCACTCCTACACACACAATGCTAGCCAATAATAACACAGAGCATGTTTTCACTGTTTTTTCCTAATGCATTGGAATTGCATAAATGAGCATTAAATAGTCTTCAATTCCCCAAATTATCTTTCGAGTATTTTAATTAGTAACCACTTTCCACCATTGCACACCTCTAGCAGATGGGTGCTCATGTCAGCCAATATAAGCAACAAGCAATTAGACATTGCACATTAGCATTTCTATTTTCATCACCCAAACCCCTTCATTCCTCCACTCAACCTCATCTCACTTACTGGGCTTTTCACATTCATCCCACAGAGGGTTTGACTTACAGATGGTGAAGGGCTCACTGAGGATGTTGAACCGATTTCTGAGCTGTGGCTCTCCTTGAAAGGTTAAAACATCAAAGGTTATTCCCCAAACAGATTTAAAGGTTCTACAGACAACATTCTGAAAATGATGCTATTTCTGTAACTGTAACATATTAGCCAGTGGCAGACCAAACTACAGTACAGCAACATCCAGTAAAATATACCCTGGGGATTATAGATAAGACTACTCAAAGTTTGTATAAATACAGTACCAGTCAACACTTTCCCACTGAATCAAATGGGACAATGTGTCAAAACCTTTGACTGATAGTGTTTGATAAAAAATCCTTAGTACTATTGTAATAAAGTAAGTCCTGTATCACTCTTTAGGAATTTATCACATATTTTTGTGCTGTATGTCCTATTTAGTTAACTGGATTCTTAAGTATAAATTACTAGGAATTTTAAAACTGACATCATGCCACGTTCCTGTCCATAGGATCTTGGTTTCACAGAGTCGGTCATATAAATGCATTGGCCGATTTGCATAATCAGTAATGCAACTGATAAAACCATGACTTGTTAGAAAGAACACATTATATATAATGCATAATTCTTGTTTCTTTATTAAATATATAGGCCAAAAGAAAATGGTCATATTCTGTAGGGTGTCAAAATTGGAGCAACACTGACATATGTATTAAAAGATGTTATACCCATCCAGAGCAGTACTGTCCAGAGCTTCGGTAATTCTATAATTCATGTATAAATGAATAATCACAAATCTAGTCCTTCTAAACAAAATGAATACTTTTTGTTAAATTCAATGCTGTTCTTTGCTATTGCAATTCAGTTTCTTCCTTTCAGGTCCTTATTTGTTTTTTATCTTCTTCTTTCTCCACCACTTTCCGTCTCTAACTTTATAAGCCAATCAAAAGCCAGGTTACCGTGGTAGCAGGCACAGGGAACAAAAGCCATAGCTACAAAAATAGAGCCCTTGTTCAAACATGCAATATGTTACTCGGAAATTAAATTCAGCTACAAATAACATGGCATCATATCAGTGTATTCCATTCAATTCTACCTCATTGCAAAGTTAACATTACACTAGTGGGTTTATTATTTTGAGGAAGAATGTGGAGGTGGCAGTAGAGAAAGCAATTGTAGTGTTTGGACTTTTTTACAGAGTAGTGTATGTCCTACATGATCAGTTTAAAGTCACACTATGGACGTTTCCAAACCTTAAAACTCTATGTTTCTGACTCGTTTGATGGCCCAATGACAACAGAACATATCTAGAGCCGTTGCTACCCATTAGTTTCCTGAGGCCAAGAAACTGCACTTTTTTCACATTTTTTTCTTCTGTGTGCCACTGCACCTGAGTTTCACATGTCATACCACATCACATGCTAGCAAAAGGGTATCAACACACCGGCTGTTTTGACCGCACACTGTGACGAATTCCGCAAAGAAAAACAAGACATTTTTTCTTTTTTTTCTTTCTTATGATACAAAAAGAACAAAAAGAATAAACAGAACAAGAGACAAGAGGAAATGACAATGACAAGATAGCACAACAGCAGCAAATCAAAGCACATTAAAATAACAAGGATTTGCAAATTTAGGTATGAGTTTTGTTAGCTTTTTCATTCTTGTGGACCAGACATTTCAGTTATTTAAATTAACTGGTGAAGCTCTTTATGAACCCAGTGAATGATGGAATACAACCTTTCCACTTACTAGCATGAATATGGTATTTACAAGACATTACTGGATAAAGAGTAAAAAGAGACAGAGCAAGAGACAAGACAAGAGTTAAGGTTAGACTGTCTTTCAATGGCTGCAAAAGGGTGACAGTACAGGCAGTATGCAAGATGGATGGCGAATTAGCGTCGGTAGGGGAGGCATCACTGAGAAAATCTGCAAATGACCCATAGTGTGTCTTTAATAACACGCGTAACAATCTAAGCATGCATAATTGTGATTTACCTGACACCCCAAATTTTCCTTATCTTGTTAGCAAACATAGTTGTCATAAAGTAATGTGTTACAGATAAATTCATTTAATTAATCGATGACTTATTGATGTAATGGAGTGCATTGCTTCAACTAATATAAAAACAGTGTCTGGTGAGAAAAGAGCTCCATGAAGAAATTATAATGGCTTGGTCTCTGAATATATTTTCTTGCATATTTTGACAACTTTGACTTTAACATTTTGTCTTGATTACATTTATCTCTTTGTCCTCCATTTAGTAGTTTGATGTGGGCATTTTTTTTTCCTCCACCAGTCATCCTTAAACTAGAAAGTTCACCAGTCTGTTCCGCTCATAAACGGATGCTGCTGTCTCCATAGCCATAATAACAATACTGTATTTTTCCTTTTTACTTTTCCCCTATTGTCTGCAAAACTGTCATTCTACTAATAAGAAAAAAAATTGAAATCATTCTAAAACTTGATTTAAAAGAAATTAAAAGCTTTTGTGATGATTACATAGATAAACATAGTTATTTTTTTTATTTTTGAAAGCGAAGTATAACATAGAACTTGCAGTGTGGAATTTTTGCATCAGTGGAAAGAAACTGGATATATTTTGCTTCTGAATGTTAAAGTTTTCTGAACATAAAACTCTATTTATTTTGACTAATTTTGATGGTACGCTTCTATTGATTGTGCACATTCCTGGAGCCACCATTGCCTTGCAGAGTCCTGAGGCTGAGAAACTGCACTTCACACCGTTGTTTTTCAGCCCAGGGCATCATTTTACAACAGAATTTTGCTTTATTGCACCATATCAAACCCCAGCAACTGGACGTCAACACAGTGGGTGTTTTAAATGCACACAGTCTGATTTGACAAGAAATCACAAAACACCATTGTCAACGGAAGTGAGGAAAAGAAAGATGAGGACACAGTGAGAGCTATAACAAGAATTAACATCAGACTGACTTCTACTGGCAGGAGGGTGCTCTGAGAGGAGACCGGATGCAAGATGGATGCTGAATTAGCCTTTGTTAGGGGCATCACCCTAAGAAATTGTGCCAAAGTTCAGTAGTGTTGCTTTAATGTTAAACATTCTTGATAGTTGAGAGAAATGGACAGTAGCCATTGGCTAATTCTGGCATTCATTTTTATGTCCAATAATATGCATTTTTCCATTTAAATAAATTTTTAAAAATGTAGTCATAACATATTGTTAACCAGTAAAGCTGCCTCTTGGTTAAAAGAATTATGATTATTGTATTGTTTATTGTGGAAATGTCAACATTAATCACAATCTGTCCTTCCTGTCACGAGACGGAGAGCTGGGTGAGCTGGTCTTTTTATTTGTTTCTTTAAAATAACAGGATGCATTCCCTAATGAGTGGCTTGAGGGTTAGTTTTCAGCCTAGATAAATAAAAGGTGAAGGCTTTATTTTCTTATCTGTATTTGGTGTTTGATTTAGGCCATCATCTAACTTAGAAAGTTCCAAAAACCAAAGCATGTTTTACATTTTAAGAATGTTACTATTTCATTTCACGTACTGTACTTCATTTAAAATAAGCTGTGAGGTCTAATGAAGTCAGTTATGCAAATAGATATCAGAAAAGAGTTTAATACATTCACATGCCCTCTTTTCCTTCTGCAGGAAAGAAACTGTCAAATGCATGGGGTCGCAACAGCTGCTGAGGCATTCATCCAGCAGCCTGAAGTCCTGTCAAAACTCTAACTGACTTTTGAGGCCAAGCCAGAAAAATGCAGCAGTCTGGAGACAAGCAAGCCACCAATGCTCATTATGTGGAGATCCTGTGAGCAGGGGTGGGCATGACAGTCCCCCAGCCATCATGATCCTGAGAGTGCTCAGGTCATGACTGAGAATTCTGCCCTGCTCCTGTGAGCTATAACTCCACTACAGTCAGCAATGTCAACAAAATGTCACCTCAAATCTTTTTCAGACCCCTACTGACCAGTCAGCTTTGAAGTGAGACGCGCTTCTTTGCTTAATTGTGCCATCAAGCAAAGCAAGTAAAGGCGAACTGAGACTTACAGGGTCCCTTTTCAGAGATCAGGGAACTGTAATAGTGACAGGCTTGACAACAGGATTTGGGGGGGTAAGGGAAAGAGTGTTAAATTATAGTTTCACTAAAGGCCCTTTTCCACTAGTGTCTACTTGGCTCAAATCTACTCTGTTTGTGGGGTTTTCCACTAGAGGTTTTCCAGACCCAGCAGTATTTCTTGGCAGCTGCTCGGCCAAGGTTCTAAGTGAGCTTGGTCAGGCTAAAAACATGAGCGTACACTGTGACTGGAGGTCACTGATTGGTGAGGGAGTGGCATCGAGTCATAAAAACAACTCTTGGACCCCACTATTTTTAAAAACCTGGCAACCTAACTGTGTTGACTTTATGTTATAATTTTAGAAGCAAATACTTAAAGATGGCAAGCACAAAATACAAACAGAACGCATGGTTAGCCTTGGTGGTGAGTTAGCTAGCCTGTTGATGTGAGATACAGTTTAGCCATGTCAGATACACTCATAGGACCATATTTACAGAAGAATATGTAAAAACGATAACTGCCACATTTACATCAAGGATCCTAACATTTTATTCTTCTTAGCAAGAACCAAGGTACTTGTGTTCTTGGAGAATGCTTCAAGAATTTTTTTTATTTTTTCATTTTTTTTACTTCTTTGTGTTTTTTTTTTTTTTTTTTTTATAAATCTACTCTTTTCAGAAATACAGGCAAAACCGTCATGTTTATGTAATTTTGTGTATATGATGTTTTAGGAATCTGATATTTACCTCCATGTAATCTGTGGAGTTGGTTAGTCTGTCTGTCTATTAGCAACCTAATGTAAACAGTTATGGATATATATTATATATATAAAGAACTTTTTGCTATGGGAAGATAGGGATAATTTTGCAATCAGAGCTTTAAACTAAAGAAATAATGACCAAAATCACTGGCAAGAAAAAAAAAAAAAATAATAATAATAATTACAACAGCTTGGTGGATGTTTGCTCTCTCCGAGTGCTTCTAGTGAGAATATATTTCAGACAAACACATTAGCACAAATATGTGGTTTCCTAAAACATTAACTGCATGCAGTTTTATAACGTTTAATTTGCCAACTCTCTCTTTCTAACTTAAGCCGTTTTATGGAAATGGGGGACTCTAAGTGTAGTCAAATCATTTTTGTATGCACATCAGTTACATTTTGGGCTTCATCTGACCAAATAAATATATTCTGTCCACAAACAAAGGGAAAGTTTTTTCCTTGTGTGTCTAGGAGCAAACACTGATTTTTTTTTTTGTTGTTGTTGTTTGCTCAGATGAAATTATTCTGTGCACAAAATTATTTTTTTCTGCTCACAATGTAACTGATGTGTTTGCAAAGAATCATTTGTTTGTACTCAGAATGCCCTCTTCTTGCTTAGCAATGACAAACAATAGAAAGGCCACATGTACTCCCCATTTCTTCATCAGGCAGGTAATCGATCTGGAGTTGATTCAGTGTGTAATTTGCATTTAGAAGCTGTTCTTGGGAAAGCACAGTATACAGTTGCAGAAGCTTTCAATTCTAGTGAAGCAGAAGCAAGTCCACCAGAGATGACAAGAACATTAGTTGTAGCCAAATTGGTGGTTCAGGACATTTTGAGGAAAAGTGAATGTACTAGCGAGCTTGGCAATGATCAATGATCCTTTTCATTTTAACCTTTTCATGCATGTATTAAGGAACCACATGTACAAACATGTACAGTGAGGCTTTTTGTATTTCTTAATCATATTTTACTTTTTATTTAATGTATTGTGATATATTTGTCAAGAAAAATGTACAAATATACCATCCCCACCCATGAATATATTAGAAAACTGGTGTGAAATAGGTGTCCACTGTGGTGCATGAAAGGGTTAAAAATAAATAAGAATGAAGCTGAAATAAATAAAAAAAAACTCTAGGATGTGGGCCTATCATTGTCTAAGTCCAATATCAGGAGAAAACTAAAAAACAAAAGAAAAAAAAAACTGCTAAAACATGGGGTCACTACGAGGTGAGCCGGAAAAATGGAAATACTAAAATTAACTTAAAAAGCCATCATGGACCTGTAACTACATTTCTTTCTACTGTTAAAACTAAGATCAGTCTGTTCCAACAGTATAGCATGTGGAGTGCCTTGTGAACTGAAGCATACAAGATCATCTGTATATCACAATGGGGGAAAGCGAAAGTAGTGGGTATGCATTACTTTCCATAGCATAGAAACACTCGTGGAAAGTGACAATATAGTAGAATACAGACGCGGCTGATGGATTCTGAAGTGTATGGGGATAAACTGTCTGCTCACATCAGCCAAAAGTGGCAAAGCTGATTGGACAGCACTTCGCAGAATGAAAGAACAATGAGCAAAAACATGCTGCAAAAGCAATCCATGAGTTTTTTTAAGCAAAGAAGTGGAATATTACGCAATGGCAGTCACATAACATTAGGCCAAATGGAGGATGAATTTCACTTGGTAAGAAAAAAAAGTACCAATTACATGATGAAATTAAATTTAACAAATAATCTATTAAACCTAAAAGGCAAGTTTGTCCATATCTATTAAACTCTGGAGTCATGCCTGCAAAAGATTCTTAACAAATAACAGAAATGGACATTTTATTTATGGTTCTGCTAATTTGCCTCATTGCATTTAAGCCTTTAAAAAAAAAATGGGCTTCAATACATTAAGGAAGTCTGAATTTAAAATAATCAAAATGTTTCTTTACCTTACTGCATGTAGCTGCATGAATTAAATATAAAATATCCAGTTATTTTAAAGTGTATTCATAATGGGAAACAGCAGCTTAGCCAGGAAACGGTGAGGGTAATGTCAACATGCCCTGTGGGAGCCAGTTTGGCTAGCACTATTATCTGTAAACTGCAACTAACATATTGTTTTTTTCAGATGCATCACTGTTGTTAATCATGTTTTGTAATGGAGCAGTACCCTTTCCACTCAGCTACTTGTTGTATTTTGCCATAGAGACATAAAAAAAATCATACTTGTTGTTTTTGCTAAGATTCTTTAGTGACATTGGATAATTTCTAATATTATGTCGAACGTAGGCCTGACTGCACCGCGTGGAAACAGAGGAGGTTTAGTTTGTTCAAACAGAATGTGAACTTATAATAGCAGGGATATAAACGTGATGATTACAAACCAGTTAATCAAAACTGCAGCAGGTTTCTCCGTCTGGATTTAGTGTTACCATATTTTTTGTAAATACTTAATAAGGAGTAACTTTCAATAATAAAATTGTAAGGTAAAAAAGGTTTGCTCATTTCTCCACACTAAATAAAACTATGCCAAGTCACTGGAACTCCATTTGTCTTAAAAGTCTTTTGTTTTAAAATACTGAATCATTGTGTTAAGGTTATCCCTTTGAATCCAAAAGGGAGACACAATGGGAGGCAGGCAAAAGGTGGCTTATTGCAAAAGTTAGAAAGCAAGATGACTGACATCTAGATGAGATCAGAGCTTTAAAACTGAGCCGGCGTCGAGTCCAGTGTCAGGAGTGCAGGGGAGTGTGCAGAGATAAGAAAAAAAAATATATATAAGAGCATCAAAAACCTGAAAGCAAGTATGTTTTCCTCTAGCTGGACTGCAGCACAGAGACATTGATGGTCAGCATAATCTGACCTGGCAGTGTGGAAGTGTTAGGGATGTGCCTTTAAAGATCTCTTGATTAAGGGAAGAGGGTACAGCTGGAGGGTTTCTGCTCCAACTCCACTATAGCTTGTTCAGTCAAGTCAACAAAAATACAAACACAGGGAAAGGGGGAGAGCACCTTATGTAGCCACAGGTTAGGGATAAACTGCCTCAGATGTGGAGGGCATGTTTGAGGTTGATGTGACAACATGATTAGGAAAAAGTTGATCAGATCATCTTTGTCATGAGTTAGAACATGAGATTCTCTTATGTTATTAAAAGAAGTTCCAGATAAAGCTTATCAGCTCAATGTATCGTAGAGTTTAGGAACGCTCTAATCTTCCCAGATCTTAATCTAATTTATTTGTGTTCAAAACACAGCCGAGAGGAGGTTAAATGTGCCTGGATGCTTAGCTGCAGATAACAGATGGCTTGCTCAGCATTGCATGTTACCGCCATATCATGTTTTGTTCTGGTGGATCTGTCAGGGGGCATTGCTTGTGATGTTGAATGATAATGAAATATTCAAGTTAAAACTGTTATGCTTGATGTAAACCCCAGAGTGACCATGCACAACTCTATCTTTAGTGTTTGCAGGATAGCGGCCCTCGAGAACCAGAGTTTGAGATGCAGTTTTTTGTTGTTTCCCTTCTCCAAAATACCTGATTCACCTAATGTTGGAGCAGGGTAACAACAAAAAGCTGCAGTATAGCAGCCCCTCGAGGACTGAAGTTTGACAACTGTGGAATAAATCCTTCATGAACGGGTTTAAAAATGACTCGGTCAGTATTAGATGTTTTCAGCTGGGATACATTAATATTTTCCTCTGAGATGAGATACATCAAATATCTTTATACAATGTAATGTGTATATGTAAGTAAGTCTGTCATGCAATAAATATATATAACAGACAAACACAATTCTGTTAATATAGACATGGCATAGAGCACATTTTTTTAAAAAAATGTTGACAAAAGACTAAGTACAAAAGGAAAAGCTGTAAATGTAAACACCTAGGATATGGTCTGCCACAAGCACAGAGACCACAGCAAAAGGCCTGCTGTTAGTTGGGCCGCTGATCCGCTGGGCTTCAGACCAGTCAGACCAGTGAATAAATTGTATCAGCCCACTGAGAAAATGCATACGAAATGGGTTAGGGGTTGGGGTGTGTTTAGAAAGGGGATCAATTTGACTCAGCTGTGTTGAAGCAGGAAAACATCTAAAACATGCAAGGATTGAGAAACACTGCCCTAAACAACAGCAGTTTTGTTTCATAAAACCATGCTCATCATTTCTATCTTGTTTTTCCTACAAATGCTAAGACAGATGTTTTCAGGGTGCATCATAAGTTCTGTTACAAAACAAAACATAATTCTAAGGCTAAAAGGCATCTTGCAAAGATCTTAATATTTGGGCTTCCACAGTCCGAGATAATGCATTTCTCTGGAATTCATAAAACTGTGAAGAAGCTTCCAGGATACTGTAGTAAGAAACTTAATGAGAGTCTACAGAAAAGTTTTTTTTAAACATGTTAAGTGCTTCAGGCTGACCTAGAGCAATCTCAGCTGGTAGCTTCAGCTTGGAACAAAGGCTGCACACTTAACCAAGTGTTAGCAAAATAATATTCATAGATAATTAAAAAACGTGGGATGGTGTAGTGTTACATGGACAGAATAAACCTCTATGGAGCTCTTTAGACAGTGCTTCAGTTAGAGAGTTCATTTTATCACCTCTAAACTAAGAAGTAGAACACCTTCCCTTAATAAAACATTGTGTTTAATACTGTGAGGATGCCTTTAGCACTCAGAGTTTTACATATATAATGTGATGGTTTTCTGAAAGCAGCAGGTCACTGTGGCTGATTAGAGACAGAGGGGTAACACACTGTGGTGTGTCTTGGCTGTTTTTTTAGAAGGAAAATGAGCTAAAATTCACATTCAGCAGAGGAATAAAAATCTATTGTTCTAATGTGTTTTCCAAAATGATTGGAAATGTTTTATAAAATGTCATGTTTTGTAAAAGTACTCCATTTAGTGAATTTTACATTTTCTTAATTGTTTCCTTTGAAGGTTATAAATATGATGTCGAGCAATGAAAAATGCTACTTGCTTTTGTGAAATTGGTTTTAAGTTTCATGAAAAATTCTGTTTTCACTTTTCTTTTATTTTTACATTTTGCACATCACCCTTCCTAAACTGCATCTGTTTCAGTTTTAGGGATTAAAAACTGAGGCGCAATCGCTTGGTAAAAATGATAAATTGCAATTAACCCTTTAACAGCTTGCTTTACTCTTTGTTAAGGCACATTTCCACAATACTAAATTTGATTAAAATAAACCTACCTTAGTCATCTTTGCCCCTTGATTTGGGGGCTAAAAGTAAGTCACTGTTTAAACTTTAGACCAATTCACTATTGTTATTAAATTAGTGTTTTCTCGAACATTTAATAAAAAAAAAAAAACATTGATTCTTATTATTAGTCTACAAAGGAACGGAAAGAAAAATGCACATAAACATTTTTCTCTTGCTTCTTTCTTAATGTAAGCTTTAAAAGGTTAAAATACTCTCAACTGATGCCTGAGGTTGCTGGCACAATTTTTATGGTGATAAATGAATTGTCCTGTAACATCATTTAAGGAATTTATGAAAATAAACTACTGCATTATTTATATTTATGTCATACTAATATCTTTTACACTGCCGTGTTAATTGGATAAGCATAGATGCTTCAGTGAAGAAGTCAAAATGAATTAATTACAAACAGCATAACCAAAGACTCCTAAATTCTAATAATCACAATCCTGATAATCCTTCATGAAATATTAAAGTTGCTACAGTTTATTTAAATGCATAAAATCCAGATTTAAATCAGTGCAATGAGTCAAGAAAACAGTTAGATCTCCACCCATGCAGACACAGAAAAACACATTCTTCCATTTTTTTTTTTTTTTTTTTCTTGTTCAAGGTCTTCAGAGCCACTGAGAACATCTTTTTCCCAGTTTGTGTTCTCCCTCTCCAACTTGGCTGTGCTTATTTCTTGATTCTTATCAAGGACAAAGTGAAGATATATGAGCTTTTTGTTTGTGCAAACTGTGGCTCAAGCATTTTATTCTATCATGCTTCACACCTCTCACACTTGCAGTTTCAACATTGACGCTAAGAACATTATTTTTTCCTTGGCAATAAAGGTGAGCATGTCTCCAGGCCCACATTCCAACGGTAATTTTGTTTAGCTATAAAGCTGATTATTCAGTATATTGATTTCTCCGAGTAATGCATATGCTTGCAAATTGAAGACATAAAAAAATAAACATGGATAACATTTATTTCATCTTTATAAAGCAAACTTTTCTTGCCTGTGTTAAAAAATGAGAAAAGAGAAAGATATTCAGCATTTCTTTCATAATTGATTGATTGCTTGAAAGTACTTTTTTCCAAACAAACTAATATTGTTTTCCTCTCTTTTTTTTTATTTCACTGTGGGAACATGGGAAACAACAAAGCCAAAGTGAACAAGTGAAGACTAAAGACGCAGCTTGTGTTGAGCTGACCTCACAGTAAGGCGTCCGGGGGCACGAGGTTGATTGGCATTGTTTGTTTTGCACTGGCTTTGACTGAGACCATGGTGTGTTAAACTATAGCCAGCTGTGCAGTCAGAACCACTGCCTCAGAAAAATTTGCAATCATCAGCCATATTTTTGCCCCCCTGAGCCCTAATTTCGTGTAGCCTTTTAATGAGTAACAAGCCAAATGACTTACACCCATTGTGTCCTTGCCTCCAACCTTTATGCAGAATAGGTGAACTTCTGACATATAATGCGACAAGGAGACACAAAGACATGAGGCATTCTGGGAGGTATACTCATCACAAGTAGCGTTAAAACACCAAAGGGGTTTAGTTTCTTATCGGCAGAAGGCATAGCAGGTGGAGACAGCAACCCTTTTGACCACTCAGTGCCCCTGTCACCTACCTTCATCCTTTGTTTCCCTTTCATAACTTTTTTCTTTCTTCTTCCTCTATATTTCATCTGTCCCCCCTCACAGAGAGCTATAAAAAATCTCATTTGGGTTATATTAAAGTTCTGCAGATAAGCTACAACACTCTGCACACTGAGTGACAAGGACAGATTGCCACCTATTGGTAATAACCACTCATCAGTGGCAAAGCTGCAAATGTAGAGGTGACATCATCCCCATCAAACTAGATGCCATTTGAAGGCATCTATAAACCTTTTTTGTGCTTGTGCATGGATTTAATTATGAGCAAATTTGTTTTAGGCTATTTCCTGCTGCTGTTTCCCTTTCTAATTTAGCAACCTCCCTCAGCTGAGACCACACAAAGCACAAATTAGCATAACAAGTCATTTCTCTCCAAATTGATCATTTTATTTGCAAGCAAACAGACACCACAGCTCACAACTAGCTGAGATGTCATTTTACGTCTGTGTTAACATTCTGCTGTGGCTCCCTCTTTTTACTCTTTCAGAAAGTGTAGAAATTAAAAACTTAACAGCTTTCCATTAAGCTAGCCTATTTCTCAAGGGACTCTTGAATTAATCTGAAGCCTGGGTAGATTTTTCTACCCTGGAGAAGTGTGTCATTGGACTCTCATTTGAATAATATTATAGTGGATAAAGAAGTGCCATTACAGTCAAAGAGAGCTTTAATAGCGCAACACAATCCAATCACAACATGGCAGGAGACAACAGCTAGCACCCCGTTGTCTGGATTCATTTAGCAGGCCTTTTTAACTCGTCTCCTCTGCAACTTGCCCGCTATAACCTGCTAAGCTGGTTCATCCCACAAATCCCCAGTTCTATACATACTGCCTTATTATGCTGCAGTTTTTCCGTTTTAGCTGGAGAACTAAAAAGGCACAATGTCACCTGGTTTATTTGCAGCTACAATTTTTAATCCTGTCACACCAAATCATTTACTGTAAGTTTTTAAAGCAAACACATCCCCATCCACAATCAGTAATATTATCACAAATGATTTGCCTCATGTACACAACATGTGTCTTTGTTAGTAATCTTAAATGTACAACCAAATCATACATTAGTATTTTAACTTTATGCTACTTTATGTGAACTATTATACATTTTTGCTTTTTAATTCCTTGTGTAGCTTTTCTAGCTTGGTTTAATGCCTTTTTATGCTTCAGTAAATCAAGTCGCACTGATGTTGAAAGATTCTACAAATAAATTGCTTTGCTTTTTTTTTCTCTCTCTCTCTCTCTCTCTTCTCTACAAGGAATAAGGAAAATGCATCAACCTGCCTGCTTCTGAATATACCCACATCTGACAAGAAGTTAACTTGCTGTAAAATGATCCCTGGAGCGCTGTCACAGTTTTCAGTTATGTAGCGTGGACAAATACTGAAGCAAGACAGAGGGAGAGAGGGAAAATGTCAAGGATACATGGAGCACACACCCCAAACAATCAAACCACAAGAGGTAATATGAAGGGCAGTTTGAGGCAATAGTCTGAAACGATATTAACGAATACAAACACTTAAAATCCCAAACTCTAGCACTCACTGTTTTTAGATTTACGACTGTTTGTGAAGGCAAATTTTGCAAAGTAGAAGTTAGAATGCAGAAGAGCAGGAGACATGTTGGCAATCATCAGAGAGGTTTGCAGACTTATAGCCTTGGTTTCCAGATTTGATGTGTAACAGCAAAGACTTGTAATGTTGTTAATATAGTGTGATTTATACATTTGATACAGAACCTTTTTAACTCACGAATTTTCCTTTTAAACCACCAGAATATCATGTGGTGAATTTCAATAAAGAGATATCAGTGGCTAAGCCTCAATTCTTTATGCTATTCTTTATTTTTTACGCTGAGCTATAAAATGTTTTCCCTGCAGTGGTGATTTATCATTGAAACATATTGATTTGCTTTTTTTTTTTGTTTGTTTGTTTGTTTGTTTTTTAGGTTAGTTCATAAATAAACTAACTTTTTAAATTTTCAAGCTGCTTCTTTGTAAATTTAAAATGCATATAAAATAAATACAACCCGCACTGGTGAACTGTTTTAATATAAACATTGTGAATCATCATTTGTTTTAATGATGAATGCTTACATACCTCATTCTGGTACTAAAACCAAACAAACACATCCCTCTCTTCAGTTTTCTTTTCGTGGCTGTTTCTCCTCTAAAGTCACTAATGCACATTGCAAAGGCAAGAGCAGCACCATCTGGACTAGCTACCCAGAAAAACACATTCCAGCCTCATAGAAGTGGATGTCTCTCTTTCCCCTAAGACCCTTCATCAAGCTGACGTGAAAATCCAGCACGGATCTGAGGCCCCCATACTCGGTCTTCTCACATCACCAGCATTTCAACAAAGAAAATGACATAAAAAGACTTCAATGTGTGTGTTAAAAAGAAGACATATCTTGCTCTGTAACTACAAAAGAGACAGTTCACTGATGTTCCAGATGTTGCAGATGTGCTCGATGTCCGATTGTTAACTTTGAGTACAAGAGGTGTTAGCTGTGTGTGAACATGTATCACCAAGCAAGTTAACAAACATTCACTATGTGGTGTCAAGTGTAAAAATGTTGCCTAAAAGTTAGAAATGACACATTTTCATATTCAGAAAATTTTCTCTACATTGAAAATGGAAATGAACTCAAAACATTAACTTATATTAACCACATATTTACAGCACAAATTTATGTCTAAAGAAATAAACATAGCCTTTAAAGTAGAAATTAACTTAAAACTTAAAATAATATGAATGTGACTGACAATTTAACATTAAATCTAAATGTTTAAATGTTTTTTTTGTTGAATCTAAATATTAATTCTAAATTTTAATGTCAAACATAATGTTTTATGTTTAGATAAAACTGAAATGTTAAAAGTGATGTTTAAATTTAACATTATATTTGACTTATAATGTTTAATAGTTATTCTGAGTTAAATGAATTGATTTTGTTTTTAAAAGTAGAGAAATGTGCTAAATACAAGGAAGGTGAGATCTACAATTAAAATATGAAAGCTACAACCTTTCTTTTTAACTACATTTTTTTTTTTTTTTTTTTTTTACTTGGCACCTATACGGCCAAAGCAGGAAATTTGACTTTGTAACTACACCAGTGGTTCCCAAACTGGGGGGTGGGCCCCTGTATGGGGGGCCCAGAGTACTGCCAGGGGTGGTGCAAGCTAGACTACATAAAATTTATAGTTTTTGCACTGTTAGCAAATTACGGACACATTTGTGAAGGTACCACTGACCAAACAATGATGAATCAACCAAAAAAGACAAGAAAACATGATGAGGCATATCTTGCCCTGGGCTTAATGGCCAAGTAATGGTAACGCTCAATGGTTGGTAGTGAAGAGAGACCACAGTGTGTTCAAAATATCAGCATCTGACAGTACGAAGTCAAACAAGCTCCAACCCCACTTTGGAACTTCTATCCTGCACAAAAAAGTCCTAATGATAACTTTAACAAATGACCTAACTGCTGTAAATAGCAACAGTTAGGTCATTTGTAAGTGACCTGGTTGTTTTACCAAAACAGCATCTGTCTCATGAAATGCACAACTCACATGAAGTAGTAGTTTGCTTGTGTGTGTGTGTGTGTGTGTGTGTGTGTGTGTGTGTGTGTGTGTGTGTGTGTGCATGTGGGAGTTACCATTACACAATGCACTATTTTTAAGCATTAATTTTAAGAATGCCAATGTACAGTTTGAGTAATAAGGCACACAACAAAGAAAATGACATGTATTTTTTTTGTTTTCTTTTCCAATACTTCCACTCACCTGGACTTGATCTGTACCTAAAGTTTACCACTTGTGTTCTCCTCAGGAGCCAATATCAGATCCACCAGTGTAGAAAACTGTATCTGGATATTGCTGAATATAAATGGGGGTTTTTCCACTCCAGTCAGGAGACCCTTAACAGGGAAAAGAGAGGGTTTCTGTTGTCTCAGGCCTACAAGTTTGTGGCTCTATTGCAGCTCAAAAAGCTTCCACTGTGCAACATGAGGAGAAGCAGTGTTTGGAAAATTGTCTGAATCCATTCCCTGGAAAATGTTCAGAGCTGTCCTGTGCGACTGGTTCTGTGCACAAACACAAACAGACCCTGTTGCTGGTTGGCCGGAATGTTGTGCGGATTATCCTTAAAGACTTTGGTGATTTTTTTTTTTATGAAGTGCTTTAAAAAAAATAAAATTTAACACATTATAATTTCCCAGCAGATAGACAGAACCAACTGTTAGCAGAGATTCAGGAGATATTTGCTGAAATTGACAATTTTAATAATGATAAAACCTTTTAACATTGTAATCATCCTTCCACTGAGTTATAACATTGTTCAGAATAACTGAACTCTAATTCTGGTCAACAAATAGCATCACTGGCCCGTCAAACCATTGTTTTGGTCCAGAATGGATTTGAATTTGTGTACATTAATTTTCATAGTATAAAGCCAGGGTTTTAATTGGGATTTGTCGGTGATTCTGTGGTTTAAGAGACTCAGTTTCCATTAGTCCATGTGCGTGTGTGCATCAGCATCAGAAAGTATTGACATACAAGAGCTGGCATGTAGAGCAAAACCAATCATTTCTGTTAGAAAACAAAACATATAATTTCACAGACTACAACACTCTGACTGCAGCAGTTTAAAAAAAAAACACACACAAATTAAAGCGAGAAAAATACTAGGTATTTTTTCAAGTCCTTCCTCCTGTATATTGATGTTGCGTATGAACAAATTATGCTGGTGCAAAGCTGCCACCAAAGGTGGAGAAAAAAATTAATTTAAGTGAATCAGTGCGCATGGACTGGCCTTTTTAATAACTAAAGGAATTAATACAGTTTCGACAAAAGTGAAATATACTGAGCTATTGATAATGTTATGTCTAGGAAATTATTCATGTAGCTTGTATTACAAAGCCATAATGCATATTGATTTGCTCAGATACTACACTCAAACCATCTAGCTGCCGTGTCTCCACAGCAGTCTGAATGTTACAGCTTTTCTTGAAGGCTTGAGTAGCATTAATAAAAGTAACTGTGTACACAAACATGACATTATAAATTAAAAAGTTTCTGTGTAGTCCAGAAAAGGGAAATTTGAGGGTTGAAGAAGCTTTAAATCAGTGGATTTCTGAATGTCTTATTACTGGGCTGATCCAAGCTCAGTTTTTTCTGTAATTCAATGTTCTGTTTTATTCATAGACACATCAAATACATCCCCAACAATGTCTTCCTATAACTCTGATTTTTCTATCCAATATTATCTTTAGCAAAATTTATTTTTACATTTCCATTCCATGAGACGCATCTGTACCTTTATTTCGTCTTTCATCTTGAAATAACATTGTTAAATTAGATGCTGAATGTAATCTCTGTTGTCATGTTGTCAAGTTTCCACACTTACATTAACATTTAGCAGCAAACATCACGTGCCCTCGCCGACCTGCTGGAAATTCTGTGAAATCTTTCTTTAGAGATATTCCTGTTAGCTCTGCAGAGCTACAGTATGGTGGACGGAACAGGCTGTGGTTGCTAGGAGATGTGTGCCAAAACTGTGAAGCCTGTACAACTGTTATGTGAGAGGGGTGATGGAAGAGGTTGGGGGTGGCAGGGGCTGAATGGAATCCATCCTTCATTAATGTCTCTCTCATGCTTCAACACTGGGAGCACTCTTTAGAATTTAATGGTAAATAGAGGGAAAAAAAGGCATGCTGGTTGGCCTGTGGGAAATTGGTGTCACTCCCTCAAATTAGCCCGTCCTTTGTGAATCTGAAGAGAATAATTTGTGGTCGATCACATCTGCCAGAAGGTTTGTTCCTTGCATAATTTCCTCCCATCTTAGGACACTACGGCAGACTCATTTGACATTTCTGGGTCACTCCTTTGCTGCTGAGGCATTTTTAAGGGTTTGGTGGTAAATTGATACATGAAGACAGCATGTTTTCATACAGAACATAATAGCACCACGGTTCCCTGACTGGAACGAGAGACCACCGCTTTGAATTCAGCATCACATTGTGGAGGTAATATGACGTTGCCCCAGGGTGGTGTCACCTCTCTCTCTCTTGCTCTTTGACTCCCTGTCTTAGTGTAAATTTTTTTTTCTCTATTTTAAAAATACAGCCAGGAACACTAAAAACAACCAAACAAACACAGTAATCAAACCTGTACTGTTTTTGTTTTATTAAAAGTGAAAACAGGACTTCATCTCAAAATCTACCTGCCAGTCAAATGCATCCACTTCAAATCACCTACCTGGACTGCATGCACCTACAGACAGCCATACACAAGAACATATTTCACCTGCTATGCTGCAAATATAACAGACTTTAAGATCAAGTTCTATTAATATCACATCAATTTGGTGGAAAATAGAGATAAAGCAAATGTATGTGATGCACTACATGTGAAGGACAGAGCAAATGGCTGCATAGAGGAGAGGAAAGGTCAATATATCCTCAAATTACTCTCTTTCTCCACAGCACCAGCTAATCAAAATGCCACTGACATATTTCATTTGTTGGACAGAAATAAGTAGCATGAAAATCCGTTCTTTTTTTTATATAGACCTTTATTTACTCCATAGACAATATTTCCAAAGATGTGTTGTAAAACTGGACTTCTGCTTCCCCTCTGCAGTAGCAACTTCAAAGCAACACATTAGCATTTGACACCAACTACACCAGCTGTAGCCCAAAGGTTTAAAAAACTGTTTGTGACACAGGACTGTTGTCGCAGTTTTGGAACGTGACTGATAGACTCTCAAATATGGCATTTAGTGTTGCATTGAATTTAATTAATGATGGATTAAAACTAAAATTACACTTCTGACCTTTTCTGTGCTGTATTCACATTAAAAGCTGGAAAAATATTTTTCATATTCTTATAAAAAGTATTAAAGATGGACCTTATATATATATATATATATATATATATATATATATATATATATATATGTATATATATAAGTAGTCCAACACTGGATTCTAACATGGTATTAATGGTTTGCCAATAAAGTACGTAAAATGAAAATGCTGGCTAGCTTTTTTTCAAACTTTGACTTCTCACTAAAACAGGTGTGTGAAACATAAATACACAGTGGGCCAAAATGTTGAGGGCCGGACTGGTTCAATGTTTATTAAAAACTTATTAAAATTACCTTATTGCACATACTGACTCTGAAGCTAATAGAGCCTATAGTTATTGCCAATAAGACAACATTAATCATTAAAAAAAGAAAAAAAGTCAGTTCTAATCTGTTGAATTCACTTCCTATGGCTCTACATGCATTTTTTCCAGAATAATTTCAAGTGAAAACATTTTCTACAGAACAGCCAAAAACAATTTCCTCGTTTTAAAAATCAAATAGAAAAATATGAAAAAAAAAAAAAGAAACTGCATTGAAAGTCAGTCTTCTACAGACATATAACACACACACACACACACACACACACACACACACACACACACATATGTATATGTATATATATATATATATATATATATATACATATCCTGCAATGACTGCAACATGATGAAAATTATGATGAAATTATCCCTTTACTATTTTTTTTATTTCTATTTTATTGTAGACTGAAAAAGAGTGCAAAGCATTTATCCCACTATATGAAAGAGAAACTCTTTGAAAAAAGTAGTCTAAAAAGTCAATGAAAACAGAATAATTTGCATATTTCATGAACCAATATCTCATTCATATTAATAGAAAACATATTATATGTTGAAAGTGAGGTATTTTATTAGATTGTTCATCTTGCATATGATAGCAACACATTTAAAGAAAGTGTGGATGGTTGAACAAAGGTTGGAAAAGTAACAGGTAACAAAAAGGAATATTATGTTGCAGCTAATTAGGAGGCCTGGCAGCCCCAAGCGTGTTGTGAGGGTCTGCTGGGAATGTCTGGCAGAGTCCCCAGTCAGAAAGAGTTTCAACTCCCATCTCATGCAGAGCTTCAACCATGTCCCAGGGGAGGTGGGGGACATTGAGTCCGAGTGGGTAGAGTGCCTCTATTGTCTATTGGCCGCAGCTGTGGCCATAAGGTCGTCGGTGCCTATCGTGGCGGTAACCCCCGAACTTGTTGGTGGACACCGGCAGTAAGGGATGCCATCAAGCTGAAGAAGGAGTCCTATCGGGACTTTTTCACCTGTGGGACTCCAGAGGCAGCTGATGGGTATTGGTGGGCTAGGCGGAGCGCAGCTTCGGTGGTCGCTAAGGCAAAAACTTGGGCATGGGAGGAATTTGGAGAGGCCATGGAGAATGACTTTTGGACGGCTTTGAGGAGATTCTGGTCCACCCTCTGACGGATCAGGAGGGGAGAGCAGTGCTTCATCAACACTGTGTACAGTGGGGATGGAGGGCTGCTGACCTCGACTCGGAACGTTGTGAGGTGGTGGGGGGAATACTTCGAAGACCTTCTCAAAACCACCAACACGTCTTCCGATGAGGAAGCAGAGTCTGGGGTAGCTAGTGCTGGCTCTGCCATTTCTGGGGCTGACGTCGCTGAGGTGGTTAAAAAGCTCCTCGTTGGCAAGGCCCCGGGGGTGGATGAGGTCCGCCCGGAGTTCCTTAAGACTCTGGATGCTGTAGGGCTGTCTTGGCTGACACACCTCTGCAGCATCGTGTGGACATCGGGAACAGTTCCCCTGGACTGGCAGACTGGGGTGGTGGTCCCCCTTTTTGAAGAGGGGGACCAGGGGGGTAACACTCCTCAGCCTCCCTGGTAAGGTCTATTCAGGGGTGCTGGAGAGGAGGGTCCGTCGGATAGTCGAACCTCAGATTGAGATTGAGCAGTGTGGTTTTCGTCGCGGTCGTGGAACAGTGGACCAGCTCTACACTGTCTTCAGGGTCTTTGAAGGGGCATGGGAGTTTGCTCAACCAATCTACATGTGCTTTGTGGACTTGGAGAAGGCTTTCGACCATTTCCCCCGGGACTCCTGTGGGGGGTACTCCGAGAGTATGGAGTGCCGGACCCGCTTGTACGAGTTGTCCAATCCCTGTACGACTGGTGTCAGAGCTTGGTCTGCGTTGCCGGCAGTAAATCAGAATCGTTTCCACTGCGGGCTGGACTCCGCCAAGGCTGCCCTTTGTCCCCGATTCTGTTCATAACTTTTATGGACAGAATTTCTAGGCGCAGCCAAGGTGTTGAGGGAATCGGGTTTGGTGACATTAGGATTGGGTCTCTTCTCTTTGCGGATGATGTGCTTCTGTTGGCTTCATCAGGCCGTGATCTTCAGCTCTCACTGGAGCGATTCGCAGCAGAGTGTGAAGCTGCTGGGATGGGAATCAGCTTCTCCAAATCCGAGACCATGGCCCTCAGCCAGAAAAGGGTGGAGAAATGAGTTTTCTCCGCAGGGTGGCCGGGCTCTCCCTTAGAGATAGGGTGAGAAACTCTGTGATCCGGGAGGGGCTCAGAGTAGAGTCGCTGTTCCTCCGCATCAAGAGGAGCCAGATGAGGTGGCTGGGGCATCTGGTTAGGGTAATTTACAACAAGTCAGTGATATGACTGGATATAAATAAGATTTAAGATTAAGACTTAAAATATTTTATATTGCCTGTTGTGAATGTTTGTTTTGTTTTTGTTTTTATTAATCTCTAAAGCACAACTTTGGAAGTTTTTTTTTTTTTTTTTTTTTTTTTAAATTCTTCTACTACGCACTAAAGTTATGAGTTTATTTAAGATCTGCCTCTCTTCTTTGAGTGGGAAATATTTGGAATCCTGATGTGGGTCTTCATTAGTTCAGGAGTCTTTGACATTGGCTTGTTTTTACCATTGTTTTTTTTTTTTTTTTTTTTCCCCTTTGGCTTTTAAATATAGGCTTTACTTAAAATAATTTAAAAAATGATAACCATCCTGCCTTTTCTTTTCTTTTTTCAGGCTGTCAAACCTACCACAATTTCTTTATGCAAAGAATTACTATTGAGTTTTGACATAGTACGTCTAGCAGCTTTGTAACATTTCACAATACAAATGCTCCATACATGTCAAACGTCCATTACGATTTCATTTGATCAAAATATGATCAAAGGAACTGAGAAAAGATGGCGTCTCCATACGACATCATGATTTTAAATAGCAAGTATCATGAAGCCCGTGACGTGTGTCATTGTGTGTGACTATATTGTGTTAAATGTCAGGAATGGTTAAGGTTAAGGTCAGGGAAATGTGTTCATCATAGTGTGTGGAGAGTATAAAATGTATGGTGATAACATGTAACATGACTTGACATGTTTATATCACCTTTTTTGATACCAAGCTGTACAGATGGCCAGTATTAGGTAGGTTGTTTGTTTGTTTGTTTGAAATTCAAAATGTGAGGAGCATTTCATCACTTAATAGTCACATAAACAGAGATATAAAATTCTTGGCACCAGTCGTCCATGCAGGATTTTATTCTTCTATTTTACCATCTGGCTGCTATTTATCTAGATGACGTGAGGCAGCCATCAGTAGAATTATGTATTAAATATATTAATATGTGTAAATTACTTTAATTTACATGAGCACATCACACCCAAAGTGAAATTTAATGTCTGTGTAGGAGTGCGAATGATGAGAATCATAATTTGATGAACTCAATATCAGTGATTAGCATTCAGTCAGTCTTACTTTCACATACACATTTTCTTCAGATTGGAGATGATAATTGGCAGTATATTTCTTTAATCTTTATTCATTTTAAAGAGGAATTTATTTATTATGCTATTTTGGATTTTCTTAGTTTATGCCACAAAAAAAAAAAAAAAAAAAAAAACACATGAAGTGTTTTTGTAGAAGGGAAGCATTTTAAAATGCATTGCTTGTCAGAGCTTGTGTTCATATGTAGTTTCAATAAGAATAAACTTCCTTTTCCTTACTTGATTTAGACCTTAATGCCACTCACTCAATACCTGTTGAGCCTCCATCCTGTGCCTTTCACTATTTTTACTTCCTGCAGGGTCTGGAAAGTCAGAAAAGCTTTTTAAGGCCTGGACCTTATTATGTACCAAAGAAAAGAGCGAAATGTTTTGTAGTACATAGTTCTAGTTTGGCCTCATGCTCATCTGACTGAAAGCCTTTTCCAATGACTTAACATTTATCTGGAAAGAGGTAGCTGGAAGTTCACCAACTTAATTTGTGTAAATGTTTGTAGTTTTAAGAAATGTGTTGTTTCTTTCAGTTTAGCTGTCCCAATACCGGCGTGCACAAGTTATGCAAAAGGCTGCTGAAAGTATAACTATTTCATCTTGATTGCTGTGAGCAAGGAGAGGGAGTGCTATCTAAGAAACACAAAGTGGGTTGAACTGAGATATTAAAAGAGCTCCAATCCTCAGGAGGTACAAGTTTAAACAGCAAGCTGGGCCACGCCGGACCTGCTTCTAATTCAGTGGCAAAATAAAAGTGCTGCGGTCTGTCCTTTCAAATCTACTTCCTCATTGCATCTTTATCAGGTGAATCGACTGGGGCAGCGCTGCTTTTACTTCACACAACTTGACAATGGCCTCTTAGTGCCTGTTAAGAATTATTGCAGATCATGCAGCTCTATCTCTGTCAGATCTATAAATAGTATCTTTTGACAAATTGAGGTTGCTCTTATCAGAAAATTGAGATTTCACAGCTTTTGAGGGTGAGATGTGAAGTGACACATCAAAGGACTTTTGGGGTGGGAAGAGCTGGGCGGGGGGCTGATGGCAAAAAGGGGAAACGCATTTCGCTCAGGAAAACGAAGAGCCAGATTAATAAGGAGCCAGAGATGTACTGCATGCTGTCAGATGGTGACAGCTGATGCAAGCAATGTGTGAAGTTGTCAAAGAGGGTGTGGTGAGGAAGGGAAAGATTTGTTTTAGCACATAAATTATGATACATTAGTGTTGCCAGATGGACAAATCATTATTTTTTACCCAATTTATAACTGCTGGTGGCTGAGCTTGTTTTACTCAAAGTCCTGCTATCCATTTTGTATGATACAGCTATTTGTTTGAGTTTCACTTAATCAACAATGGGGACTAAATACCCTGGTGCCTGCCTCACATAGCCTGATTATTTAATTAAGTTTGCAGAGGGGAAAATCCACAACACGCTAACCTGGTTTTCCCCTGCTCCTGTCTGAGGAGCTCCAGATTTTACACAGTGCTGTTCTTAAGATAACTCAGTAATCCTGCCACATGAGGCAGTGCCCTTTTATGTGAACGCATGCTGGTATCTGTCAGGTTTGGGTGATGTTTCTGTCATCCACATGCTTGAGCCCTCACATGCCTTTAACTCCTCTTAGGTTTTCAGGAATTGCAACAGTTGTGATCAATGGCAAATATATGCAGATCCACCTCAGGCCTCTTTCTAGCTTCCTTACTAAGTCGTACTGCAGCCTTATATTCCATAAACTTTTACTTCATTCAGCATTTTAAAATTAGAAACCAAAGAAAGTGGACATTAAAGAGATTTTTTTCCCCCACTGGACCAACAAGGTTAATATTATTGAATACTAATAAAAAATAGATCAATTATCCATAATGGGAACTTCACGGATTTATGCAAAGAAAAAAAGAAAAATCCATTTAACGATGACAACACCAAAGTATAATGAAAAACCCCAGAAAGAAAGAGAAACTAACTTCTAATTGTGTAGACAAGTTTATACTAATGTGTTAAAAACTTACTCATCTATGACAGTTAAAAAAAATGTATCAGGTCTATAAATCGTCATTAGCTCTCTGGCATACCAGCTGAACAACACTGCCAACCCCAGAGCTGTGACATTAATATGGGGAGTTTATAACAGAAGATATGCAAAACAAACATAATACCAATAATGCGCTATCATCTGCTGCATTCGACTTAGACAGATAAGAGCTGGAAGTCTGTACCTGAGTCACCAGAGGTCCATGATATCTCTACTCTACTCTTTTCAGATTGGCCAGTGGCTATGCCCTCTGTGATGATAGTGCTGCAATCTGCAGTTTTCATCTCTCTGGTTCTGTTGGTCAGTCCACCAAGGGTATTAAAAACTGCTCAAGCAAAATATGAACCAAAGAAGTGGTTCATATGCTCTGATTAAGCATAAGAGTTTGTACCAGCATGAACAGTGCATCATGAAGTTTGTGTTCTACAGGAAAAAATGAGAAACAAAAAAAAACTCTTGTGTTTCAAGATGTCTATACAACAAAAGGCTGCATAATCTTGTTAATTTCTATTGAGCTTGGTTGGTTAGCACTTCAGCAAAATGAGATTCCTGTGGGTTGATGCACCGCCAGCAGCTGATGAGAAAATACAGCAAAGACAAGATGTGTTTAATGAAGAGATGATCCTTGAGTTTGCAGTCAAAGATTAATATATAACATATCCTGCTTGCTGCTTAGTATATGAGCCATTTTTAAACACAGCCACTTCTTACACCCCACAGCATGTGAGGTAATCTAAAATATTTAACCATTCTGAAACTTGGATTGCATTAAACCAGAGCTGCCGCTCCCATTGTGCACTGCTCATAGGGCACCAAGTTCCAGGGGGGAATTAGTCATAATCATAATCACAGCACATTCAAAGTTAAAAATCTCACAGCCTTCTGAATGGAAAAGCATGATGTAGTGTGGTTGATAATTTAATAAAAGATAGTAACACACTGTCGTGGGCTGCAACAATGCCCAAAAAATAGAAAAAACTCCACTAACAGCTGGAACATCAGTCTGTACTGACCCACTTTGTCCTCTTGCCACACACACACACACACACACAAATGGAAAACATGCAGAAAACCCCAGCCATTAACTTCCAGCCATTCAGAGACTTTAAGTGAGATGTGTTATCATTCACCGCATTGATCGAGCTTCTGACATGTTCAGTGACACTCTGTACATGTCACCACTACAGTAGCAGAATATTTTTATCTCAGCTGACCAGGTTTTGTAAGCATGTCAATAATCTTAACATGACACTTACATGTAATATGTTACAGACTGTTATAATATGAGCTATGCTTGCCTAATAAAAACAATACAAAACTAAAAACTATGTAGTTTAAAATGAGTCTGATGGTTTATAATATTAATAATAATAAAAATAAAAGGAAATGAATTAATGTGCCACTGCTGTTTGTCTATGGGCTGTGGACAGAATCTCTCTGAATTTAAGGCCAGAACTACTCCTCCTGCTCATACTGTGAATTATCTAATTTATTAAAATAACAAAAAAAAGAGAGAATTCATGAGGAGTTATTGACTAATCCTATAGTGGGAAAGAGCTCCACAGGGGTCTAGAGATGGAGCTGAGTTCTAGTGTGGTTTGGTCAAGTTTAAAACCTACATCAACCCCTTTTCTGTTTTTTGTTTTGTTTTTATCTGAGGGTCTCAAATGCTGACAATTTGTCAAAACACTAATGTTTTTTCTTTTTTTTTTGCTAGCATGTCTTGTTCTTTAGTGTTGCCTTGATGAACTTTTTCTTATCGAGTGGTTTTTCCTTTCTTGGCCAAAAATACTATCATTGTTTCTCTGCTATGTCTGTCTTCACTCTTTTTTCTCAATTTATATATATATATATATATATATATATATATATCATTTAAAAAAAACTGGTCAGTTTGGTGTGCATGTCTACCTTTGATTGGACAGCTAAAAATGTGTTTTTAAAAACAATTAAGTAATGAAAATCATGTCAGTTGTAGTTGTTTGTGTATCTTGTATACTACTTCATATCATTGCTTGTAATACTATCTAGAGGTTAATACTTAAATTTTATGCACAGATTCTGTGGTTTTATGCAGGCTGATCGCTAATTAAGAAACAGTTGTTTAAAGATGTGATATGGATTTTCAACCTTTGCACAGATTTATTTGATAAAAAAAAGAGACGTGGTAAACTGTGATATAAACAGTTCAGCCAGTCACACACGCATCATACATCTCTTCTATTTGTATTATACTTTTAACTGTCACACACCATTCATTCCTGGATACACACATCGGGGGCAACATAGTGTCCTGCCCAAGGACACTTAGAAATATAGTCAGTGGAAGCCAGGAGAGGACCGACCTTCCGCTTGGTGGACGGCTGCTTTTCCAGCTGAGCCACAGTTGCCATCAGCTGCACAAATTTTTAATTAACAAATAAAAGAAATAGCTTGGCTTTTTAACTGAAATTGTTCCTTGTGAGTTATTGATCTTTTTAAACATGACTGACTTAAGTTTTATCACAAAACATTAATTTAATGCCTTTCACTGTGCAACAAAAATTAATCTTTTTAACTTGTCACATCCACGTCTGCTGCACATAACGTCCCAGATGCAGTTGTACTTGTCCTTTGCTCTGCATGTTATAGTTCTTCTTATCAGACTTAGTTTTTCAACTCCTGCAGACACTTTCCAAAATACTTTCCTCTGCTTTCTACCACTATTTTAACTTATGGATCATATTATAAAGACATTACTTCCAAATAGATTTTTTAAAATGAAATTTTCGAAAAATTATATAATAAATGTTGTAGTAATGTAAAAGTTGAGGCTGGAGAAAGTTGCTAGGATTGGCATCTTCATCTTGTGTGTTGTTCTTACATGTGTTTGCTGTTTATCCATCCATAGTTTCACCACACCATCTCACCTGAGAGACTCAGATTTGTTGCTTGTGTGCATAATCAATGACTTACATATATATATATATATATATATATATATATATATATTTCTTTCAGCCAAGGATAACTTTTCTGAAAAGATCTTATTTTTATTATCTATAATCATATTTATCATTTACTAAAATACTGAGAAAAAACTCCACTCAACTTTATAGCATGTTCAGAACATGTCCCACTGTGTTCTGCACTACATCACTTTATGGGTTAGTATAGGTGAGCCTCAAGCAGCTTAAACAGTTGATTCTGATCAGCTAAATTTTCTGTTTTCTTTCAGTTGAATTATTCTATATAAAAGCACATGTGCAGATGTAAACTTCCCTGTGATTTTACCTTCAACACTACTATATACATGCTTTACTATGAGATCAGGTTTTTTCATTAATTTCTAATGGGCATACTCCAGTTTGTATCTTTTACTAAAACTGTACCTGTTGTGTGATGACCATAGAAGATTAAAAAAAAAAAAAAGTAAACTGTGACCTGGTTAATTAAGTGGTAATATGCTGGTAATCTGGGATTTTGCTCTTTAGGCTCCTGATCTGGCTGGTTATTTGATGTCAACCTAGTATGCTGGCCTTGAGGCAAACGTGTGGTGGTAACAATGACTACACATCTGATGTAATTGTTACAGTCCTCACATGATCATGGGCACAATACACCTAGCCATTAGTAAAAGCTGTGGTGTTGAGATTCAAGCAGTGGAGTCGTAGTGATCAGTAGCAATCAAAAAGATGTGGATTCCAGCCAAATAGGCAGGCAGCCTAATGCTGATTAGAATCTCCTTGGACCTTGTTGAAACTGACAGATTAATAATTGCAGGATAAAATGAACTGACTCTACTCTATAAAAATTAAGAGTTGAAGCTGAGCTAGAAAAAACATTCCCTCTCTCTCTGCCCTTCTGCTCAACACCTAGCTAGTGTCTCCCTAATAACAGGCTTCATTAGCAGCCAGTGAGCGGCAGCATTAATACCCCCTCCCTTCCTTCTAACACCAATAAATGTTCACTGTGTCTGGATTAACATTTCTTTCCATGCCCTTCCTATCATCTTACTGTAATTCACATGGTTTTCCAAAGTCTCAAACAGGGTCATGCTGTCTGGTCACCATGAATGGCCATTTCACGCCCACCTCACATTACCAGAGACAGTAGCATTGCTGTAAACCTGCAGCCATATTCATCATGGTTATGATTCTGTGACAGGGTCGTCCCCTCTGCCTGGGATGCGGAGCTTGTAAAGACTGCCTTTCTGCCAGCAGGTCTCCAGTTATGGAACCTGTAATTGGCTGATTGGCGGTTAGGAGAATGCAGCGATGTCGTGTGAATGGATGACCAACATATGGAGTGTGGTCCCTAGGGGCAGACAGGTACCTATTAAGGGCTCCTTTCCAGCTCGACGGCCCGTTGTCATTGTTTTACACGTCAAGTCTTTACACGCTTTTTCCTCTTCCTCCTTCAGTGCCTTTGCCTCTGACATAGAGTAGTAAACTAAAACTTCTAAATTGTCTGTTGTTCAAAGAAAGTACATCCTGGCCCAGTTTCCCCTGCTGTGGGATGCTTTATTGCCCTGCTCGGTTGAATCGTTTTTCCTAGGAGTAGTTAGACAATGGCCCTGGAAATTGCTCATGTCCTCTAAAAAAGTCTGTGTCAAGCAGCGGTAATTAAATTCTAGACTCTCTCCGCAGCTGATAATTCACCCCACCATTCATTTTGTCCATGCACATCAGCTCTTTTTGCACAAACTATACTTGGCAGCAGATGTTTGGCTTTCTAAAGCACAATAGCTCAAAGCCCATTAAACAAAATTGTATGTAATATTAACAAAGGTAGGTATTTTCAATCAGTCTTCATGTATCGCTGTGGCTTGTGCCTCCATTACCATACTGAATGCTGTGGAAGGAAAAAAGGGCAAGGGAGGGTAAATACTCTGTCTTCATGTCAAGATTATCTATGCAGCTTTTAGGGAGTACTGGAGGCTGCTTTTGTTTAATAAAGGGCTGATTAATGAACAGAGCAACAGAGGTAGATGGGAAGATAGAAGAAAGAGAAAGCAAGAGAGAGAAGAAGAAAGTAACTGCCATGTGTAAAGTTCCCGTCTAGTTTTGTCTGAAGCTTGATTTTCCCCATCTGCTTTATTTATTTATTTTCCTGACATCAGGAAGAACGGCTCAATATTGCATCATCCAGCCACACCTAAGGCCTTTCCTTTACCTTTTTTCAAGCATCAAAGGAGCTTGAAGCTTTGAGAAGTGGATTTTTAATTAGAAGAAGTGAATGGAGGAAGTTTTGCTTTCTACAGGACCAGTCATCTGCATCCATTCAATACATTTTAAAACACACCACATTAAATACGAAGCTTTACTGCAAGACAAAAGCCCATCTCAGACAATTCCTCAAGATTTTCTTCTCTACAAATTCATTTTTGCTCACTCATTATTGATGCATTAACAGCAGCAGGCTGTGAAAAAGGATGTTCAAATGATCATACCTCAAGAATGACTGCAACTATTCAGTTTCTGTCCTCACATATTGTGTGTGTGCCTAAATTAATCTCAACTTCCTAATCAGACTGTGTTATTCATTCGTTGTAGTTTAAATCACCAAACCGGATGGTTCCTTAGTAACCACAAATGAGCTAAATGTGTTTTGAGAGGTTTTACATTACAGCCCCTTTTCTATAATTAAGGTGTTGCTCAACTATAACATGTTTACCATGTTTATTATTCCACCAAACTAATTAAGATTGAATATCAGTGGGTAAAACTTGGGGATTTGACGCATCCATTTTATCAAAACCATCAAATGACAGAACCCAGTTTCATTCACTTTGCTGTTAAATAGCTTGTTTTTCCACATTCCTGATTCTGCTACCAGCTAATTAGCCTACTTCCCAATTATACAAACATACACAGGTTGTAATTAAAATGCTTACAAACACATCATTCTGATGCTAATAGCACATTGTATGGATGACAATGATCATGGAGAAGCCTTGGAGAAGTTCACAGAAGTAATTTTACTGTATTTAGCAGAAAAAAAAACAAGGTTTATTGTCTCACACCAATGACATACATGAAGGGATTTACATGATATTTCAACTTACCTCTGAAATGAGGAAAACTACTGAATGTTATTTGGGTTTAGATCTCACCAACCCCCTCCCAGCGTTTGAAATAATGTTCTGTCGATACCAGGGGTCCCTACTGGTAAATCTTGTTATTCGGACTGTAACTTGTCAGATAAACATTCTTACTGGTATGAATCTGGGTTAGTTGCTTAAAGCTGTTGGGGAGAAAGGCAACAGCGTCCATATCAGCATTTTCAATGCTTTGGAAAGTTAAGCGTGTCTTAACATCTTCGCTAATTATTCCTAGATATAAATTTTACTCAAACGATGCAAACTAATTTAAAATTTCTATGATGTAAGCAGGGTGATTTCTGGTTCCATCTGTTTCCAAGATCTTTTGTTTTTGGTTTAGTAAAAGTAATCTGTTTGTGTGTGTGTATTTTAGTGCACAGACATAGCCTTTAATCAGTCATTGGTTTTGATTTAGAGGTGAATTCAAATAGGCGTGAGCATAAACTAGCAAAGATGTTAACATATTTCAGTCATAAGGAATCAGCTTCATTCACCCTTCAAACGTGTCCTTGGATGAAACTGTATTTCTGGGGGAACTGATTAAGATACTAAGTAAATATAACTGCAGGTATTAATCTACTCTAGCTATGATTGACATTGAAAGGAACACAACACCCAGATTGGGTGCACCCGAGTGGACAGAGCTAAAAATCTCTTTAAAGAAACAGGTTTGAACATTAACAACTCACACAGAGGTTCTGAAACTGTCAGAAACAGCTCAAAAACTAAAAAGGGTCAAGATTTTTCTATCAAAACTGTCTACTAGTGCTCAATCTGTCCATCAGTGTGGCCTGGCTTCTGCATATAGGAAAAACTGGCCTAATTTTCTCAGAAAAACATAATTACCAGAATTTGCTGTACAACATATCCTGCAGGATATAAGGCACTGCAATCCCTTCATAATAGTGTGACTTGAATTTCTTGTCTATAGCAGCGGTATTAGAAGATGTAACTCCAGTTCTGTCAGCGAGTCCACTGCTGCTGGCAATGGGAAAGCATTCGATGGCTTCTTTTTGCTAATGTGCTCACACTGAAATTGAAAAGAGTACTAGGGACTTGGAAATTAGTAACTCTAGTTATTAAAGTGTAGGCCTGTAGGAAAATAAAACTTCTTTGTTGTTGTTTTTTTTTTTATTTATATATATTTTTGTTTGTTTGGTTTATTGTTTGTTTTTTTTTGTTTTTTTTCCCCAAACAGTCATAGAGATATATACATAAATAGATATACTTACATACGTATACAGTTCCTAGGAAGCAACCCATGAGCCCACAGTTGTCTAGTAAAATCTACTGGAAATGGGTCAAATGCTAAACTGGATTTCCAAAATGGAATTAATAAAGTAAAAGTTGAAATGAACTATAATTTAATGAACTTGTGTTAATCAGAAATGAGAATGGATTTCCATTTTAAGATTTTACATTTTACACAGCATTATAAGAAATGAACTTGTCATGAGGGCTTAACCCTTTAAAGCCTGACACACTTTAGTGTCATCTGTCCAAAAAAACACTGGGGCTCAGTCACCAACCATTGTTCCGAACAAATTTCTTCTCAAGCCCTAATTACACACTTTTTTACAAAGATTGTGGCATTCACATAAAATATTTGTATCTTGGATTTGTTCACTGGCAATAACAAATCAAGTACTCTTACGAACATTAAAGTGTTGATATGTTTGGGCAACACCAGTGTTTGTGTTGTTTTCTCTTGTTCTTTCAATAAATAAGTTTTTTTTATATAACTTCTGGTAATTTACTACAACGGAGTTTTAAGGCCACACTGAGAAAAACAACTTTATTCTCGTCATTTCAACTTTATTCTTGACATATCGACTTTATTTTCGAAACTGTATTTCAACTTTTTCCTTATCATTTCGACTTTATTCTCAACATTTTGACTTTATTCTCTAAGTCAAGCAGTGGGGAAAAAAAATCTCCACATCCTCCACAATTTTTTTCCCAGTGTAGCCCTAATAGTTTGTTGTAATTTACGAAGCATTTTGTTATTAAAAAATATATATAGAAAGATAAAACAGTTTGTGTCCTAACATTATAATTTCCCTCAGGGGGGGAGTTGTCCTATTTTTTTTTATTTATTTTAGTCATTCAAGAACAGTAACAGTCGAGAAGAGGATTTAACTGTACTGTTGATCTTCCAAAAAGACTGAACACGTGTGCAATAAAGCACCCTCGCCAGATCTATTCTCTCAACTGCAACAGTATCACTTTATAAATGTACAAGTCCCCTGCGACTCCCAGAATCTCCTGCTGGATGTAGGTTTTAACAGTGGATGTGGTATTTATTGTTATAATTATCATTTTAATTAGAACGTTAAGGTTATGCCCTAGTTGCTTTGTCAATGGCCAATGTTGAGACTCACCTGAAGATTTAATTTCATCACATTCTCCACTCACTCCTTTGGCGCACCGCATCTTTGAAGGAAACCACATCAGAAGGTAATTTGCTTTACAAACTGTAGACGGGTGTGACAAGCTGGCCATCTCTCTGGGGTGTACCCTGCCTCTTGTCTAGTAATTGCTGGGAAAAGCTTTAGCTTCACCGTAACCCTGAATTGGACAAAATGGTACAGAAAATGTATGGACGGATGGAAACTGGAGAAAGTATAAAAGGCTAAAAGGCATGTAATGATAAATCATCCTATAGTGTACCTTTCCCCCTTTAGCCACTATACCGCGAGGATGTGCATCTTAAAACACTTACGGGACCAGACCGCAGGCTCGCTGTCAAAGTTTAGACCTAATTAATTACTCATTTATAGGGCAGGAATCAATCATTCATCACCGTGTTCATGCAGAATCTGAGACCTGTCAGTCCTTTTGCATTTACAGTAGAAAGTATACTCATGAAGGAAGCCAGGATTTCAACTCCAACTGGCTTTTCATGGATTAACTTCCTTAGACAAGATTTTAAAATATGCTGGTGAACACCTGTAGTACAGTATGAGGTCCATCATAGGTCATTAGTTATTTATACATGTAATATAAAAATATAATTAGTTATTAATGTTTAGTGTGAAGTTTTTAGGTTATATCTTTGTGTGTGAAAACAACTGGGAGTGGAGCAGAAAGCAAAAGGAGTATGAAACTAAGAATCAGCATGGGAATTTGTGAGTGTTGTGTTTATCTGTGTGTGTGGATGCACTTGTACAGTGATATATTAATGATGACCAGTTGGATGTTTACACCACCGGAGTAAGGTTATTGTAGGAAAATTAGGAACATTTTATGTTTCTCTCTTTCACACAATCCCCTGATTGGTTGTTTTAGAATTAAGACTGTCATTTCCGGGTAACAATTTAAATCAGGTTTTGAAAAAATCTGGTTTAGTTATTAGGGTTCATCACTTCAGCCAGGAAAGACATCATGTCAATGAATTTGACCACCACGATAGTCAAACAAGTATATGTGTACATGAATATTCTTATTGCATCTTACACACATTATTTTTCAGTTTGCTTGATTTCTTTAGTCCAGATGATCATGATGGGGAAAAAATACTTAATCATCTTGGCCCTTAACAATATTCATCTTTAATATTTCTGAGAGAGCAGGAAGCTATGGGATCCATATCACAAAGTCTATTGCTATACTGTAACACATCAGCACTCTTGATTCCTCAGAGAGCAGGAACATAATCTCTCTCTTTATCAAACAATTTGCAGCCCTGCGTTTCTGTGACCTCTTTGCTCCTCTCAAGGGTAATTAATTTATTTACACAAAATGGTCATAAATTCTACAGTTTCTAATGGTCTGTTTTCATAACCTGTGCAGCTAAGTTTGAGGAAGAAAAAGCAGAGTCTATCTTTTTCTCTCTCTAGCCATTCTCCATAAAGATCCATTGACTGTCAGGCAGTTATTATTTATGAGGTCTCCCATATTCTTAAACTCAGTGGATGGAGCCTCTTAGCCTTCGTGGTCCAGTAGATTAATTAATCTTTTATACCTGTCTTCAGCAGGTACAGTCAGTACTTCATCCTCTGGGTGATGAGGCAGGTTGCTAAACTTTTGGCATTCAATAATGTCAACAGAGGAAGTTGAACTGAAGTTCAATGCTCATGTTATGATTGCAGTAAAATAAGGCACCAGAGAGAAAGGGTCAGAGCAGGAGACAAAGGCTTTTACTGGCTCAAGAGAGGCAGTACAGGTAGGATGCAAGATGGATGCTAAATTAGTCATCGTTAGCAGGCCTGTCACTGAAAAAATCTGCAAATGTTCTAAAGTGTGTCTTTTAAACAAACAAACAAAAACATTTTATCTTTTTAGTTGCGTTCTGGTGGAAGGAGAAAGACAGAAGATGTGATGAGCAACTGTACTCTTGATAATTTAGCCCTCAGGTAATTCAGTCTGAGCTTCAGGTAAAGCCAGACTCTTTGACCTCATGATCCTCCAGTAGTGAACAGGACCAGGGGGAAATCTGAGATTTGCTCGTTTTGCTGAGCTAAAATAAAGTCTGTGGCTGGTCAGGTTTGTAGAGGGTCAAGTGAAGGTCACGTACACCTTTGAGACCTGACAAGACAACAACATTCAACTTTGCCCTGTGTGTGTGTAACTTAAGTAAACCACAGCAGTCGAACATTAACATGATGGATGTCAACATGATCCTGGATGCCCAGGAGAGATTTGTCTGCAGAGCCACCAAACCCAAACAAAGCCTTCAGGAATGTTTCAGCTGCTTCTCCATGGCCCAACATTTAACTTGATCACCCAAGCCTCCCTCCAGCTGCCTTAACCCTGGTTTCCCACAATTGGCTTGCTGGGTTTGCTGCCCACTGGGCTGTCAGAATGTCGCTCATGGTGAGGGACAAAGCAATTCCAAGGCGGATGGTGTGAAAATAGGAAATTTAACCAGAGGGGGTTGAAGAAAATGGCCTGTTCTGTCCTGTCTTGTTTGCTGTTGCTTAGGCAGCCACTCGGCCACACTTGGCCTCTTTGGCCTGACTGAAAACACATGAATACACACAAAGAGCTTATTGTTTGTTAGTGAGCGCATTGCCTGTTGATGCACTTGTACAGTCAATGTCCATGTGTAGATATGTTCCACAGCCCAGTGCAATCCTACAGCAAGGGTTGTTTGTCACAGACAGACTACAGTACACTTGGTGATCAAGCCCTACCATAATTCAAAAGAGAACCAAATATTACCAATAAAATAGTTGAGACGTTTACATTTAGACACCATAATATTTAAATCTAAAATTACTGTGATGTTGTGTAATCTTAATTATTACCTCAAAAACCATGTCTCTTTTATTTTATTGTGTTTTAAGGATTCACCATTTGTAAGTTTCACTTCAACATCATGTTCCAACACAAATAACTCATTTAAGTGAAAAAAACAGGTTTAATCAGGTTACTGCAGTGATCCCCAACCCTGGTCCTCAAAGCCCACTATCCTGCAGGTCTTAGATGTTTCCTTGCTTTGACAAGCCTTGCACAAGTCTGCTAGCAGGGAAACATCAAAAGTCTGTACAACAGTGGACCTTGAGGACCAGAGTTAGAGATCCTTGGGTTTCTGCATTCATACTGACAACATATGACACAGAGAATAAGTCAGCATTTGCTACACATTATAATTTAAGATTTGAAATGCCAATTTTAGGAAGCATGTTTTATTGTTCAAGTGCTCCATGTAAGGGGGCGAAACCTATAATCATCCCCTTTCCAATGAGTAAAGTGATGTGCAGTTGTACAGAAATGTATAATTGAATAGAAAGTAGCAAAAACTGCAAAAATGCCCCAGAACTATGACAATGCCATGACCAACACTGGGTCCTTAGCTGTGTACTGTACTGTATTTGGACACTATCCATTCTGGTTTAAATGCCTGAACAGGAAATGGCCTGAAAATGAAAAAAGGGAACCAACGTGTTAGCACCAGTCGTCCTGTGTCATTGTCTTCACTTACTGACACCACATGGCAAGAATAAATTTACATTGGTGTCATGTAGGGATGCACCGATACACAGCTGCACCGATTTACAAGCCTTATAATAATATTTGTTTTTCAAAATCCTAATAAATAAGGAAGAAGTGTTTTTTGGTGGATTTGGCTCACTGCTGTGACACACAAAAAAGCTTCTCTCACCCACTTAATTCCAAATTCAGACTTCAATATGGCATGAGGAATCATTTTGTTGATTTGCATCGATGTGTCAATAATAATAATAATAATAATAATAATAATAATAATAATAATAATAATAATAATAATAATAATAATAATAATAAAAAACACATAATTCCACAGATTCATCTCTTTGCATAAATGCATACATTTTTGCACCCCTAGATTTTCACATTGGTATCTAAACACTTTTATGAAGACCAAGTATGACTACACACATATATTGGACCTTTTGCATATTGATGCCACAATTAGTGTTAACCGTGGTATTTAAAATGGTGGACAGTCACCACAATTCCATAGCTGGCCAGATGGAATATAAAAAGAAATCTACACTTGTGTGTACAAGCTATGCAACCTAGTAATCAGAATGCATGGGACTACCCCATGACAATCCATCTATACAAGGTATGCATCTTCAGACCAGCCACAGGCTGCTTGTGTTGTTGCTTCCTCAGTATCACTAAACAACCAGCCACCCAAAACATGTCATGGTAACATCACTGGGTTATTATAATATTTTGCAACATTCAGTTACATAATGTGCTTTTAAATCAAGCCAGCACAGGAAATAAAGGGGTTAAATCGGATATGTCTGCATTGTTTTAGTTGTGTCATTAGCTTTGTGGTAAGATTGTGAAAGAAATAATAAAATAAAAAAAAAATAAATAAAAAACTAGAAATAAAAGCAGCTGGTGATTATTTCAATATTTAATTTAATTGCTCTTCACTGAACCCAATCAAGAATGAGAAATAAAATGACAAAAAAATTCATCATTTATTTATTTATTTATTTATTTATTTATTTATTTATTTATTTAGTTTAACGTTTAAACAAAGTACAATCTTCTCTTTAGGTCGGTGTTTTTTGTATTTTTGTTGTTTTTTTTTGTTATATATATTTTTTTTTATTTATTTTTTTTAATAACTATTTACATAAGCATTGAAGGCGACTGTGTTTGACAAAACCCCTTGAAGACTTTTTTGAACTGTATTATATTAATAATTTTACTGGGGGGGTTGAAGATGATGTCAAACTGTAAAACAGGATTTCAGTTTTAATTATGTGAGTGGTGCAGATGTTTCCCTTTCCATTTATCAAATACATTAAGCATTATAGGATGCAGCATACAACGCACATAAAGCTGTTTTATAAAAAGAAGCAATTTTAGGCGTTTACATGGAGGCGGGGAAGAAACGTATAACAGAATGGATTCTGTTGTTTGGAATCGATAATAATAATAAGTCATCTCAGCCGTAATGTACACTTTGACTTTTGTTTAATGATTCTTTTCTGTAGAGGTGCTGGGGTAAAGGAGTGGGCATATGCTGCTCCGATGACTAAAACTGGTATTTCCAATGACTTGATGGTAAAAATTTACTATAATTTCACAACCAAAGGCTCGCAGTGGGTGAATATCCGGAAGGTAAAAGTAAGAGTTACTGTGCAAACTGTGTAACTGTGAGTAAAATGCAGTCACATTTGCTATCAAATCACTTTCTCTTTGTATCCCCTAAGAGCAGGAATGAGAGAACATCTATTAATTTATAAGTGATACAAATACCAAATAAACCACTGTGGCTCAACTCTGACTTTGCTGCTAACTTTTCTGTCAGTATACAATATTGCTTGAGGCTGATACATCATGTTTGTAAGAAAGAAGAATGAATGTAAGTGTGAGGGATGGAGGAAGTCAAAGGGATGCTCCACAAGACTCTTGGCTTAGAGGGACTGGAAGGTGAATGAAAGCAGAGGAGTTCAAAGACTGCAGAGTGAGTTGACTGGTAGGCAGAGAGGATCATACAAATATGAAGTTTAGAAACCCGAGGCTGCAGAGAATTGAAAAGGGGAAGTGAAATCCTCTGAGTACAGAACGCTGTTACCTACTCAGAACTAATCAGAGCATTTGTCTCACAGATCCACAAGACTTCATGAAAGTGCTTCTGATTTAAAGTATTAATTAATGGGTAAGCAGAGGGGAAGATTGTAGGAAAGTTGTTTCAACTTGTTTCATAAAGTTTAAGACATAGGAGGTTTTAATCAGTGCTTTGTTCACAGCAAGACAGCTAACTAATATTGAAAGCCCCTCTCAAGCTTGCGATATGGCTGTGGGATCTCTGAGGCTTGCCCTAGCCATGACCATGTGGTGTCTGGATATTAGTGGGAAATCTCTTTGGTCTGTGGATTGAGCTTTATGAGACCTTGCGGATGCCCTCATCAGATCCAGATTTGAGGGAATTTAGAGGCTGTATCAATAGTTGTATGCAGTTTTTTTCCTTAACACATGGTGTGTCCTATTGCGGGAGGCCACTGCTATTGGGGTCATATATGAAAACCAAGACACAGGAATAGCATAAATTGCAAAAGATGACCAGTGTTACTCATTCGAGCTGTCACATCAATGACTGATTGAAACGTTGATCAGAATACCAACGTTTTATTCTCAATATTATAGAACCTTCGCTTTGAAATTTATTAAAGCATCACTGATTGTAAAAAAAAAAAAAGTGATGGTGCTGAACCCCGAAGGCAGTAGAGAACCATACTCCTCAGTCCATCCACAATGTAGCAATCAGCCAGATAAAATCTTACAGGAATCTTGGTGTTAACATCAATCACCTCCTCAGCTGGACTGATCACATTGACTATGTGTTTTTTATCTATGATTAGGACTGTATCTAATTACAAAGGCTAAGGGTGTTTGGAGTGAATCAGAAAATTATGTTTTCCACTTATCAGACTGTGCTGGAGAGCATCATTATGTACAGAACGAAAGCATAGTATGGCTATCTCTGAACAGGCCAGTTAAGCTGCTGGGTCTGGTACAGTCTGCCATAAAGATGATGGGGAGGACTTGAAACCTCTCCTTCGTTCATGAGCAGGCTGCACTCAGAAAAGGACAAAGTTTTTTCAGCAAATGTGAGCTATTACCTTCTGTTAGAAAACAGAAAGATTTGATGCAATCCACTGGTTTTTCTAAGCTAGGCTATTACTGTTTATATGAATTGGCTTGTTTAATAATAAAAACAACAATAATATATATATATATATATATATATATATATTATAATTATAATAATAACAATAATAATAATAATAATAATGGATTAGATTTATAAAAATTTATACAGTGCTTTTCAAGGCACCCAAAGTGCTTTGCATTGAATGAATCTATGAATACCGATTGGATCACAATGATTTGGCTCTGTTGTGAACTGGAGCTTTACACTTAAAGCTGAATTTAATTTAATCAAGTTCCAAAGTGAAAAGTGATCTGTTTTAAATTTTTATTATGTCCATTGTTATCAACATTTTAAATAGTGCCTTTTATGGCCATGTGTGTTGGGCAAAATTTCTTTTGGGGCTGTGTGGGCCGAGCAATAATGTTATGTTTTTATTATTTTTTATACTTAATGTTTTTGTCATATTTTTTTTTTTTTATCTCAGAATGACTATTGTCCAATATATTTATGTTTTTTGTTGGATGGTTGAATGTATTTTAAAGTAGTTATGGGCTCAATATAAAGTCACAAAGATTTTGCAGCTGTAATTAAAGTAATTAAAGTTCTTGCAAACATCCTCTTTGCAGATGCGAAGTCCATTTCTGGAGTCTCTGAAGTTGCAGTTGTAAATTTTGTCTCTGTCTTTTTACTTTTACCTGATTGGATGGTAACTAATAAAACTGTCCAATCAGAGAGCAGACACCTTCCTGTTCTTAGTGGTGTGGAAGGACAGGAAGCCATAATATTAAAGTGTAATGAATGATATCATATGATATATAATTTGTGAGCATTTTACATAAATAGAAGGCAAACATTCCAGAATGAGAGGCACATCACACGACAGAAGGTTTTAATCTGCAGGAACTGCTGCACCTCAGACTGAAAACTTGCATAAGATAATTGTGTCCTCATGAGTTTGAATGTAATTTGGTTATTTCAGGCTGCTGCAATTTTCTTACTTTTATGGCTTAGTGCCTCTCTCTCACACACGCACTCACAAATGCTCACTTTAAACTTATCTCCACATTCCAATGAGCACACACTAATTCACTTAAGGCTGACAAATCTCACAGCCAAACGCAAGGCAAACAGTCAGCTCAGCTCAGTTTTTTTGACCACCGCTGCGTCATTTCACAAAGTTCATCGGTTCACTATTCCAAGGGGACCAAATCTCCCCTGTGCATTATGTATGCCTTCATAGACTTAATTGAAACTGAAAATGTTATGTTCCACTCTGGTGACCCCCTAATAGCCTGGCTCTGTGCAACCAGGCTCAAGAGGAAATTACAAACTAGAGAAGAGCATAGATGAATCCTATAGTGTAAGGGGGGGGGGGGGGGGGGGGGGGGGGTGAGTGGTTGTGTGCTTATTGTGAGGGTCTCGGGAAGCTTAGACTAGTGCTGGAGAGATGTAAAGCCTGACTGACTCACTAATTATAGATGTCTTCTTTGGCTTTTCCTGTATGTTTCACACTCTTCTGTCTGGATGAAGGAATAAAGACCTGGCAGCATCAAATGAGATGCTTCACTTAGTTGGCTCCGCTCTAAGACCCCATATCAGAAACAACTGGGTGCCAAGTGAGAGGAGCCAAGGTGGCATCTTTATCCAACTGTTTAAGGGGATGAAATTTTAGGGCACTTTCATGCTGACAGTCTCATGTGAATCTCAGAGGGGTTTGTCTTAAACATTGGTAAAAAGATCAGCTCCACTTGAGTTGCAGTATATAACACACACCATGAGAATACACTTACACTCAAAAACACTTACACTCAAATACCACTGTTAGTACTCACAGGACATGTGGCATTGCTGGTATATTTTGGATAAAATGTGTAACTGATAAGAGCAAGACCTCATGATAAACCCTGCTTTTGAATTTATTTAAAAAAGCCTTTGGCTTGTAGTATTTTGTTTTAATGTGTTTTGTGCTTTGTGTTATCTATTAGTTTTTTTTCACTTTTTATTAAATTTCCTTTATTTTAATGAGTATTTGTTTTTATTTGTTTTATGATGTTAAGCACCTTGGTCAGCTTGAGTGTAGTTGTAAGGAGCTATAGAAATAAATTTTCATTGACTGATTTTGGATTTGTAAAACATGACTAAAATAATTTTAGAAAATTATTGTGAGCTAAACGTTTTCCCTCATGTTTTACTGATTTCATAGTTCCTATTTTTTTTAAAGTAAGAAAAATTTAACTGAGCCAATAGAAGCTTCATTTAACTTCAATTTGCTCGTGACACACACAAAAAAACAAAACAAAAAAAAAAAAAAAAAAAAAAAGGATTACAAAATATGTAGTACTCTGGGCAGAAACCACTTAAAATAGCATTTCAGAAAGTTAGTTGGGCAGTTTTCCATTATCCTGTACTATAACAGGAATGGTAGCAACTATAATTATGACAACTACAACAATAGTAAACAATATATATATATATATATTTTTTTTTTCAAATCTAATTTATTCATTTTGAATTATGGAGTTTATATAATCTTGCTGGACCTGACCGGAGGGGACAGAAAAAAAAGGAGAGTAATGAAGAGGAGTAAAAAGGAAAGTAGAAAGCAGAAAGTGGATACAAAGATACAACAGATAGAAGGCAACAACCTTTAATCCAAACTGACACCAGACAGCCAACTGCTACACCTGTACAGACACACAACAGAGAATTTCCTACAGCTTTTCCAGGTAAACTAAGCTGACAGTCATCAGGAGGTCCTATAAAAAGAATAACAGAGACAACAACAATAAATAAATGAAAAAGCAGAAACCAAACATGTATCACGACAACAGCCAAAGTACCAGAAACACACACAAAAAAACCTAAACAAAAGTAGCTCTTAGTGTATAAACCCACTGTACAACTCAGTGAGTGTGTCAGCATGCAGAGAGTGGGGAATGAGGACTGAGCAGAGTGTGATCGTGCAAATGCGACCAAGCCTCTATGGAGGCTGGAGGCAGACTAGGGCGGCCCAGAGACCCAGATGATCAGCAACAAACCTGGAGCACGAACCCAAGCCCACCCACCACAAAAACCACCCCAGACCCACCCAGAGGGTGGCAGAGGAAGGCCACAGCCAGAGCCCCCCCCCCCCCTGCAATTGGGAAGATCGGCACCTGCTGACCCTGCTGGTGTCATGGTTCCTGGGTTTTGGTGTGTTTTTTGGTTTGTGTTAGGTTAGGATCATGGATTGGGTTTCTGGTTTTGTCATGTTTAGTTCAGTTTGTAGTTTTCCCTCATGTGCTCTGTGTTTTCTGTTCCTGGTTCGTTAGATCACCTGGTCTGATTTCTCATTCACTTCACCTGTTCCTCATTACTCATTCTGTGTATATATGCCCCTTGGTTATCAGTTGTCTTTGTCAGATCCTTATGTGGTTCGTTTCCTGTAACATTTGTTTCCCTGTTACTGAGTTTTGGGAGAATAAACCCTTTTGCCTACACCTACACCAAATCTGCCTCCTGCCTGATCTGCCTGTGTTTGGGTCCTCACCCCCACCCACACATAACAGCTGGGCACCAGTCTTCCAGGATGGCAAGAGCGCAGGGCCCAAACAAAGGACCCTATTGCTCTCACCTCCCCACTGATGACTGTTTGTATACTGTGTGTCGTTTGCAACTGAAACTGAGGGGCAGTAACCACATCGTGCTGTGATCGAGGCCACACCAGCAGCCCTGCCCACCATGCACTACATGGCACGTCCCCCAAAAGTAACTATAGTAGAACTATAACAATAGTAACAACAAGAACAACAAAGTATTATGTATATAGCAACCCTCCCAACAAAAATACTAAATTGCAAACCTAGAAAAGAGGAAACAATGAAGCCAGTTTACCAGCAATGGCCTATATAATGTCAAACTTCTTACCGTACAGACACGTCTGGCTCGCACTTAATAACTACTTGGCTCATTTCTTGCTGGTAACTAGCTCTCAGCAGTTTCAGTAGAGGAGCGACAGGAAGGACATTTCAACTTGTCATTATTTACTCTTCAGAGACAGCAACAGAGTACAACTGATCGGCAGCCAAAACAGGACTTGCAGTTGTCTGTCCACATAACCATCGGGGGGAAAACTGCAGTGACATAAAGCTACAGCAGGCAGCTTACACTTTTACCACGCTTCCACTTACACATACAGCAACAACATCACATGCACTTCCTGTGTCACAGGGTCACACAAATAGGGTTATGTTGGCTCGCTCTACTGTCATAAAGGTGAAAAGGTCAGGCAGGCGACAATAATGTATTCACCATTAGATACGAAAGTCCCTCTGCCTCGGGCGTGCACTGAGGCTTCACAAGTCACACCCAAGGCCTAAATGTTCTATGAACACACAACTTTAACCAATAATGTGATTCTTTTCATTTAAAAACCATTAGTAACATTCTGGAAAATAAAATAAAAAGTAAAATAAATAACTTAAAAGTTGATTTTTTTGAAACTCCCTCTTAGTGTTTCAGGTAGGGGCTCATGTGCTTTCAGCTGGATTCAAGCTCCCCTTATAGCTCCTCCATGATTCAAACTAAACTACAGCACCCATCAAATTATACTCAGGTCAGAAACCCTTTTGTCCTTCTCTTGATGTTTTATGATATTAATCAACACCACATTCAAACTCATTCATGGCTAATTTCTCTCCACACACCTTCACAGTTTAAACTCTGATTGAACATCATATTTCCACATTTTCTGTTTGTGCTGTAGAACAACGGGTAAATAACTACATTACTTTAACTGATTGTTATCTGAGGTTTCCTTGTGTGGTTCAGTTCATGTGAGATCAACTGTTTGGCAATAAGATTAATCCAGATTCATATTTTCAAATAAAAGCATTTATCCTAACTTTGATTAATACAGTATTGTTTCTGTTTAAATAAAAATTATTTAAAAACTATCTAAAAACTCCCCATAACACATCTTAAGAATTTGAGGTGTCCATCAGCTTTTCTTGAATGTGTTAATTAAATACAGACTGAATATTTATATAACATAACAGGATTTTTCTCCTTTTTTTTTTTTTTTTTTGTTTTGATCATCTTCTGTGTACAAAAAAATGCAACACCTTGAAATGTAAAGGTGTGCACTTTAATCTTTGCTTGCAGCATCAGTTCTGGAGGTTGTCCAGTAGTGAAGAGTGTTTTTTGCTGTAATGTGAATGTGTGATTTTTCTGCACTCTGTCCTTGAATTTGTACATTTTGTTCCTACACCATCACCAAGAGCATCTGTACTGTTACTGTGGAAGACGTAAGTGCTTTGTTAGAGCTGTTCTCACATTCTGTTCTTGAAACTGGGTCGAATGGCCTGATTCATGTGTATAAATGTTGTTCTGTAGAACAATACAAGGTATTTCCTTAATGCAGACTGCACAGCTCTCTGCTTAATAGAAGTTTTTTTATAAAATGCATCTATGATATTAGGGTTCAGATGTCTTTGTTTTGCAAAATTCTATCCCCATTTTTTAATGATCAAGCTTTATTATGTACTGCTGACAAAGAAGTTTTGTACTGTCAGCATTTGTTGAGAAATTTAAAACATTATGTCATTGTAACAAGTTTGTTTTGGCTTGTTTGGCTAATTATGTGAGACTAGGTTGGAAAGTATTTTGCGTTTAGTACAAGTGTTGTAAAATGAGTCCATATTTGTGAGCTGGAGGACATGTTGGGTTTGGATAAGGCAATAAAAACTAAGTGGTTATGTATTTTACTGTAGACTAGTTTGATTTTTTTTGCTTGGTATCTGCATTGGTTTACAGTATTTTCATTCAACTTCTTTTGACTGACTCATTGTGAAAACAGCCTTAAAATGAGTCTCAAGTTTCCTATACTCCCTCCTTCCCATGACCTGAGGTTATTGTTGTATAGGGGGACATCTATTATTGTCTTCTGTAGCCCAAAACAAGAGGGTAGAGTTGGACCGGCCTCTGCAGGTGTGAAATTCCACTGAGAATTAATTAGAAAATATGAGAACGGTGGCGGAGGAAGTGTTGAGTGTGCGCAGTGTAGATCTAAATTCTGCTTCAGAGCTGCAGAATATAAGTCATGTAAAAGTTCAACTCAACATTTTACAAGTTCACAAAGTTCATACACCACCCCCTCAATGCCAAAGGAGCCACTCACGGTTGACAGCAGCACAGATGTTCATATTCACAAGTCCTAAAGACGTGGCATAATGTGCATTTTTAAAATAAGGTGTGATCCTTTGGTGGAACAATGAAAGTATGCAGTTTATGCACCAATGAACTTTACATTATTATATTTTCTCCTTAAGTAGCTATGGTAACAGTGTAATGAATTAAATAACTCTACAAATCTCTTAAGATTTTTCCATGTAGGTTTAAATTAATAATTTTTGGATTTTTACAATCTTAAAAGAGGCTCAAGCAATGCTTGGACACAAAAACAAATGTCATAGTTCTTATTGTTGCTGCAGATATAATTCAAGTCGGATAAGAGAAAAAAAATGCTATTATGATGAAAACCTTTCTTTGAATGGACGTGATACTTAAAGCTATTTTTAGTGAATACACATATTGCACCGATCAAATCCCAGTTGCTTGTGCTGCAATATTAAAATTTGGGGATAAAAACATGCACATGGCAATGCTATCACTATTTTTTCTTTTTTTACTGTTATTCTATTTTTGGTACTTTGGTCAAAAAATATTTAGATATGCATAAATACAACTCGTTTCAATTAAGTTCTTCCATTCAATGTCCTTTTCAAATAAGCTTCTTTTCGAATTTCCATGATTCTTTAGTATCTTTCCTTTGTTGTGATAATAGAATAAACCATTTACTATTTTCTTTGGGCTAATGATAGAGTACAAATTCATAATAAGGTAATCTCATTAAGCGAGTGCACCAACATCACCGGCAAGGTCATTATAAAGCAGCATTTGGCATTCTAGCCCTTCAGATGAATGTATTAATTAACATACAGTAAGACTTCCAGTCCAAATGTATCTGCCAATAGCTTGGTTTGACCTTAAAGTACACTCCCTGCTCTCATTAGAATAATTAATGTCTCAACAAAGTGTGGAGTGCAGTTATAAAAGGCTGCCTAAAATACACTGTTGATTATCTTCCCTGGAATTTATTTCCTTCAATCTTTAATATCCCCTATTACCATATAAGGTTTAATGGCCATGGCTGCAAATTTCACTGCTGATTAAGAGAGGAAACACGGAAAAACTTGATGAATTTTTTGTGAGAACTGTAGAAAGCTTAGAATTAGCAATGCATGTTTTGAGCGATGTCCAACGTTATTAAGATTTGGTCAGTTTCTACTTTCCAAATTATCCCAGTTATTTACCAGGTTTTAAACCCAGCATGAACATGAAATGAACTCAGATCAAACGATAAGTACCTAATTCTGTTTCCTGTTCTAGTTTTATACACAGACAGACAGTGCTGAAAAAGATATAAGTTGACTACAAAAAGGAAGCGTCTGAAGCCCTGAAGCGTCTAAATAAGACCTGTTAAACAAACGTCTGAGTGCTCAAACTGGAAAAGCAACGGTTAAAAAAAAGATTCCTTACACCAAATAACTGTTAATCAAATATCCATCTTCTCCTTCTTTGTACACTTCTTCCCCATCCCACTCCCCTTTCTCTACCTGGATCGGTAACTTTGAGCAAAATGCACAGAGATGGTTGGGTGGAAAAAAGGGAAGATCCAGGATAAAGAGAAAGGCATTGGTGATGGAGTAATAAATGTAAAACAAAAGAACATATTGCCTGAAAATGAATGCATGCCTCCACATTCTGCATCTATGCCCCACACACAGGGAGCTTCAATTTTATAAGGTAGTCTCTTCATAGCTAGTCTGAGCAGTGTACAAGAATGAGAGCTAGACTGAAGATGGAAGAAAAAAAAAGAAGAAAACAAGAGGTTTCAGAAATGGGATTGGAGCAAAAGAGGACAACTCTGACAAGATGTGGAGAGGGTGCTGATATGTCAGCTTTTATTTCCTTTCTCCTCATGCAGCTCTCTGTCAGAACAGCACTCATCGGTGAGGCGTAGGGGAAGGAGAAGAGCCCAGTGAACATTAACCCTCCAGCGATCACCAAAGCCGCTGACACTCATCAGTATAAGAGCCCTTCAGCTATGGCACAGAGTGATCTTAGCAGTGACCTTGAGAGACTGGTGCCAAAGACCTTCTATCTCTCCAAATGAGCTTTAATGTTGTCTAATGTTGTCTAATGCATAGTTCGTAATTGATATGTACCGACTAGCATGAATATTACTGTAGTGAATCATTACTCTCATTCATCTGTAATGTTCAGAACTTATTGTAATGTCAGTTTTTACCTCCAAGACCAGACGATATTACAGCATGAACTGATCTGTCTCCTTCTTCAAGGGTCAACACCCTTTCAGAGTATGTTATCATAAAATCTTTACAAGAACTTCCAGTGTTGTGTGACTGACATGTTTGAAAGACGGGCAGGAGAAAAGTGATATGAAAGAGTTTTTACAGGCATCTGTTTGACTGTTTAAAACCCAAGAAGGTCCAACTATTGTAAATGTTGTACAAATAAAAAAGAAATGCCCCAAAGTAAAACAGATTACTTAAAACTGTATGTTTTTGTGTATTTGTTGTACTCGTGACACCCTTCCTAGTGCTTTGATTCCATTTAAGGATGTCATTTTTTCCAGTAGTGTCAGCTGTGTTTAAGATGAAGCATGTACCAAGTTACAGTCAAATAGTAAAACATTATACTTAAAACATAAAATATAAAAAAAAAAAAAAAATATTTGTGATTGTCTCTCCCTCCATGTTTTATCTTGACCTCCTTGGATAATGTCACTGGGTTAAGGGAAAGTTCAAGTCCACAATGTGCATCAGAAGAGGGAATAAAAAGGATTTTAGTGACTTTGCAATTAGCTGTTGGTTGGTGGGGCCAGATGGGTTGGTCTGAGTATTTCAGAAAGTGCTGATCTACTGGGATTTTCACACAGCCATCTCCAAGGTTTAAAGAGAATGGTCTGAAAAAGTGAAAATATCCAGTGAGCAGCAGTTGTATGGATTGAATGCCTTGTTTAAGTCAGAGGTCTGAGGAGAATGGGCAGAATGGTACAGATGATAAAAAAGACATTTGTAATTCCAAGAACCACTTATTATAACCATGGTAATGCAGAATAGCGTATGTGAACACACAACATGTCCAACCTTGAAGCAGATGGGCTACAGCAGCAGAAGACCACACAGGGCGCCACTTCTGTCAGCTAAGAACAGGAAACTGAGGCTAAACATAACTGTGCAGCACATGTTGTGGCTGCAAGGAAGTGAGGGATGGAATTATTGCCGTCTTTCATGAAAAATGCTTTAGTGTCTCCTATGCTAAAGGAGACATAAAGGACGCACCGGAGGTTGTTCCTTAGCATTGAGAAATTAAAAACAGTTTTTATCATCACTGACTGGAGAAATCTTTCTATGCAAACAGAAGACTTGTATCGTATGGTGACATCCCAACTTACTACATCAGTCTTAATCTGTCTATTACCTCCTCCATCGTACTTTCCCTGTGTTCCTCTCTGTTTTAACTTATTTTGAAGTGGATGGTGTATCTGCATCTCTTGAACGTCCTGGTCAGTTTAGTCTATTGCTGCTCTCTACATATGGGGTCCTTAAAGTTTCTCTGCTGGAATGCTCATCTCTAATGTAGGCAGGACAGTCACACCAGAAAGTACAATAAGTTGTCCACAATGCCAAAAGATGTGAAATTGCAACATTTTATTTGGTCAACTCTTCTCCTCGGGGCAGCTTTCATATGGAATATTGGATAGGAGGTAATGGCAAATGGCTGGATGAGTGGTACTCCATAGGTTATAATACCACCACTTGTCATACATACTTTAAAAGCAAAACAAAACATTTATGACAGTTTTGTGAAATTAAAATGTACAGGCATATATGCATACCAGATAATAAAGCTGCTTTGAACCAGCTTGGTCAGAGTTGAGTGAGTTTGCTTTGGCAGTGTGCTGCTGAGACTAATACCACCTATGAGGGAAGCTGGTGATTATTATTATCTATTATCTTAACTATTATCTTAACTGTTTTCATATGGACTTTGTAAATCAGAAGCAACATGATCATGAGCAGTGAGGTGCATTGGTCCAGGTTTTACACCTTCCTGCTTTACTCAACTTGTGCCTCTCTTGGTTGGCTAAACTCACCACTTTATTCTGATTATTTTCAAGAGCTGTTGGAAGAACTCTGAGTGGAGCTTTTACAACATAGAATATGCAGCTAACTCCAGAAGATGTAGCTGATCTAGCCCCATTTTACTCCTATAGACCTTTTCAAGTTGGTCTTCAAGGTCAAATATGATTTAGATGGGAACAATGAATGCCAAGTGAAATTCAAGCATCAATGACAAGAACAAGCTTGTGGACTAAAGATTGAATGAGATGAATTATGCTATGTTGCAAAGCAAGAAGTTGGACATGTTAAAGCTACATTGTCTAAGGCATTTAGTGGTTAAGATGGGCGTAAAACATATACATAAACAAGTTTTCATCTATGAGTGGAACCAGTGGAACCTCAAGTGCAGCGATGACTGCACTTAACTGTGTACTGTTGCAGAAGACTTTCTTCCCTATGTTATTTCAGCTCTCTTCCCTCCTCAGGTGATAAGTACCTGGCAAGGACCTAATTGCCCAACCCTGACTCCTTATTGGATGCTTCATGTTTTCATTCCACATAGTCCAATCACCTCTGAAAGCCACCTTTAAATACTCCTTGTGCTGTGCTAGGGCACATTTGTGAATGGTAAAGAGGTATGAGGTGGGAGGTTGTGGACCAGGTGAGGGTACTCTGTACACGTTCTGCACATAGTTTATTTTCTCTAAACACACTAGGTTAGTGGTTGGTGCTGCCCTTTGTTTTTGTTTTTGGCAAATCATTTTTCTTTGATAGGTAAGTTTGAGTTTTTATTGTTTTTTTGTTTTTTTTCAGTGTACCTTTCAATTTAGGCCTTGTTTTGTTATATTAATTACCATGATTCGGCACTCCCAACAGGTTTAGCACTTTGCTGTATTAAATAAATTATCCCTTTAATGACTCATCTCCAGTCTCTGGTTGCACCCCTTGTAGGGGGGGGTGTAACATGTACATGTGTACTGTCTTCTTCTATTTGGCTTTGTAGTAGTTTATTTTTTTCCAAACGGAGCTCTAGCACCTATCAAACAAAGCCAGCACTGCACTTTTAAAGCTCAGAGGTTTCTCACTTCACACACAGAGTTGTTTGTCCATTTAGAGGCACTGTTGTAAAAATGGTGGTGCAAATGTGGCAGTTACCATGTATGTGGGGCCATTGCAAATAGATACTAATAGAAACATAATTTTACATAAGGAATACAATTTTTCTATCATCGACTTTTGATTTTTGAAGTATTCGAAAGCGGCTGGGATGAGAATCAGCACCTCCAACTCTGAGACCATGGTCCTCAGCCGGAAAAGGGTGGAGTACTCTCTCCGGGTCGGCAATAGGGTCCTGCCCCAAGTGGAGGAGTTCACGTATCTCGGGGTCTTGTTCACGAGTGAGGGAGGGATGGAGCGGGAGATCAACAGGCGGATCAGTGCAGCGTCTGCAGTGATGCGGATGCTGCATCAGTCTGTCGTGGTGAAGAAGGAGTTGAGCCAAAAGGCAAAGCTCTCGATTTACCGGTCGATCTACGTTCCTACCCTCACCTGTGGTCATGAGCTGTGGGTAATGACCGAAAGAAAAAGATCACGAATACAAGCAGCTGAAATGAGTTTTCTTCGCAGGGTGGCCGGCCTCTCCCTTAGAGATCGGGTGAGAAGCTTGGTGATCCGGGAGGAGCTCAGAGTAGAGTCGCTGCTCCTTCACATTGAGAGGAGCCAAATGAGGTGGCTCGGGCATCTTGTCAGGATTCCTCCTGGACGACTCCCTGGTGAGGTGTTCTGGGCACGTCCCACCGGAAAGAAGCCCCGGGGCAGACCCAAGACACGCTGGACGGACTACATCTCTCGGCTGGCCTGGGAACGCCTCGGGATCCCTCCGGATGAGCTGGTGAATGTGGCCGGGGAGAGGGAAGTCTGGGTTTCCCTGCTTAGGCAGCTGCCCCCGCAACCCGACTCTGGATTAGCGGCAGAAAATGGATGGATGGATGGATGGATGGACGGATGGATGGATGAACTTTTGATTTTGTTACACGTCATCTTTAATGTGTGAATGTGGTAAAATCCTGTTTTCACACACTTTTTATGGGGAAAAGAAATCCTTGCTTATGTTTCCCCTATAAATGCCAAAGAGTTGAGTTCAGCGCTGAAGGTCATGGATCTACACAGCTCACACATATAGTGTTTTTAATGCATTGTGATTCAACAGCATTTGAATTCCACAGATGTATCTTTCTGCTCTACCAGTACTCATTTGGACTGATGGCTTTTACGCCTATGGCACTGCAATACAGTCCTACCGAAATTCCTGTTTTATTTAGATAAAGTTTATGGCATTTACATCCTCTATAAACCAAGATTGCGTGGTTGATGTTAGTCCAGTTTTAATGTAGCTATAGTGTTACAAAAAACATGTGATTGAACTAATTTTTCATCTGAATGACAGGTACAATAGGAAACAGGGACTTGCCCCAGTGACAAATTGTTTGTACTGTATGATTCATATCTCTTCTGGTATTGATCATAGCAGTGCTGTCCAGATGGAGGTGTCAGTCATATTATAGATTCAGGTCAGAGTTTGGGGGTGGGGGGGTAAAGCAACATTTTTTTTTTTTTTTACTTATTCTTTTTCAACTCTACTGTTGGTGAATATCAGATCCTGTGAAATCCTTGATCTTTACAATAATTCTCAGCATCAGGAAATTCTACCCTATGGTTGAATAAACCACATGTCAGAGGGGCTTAACTGCACAGCTCTTTATCTGATTCTGTTTACCAAGTTCTATCTTCACCACAAGCATGACAATAGATCTTAGCTGTTCTCAGCAGAAGGTGTAGTATGTTGGCTTGTGTTGCTTGAATTGACACTATTAACAATTCTATTACATCTGTTGCAATTGTATAGAAACACTGAAAAGATGACTCAAAGCATATGGGGATGAAATATCTAGCAAGCCTGCATTCCAATCAGAGCACTCGTCATCCAATTAGACGGGAAACGACAGATGGCTACATGGCAAGGACAGCTGGTTTTGAGATCTTAGCTGCTTGACTGTCCGTCAGTATGTCAATCATGAGGCTGAGATTGTCACCGCTGTCACAAATACACTAAAATCACCCTGGTTCATAGAGATGAAGAGGGTTGGCACAGGTGTGTGAAGCAAAAGCTCCATCTAGTGTTGTATTTATTATGAGCACCTCTGGTCTTGGGGAGTCTTTAAAAACATTATCCAAATAATCAAAGCAGTTTTTTTTTACATTCTTCTCTCTTTAAACTGTGCTCAGATCCTAATGGATTATAAGATATTTTGATCCAATTTATACCACAACACTAGACCATTTATTTTTTTCTTGGGTTTCACTTTATTCTTCTGCAGGAATATGGTGATATGTTTTATTTTTGAGTCTCAGCAAGAAATAAGCAAATTACATTATTTTAATATTGAAAAACAAAACTGATCTCTCCCAAATCCCCAATAACATGATAAAAGTGTAAGTAGTGGTATTCCATAGTTTGAAACAAGTTTCTGGTTTTTAGACAGTGAGTACAGCCACATTACTATTAGGACAACTCATTGTCCAATGACATCAACAAAAGTCATCATGCACTGCAGAAAAAGAAGCTAAAAACCCTGTTGCTTCCACATCTTATCGACTCGACACAGTAGGAGTTCTGTTTCGCTGCCGAACTGCTGCACACACATGCTTATCTGAGCTTTGCAAACACCTTAATATACCACTCCCTCACCCGCATCCCTACCCCCAACATACACACACAGTGTTTCAAAGTCAAGCTTCTGACTGCAGCATGCTTATATGATTTGCCAGCAAAGAAGAAGAAAAAAATTAGATTGGAGGAAGAAGGAGTTTAGTCTGTGAAGCGTTAGGAATCAGTGCAACTGGGTTTCCTTTGAACACTTGCTATGTCAGATGCTGCAATTCAGCCACGATGAAGAAGAAAGGATAAATAGGTTAATTGAAATATTAAGTGAGGTCATACACAGGAAATTGAATAACCCAAGTGCAATGCTGTCGAGAATAAAATAAGTAGTAAAACCGTTCCCTTTGACGTAGCTTTTCAGAGGGATTTCTTTGAGAGAAGGCTTGTGTTGCTTCACACTGTGCTGTTACAGTAAAGTTTTTTTGGCAAGAGATATTTGTAGGACTAAACTTAACAGGGGTCAAGACGGGCATTTCAAATTTTACTCTATAAACTGTCAATCTCAGTCCATGTTCACTTCAGAATCAATTTTCTCATGGCCCGTTATATGGATTTTTCTCTGATTGAATGCAAGTGAGAAACAGGAATACTGTGACTTGAGCCTTTAGATGTCCTTTGCCATACTGCGCTCCATTTGGCCTAACTGTGCACAGCAGGCAATTTTAGACACTTCCCTATCTTTGCCTCCCATGGTTTACACTGTGTTTGAGCTATCATAAAACAGTCTAACACATCGGCAAGCATAAACTTGCACATAGGGAGCAGGAGGAAATGAAGCTTTGAGAGCTTTGATTGCGACTTCAGCCCCTGCAAATGTAGAGGGGGAAAAAAGATCTAGCCTCAAATTGAGAATGAGAATTCATTGAAATTTATCTCCTCTGTACATTAATAAAAAAGTTTGTAGGTGAAGCATAATCATTGTTATGAGTTCACAAGATACAGTGCTCATTTTAGTTTTTTTCTTCTGTAATTTCTATTTACAATAAAAGTACCATATTTTCACCTACACAGAAATTAAATGTATGTTAACTTTGAAAGTTAAAGAAAATAAAATACAGAAAAACCGAGGTCAACAATATTTTCTGGACATTTTAAATTAAATGTTTTCTTCTGCTGGTCACTTTTCCCTTTTTAAATCTTCATAGACACTTCTAAGCTCCTTTCCTTGCAAACTGCAACCACATTGCCTTGTTCCTTATGTGTGTTAAACCTGGTGATGCCAGTTGTTCAAATTTTGGAAAAGAGAAGCTACTTCCAAGACCTCACTTAAAAAGCAAGAGCCGAGTAATCTTTAACTACAGTTACATAAAGTCATTCTAAAAGCTGCATCAGTGCACTGTTTATCACTCTGCAGATTACTTAAATCTTCAACGATCCAATTAATATCATAGCTATTCTCTATAAAGATGATTCACAGTTTGATTGACTGTATGATGTGTGGTAAATCATTGTAAACATTTCAGAACTGTTTACCAGTGTAGTACTGATCCGATTCAAATCTAGTGATCTGTGCACAGCATACTGCAGTCTCATTGCATTATTTGTCACTTTCATGCTATTTCCAGTAATGATTTACGTAGGTAACTTGCACCACCTACTTTATTTAACACTACAAAGTGATATATGTGGTCTTTGTATCAGTGTTTGAAAAATAAGTCAACACCATGAAAGAAAGTAATTTTTTTTTCTTTTATACCTGTTGTTATAACACAGTTGAACAAAATTGAATTAAGGTTGCCAGAAATGATTTGATTTGAGACCCTACTGACAGCAGTAGCTGCTATGGTTATTACCATGCCTCAATTCCACTGCAACAACTTCAGCATGACCCTTTTCTGAAATGGTAAATCAATTGACTACAGTAGAAAATTTCCAGGAATTAATAACCAATAAATTGAGTTGAAAAAGTGATTTAATAACATTAAAGGTTGAGTGTTTCAGAATTACTGACATCTAGTGGTGAAAATGGACAGAGACATTACTTAAAATGTTAGACATTTGTGGATGTATGGTGGTCATGCTTCCACAACTTGCAAGACCTCCCCCCTCCCTCTCTGCTGTGCTTCAGCTCCGCTTCCTCAACCCCTCATTCCAAGACAGGCTGTCTTCTTTGACTGTAATCATGGCAGCTGTGTGATTGACTCTGGCCCCTTTAGGCTCCTGCTGCTACTTTTACAGAGGCATGGCTGAGTCTTGCAAATCAAATTAAGAGCAAAAGGTGGAGCCAGATTGTCTGTCAAAGTATCGTGATTGTTCGGTACATTTTTTTTTTTAAGTCGCCCATGTCTGCTTTATTTCTAACATAAAACTGTGTTCCAACACCTTTGTATTTGTTCAGGTTTTATAACAGCCAGCTTTATTTGAGGCAAAACATTGACACTGTGCGGAAATAAATATTTTTAACCACCTTCCAAAACCTGGTGACCTTCCAAAATTATAAAGTGCTAATTTGGAGCCTCTACAATCACGGGAACTAATATACTCATAATAATAATATATGTTTCCTGTTTAAGGTCCCATATCATAGATTTTTTTAACAATTTCATATGGGTGTCAGAGGGCCAACAACATTGTTTTTAAAGTGTATTACCCCAAATTCAGCCTAGGTCTTTAATTTCAGCCATTACAAAAATGGCTGTAGTGAGCTCTACTGAGAATGGGCTGCTTCTGTGTCTGAACCTTTAAATGTTCATGAGTGGGGCCTGTCCATGCCCCTATCTGGGAGATTCTGGGACGCTCTGTGATTTTAGAGCTGGTCAGTGTCAGTATTCACTACTGTGGTAGGGGTTATTTGCCTTTGTGAGATCACAAAGGGGAAGATCTCAGACTCGCCCGTTTGAGCACACATTCACTAAAAAGTAGAGCAAGCAAGTAAGAGATTGACAGAAGTATGAACATATGAATGTTGGAAAAGCTTTAGAAAATGAATTTTGCATAATATGGGACCTTTAAAAATAACAATAGTTCTGCTTTATACTGCATGGATGTGTACTTCTGCACATTCTAAAGGTCAAAATTATTAACTATTTACCTTCAGTCAGAACCACTATAAATCATGTACTATGAATATGATTGCAGCAAGCCATAAGTATACTGTATGAATATGAATGATATTTTCACTGCTGTGACCTTGATGGTGAGAATGAAGTCCTGGAGGCTGTCTGACAGTTTGAGCTGAGGCTGAGCTTTCTGTTGACACCCTGCTGGTGACTCATAATTCGCTGCTGGATATTTTATATTACATACTACGGTAATTCTCATCCTGGGAATGATTGCCTCGCTCATTTCTTTCCCTAAGTATTAAATACGCACAGCGAAAGCCGCAGAGTAAACTACAAAGCTGACTTTAATGTTATTGACTTATATGCTGAATTTAAGATAATTTAATCAGATGACATACTTTATAAAAATACATTATTGATAAGCTTAATTTCCAATTATATTCATGGTTTTCCCCAAGTACCATATCCCGCTTCCTATGCTGGTAAAGTACAGTGCTGGGTTTATGTGTGTAGATACTGTGTGCACACAGAGTGAGGAGAAACACACCAGTGATAGAAACTCCACACAGACATGCACACATACTCACATTCCTCTGCTTGACTTCCACCCCTTTCATAATATCTGCAGGAATGAGGGTGTTTTTGTATAAAGACAGAATAGGAGACAGTATTTATTATAACCTGCTGGAGCCCCAGGGGCTCACCACCTCATATTTCATCTTAATGTATCTTCACTCACAGCCTTGCATTTTTTTTTCTGTCTCACAGTATAACCAGGAAAACTTCAGAGGAGAGAAACTACAATGGCGAAGCAGGTGACTTGGTGCTCACAGTCAGTCTCACCTTGGCCTTATCTGGGGCTTCCATATCTCAACTGATTAAACTGCCTACATTAGACTGCGCTCTCACCGGATGCAGCCCAGTGTCCCCGGGGAGCAGGAGAGGAACGATGGGCTTTTGCTGGAGCAGGGAGTGTGGCAACAGGCCTTCCTGGGCAGCCCATTATATGCCCTGCAATGCCGAATGGGTGGGCCCCATTGTGCTGCTCTGCATCAATGCTTTCTTTTCTCTGATGAGGCCCACGGAGCCCGTCGTGACAGACTTTCTCATGGGGCCATCTCACCACTGGGGAGGTGAGGCACTGAGCTATGTAATGAAATATGCTACTGATTGGCAGAGACAGACACCTTTGGGTGACTGTTTTATTACTGTGTAAATTTATATATTGTGTAAAGATTTAAAAATAATGGATATTCTGATAAGAAATATTTGGTTTCAGGGAACAGTTGCTATATATTGACATATATTGTATGAATCGGTATAATCAGTTTTCTGATGCATCCAAAGGCTTTTCTGTCTTTTGTTCTTCCTTTGTTTGACCTGCAAAGAAAGGAAATTCCAGCATGACAACAATATCATAACTATATCATAACCAAAATACTGGAATGATTCCCAACAACACAGAGGAAAAGTAGTAATTGTGTCCCGTGAGTTGGAAGCTGTAAAGTCAAAATTATCCCTATCTCCCAATAATAAACATCCTTTTAAAAAAATACTGGATCCAGACGGTATCTGGGTCACTCTCAACATATAATTACATGTTCCATATTCCATTTCTTACATTTCTGGAAAATTTAATCAAAATCTGTCCACAGCTTTTTGAGTTATGTTGCAAACAGACAGACACACAAATCAAAGCTGCCAAAAACATAACTGCCTTGGCGGAGGTAACTAATGAAGCCCTGTCAACATTTCCCCTGAAATGCATCACACACACAGCCAGTAGATGGCGCTCTTTTGACTTTATCAAATGCGTAGAAGCAGCAAGTTAACTTCACATAGTGATTCTGTCTGGACTACTTCTACTACACGTTCAAATACATGTGTTGTAAAAATGGCTTCCATTCTGTAGCCAAGATCATATTCCTAATGCAACAAAGTAGTCTTATCACCTAAAATAACTGTCATCGCAACATGTCCAGTGATGTTATGTTACCAAGGCGACAAGAAATAATGTATCAATTTACTTAACAGGAGCTTGGTAAAAAGAATTAAACCTAAAAACAGTAGATTTTCTCTAACAACAGCTAACGCGTCATCCATCTTGCATCCTACCTCTACTCTGAGCTCTGTCCAACCAGTAAAAGTCAGTCCAATGTCGACTCTTGTCTTATTTCTTATGTTTTGCTCTGCCTATTTCTATCTTTCTTTTCCTCCCTTCTTCTGATAATGTCTTCTTGTGTTTCTTTAATGAATCAGCCACACATATTGTGTTGATATTAAGTTGCTGACGTGTGATACGGTGCAGTAAAGCTCTCTGTAAAACCATGCATCACCCTAACAAAAAAAAAAACAAGACTAAGCAATTATTTTGTTTAAACACAACCTGGAAGTTATCCTTTCTCAAAGTAATCCCATCTGGACTGCTGCATTGCCATTTTAGCAGGCTGTCTGACAGCAATGTTTTGGACCAGATGTAAAATATTCAGAGTGCTGATATTTTCCCTGTTTTGGACTCTTGAAACACATTTGAAACCCTGAATGATGTTGCTCCTTTGTAATTAAAGATCATAGAGCTCACTACAAGCCAACAAACTTTTAGTTTTCAGAACCCTCTCCTGTGGAACCAGCTGCCAGTCTGGACATGAACCATTGCTAGCTTTTCTGCCAAGGCTTGAACTTCCCTCTTTGAAAGAGCTTGTATTTAACTTAGCAACCTTTTTGTGCTCCTCTTTATCTATCTTTTGCATGTCATACTTTTAACCATAACCTTTTATTATTACTGATTTATTTCACAGCTCCACATCTTGATTTGTAGTCATTCTTATGTGTTATCTTCGGTGAGCACTTTTAGTTGCAATTTGGGGAAAAAAAGGTGTTATAGTAATAAAGACTGAAGTGACAAAACTGTTAGTAAAATGTTTAGATTATTTCTTTTATTTAACCTGCAGAAAAAAATCTTTTGGATTCCCTCTGGAATCTTGACCATATTAGGAATGTCATACTGATATGTTTTTGATATCTTTCAAAAACACTGACTTATTCTTACGTCCCACATAATAAAAAAGTAGAATATTTGAGGCTTTCAGATGATCATTTTAAGTACCAGATCCATCACATGTTGCATTATTCAATTATAACAATCATTCGTTCTCTTTATTATCAAGCAACAGGCTATTTTTTCTCATTTCATGAAAGATTCATATGCAACTGTAGTGAAGTGATTTCAGCATAAATTTCATTAACATCAGCAGATATGTCACATTTATGTGATGCACGGAGAATGAAGTGATGACATAAAGTTTGAAAGCAGACTGAGGAGGTAAGGAGAGACTTTACAGCATCATGCCTCACTGGTGGCAATAGAAAAATGGGGTCCTTCACACCTCTGCAATGACAATCACTTTGTGATGCACAATTAAGGCAGAATGAGACCTGCATCATTCACACACATTGCAGCAGGTAAACTCAAGGTGCTCTCATTTAAAGATCAACCTAAGTGATTTAAATAAATACATAATACCTCAACATGTGGCCATCAGTGGGTGTTAAGATTTTGGTGATGTTAGATTTAAAAACAAAGTTTGTAAGAAAAAGTACTCATGCTAAAAATTTAAGTTTCTAACATTAACACATTAGTTCTTGTAGATCTTTTCTTCTTTGATAAAAGGCAAAATTTTCTTTTTTATTTATTAATTTATTCATTTTACAGCTGTAAGTATTTTATTATTTTACCTACACTGAGATATTCAGTTTCTAGAGACAGATTACCAGCTCTGAGCGTTAATAAAGTGTGACATGTTCACGCTATGAAGTGACTAGATTTCTGGGGTTGATATGATCACTCTGGAAGTTGATGTATTGAAATAATTTGTAATTGTGTATAAAGGAAAAAATGGGTTCCATTTATAGAAACATAAACAACAACCACAAACAACAAAACAAACAAACAACCACTTACAAGAAAAAATAACTTATGTTGGCTCAACTTAACAGGTCAGATCTCATCCTTCTTTATGGCTCTAATGTTGACCTGAAACTACTTGGTTGTCATATTGGATGATGTCGTTCTCTGTATTTGGGACTTTCAAATTAAAAATAAATCCACGATAAATATATTTGCAGTATCTGTTGAAGCACTCACACATTTCTGTGGATGGTGATCTGCACATTTTGAAATTGAGAATGCTTTTTAGAATTTAACATTCTGGTTGTTTTTATGTATTTTTTTTTTTTTTTTTTTTTGCATAATAAATTTTAAACTATTAGAAATGTCTTACCAAAAATGAATTTATGTATCTGTTCATGTAGGTTACATTTATTAAGTAAGTCCACTTCATTTATAAAGCATATTTCCAAATAAAAATTTCAAACGAAATAGAAGAAACAAGAAAATATAAAACATAAGAGTGAAGACTAAACGTAAACACATTTAAAAAGGTTGGTTTTCAGCCAACTCAGGGTCTCCGGCTCAAAGGAAGGGAGCTCCAGAGAGTCAAAGCGATTATTGCAAAGGCTCTGTCACCTTTAACTTTCGAACATATCATATGACCTGAGGGACCTGATGGGAGCATATGTCTACAAAAATTCTCTGATACAAGTTAGTGCTTGACAATGTAATGTGCTATATGGTAAAGCCATAATTTAAAACCTCCAGTGGTTATGAGAGAATCTATGTGTGAATTGTTAATACGACATATATAAAAATAACAGTTGTGTCATCAAAAGGTCACTGCGGTATATCTCTAACTCTCCCAATCTTGCATTGTAAAAAGAATGTATTTTAATCCTCTCTATGATTGTTTTGTAACCTAAGTAGTTATAATTTCTTTCCAAAAAGAAAGTGATAAGGTTGAGCAAATAAAGTGTTACAGAGTTATTAACTGAATGTAACTCAGAAGTGAAAAAACTGTATTTTTTTTATCTTGAACTTAAATCACAAACATATCATTGTTTATTAAGGAAAAGTGCAATATTGACCATCCAACCCTTCTGCTTTTCTTCTCATGAGGATTTTATGGCTTCTTAAAGGAAACATTTGAGAATGACAGGTGCTCTGATGTGAAAAATTTTAAATGAATGATATTTCTTTTCTGCTGCCTGTAGGGAGCAGTAACTACACAATGCCATTATTGGTCATATTTCAGGGTATGAACAAATTGTCTATATGAGCGTTTTCCATTGAGGGACATGCTGGAGGCGCACAAAGCCCCACCTGGAGACTGTTAGTCTAGCGGAGGGCATTGAGGTCATTTTGACCCGATGAAGATTTTAGTAGCGTGTGCAGACAATTTTTTCACTTTTATCATAAAGATTTGCAGGGTGGCAGAAAACCGTTAAGATAAATATAAATATATCCTCTCTTAACTAGCTTTCAAACAACTAGCAATTATCTTTGGGACAAGTTGTTTTCCTTAACACTCCCATGGCACTGATTATTTACTGTATTCGCATAATTCTTTTGAATTATCCACTATTATTGTTAGGCTCTAGATTTACAGGTTTTAATGATGCATATGTACAGATGTACATCCAGCCCTGGGGCAGATGGATTTACTGTTAATCCAAAAATACCAATACATATGAATCATTTAACATTGAAAAATAAGGCTAGAAATATTCAGGTTACATTCTGTCATACTGTAATATCTGGTGTTTAGAGAATGTTAAGACTTTTTTCTGCCATGACTTTGGTTAAAATACAGTCTCTCCTCCCAAGCAACACAAATCTTAAGGTGAAGCTGCACAGTTTGAGCAAAAGCACTTTAAAAAATGGGGACTAAATGTCTTTTTGTTGTTCTATAATCCAACCAAAATGAATTGACCCTTACATACTATCCAGGTCAAATTTGACCCATTTTGAGATTTGACAGCACTGAAAACACCCTAAACATCTATCTTTATGTCTGAAATTTGATGGCTTTTCCTGAGACAAAATACACAAAAATATTTTCAAATATTTTCAAATTCTATACTTTTGTAGAGGTGCTACAAATGTGTGCACACTGAGGCTGTTTTGGGTCAATTTTGACCCATATCTATTTAAATGGACTTTGGATCTACCAGTGGCAGTCAAAGCAAGGAAAATGGTGGTTTTAGGGAATCTTGGAACTGTAAAACTGTGCATGTCATGTGTCTGTGTTTTTTTTTTTTTTTTTTTTTTTGATTTATGAGACAGCAGTGACAGAGTTCAAGGTGGTTTCCACTGCATTTGCTTTGGTTTACCTTGGTGTAAAAAAGGAACAGAGGTCATGCAGAGGTCAAACAGTGCTATGAAACAAGATCTGCACCTGCAAATACCTGCAATGTAAAAAAAAAAAAAACTACATATGAATAAATTTTGGCTGGGAGGTGGTGATAAGACTCATAACCTTATAAAGGTACATGTGTCACGGTTACGGAGTTTGTGTTTATGTTTTTGGTTTTCTGGTTATGTTTAGTTAGGTTTCCATTGTGTTCGGTGGTTTTCTGTTCCTGCCTCGTTAGTTCACCTGGTCTGATTAGTCATCCACTTCACCTGTGTCTTGTTACTCCCTCAGTGTATAAGTAGCCCTGGTTTTCTGTTGTTCCTTGTCGAATCCTCATCATTCATGTTTGCCTGTTCCCTCTGGTTAGTGTTTTCTGTTTTTCCTGTTTTGGATCCTGGCAATAAACCTTTTTTCCTTGCACCGATTCTGCCTCCTTCGTGGCTGCCTGCATTTGGGTCCTCACCTCCTCCGATGTCCGCCATTCATGACAACATGAGCTGTCATTTCACTGACGGACATCGTGGCATCAAGACATAATGTGCAACATGCCCTTCATCTGATCCTCCAAGAGAAGGTGTTTGATGGTGAATTGGAAGAAGGTATGTCAGAGTAGGGAGGCAACATGGAAGAAAAAATAAAGACAAAAGAGAGTGCTTTTAGTTGGTCTTTACACAAGAAGCCAACACAAGGGGACAGATGAGAAATTTCTGTCCTTTAAATTACTGGAAAATTTTCAGAAAGTAGTTTATAATAAGCATTTTATTATTTAATGTTTTGTGTTTAAGTGATAAATGATCAAATAACACTGATATCCTGCCTTGGGGTTAAGCTTAGCTGGTTGAACTGCCACCTCATGTACAAAGGCTACAGCTCTCCCTTTGCTGCACTTCTAGCCCTCTGACCTCCTTTTCTATACACTAACTGTAAAATAAAGACCACTAGAGCCAAGAAAATTTACAAAAACATCATTTTGATTTCTTATGATATATCAGTGAAGACATTGTTTAATGATTGCAGTGGCTAAACAAGAATTCTCACAGTTCTAGAAAGTTCATGCCATTATTAATTAAAGTGATACACACACACACACACACACACACACACACACACACACACACACACACTTTCATGTGGTTCAGCTGGTTTGTTTAAACAAGTTCAGATATTATTCCCTTTAAACTATGTGTTAAACATATTCATCTCCCAAAATCTAACTGAATGTACATACAGATAACCTAATCCCCTGTGTAACATCAGTATTTCATAACCCCTAAAGCACAGGAGACAATAGAAGTATCATTAATTAGTTTATTAAATTGCTTTCTCTCATCCCCATCTGGGTATAGCAGCTGCTGTATACAGCCAGGGCACTTTTATTGATTACAGTTCTGATATATTTCTATATTCCCCAGAAACCAAAAGCAATTACTCTGTGTAAACTACATTCAGCTGTATGAGTTTCACTTGTAAATAGTTCCGCCCAACATGTATTTGAGCTGTAGGGCCCATGTCCAATATTTCCCAAAAGATTCCCTTTCAGTTTTCCTCTATTCCACACATAGAAAACATCCCTGAGGAAAAAAACCTGGTAAAAATGGATTACCTACATGATAAAATATGAAGGCAAAGCACAAAATAACTTCCCATTCTGGGTATTAATGAGCAGATGCCATTAAGTTTAAATCAATTTATAGTACATTATTTGTATTAGAATAAAACCAAATATGTGAACTCAAAATACATAATTAGTTTTTAAGGAAGAGTTGTTCCTCCAATCAGTCAGATTATCCATAGTCTAAAGTAATAATTACAAACGATTTTACACATTAAATATCCATTGCAGTGAACAATACAGTTGGAGTAATTGCTTCTCTAGGTCAGGGATATCCTGGACCGAATCAACACAGCATAAGCCAATTTAATTTTACTCCCCCCCCCCAACAAACATGTCCACTTCAAATAACATTTCATACTACCTTAAAAATTTATATATATATATATATATCATATAGTGGCCAAGAACTTTGGATGTGTATTTCTGATCATTATGGCAAGTTGTTCTGGCATATGTGAAGCAAAGAAAACTCAAACCATGGTACTACCACCACATTTTCAATCCAGGGAAATCAGTTTTGCGTAATGCTTCTTATTGAAAGTCTTACTTTGTTCTCATTTAGAAAAAATTTAAACCAATAGTCTGTTGACCCGTTCATGTGAACTAAAGCAAATTACAGATGCACAGCAATTTTATTTTGGGAAAAAGATGGCTTCTTGTACTGTTCCATGCAGTGCTCACCAGTTTTATTTATTGTTTGATAAAGTTAACATAACCTCATGGAAGAGGCCATTAATTAATTCAACTCTTTTTTTTTTTTTTTTAAATCATATGGTTTCAAATGCCTATGCCACTCCCAACGATGCTGAACCATTCTGCCTTGTTTCATTTATGTTTAAGACATATTAAAATGACAGTAATGTAGAAAAGTCCAAAAGGTTTTCTATTGTTAAAATGTGTAAATATGAAGAATATGAATTTCTTCATATGAATATGAAGAAAAAGTAAATAATGAATGAAGATGACACATAGCACAAATAAAAACATGTTTTAATTTTACTTTAAGAATAAATATGAATATTCATTTGGAAAGACACAGCTGCATCTGTAAACCTCCTATCAAATCAAAGTGCAGTATGTGAACATTATCTCTGCAGAGGCCAACTCTGACAAAATGAAGTAGAAACAAAATTAGAGAGATTTTAGTACAGAAGGTTCAGGCGAGGGCAGTTTGGCTTTTTCAGCTCCCGAAGTTCCCCAATTGGAGGACTTTCAAAAAGGTTGAAATGCAACTTTGTTTTTAAGTATATGCATATTTCTAAGTATATGCATAGTTTATGTTGGCATTCCCATGTGGACCTGAAAGTTTTTCCTTTGCCTGAGTTCACAACCAATGCAGAAAGTGCTGCTGCAGATTGTTGTGCATCTGATTTTTATTCATCTAAGACTTCTCATACCACAGACTTTTCATATACCAAACCCAGTTTGTAATTTTATTAGATCTTTAATTACTCTAAATAAAATCAAATGTATTTTATTTACTTAAAAGAACCTAAAAATAATATTTTTGTAGGTTAATGAGCTAGACATGGTATGAAACTGAGATGTGCACATCAGTTTGTTATGAACTTCTACAGAGTGAGCATGCTGAATAACCCTGCTACATTATTGATCCCTCTCCGTGAAACTGTACAGCCACTTTCTGATGACCCTGCTCAGCCTTCAATTGACACTTCTGTGAAAGCTGCTCTAATTATTTAGTCTCCATTTGACCTCAGTGTGCAAATCAGAGCCAGGGGGATTGATTAAGTGCATCTGAGATACGCACGCTGGCCCAGGTGGTGTAATGTTAAGCTATTAGCACTGATTGAGCAGAAATGAACCAGGAATCTAAGGACATACACAGACACTGTTTATATTTCAGTAGATAAAGAGCTCTGACTGAGCGAATCCAGGTCTCTCCGGAGCCAGGGCATGCAGTGTTTACACGCCTCCCTGATTAAGACTCTGGTTTGTTTTTATTTAACTTTTAGCAATTAGAGGAAACATTTGGCTAGACTGCTGTAGTTTGTGGGGTAGATGATGAATATGTAGCAAAGATATTCAATAAATGTAAGAAGAGACAGAAAGTGAAGGAATGAAACCAGAGCTGGTGTCAGAAGATCGAAAGGAATGAAAGAAGGAGCCCTAAAAATAATCAATGCCCCATAGATCCAAAGTGTGAAGTTTCCAATTTCACATCCATTTCAGAGTAAAAGGTCTGCACCACTCCTTCACATGCATGAACCCTGGGATATTTCAGAGCTGCATGCTGCCACCTTGTGGTAAATCATTGGTATAGTTCCACTTGTAGTCCCGCATTTTACCTCATCATAGATGAAGTGGAGCTCATGGCTTCGTAAATAAAAGCATAAAGCTTTCTTATGAAATGTTTTCACAACCCAATAACTCAGCCACAATTTTGAGGCTGTGCACAAAATAATAAAACCCAAATTAAATCACTTTAAAATCTCACAAACACAAATCTTATTCACATTAGGACATCAAACTCATGCCAGATGATTAAACTGAAACATTTTACTATTGCATGAACAAATGAGCACATTTTGAATATAAATTTAATTTAACAATTATTTTACAAAACAAAGAAAAACTTCGTTTTTCAGCTTTACATAAAAACAGAATACACATGTTAACTGTAGACATGCAGCATCTTTTTCACAATCTATAACATCAATTTAAGTTATCTGACAGGTGTGACTGATCATTTATTGCAAAATTTTTATGTTTCTAAAAAGATTTTTTTATTTTTTCTCTAACCTACATGGTGCTACCGTTTCATTAGTTATTAATATATTTTATTTGTCTTTTGTGGTGAGTTACGGAACAGCAAGATAGATTATTTTTACAATGTTTCCCATAATATGTCTTCAAGAAAAAAAAACCATCTGAACTCAGACACTTGAAGAAAGAGTGAGCTGCAGCAAAGCAAGACAAGGCAAGGAGATTTAATTTGTATAGTACAATTCACACACGAGGGAATTTAAAACTGTTTTACAAAAGCAAAGAAGATACCATGAAATTCATAAAAAATGTAAGAACAAATAAAAGAAAAACGTAATATGATAAAATAGATTCTATGAAAGTGCAGTTAAAATATATATATATATATATATATATATATATATATATATAGAAAAATTTTTCCCCTATGTGTTGATTTTTTTCTGTTGTTAAAAGGGGTAGGTGTTAAGTAAGCTTTTGCTTCAGCCTAGTTCATCTACTTTATTTTGTGTGCTTGCTTCCATCGGAGAAACCAACTAACCAACCAGTAAACTCAATGAGAATCCAAACTGAAGCTTAGCCCTGATTAAAAAGGGTCAGCAGTTTGTGGACACTGCATATCTCAGGTGTGCAGGAAGTCTGTTCAACAGGCAGGGAGCTTATACACAGACCTGAGGAGTCTGGATGCTTCATAACCAACCAGTAAGTCTGAGATGTATTCAGGCCCAAGACCATTCTGCACCAGGCACTGTAAGCAAAATGTTCCTGCAGTGGTTGTAGTGGAGGTGGGTTCATTTCCTTATTGCGGCAACTTTATTCCTTCTAATGGATAGAAATAATTATCATCATATTTATTTAGTTTATTCATCTTTAGACCAGTTCACATTCAGCTAACCACAATCTGCACATATGATCGTTTATGTGATATAACTGTGAAATGGATCTAAAGTGTAGAAACTACTTAGCAACAGGACATCATCTCTGTTATGGTTCATTCTGAAACATATATGATTAAATGAAAGAGTTTTGTTAAAAGTTATCGGTTGACTTCCATATACCAGACTTAACACACAATGACTGGTAGACAACGGTTTGTTTCCCTGCTTGGTTTGACTAGCAAGCTGGCTTTTCATAAAGAATGACCTTAGTGGCAGTAATTAAAATGAAGAAAATGACATGGAGTAATTAACATCATGTGAGATTTTCGGTCTTTTTCACAAGCATGCAAAGCTCTTTTAGGGTATGCAATATAGAAAATAAAATCACAAACAAATAAATGAAGCTTTTGAGGGAATCTATCAGGTTATTTTATTGTATTCATCACTATGACCCCAATTGGACTGTCCCAGTCAAACTGGGAAACAAAGTTAAACTGTTGCTATCTGTGCTTTGAGTAGTGATCGATCATGTTGACGTTGTAAAATCATTGCAACAGCACGTGGGTTGTCAGAGCTGACACACCTGAGATGACCTTTCGCTTCTCTCTTCTGGACTCACTCAGCTCATTGGACTTGTCAGGTGCACACGTCTCCTGTGATGGCTCGCGGGCCTGGCTCCTGCGGCATGCAAAATAGTGCCACATTTATGAAAGGTCATGTTTTTTGTCCAAGCTGTCTGTGTGCTTATTTATTCATTTAATTATAACTTTGTTTGTAGAAATCTGTTGAGTGACAAAAAAAGAGAAATAAATTCATAGATACAGTAAAAAAGAATGAAACTGACAAATTGCTGCTGCCAGACGCCGAGAATACAATGAAGGACAAAGAAACAAATCAACTGATGACAAAACTGTTGTCTATATAATTTAATCAAATAATTCTGTATTATCTCAATGACTGGAAGAATTGACAAACCTTATATTGATGGATCCTTTAACGTCACTGGAAGTATTCAAGTTAAATTTTACTAAGTCTGAGCCATCATGATCCAACCAAAGTTGTGAAAACACAGAGGCTAAAAGGTTTCTTTAAAGAGGCAAAAAATGAGCCAAACCTGAAAGGTTCCCCTGCAGTGTGTCAACAATTAAAGTATTATGCAGTATTGGTCATCTTAAGATGAAACCCCACATGTGCAAAATCACTAAACTTCTTTCTTTGCATTTGTACTCCCATCTTAAAAGGTTAGGGAGCCATTAACTCAAATTCAAGCCTTGCTGTAACAGTGCATCATTAAGACAGTCCGCATGTCTCCATTTCTCAGGAAAACAGTATTGTAGATGGTCATATTGACATCTTACCAGCATTTAGTCATGTGACATCTCTGACACATTTTACAGACCTAAAACTGCTACATTTACCACAACTTTTAGATACTCAAGATGCCAAGTTATGCAATTTGACATGAGGCTTTTTGTTAGCATCCTTAAATTTCTACAGGTCAGCAGGAATCTCTGATCAGATTGATTTCAATCGGATAGATGAAATATTTGTCCATGTACTGTAGCTACTGTCACCCAGATGTGATGGTATATACATCATATGTTTTTTTTTTGTTTGTTTGTTTTTTTTCTCTAAACACTTTGAGTCCTGTGTCTAATTTTTGGGCCTTTTTCCAGCTACAAGGTCTATTTGAATATTTTTGGAGTCGTAGATTTGTTAAATGCATACGTGAAGATGACACAAATGAAAAACGTTTTGAATATATGAGTATAAATATATAGAGAGAGAGGCTCTAAACAATATGTGAGCATTAGCTCTGCAAAGCCACTGATAAAATGAGAGGTCAGGTAAGGTCTCCAAAAAGGAAATTATTGCACCATATTTTTAAAAAAATATCAGGTTTGAAAAAGGCTGAAACTATTTGTTTTGATAGTAAATAGTCAAACTGAAAAAGTTTTGGAAAATGATCATTTTTAGATGTTTCAAAGCAACAGAAATATATATAAAAATTCAAACAAAAGAAACAGCCTTTGGATGACAAACCCAGCACATGAAACAGTACTTGCTGCATAAAAACTGAACAGATGACTTCATTCATTCTCCTTCAAGCCAATAAAGTCAATGAACTTGGCACATGAAATATATACTTGGATGCTCCTAAAGACATCCACCCATTAAAGAATGAAAGAATGACTGTAAATTACACATTCTCTACTCGTCTTCACCAGTGTGAGTGTAAGTGACAATCCAAACATGCTGACTTAGTGTCTAAACTTCCATACAGCCACTAAGGGGCAGTGTAGGAACAATCTAAAAAAAGCAAAACATTTAAAAGTTGAACTGTCCTATAGAATCAGAGGTGGGTAGAGTAGACAAAACATTTACTCAAGTAAAAGTGCTGTTGCTTTAGAAAAATAAGACTCAGTGCAAGTGAAAAGTAGTCATTCATATAATTACTGAAGTAAAAGCAAAAAAGTACTTGATGAAAAAAGTACTTAAGTACTGAGTTCTTCCTGAGTAACGTCAGACTTATTGTTCTTTTAAATTAAATATTAATAAATGAAATGTTAATAAGAAAGAAAGGAAAACCTAAATAAAGGCATCCACCATGTTAAATAAAATACATTTTTTTTTAAAACATTGTCTTCAGTCTGTTGGTCATGGTCTTTCATAACAAAACTTTTCAGACAAGAGTAAAGGACACATGGGCAGTGTTTGACTTAACCTCTTGCTGAATAACATTATGTCTGTGTTATTCTCACATTCAAAGTTTGGGTCGAACCAAACTTTTCATGCAGTAAAAAAAGCCAACAAGTAAAAAAAAAAAACTATAATCACACAATTTACAACCAAATAAACACGCTGAAAAACGGATGAAGTCACAAAGTTTACTCATCAGCTTTAACCTAGACAAAAAAAAGTTTCCTCACTGGCCAGTTTACAGCTGTTTCTGAACTGGACAAGGACAGATGTGGACAGTAGCCTATGTGCACAGGCGACTTTAGCATGAAATATTCACCTGTCACTTTCACACAGCACATAACATTAACTAATATTTTATCTCTGATACTATACAGGGGCTCATAATCCCATATGACCCCTTGTATAGCCAAAGTTGGAACAACCTAGCTTTTATGTTTGGGTGATGAGTTTAAACATTACAGCAACAAACTACAGCAACAATAACAATAGAATGAAGTTTTGACAACAAGTAGTACAAAGATCATTATAACAGCAAGTAGTACCAGGGTCATTATTACAACTACATAAAAAGGGTCATGGGGAAGCTTAACTTTAACAAGTGAACAAGGAAACATAGCAGAGCAAAGCAGAGTGCAGCTGTATATGCAGCTATATGTAGAATGTTGCTTTCGGCTTCAAACATATAACAGTTATTCACATGTTCCTATACACAGCACACTTATGCCGCTTTCAGTGGTAAATCTGGGCAAATGCCGGAAGTAGTTCCATTGCCATTGCACCCCAATGCTCCCAACTGACTCTGTCACTATAATTGGAGAATATTCCTAGACCATATATATATATATATATATATATATATATATATATATATATATGGTCTATGTTTGCCCTACATTGGCGGGCTGCCATAGCTAAGTCAGTCCACTGTATACACATATGTGGACCCATGTCTTCATGGCGGTGACCAGCCGCGCTCTCAATTCTGTCACTGTAGACTTGGCTACCAGTAGGATTTAAGTAAATTCTGCAAAGTTTAACTTCATTCTTATTTTTCTCTTTCAGCAAACCTTTCATTCTGAACCAGGGACCTGCTCTCATAAACTTAATAAAACCCAGTTTTCCAACATTCAGTTGTCTTCAGCTTGCTTACTGTTTTCATCCTTGGATTACCCCTCTTGCCTTGCGTTTGTTGGATTCCTCTTGCCTGGTGCATTTTAGTGATGTAGACTGTCATTCTGACAACTTTTTCCTGATTACTTTTGTCCTGAAACCTGACTGTGACTACAAGAATCAATCAATCAATCTTTATTTATGTAGCACCTTCTCATACCCCTAATGAACCTGCTCTCTAGGATTAAAAAGCCAAAGTAAAAATACGTTTTCAAAAGCCATTTAAAATCATTCAAGTCTTTGGCAGACCTCACAGAATGAGGGAGTCCATTCCAAAGTTTTGGAGCCACCCCAGAAACAGCTCTGTCTCCTCAAGTGACTAGTTGAGTCCTAGGGACTGCTAACCTCTGATTTTCTGACCTCAGAGCCCTACCAGGATGGTGGTGGTGCAGAAGCCTGGACAGATAAAGAGTGACACAAAAGGATGTCGCGACACCCCTTTTGTGTCACTGCGTGTTTTAGGAGTTTAGTTCTGTGTGGTAGTTTGTTTCTGTGTAGTTGTGTTAGCGCTGGGCTAGGTTAGAGTTTTATTGTGTTGTGACAGTGGTCACTTTAGTTATGGGCCTGTTGCTTTTGTTTAGTTTTAGTTTCACCACTGAGTTGCGGTTGTGTGTTTCGTTTGCACTCGGTGTGTGTTTGGTATAGGTTTTTGTTTGTTTCTTTCTGCAGGTCCGCTAACCCCAGCTCATCTTTTGTTTTACAGGTTGTCATTCACTGTGTCACGGGACTTGTAAATAAATGGGTTTTCATTTTAACTTACCACCTGTCCTCACCATGCTTTTTGTTGCGCCCAAACATACCCCTTATATTGGGTCATAACAAGTGGGGGCTCCTCCGGGAGATTTCTTCTATTACCCATCTTGAAGGTTCTCCCGTGGTTTGCGCGGTGAGGATGATTAAGCCATTTGTTTTTCGTTTCCTTTCTTGTGGTCGTGAATGGGAGCTATTATTGTGGAGGGGCTCCCATCTAGCTACTTCCGGTGGGAACCGGCAGGAAGGTCTCCTGCCGTATGGTGAGTTCTCTCCATGTTGGAGGTTGGCATCTGGCAGCCGATGGCTCCATTGGGAGTGTGTGTGCGGAAAAGGAGATGGTGTAAACTGAACGTTTGAGGAGCAGCTTTTGAAAGGGCGCTCTGGCCTAGGGGCGACCCGTTGTACGGTGGAGGACTTACCTCTCGAGGATCGGGAGGGTGAAGCAGGAACATGCCTGTAGTCCTCCCCTGTTGCGCCGTCTTTTGTTTTGGCACCCTAGTGGGGGTGACGACTGTGGGCGGTTGCAGGTGGAAAGCTGCATGTGTGCAGACACCTCTCCCCGTTTGCTGCCATTTAGTGTTTGGTGCCTGTCGTGTACGCTGCGGCGGTGGCCGTGTGAAAACCCCACCGCTCCGTCACTTGTGTGTGTAGTGTGTACGTTGCAGGGGTGGCTGTGTGATCCCCTACCGTGACGTCACCTGTCAAGTGTGTGTTGTGAGTTGCGACAGTGGCTGTGTGATACCCTGGCGTTTCGTCACGTGTGTGTGTGCTTTGCGCACTGTCAGTGTGTCCTGTGTTCCTCCCGTTGAGGTAGTGGCTGTGTGGTACCCTACCTTTTTGATTGTGTGTGTGGGAACAAGCAGGGCCTTTTTTTTTTGTAGTTTCAAAATCCTTTTGGGGAGAGATTTTGAAACTTTTAGGAGGGGTGTGTTACGGCCCCTGCTTGTTGCAGGCAGCTGTGGCTCTTTATGTGCTAATTAGGGACTGCAGAGCGCTGCCCGGAGTGGCTAAGGCCAGCGACTCTGGCCCCGCCCCGTTTTGACTGGCATCCCTCTGGACCAGTCAGGCTGCAGCCCAAGGGAAAGCTTAAGACTGAAAAGGCTGCAGCCGAGGCAGGTCTGGAGGGGGAGAAGCCAGAATGGCTCAGGCCGCTCTCCCCCTCATGATGTGCACCAGGTGTGTGCGGGTGTCGCGCCATCCTTTTGTGTCACTGGGTGTTTTAGGAGTTTAGTTCTGTGTGGTAGTTTGTTTCTGTGTAGTTGTGTTAGCGCTGGGCTAGGTGCCCAAGCATACCCCTTATATTGGGTCGTAACAGTCAGTGCCAGGCAAACCAATCAGCCACACCGATCTAATGCGCTGTGATTATTTGTTTATTTTATATTTTGATAAGCAGGCCCGTCATGCCACTTTCGGGCTCAGGCCTGAGAATTCTAGCAGGCTTCTACCGCGGGCCAGTCCGGGCCTTGGTACGTCTTGATTGGTGGTACGGAGCTACTAACGTTTGACGTAGCCAATAGCTACGCTTGATTTGTGAAACGGTCTATAGTCTATACTATAATTCATAGAACTCTTTAAGACTTAAAACATTAAATAGCAAACAAGTTCAATTCAAATCCAAGCCAGTTCAATCTAATCGGGTCTAAATTAGTTATTTTTACAGGGCAAAGTTTTGGTAACTGAAAGGCTTGTCATATTAATTCTAATCAGGACACCAAAAACTATATCACAGCCAGGAAAATGTATCAATACAAGATTTAATACATTATCAAATATCAATCATTTTTGGCAAGTCTTTCTGTATTATATGTTTTCTGGACCAATATATCTATATCAGTAAAGCAATTATATTAACTGGCATGTGACTAAACTTATTTAGTTTATACATTTTTCTACATGCACATTATTTAAATGATATCTAATGCATGTTTCCATTTTTTTTAAGTTCTTGGGGAAAAAAAGGGCAAAAAAAAAATTCTCCACGTCTCACTAAAGGGTTGCCAGGTTACACATTCAGTTGTTTTTAACACTTATAGTTTTTTGGTGTGTGTGTTTTTTGTTTTTTTTTTCTTTTTTGTTTTTTAAATACCCACAGCTTTTTGTCTTCGAACTTCTACATCTGTATAAATTTCCTGAAAATAAATACAGAGAGATGAGAGTAAACAAGTGCCGTATAATCACTGCCCTTCAAAAATGATTCCATAAAATTTAGCATCATGCTGAGATTCTCGGTAGGTGGTGGATAAACCTAATGCTCTAATTCAGCATGTTCATGATGCTAACCAGTTCGCAATTTATATTCATTTATTCGCAAACAGTATACAGCAGTCTGACTGGTTGAATTTTAAAAGAAAAGAAAAAAAAAGGAAACTAAATTAAACACCCAACCTAAATAATTCAATGATGCATGAATGGTCATGTCTGACCTATAATTCATAATTACAGGAAGTTAATCACCATTGCCTGATGAAGAACAGGTGCTGCTGTTACACGGAATGAGTTGACATGTCATGTATTTCACTGACATTAATTTATAATCACTTGTAAATGACATGTTCTTTGATTTTGTAAGGTGTTTAACTCAAAGCCTTATTAAATCCATTGTAAAGCTGCTGCTTCTTTAATCTACATAACTGTGACTGCACAATTAATTAGTTCAGTGAATGTAATTTCATAAACATTATTGGGTTTAGTTATCTGGTACCTAAGTCCACTTATACAAACCAGTTTAAAAAAGAAAAAGAAGAAAAAAACAAAGAAAAAAACAGGACTGGATCTACACTCTTTTTCTGTTAAACATGATTCTGTTAAATCCTAAGCAGTCATGTTTGTTTGTGCCTAGAGCTAAATTAAGTTGCATCTTTTTGTTTATTTTTTATTGATTAGTCTAGAATATTTGAGCACCTACTGCTTATATATTAGTTGTATCCCCAGTTTTGCAGAGTAGGGAAACACAGTCATGCATCGAGGGGCATGATTATGACGCCTCACAAAACATGAACATTTGATTTGCAAATGGTTATCAGTTAGCTCCTGTGATGAATCAGAATGGCCAGCTTTTTCCAAGCACTTGCAATATCTGCTATCCATCAGACAATCTAGATTAGATTATTTTAATTACAAATTTCAGGTAAGACATGACCACACATGCATCATCCAGACATCTAAGTCAGCTTAATATTAATTTTCCATTGTGAACTTTTACATGTTACAGTCTTTTCATTCTAAATGCATATCTTGCTTCTATTATAACAGGTGAAGGAGTTTTCTTTTTTTTTTTTATTTTGTGCGCATGTTGACAAAGCAGTAGTATGGCATGGAGTAACTGTCCATGGAGTCCATGCAGGTTTCACGGGTTAAAAAAACAAAAAAAAAAAAAAAAAAACATTTCACACAAAGTCAGGAGACCTCTTAAGCATTTGGAACCCCTTTTAAATCAATGAGAGATTGACAAGTCCCTTCGAAGTTCCCACATGCTGCTCAACACATGCTGATGACATAAAGAGTCCTTGGTTGGTGTGGTCATGTGACATTTGACATGCTGAATCAACATATCAAAACAATGCTCACAACACTTTCTTGTCATATGCTCGACACTTGCACAAGCAGATTGGCTGAGCATAACATCACTACTTATCAGTAAGAATAAATGGAAAAAAAGCTTAAATTTGCTAGGGAGCATAAAGATTGGACTCTGTAGCAATGGAAGAAGGTCATGTGGCCTGATGAGCCTTGATTTACTCTGGTTCAGGGTGATGGGAGCATCAGGGTGAGAAGAGAGGAAGATGAAGCAATGCAGCAATCATGCCAAGTGCCTGGGGTTGCAGCAGTTGGTCGGGTTCAGTAACATTTTTTGTCCAATGCATGAGGTCAGATGACTACTTGAATATACTGAATAACCAGGTTCGGTGGCATGTCAATATTCCAAGGATAACAATGCCAGGATGCATGGTGCTCATATTGTGAAAGAGAGGTTCAGGGAACACGAGACATTTTCACGCATGGATTGGCCACCACAGAGTCCAGACCTGAACCTCACAGAGGTCAGATGCTCTCATCATTAATACAAGATCTTTGGGAAAAATTATTGCAACATAGATGAAATTAAGTCTTGACATTTTTAAAGCTTTTCAAAACAATGCCCCAGTGATTGCTACTTTAATCAAAGCTAAAGGTTTTTCAATCCATTATTAGCGTGTGACCCTTTTTCTTTAAATTATACATAATTAAATTATAAATTAATCCCAGAATAAATGTATATTAATTATATATATATATATATTTTTTTTTTTTTTTTTTTTTTTTTTCTTGCCAAGCCAAGTGTAGTTGCAGTGTAGTCAGCAGTAGCCGATGGCCTGTGTAGTTCCAGTAGCAGTATTCTGAAGCTGCTTACAACTGGATCATTGCAGAGAGAGAAGTGAATGACAGTTAAGCCCTGTTTCCACCAAGGGGCCCGGCCTGGCACTGCATGGGTCACTAAGTTTTTTTTTTTTTGTTTGTTTGTTTTTTGTTTTGTGTGTGTGTGTGTGTGTGTGTGTTTCCACAGGCAAAAACAGAAAAGGAAGCAGAAAATCCAATCCAGGCTGCCTTACATTTTTGGGGCCCTTTCACTGTCTTACTGATCCAACCCTAAACTGTGGAGCTTGACACACAGCAACATACTGATTGGACTCGGCATTAAGAACAAAGCAGGGAGGGCGCCACATATAAATGTACTATCGATAATTTTTGTTGTTTAAAGCCACATGCTGAGAAGAAAGAACACAAATTGCCAATGTCCATCATTCTCCTCCTTTGTTTCTGAATTGAATTATTCTAATTCAAGTAAGGCATTGCACTGCTATGATGTAGCTGATGTTTGATGCTGATCGGTTTCCAGCTTATACACTGTCTACCAGATAAGGGTACAGTTAGCTGCTTGCTGTGAGCCGCCCAAACAGCCATCATGTTGGTTGTTAAAGAGAGTTTTTTGTCCCTATAGTAGTATAGTGTAGTTGTAGTAGTTAACCCCGTTTTTGACAGCACTGCCATGCACCAATATAAATGCATGTGCACGTAATTTACAAAGCTGAGGTGCATGCCTAAAAAACAAAACTTCCCCAAAAGCCCCTGTGTAATTTGAGACCTGACCACACTACACCGTCCCACCCCGAGCTGGACCCCTCGATATAATCATGGCCTCAGAATAGCATGTAATTCATTGAGAGAAGAAGGGGAATAGAGTGAGTGGTAAGAGGGGGTGAGCAGAGCTGAATAGGTTCGTAAAATAAAGAAAAAGGAGGTTTTCTCAGGTGAAACAGAGTGAGGGAGTAAAATTTGAAGGACCGGATGAGTGATAAAAAAAGAGCTGATCTATTAAAAATGAATGGGAATTATCAAAAGGCAAGTTGGAGAAGTAAAATTTGGAACAATTTTAGGGAATGGTAATTTGTTAATTGGATGAAGTACTGAGGCACCGATGGAAAAGGTAAATGGTTAGTCATGGGAAGTCCAATATACCTAGTGGTCAGAAGAAGAGGGAATAATAAAAAGAGTATTTGAAACTGATGGGGAATTTGATGGTACAAATGACAAAATGTGATGGAGACTATGAATGAGGGAAGTGAAACCTGAGGATGAAATATGAAAGCTTCTTCCTTAGAGGACAAAAAACCTTTTAAGGCTGGATGACGTGGGAAAGAAAAGAAAAATCACAAAAAAGTGTGGGAAGAAAAGAACAAAACGGTAACATATTGTAGCAGCAACAGCTACAATCAAGTCTGAAACCAAACAGATAAAGACTGTTGTCACATAGCAGTGCATCATTTGAGCATGATGGAGCTGAGAGGCATTATAAAGCCAGTAGAAGAGAACAGCCAGATATAAGCATTAAAACATCCTGGCAAAACCCATGTCAGATTTAACTTTAGTTGGGTAAGTGAGGAGGTGGCTGTGATGGGTGTGCTGCATTAGCAAGGAGGACTGAGGAGAAAAGGGGGGAATGTACCATTTAATTTCAAGACACTGGCACCAGGAAAACTTTATCAGGAAAAGCATGAACTATGTGACATTCTCTACTGTGTGTAAGAATTACTGACACCTGGAGGTAAAGATGGGCATAGAAATGACTTCAAATGGCAAGTACAGGTGCTAATGGATGGTTGCCATCAGTGGCCAAAATTCTTCCAGACTCAGATAAACATGTTATGCTCTGCAAGTGGATCCAGTGGCCTCAGGTGAGGCGATGACCACAGATACGTCAACATTGCTCTACATGTGTTATGTGTTCTTCTATCTGCCTTTTAAGACATTACTTATCTCAAACAGTGTTATAACACGTATCAGACTGAGCTGCAGAACCTCAGAGTTTTCTCACTTCATACATAAAAGTTGTTTGTCCATTTAGAGACACTGTAGTAAAAAAGGTGGCACAAATATGGCGGCTGCCATGTATGTGGACCCACAGCAAGTGGATATAAATAGCTCATTCTGAGGGAAATAAACTAGAGTTATTTTAGTGGGGGGATAAGATACCAATGCAATTGATGATATACATTTTTTTTGTCATTGATCTTTGATTTTGCTACACCTTTGTTGCACCTTTGAGCATAGAGGGACAAAAGAAATTGACTTCATTTAAGGCAAGGCACGTTTATTTGTGTAGCACATTTCATGTACAAGATAACTTAAAGTGCTTCATATTCCAAACCTGGAAAGAGGTTTTACCAGCAGACTGGTAAAATTTAGGCCCATTGTTTTAATATCTCATGTCAGCTGGTTGTGTGACAAATGAAAGGCTTACGTATTATTTACAGTTTGTTGACATCAAAGTGGGTTTAGGAGAGGAAGAGGCATAATTGTTGTATTGTGTTTAGAGGATGAGATTAAATGAGCTGAAGAAATTCAAGAGTGTGTTGCTGCAGTGTTTTTGATACGTTACATGTTCTGGAGAAAAGGATTAATGATTAAACATCACTTTATAGGAAATAAAGTGCAACTTTTTAACTGGGTCATGGACCTTCTTGAAAGAGGATCTGTATTAAGTAAACATGTTGAAAATAATGGAACACCTCAAGGGATCCAACTTTATTTTCAGCCATGGTTAATGACATATTTGGAAACTTCAGTGGATGTTGGTGGCTCAGTGTTCGCAAGGGCGTAGGATTAATTTCCTGCAGAGGCCCCTTATGATAGAATGTTATTTGCAATATCATGAGTATATTCTGACCTCTGATTGCAGGCTCTGCTTCCAGTTACCATGTGTAAGCTTTTTAAAGTTTTTATCATTTTTTCTGTATTTTGTTGACATCAAGTGTTTTCTGCCTCTTCTCCTGCAGTTCTTTTTGTTTCCAGAGTCTATGTCCTACTTTAGTCACTGCAATTAATTTTCCTACCTGCCTGTCAAGCCTGTCCTAGCTTCCTTTCATCCAGCTTATTATCCCACATTTAAACCCTGCACAGTTCAGCCAAATACCTGAACCCATTAAATAAATAACCAAGTAATCCTCAGTCTATCTATCACTCTGATTTTCAAATTTGGTCCTTTATAAAACACTGTGTAAAAATAAATTGGTTAGGTAAAGAGCCGATCTGAAAATAGTCCTTCCAGGAACCAGAAGCTCCACCTCCAAAAGTAGACATGCCCACACACCACTGCCAGAGCATGACAACAGGTTATTTCAGTGAATTAAATCTATTTGCAATGTACTGTAAGTATGTCAGCTTTTCTTCTCTTTTTTTTGGACTTAGTTATTTTCTGTGGGAATAAATGTATTTCTTATTTGAACAATAACTCAAATATTTAGGTCGTTAAGATTTTTGACAGAATTTGTTTGACTGTTTAAGGCATGGATGGTTCTACTTTTTTTGTTGGTGCTTTTGCCATCTGCCACCTTTTTCTTTTTTTTCTGATTAAAACAGTTCGCATACTAGAATTTTCTGCTGTGCAACCCACACAAAGTATTATGCAGCCAACTTTCTTTGGCACTTCATTGTCAAAGAAAAAATAAAACTTCAATCTGCTCCAGTGCTTCATCCAAAATTCTGGAAATGTTAGTTTAATTGAAAAAACACTGAAAAACAAGTTTATAGATTAATTTAACCCACAGATCTACCCCTTGTTTTTTAACACAGAGAAAGGGACAACTGAAATAAATTTAGTAAGTAAATAATATCAGACAGGTGTGACATTTCCCTTTAAAGAACTGCGAGTCACTACGGAGGCTGTTCCTGTTGTTATATGGGTTTTTTATGAGTTTTATATGAGTTTATTCCTGAAGCCGCCTGTTTTTTTTTTGTTTTTTTTTTTGGCCAGACATCAAAAGAGCCTGATAGGCTATATAAAAAGAAAACTGTTGGGCTCAGAACATGTTAAAGGATGACTCTTAGTTATACTCATCAGCTTACAATATTGAGTTGAAGTGACCTGACCAGTCATATATGAGAGTCCTTGTTTGCAAAATCAAGATCATAGAATGTTCTTAGCAAACGTTTTTGACAGCAGCTGAAAACCATATATGTTTTTGTAAATGCTTTGTCACCTTCTAACTCAAAACAAATTGATATGACAGTAGAAAAAATAAACTCTTCTAAATGTTAAGGCTGGACAGATTTATCCAAATATCGATAGTATCGATACTAAGGGTAGTATTGATCAATACCACCGTGATGAGATCAGTATTTTTCTTAGAAAATGCTTTGAGGGGAAAAAGCCAAAGAATGTGAATGAGAACGAACAAGGAGTAGGTTTTGCTTTCGTTTAGACAATTTTCACTGTTGACTTAATTTTCCCAAGCAACTGTGTCATAAAAGGGAATAACAAAGTTATTTTATTATTTTGTTAGGTTGTTGATGTTATTTTAAAATGTTTACTAACAAAACAAGCTTAAATTAATTTTTTTTGGTTTTGCCATTCGGTTATTTTAAAAAATGTTTTATTTGACAAAAACCTTTATACTGTGTTTGATTATGATAATAATAATGACAGATAATTAAAGGCAAAGTCATAAAATGATTGCAAAATTTCAAGAAAAAAGTATCGCTATCAATTTTGGTATCGGTAATATTTGCCCTGGATTTACTTTGTATTGGATTGATACCAAAATTTGCAGTTTCGACCAGTTAATACAAGGATACCGTGTATGGACATCTTTAGTGATTTTTTAAGTCAATTAATTGGGCAAATTGATTAGTCACGCTATTATTAGGGTGGACATTTAACACATTAATTACAAAAAATGAAATATTTTAAAAAATCATGCATTTAATTACAGTTTGCATTCCAAACAACTGTTTCCAGTACACTGATTAAATGGAGACATGTCAGAGCTCGGTTAAATCACTGTTGCCAATTTAGCTACTTTGGCGCTATATTTAGCGAGTTTTCAAACCCGACAAAGAAGTGACTAGTGTCAAATCGATAGACTTTTTCTGGTGTTATTGGAGATTTTTGGAAACTGATGTGAAAGCACATTTACTTCTTAATGAGCAGCTCTTCTGCCCTGCGCTCACAGCTGCAGTCCGAGCAGGAGATGTTCACCTCTGCTTCATGACCAGACTGAAAATGAAACATGCAAAGCTGCTGCTGGCTGATCCTGCTCTGGCTTACCGTCAGTTATTAATGCCTGCTAATGAGTGTGGACCAAAACATTTAAGAAGTTAAAAGTACAGTAAACTGTTGTAGAGTTTTAATTACAGAACAGCTGGAGCTGCTGGTTAAAGTACTTAAAATGTCGCTTTAACTTTAGGTCTGTTCATTTTGGGCCAGGGATATTTTCTATTTCCCTTTCTACTGTTTAGAAATTAAGTGCATTTGACCAGACATTACTAATGCTTAAGTGTGCAATAATAATGTCTTTGTCTATTATTTGATTGAGTTGTCCACTAAAATACTTTTAAATAAAATAGTGTTGCATGTTAACAATTTTGTTGCCTCTGGTGGCCTTTGGACAGGAAAAGGGTTAAGAAAGTGACAGAAGGGTGACATGCAGCAAAGGGACCTGGATTCAAACCCGGGCCATATGAGTGAAAGACCTGCTTCTGTGTAAGACAGCTGCCTAGGTGAGCTAATGACTACCCCACAAAAGCATTTGTCATAATTAATTGACTCTCCATTCCAGTCCAGTGGTGACCCAAGGGTAAAAAAAAAAACAAAAAAAACTGCAAGAGAGTTTAATGTGACCCATAGGATTAATTAGGCAAATGTGAAAATGAAAGAAGACATTAATTGCATTTTTTTTTTTTTAAATAAAACTTCAACAGCCACTAAAGGTTACATGTAAAAATCTTGATAAGCTTGTATTTCTTTCCACTAAAACTACAAGAAATATTTTTGGAGTTTTCATTCATGATTATTATGCTTTTATTGGTCTGGCCTACTTGAGAGCAAATTGCAGTGTATGACCTGACCTAAAATATGTTTGGCGTCACTGAACTTGTCTTATTGTGTCTTTTAGTGAGTTTTTATCGTATGGGTAGACTATGCAGAATGAATCTAGATCACCACAATGTGTATTAAAATTTACAGATGACTTGAAAAACTGCGGTGCTGCTGTGGTCTGTTTCCTCCACTATAGCTATAAACAATGGCAGAAACAGCTGTTAAGCTTTCCTGCTTTTGCCTCCAGACTGTGGTTGGGGTCAGAGGCGGACTGGGAGAAAAGATTCAGCCCAGGCATTTTGGCTAACACTAAATGATCATGCACACAAATCTTTGTGTTCCACTAAATGTGAATATCAGCCATACAACTGCTTAAAGCCACTAGAACCATGCAGTGAGTTTGCAGAAATCAGTGTGAGTGGACACATTAAATACTTACACCAGTTTACACCAAAATATTAAAGCATCATTCATCCTACTTTGTCATGTCTGTGTTTGAGGGAGAAAGAAAATATAACAAAGACTTTTCTTCTTTCTGTTTGGTCAATATTTAAAATCTCATAATGAAAATGTGTAAAATACCAAACTGACTGCGTAGTGTCACGTCATTTTAAATACAAATTACTGCACAATGATGAAATGAAGAAATGTGACAGTTACAACTTCCAGGAGAACATTTCCGATTAGTCATAAAGAGAGACGGGGAGGGACAAAGACACAGGAAGCTATGACACAAGCAGCTGTGCAGCTTCATGAAGGTCACACATCCTTGGTCAGCTTTGTGGGCGGATATTTTTCATCACGCTCCCTTTGTGAACTGCTTACAAAAGCGCTGTGAAAAAACGGTTCATATAATGTTTGTAATTAATTACTGAGTGCCATGCAGACAAAAGGACATGTCATTTCAAGAGTTCATATTTGAGCATAATTTCTTCCTCTTTTTTCAAGGTTTATAGTCAAAGCCTTTGGTTGACAAAGCTTTTATTGTATTTGGGTTTTCTGCTCCACAGATGTTATACTGGACCATTATCATCTTTAAACACATAATCATAACGGATGTGTGTGATTTGGATAATGTTTTCAGGTCAATAATGCAACATAACTGAAGCACAACTGTTTTCTAAACATTACCTATTATGGGCTGGACACACAGGAGGCGACGTTGCTCCTTCTCATTCATTTCCTATGGAACTTGCGCAATGAGCCGGAAATCGTCGCCCTTCTCCAGCCAAGCAACAGGCGACATTCTTGCATGTGAAATGTGCTTGTTCACATGCACATGGGGGCTTTTCATGTGACATAAGAAAAGAGAAAAATGTTAAATTTTTGTCGCTGTCACATGGCACTACAACCAACCACCGTGGATTTCATTGACTGAAATGACTGAATGAGTTAAGAGCAGGCTAAACAGCACAGTCTGCAACACTTTCAACATGGAGGAACAGATCATTTTAGTTGTCTGACTTTCCCATACTTCACAATACTTCATGCAAAAAGTATAGAGATGTAAATTGAAAGGCAGCTGCGTGACGCCAGGGTGAATTTGCCCCAATGTAGATCCTGGATTTATCTGGATCAGCCTTGAGGTCCGTCATCAAATGACGAAATTCACCACATTTCCTTGTTTGAACCCAGGGTTGTCTATCTCTTTTGTACAGTAGAGTCAACAGCAAAATTTCTGTCAATTTGAGCAAACTCTTCTAACTCTTCATCCTTCATGCCTTGTTTGTCACGGACCGCTTTGAAAATGTCAAAATTCCCTCCAATATTATAACCAATCAAATTTCTTGGGGAAACGTGATCTGAGCCCATCTGACGTTCTAATATAACTCTTAGAACGCTGCTTATGATGTAATAATCTTTAATCAACGCCAGTATGTGGAAAATTAACCATTTTAAGTATGTTTTACACAAAGTGCACGTGAATCCTCCAACAGCAAATTTTCCTCCTCATTGAATTCATTAGAATAAATGTAAATTGCTGCTAAATGATTTGACTTGTACCTCTCCAGTATTTAACTCTGTGAATGTATGTGGATAGAAACTGAGTATAGCAAAAGCAGAAGGAAATAAAGACTTGTGTGTAGGCAGTGCTTATGTCCGATTTTGTGTGTGTGTGATTTTATGTAACACTTGGTTATCTATTTGCTGGCAGAAATGATCTGCTCCCTGCCAGTACACCTCCTCTGCACTCACAGCTCCTTGCAGATCACATCTTCCTCTGCAGATTGCAATAAGATAAACGTTCCCTCTCTCTACCTTCTACATACAATATGCTCCCATGCTTGTCATGTGCCATTTTCCATACAATTTGAGGTGCTAACAAATAAAGATGCCAATGCAATTCTTGTCTTCGTGCATGTCCAATATTGCCCCACACATAACAGATGAACAATGCTGTGAGATAATTTGGTTGCTTGACGACCAAATCATGCTCCTGCACCAATTTTGCATGCATATGCAGTCGTTGGCTGTTACGCAGCATCTTTTGTAGAGATGCAATTTGTAGTAAAACAAAGAACACCTAAAGTCACAGTCCTTCACATTGGTTTTATGTTCAGTTTTCTAAGCATTTTTCTGTATGAGAGAGAAAAATTCAAACTTGTGCATGGAGCTGTCTAACTACAAAGAAGACAACCAAAATTTAAACACACTGTGGACAACTTTTAAAGCATTTTAGACTCTTACCAACAATGCATCAACAAGGTAAGTCTGAGTCCCAAATTTTGTCTACAGAAAGAGAGGAAACATGTTTTTACTGCACTTTCTTCGAAGTCCGCTCCTAGAATCATCTTTGAAAGTGTCATCTCTGCACTGAAGTGCTTATGAATATTGCACTGACTTGTATCGTGCTAATTATTAGTTTATCACTAGTTATACAATCCAAAATAACAAATTGTTTTCTTGTTTTTATTTTGTACATTTTCAAAATTGTGAATAACATGAATCGTTTTTTGTTTTTTTTTTCCAAAGATGTCTTAAAATATTTTAGAGCGCCAGTTATAAATTGTAGGTAGCATGTTTCCCACATCATTGCTTTCATCAATCTCAGGACAGACCTCTACATACACTGTTTTTTTTTTTTCTTTTTGCCAGACAAATTTATGTTCCCATCTCCTCAAATACAGCATCACTGAACAGCACTTCTCCACCTCACAGATGTGTTCAGGGTTGTCCTTGGAGATTTCCCTGTGCAAACAAAGCTCTCTTCCCCCTCTGTCTCTCTCTGATTCCACCCCCTCTGCCGCTATCCATCTCGGCTGCTCTCCCCCCCTACAATTTCACACCAATGAGAGTGCTGCATGTAGCTCCCACTCACTGGCATCAGAAACACGAGATATCTTCAGTCCTGAGCTGTACAATTTCATACAAATACACAGCATTGGCTAGACAGAGGCTGCTTTCTGCCAAAACGCACGTTGGGGATAGACATTGATAAAAAAGAAGGGGAAGAAGAGTCCAGCTCATCCCTCACACACCAGGCTCAAGGTAAAAGATCCATATTAATCTACTGGATGACAGAGTTATGTAATTCTGCTGTGGACACTGAGCTGTAGTTATTCTTCATGCTTCACAGGGCTGATTATAATTGATGGCTTATAATGAAAGCAGACTGCAAATTAGACAGAAGATTGCTGATTTCACACCTTTGTGGCAAATGTTGCAAATAAAACTATTGCATGACAGACATACAAGCAATCAATCCATCTGATTTTAGGGGTGTGTGTATACTGCATGTCTAAATTTCTTCCCAAGAGATAACTAAAAACATGCTTTCAATACCATTTCCTGAGAACTATTGAGTTCACACCCTCCCACCTTCCCTCCTTTGATGCCGGTAGCTCTGAAGGCTTTTCAATCCAGTAAATGTCACTCACTAGGGCTGTCAAAGATGGAGTAAGACTTTGAAGCCCACACAAGTACCACCTCAGGATGAGGTATTTTCAAATCCTTCCTTGATACCTGCATGGCTCTCTGATAGCCCCGTTATTCCTCATTGCCTTATACTAACCTGTCATTGACCATTACACTTAAAGGGTCAATTTACCTGAATTACAACTACCCCCACATGTTTCTCCCCTCTTGCTTCTTTGGTATTGTGCTACCATGTACTGTTTGCCCAGAGTAGTCCATCTTTTAAGAAAGGTGATGTTATCTTACAGGAATGTGAAAGAAGCACAGGCTCTTTGGGAATGTGGTGGTGGTATGTAATAGGATAAAATGGTATCCTGGCACCATAAAAAAAAAAAAAAAAAAAAAAAAAAGTAGATTTGTTGTAGTGGACAAGCTTTTTACTTTTTTTTCCATTTGTTTTCTTTAATGCTTTAGAGGAGGTTGTGTTTCTTTAGTTCCTGTTTGACAAGGAAAAGCTTTCTTTATATATAATGACAAAGGAGCTCAACTTATGATCTTTAAAAAAGTTAATATTGGACCAATTTTTAAATATATATATATATATATATATATATATAGATAGATAGATAGATAGATAGATAGATAGATAGTTTTGTTTTAGCCCCCCAAAAGTTAAAGTTTAAAAAGAAGTGTATTCTTTCATTTCACGTTACTGACAACTGTTGTGAAGATTAAAACTGCTGATTTTTCAGGGCAAACAAGAGACTACTGCTAGCAGCTAATAAGCTAGGTTAGCGCAAACAGTGCAAGGAGGGGAAATATCTACCCAGGCTCAGTCTCTGTTAACCAAATCCTTAAACAAGCATGTCTAAAGCGCTCCACTAAACAAACTATATCTTATGAAGCTCTAATTACTCTGAGTTAGAGGTGCTGGTCTAGGCATTAGTGCTGCTTTGACCCAAGACTTAGCAAGCTGTTGCTGCCTACTTTCAGTGTTTGTGCTAATGTGACTGACTTCTGACTGACCATTGTAGCAAAATAATCCATTCATATTCCTTGTCCCAGATAAAATTTCTTTTACCAGTTGACTTTACCACTATGCTTCTAGATTCCAAAATCAACTGTAACTGACTTTTTATTCCATTGTCATGAAATTCCAGTATTAACGATCTATCATGCCTATTACAGCCACGGTTTCTATCTGGGCTCAGATTTGTCAACATTTATTTAGTATGTCAGCTTCTGAGTTCATCCAAATATACAGTTCTCTGCCTCTTATAGCTGCTTTGTACTGTTATGACAGTTTAATTTAACAGTAATAGAGGAGGATTCTCAGTTTAACAGAATACACACTGGCAGTCAAATATGTTTTTTTTTAAACATTAAGTAATCATTACTATTATGAAGGTTAAGTTTTATGGCAGAGATAATAAAAAAAAGCTGTGACTAAGATAATTTATTGTTTTTATAGATCCACATTACAGCACGGTGCTTACACAGTCATGTCTTGCATTAGGAAGAATGTAACATTGATCAGTGACTATAGCTTCCAGTTAGTTACACAGTTACACAGTTACACTACATCTATGAGACCAACTGTTTGCAAGAAGGTATAATACGTATATATACGTATTATACGCACTTAACTCTTTTTTTAAAATGAGAAAAACTTGACAAGGACATTGTTGATGTAGAGAGGCAGATTGTTTATAGGGAAGCCTCATTTTTTTCCCTTACAGCAAATGACAACATTCTAAATTATTTTTACTAAAAAAAAAGTTACTTATTTAGATTTTAAAGATGCTTGTGTCAGTGAGTACGTACTGGCATGTTCAGTGTGTATGAAAGCAATCAGCTAATGCACATAAAAATATTCATTTTAATCCAGGAGTGTCCCCGTCTACAGCAGTCTGGGTTAATGTTATAAAGGATATTTGCTGCACGACATGTATCCCCCCCCCACACACACACACACAAACGCCTCCCTCCGATTCCCCCGGCTAACATAAAACATTCATTATAAGAACATTTATAATCCTTGCAGAATTTAATATCCATAAAAGGTATTCGCTAATGCATCATAGTTCTCAAACCTCAACCTCTAGTGAATCTAAGCGTTATCTCCAAATATTGCCTCCATGCAAGTGCACAACAATCAAGGTAATACCATTTTGAAAATGTGAACAAATCAGAGCTGTTTTCATTTTAATCTCTGGCAGTAAGAAGATTACATGAAAACTGTTTACACCTACGTCTGGAGAATCCTCAGAGTAACCAGAACATTCACTCTGCAGAGATTTCCCTGTTGAGTTATTGAAATGATTTGGATATATGTAATACTAAAACTAAAACTAAAAACAGCTAAATCTCACCTTTGGCAAGTTATTAAATTAGTGTTAATGCAAAACAAAGAAACTGAACTGTTTCACTAAAAGACTAGTACAAAATTCTCTTTGAAGTAATTATAAAAGTTCGATGTTTGGTCTGTCCTCGTGTGCCGCATTAAGGTCACCATATGCAGAACTTCCAATAAGAGAGCAATTGCATCACAGTTTTAGCATTGTAAGGTCAGTTTATACTTATGTTCATAAGACAACACAGTAAATCCCACTGCAAAGAAATGCTTTTCTCTCAGAGTGAAGCCACTTTCTCTTATTCAAAATAAATCCCTGGAACAAACTGATTACATAAATAGCTAAAGGATGAGCAGTAGATGCAGTCCGTTTGTAGCACAGTGCAGTCAAATCTGCAAGGAATGCTTTGGCATCCTGTTCAACAGGCCCAGTTTATCAGCCAAAGCGTTGCAGAAATTTACTCTTGTTGAGTTCATTGCAGTAAGCACTCATGGTTAATGCACTGCAAATGTTTCTAATCTTCATCGGTCAACTACTGAACTGAAAAAAAGTGTTAAGTAAAGTATAAATTGTTCATTTCCATGACTGTAATTCTTAGTCAAATTGAGTACAAAATTAAAATAAAGTGTTGCTAATTAACTTTTTCATATTCTTTTAATAAAAATCTAACTGTAATGAGAAATTCAGTCAGTACAAAAGCCCATTCTGTCCAGTTACATTACATCAAGCACAGATGCTCATGTTTAGCCTTCAGTAAATGACAAGCTCTAATAATATCATCCAGGGAAATATTCTCCCGTGGCTAATGCAAGTCACTGGTTTGTCCTTATCATCCTCAGCATGCATGTGCTTTTAATAGTCCTGTCCAGCTACTGACAGGCAAATCTATTTGAGCCTAATCCAAGTTAGCTGTGATTCAAATACTTGGTCAAAGCTTGGGAGGCCTCTTTAGCCCTTCATGCTTGAAATGAGTGACAGAGGTAAACAGTTTAAGTAGCAGGATTGTGCTTCAAATTTCAAGAAGCACACACTGTCAGAGTAAGTAGGAGCTATAAATTTAGTTTATAAAGTGACTTTAAAGTTAAATCTGAAGTTGGATTAACTGACTCTTAAATCAAAGGAGTCACTTGTAGTGGCAAAGCTACAAAGAGTTGTTGCCATAGCCGTGCCCCTTTGTGACACTGTTTGGCATCCTAACACTGAGTAAAGAATATATAAATAATATTTGCGCCCCTAGGTAACTAAAAATCCTTAGGGTTGCTTTAATGATTTATATTCTTCTTTATTATAGCCCAATATACTCATCACCTGGCAGGGCAATAGATTTTTGCAACTTATTTAACTTTGTGTCATCAATATGCCCTCTGGCTGGTTTGCAGACAACAGGTTGTAACCAAAGTAGTTCCTGGCAAATTCCACAGTCAGTCACAGTCAGTACTGAGAAAAATAAGCTGGTTTAAAGGTCCCAAAAGAGTCATATAACAGATGATTTTAGAAGAAGAATAAAATATGAGCAGATTTTTTGTTTTGTGTTGCTAAATGAGGCACAGTGACAGATAATGTGCTCTGCAGTGCATTTATATTCTTTAAGAGATTAAATGATAGGCTGCTGGAGTTTATGAACTCGGTGAGGATTATACTGCTGCACAATAAATAGAGGAGAGCCTGCATAGCAGGGGAGTGACATTAATCTAACTGAACACGAATGTACCATTCTGGGTAGAAAGTAGATGAAAATAGTATCAGGGCGTTATGTGGTGTAAAGCCCCTGGGTGGTTTTATCCCAGGTTGACTCTTGAGGTGAGTAATGAGCTCAGGTGTCCTCACAGCAAGCCCCAGAGGACAGAGGGAAAGTACAGTTATGGAACAAGATTCCCTACATGCAAGTTTTAAACCCCAGACACAAGAGATTTTAGATAATCCATTTTTTAATTCACAGTTATTTATTTTTAAAATAATAGTTTTGTTTCCTTTTTTGTTAGTATTTTTGTTTTGTTAATAATAATAAAAAAAAAAATGGATCAGAAGATTGTAACTGGTGAGTATTAAGTAAATTACAGAAATAAGCCTTGGAATTAATTTTTAAAAATATAGCTCGTACATGTTATCATTAGTGTTTAATCCAGGTCAATCAATGACAAAACACACAAAAATAACAATAATTTTAATTTCAATTTAAAATGTACTTTACTTAAAATAGCATGCAGTCACTGAAGAAAATGCACTCTTTTTTTTAATCACCTTTTACCAGTGAACCTTCTCATACAATACCCAAAAAGAGCAGAGATGTGCCACATCGGCAGGTTTTCCAATGAAGTCAAAACAGCTCCACACTGTTCCTGCAACTGTCAGTGAAGCTGTACCCAGACATCAAATAATTTTATCACTCGTTATGTTTCAATGAAATAAAAAAATAAAAAAATAATGGAAAAAATAAAAAATAAATACAAAATAAAAAAAATAAATAAATAATGCCAGACCAGTGCTGGCTGCCACTGTTCATGCAAGTGCTGTAATCAGTCAGTTAAGAAAGGGAAGAAGGAATTTCCACATCAGTTAAAAAGACAACTGTTGACTTTCATTACCAAAATTTCAAAGTTGTTTGTGTTTACTTCCATGGAATAAAGTCCTCTTACTTTGGTTCCAGTTAAACTGGTGTGACCTGGCAGGGTCGCCCGAAAGCCCTAAGGTTCTGTAGCTGAAACCAGAATGGGGTCTCTCTGTAAGGACCATGAGGGCACATTCATACCAGGATAGTCCAGGGCACTTTCACTGGGCAAGGAATAATATATATATATATATATATATATATATATATATATGAGAAAAAAAAAACAGCTTCCTTTGGTTTGGTAATCTTTCACACTGCATTTCACTCAAGCAGACCAAATTACCTGGACAACATGAAAAAGTTACAGCAACTGCTCACTAGGGGTGATATTTCAAAAACAACCCCTAACAAAAGAAGAAAAGCAGTACTAAATAGAAAACCCAATTCCCTCCTTTGGTCTTCCCTTTCCGCTGGTTGATAACTGCAAGCAAATAAAGAAACAATGGTTTATTTTTACGTTGCTGTTAAAATATATTGTTTTCACAGAAGTTTGATCAGTGTGAGCAGCAGGTCAGGCAGTGAGCTATCAAAGATGTTGCGTTATAAGATCCTCTACATCAGTGTTTCTCAATCCAGGTCCGGAACCTCCACGCTGCATAATTTAGATTGAGTCAGATTAATGAACTTCCTTATCAAGTTATTTGCAAACCTTCATTTATTTCAGGTGTGTTAAAGTAAGGTTACCTCTAAAACATGCAGGGCAGTGGTCCCCAGTTTTCAAGCAGTATAGTTCACTTCTTTGGTCCCCACCAGAGTGTGAAGGGGCATCACACTGCTCCAAACTAACTGTACTATCCCTGGAAGTAGTCCAGTGTTTTTAAGCAGACCAAACAGTACCAGAATGAATGCACCATTAGACTGATGAGATAATTTAAACCTCAGACCTCAGGTCTTTTTAACATTATGCGTGCCTCCAGAAACATTTTCATAGCTGCCTCTTAATGCAATAGAATTCTGTTTACTGTAAACAGCAATAATCATTGTCCTGCAGCACTTCTAAAAAAAACAAGATGTAATAATAATAATAAAAAAAAAACACTCAAGTCAGCCAACATGCCTTAAAAGAATTAATAAGTTAATGGTTATAATTTTGCTGTAATTTTTTAAACCAACCCATTTGGGGCTGTTCTCAGGATATAAATAGACATTTAAAACTGTTAAAATGCATTTATATGATACACAAAAGTGCCAGAATTGGTTTGACATTAATACAATGCAAGGAGAATTTGTAAAATATCCTCCTTTTTATTATTTTTTCTGATCTTGTTGTGAAACGGTGTTCCTAATCTTAGTGTCTGGCACTGTAATTATACTTAAAATAAAGAAAAAGGGAGAGTGAAAAACATACAAAGCAACATCCCTTCAACTACAGAGTTTTATTTATTAAAACAATAAATACATAAAAGTAAAAAGACACTAGACATTTAACAAGCCTTGATGCAAATTTTTCTGGATTAAACTATCATCTAACAGCTTCTTTGGGTGAGTGTGTGTGGTGAATCACTCTGTCCCTAGACCAGTCAGAATCACTGGGGCACAGGCATCTCCAAGACTGGAAATAAACCCCAAATTGGCCATGATTTCTCCTTCCGTTGTTGCTAAAGGTGGCAACACATCAGATGGTCTGATACATATTTCTGTGGGCCGCCAGGCTTCTGCTATCAGGGTAGAATACATACGCACACAATCACACAAGTGCAAGACCACAGTTGCGCTCTTGTGACTCAAGTCCTGAATCTGACAACTTGGCAGCAGGGAGGAAACAGACATGCACTAACATGCCAAGGCAGACCTACTGTTCAGCCACCCTTGACAACTCCTTGTTTAAGTCACAGTGTAATTTAATCAGTTTAAAAAACCTAAACTGACTCATGGAATGAATATAGAGCAAAGCTAGAGAAAGAATTGTTTTGCTTGTTGAAATATTTGGCAATGATCACACACACATTTGAAATACAGCCATATTTTTCTTATGAATGAAGTAAACTGTGACACCAACCCTGTCAAAGATGCTGTATTTGACTACCACATATCCTGTCTATTATTAACTTGGGTAAAATCTTGCTTCTAACAAAATTTAGAAATTGCTTCTCTCAGGTGATTTTGTCAACAGAATTTTTGACCTCCAACTTGCAAAAGGCTTCAACAAAAAAAGATTAACTAATGCTGTCAGAAAAAAGAAACCTGAACTGCATGCAGGCATAGGAGCAAATTACTGTTTTAGAGTGAGGGGAGCAGAGAGTGACTGAACTAATTAACTAGCTCAACGACTTGTGAATTAATGTACATGTGGAAGACATTCTCCAGACCTGCCGGGGTGTAGGAAGAATAATCAGGTCAGCCCAGTTTTATGGCACACAACAAAAACTCAGTATGTCCCTGCAGGTAGAACAGTTGGCACCGTTAAATGAGCTTTGCAACATCTATTTCCAAATGCTGAACCTTGACGCAGGCTTTTTTGAAAATACAGAGATACTAAGGTCGCAATCATACTAGCCCTTCTGATACAAAGTCTTTTTTCTCAAAAAGTCCAGTATGATGGGGGAGATGTAAATGTGCAAATAAATCCTGATGTCCATTAAAAAATGGAACTGGTCTGTCTACAAACGTAAGTCTTGGTCCACTTCAAGTGAACCAAATGTAAGAAGCGGGCAACAACATAAAGGGGATAGCGGGAACAATACAGTGCATTGTGGGTAAATCCAACCAAAACATGAGCATTTAGGACGATAGACAGGAGAAATAACTGATAGTTCAGGCATTGGTAGAATCACACAATCACACATTTAGTGTTTTACCTCCAGACACCTTCAAGTAACAAAAGGAGTGCCTCAGGGGTCAGTGTTAGAGCCACTACTTTTTATCATTTATAATAATGACATTCACTAAAATGTGTCCAAAGCAAAATTTCATTTATACGCTGATGATACTGTGAAATATTTCACAGCTCTCACCCCAGCCCAGGCACTTACCCAGTTACAACTGGCTTTTAATGTAGCTTAGCAACACTTTCACAATTTAAAACTCCATGCTGAGCAGAATAGCTGACATGTAACCAAGAAAGAAACAAACCAGAGAAGAAGAAGAGAATCAGGAAGGGAACAAAAATAGCAGAAGAAGAATGAAGACATGCACAACTGTATAATTTGTGCCAGCTTTCGAAGAAAGACTATGTGTGAATGTTTGGGGCATGTTGGGCAGTTGAAAACAACTTTATAGCTCTGGCTACATCCAACAGCTAAAATTAATAAGAATATAACAGTTTTTTTTAGAACGTGATTGTGTACCTTGCTCTTTAGATTGAAAATATATTAGCTTTTTTTATAGTGTTTATGACAGTTACCTCACTTGCTATTTTTTTCATGTGCTCTTTTTATGCTAAAATAATGTTACATGCACACACAATCCAATATGAAGGTGACCACGTAGAGCCAATCTTTACTCTTGTGTATGTTTCTTATTGAGTAGCTTTCAGACCTTGCACACTAAAAGAGTAATTTTATTTTTTTATTTTTAATTTTTTAATGCAAACTGTGTATATTTGATGAATCGGACATGGCTGATATTCAAAACATAAGTGCCAATGTGTTGAGTTGCTGGCATGTGATGTGATGCGTGAAGAGAAACTCAACTGTGGATTGACAGTATAAAGCAAAAGTTGTGTAGTGAGGTTTCTCAGCCTCAGGACAATGCAGGGCAATGATGGCTCCAAGAATGGACACAGCAAATGTCAGTGTGCCATTAAAACAAGTCAAACTCACATTTGTAAGATCAAAAAGTTACATAGCTCTACTTTAACATCAATATACACCTAACGTTACATCCTTTTTTCCCAAATAAATGCCAGTTTAGTTGATATCGGCAATAGCAGCGGTTATGATGGCCTTAATCAGAGTGTATCAATATCAAGCTCTGATCAATATCTGATTGACAGCAATCACAACATTTCAGTATCAGATACAGATAAACACAACTGGCTTCACAGTTAATTTCTGATAAGATAAGATAAGATAAGATAAGATAAGATAAGATAAGATATAGCCTACTTGGGGGAAATTTGTTATGGGTGACAGTGTAAGGGGGTTGCAAAGCCACACAAAGAAAAACAGTACAAAACAAAAAGACGTCACGGTACAGACACATGGCAACAATAAATAAAACTAACCATACTATGGTATCCTGAATGGTGAGGCACAGTATACAGCACCAATAGATTATTATTTTTATTTTTTTTATTACAGATTTTTATTAGATTGTTTTGGCAGAAGATAATTAGAAGAAGAAACACTTCTGAACAATTTTTCCTCATGTCCAACAGATAGAAAAAAAATGTCCTCTTTTATGAATAAATCATAACAATAAGATGTTTTTGAAACAATGAGAATGTTTTTTTTTTAAAGATAAAATGTGGGTCTATGAGTAAGTGAGCCTGTCTGGAGCTTTGTTTAGCTTTTTGTCCAAAATAAAGTCTCTTTTTGGAGTCAGATTCACATCAAAAGCATATTTAAATGGATATACACTATATTCAAACCAAGATCACATCTTTAACTTGTCTTTTTATCCAAGTTATTCATTCAAGTCTTTTTTTTTCATATGAAACAAGAAATCTGAAAACAATTGTTTTTCTTTTTTTTTCTCTGTCTTTAGCATTTAAATTTTTTAAACTCTGAACTGGATCAGTGCTGAAATAAGTAGCAAACAAGAAGTACATAAATAGGAAATGCTGCTGGATACTCCATGAACATGTCATCATTACCAGGTGGGTGCATGTGGACTGAATCCAGGCCTGGTCTGTGATGTCCAACGGGTCCAAATGGATCTGCTCCTCTGGCTGCAAATGGAGAAATCATAGGGTCCGGCCAGTACAGATGTGTTCCCTGGTGAGGATGTCTGTTATGGATGTGGAGGTGGGCAGGGGTCACTGTCCTCTCCCCGTCTTCTCTAAGCCTCCTCTTCCTCTTCCCTCTGGCACTTCTCTGCTTTCTGTTCTGTCAGCCTTTCCTGAAAAAGCAGCAGCTGAGTCTTCACCTTTTCTGACAAACTGTCTAAAAACTTTTATTACACACTGTCAGATGTGAAACTGATCAGCATTCACATGATCACTGATATTCGCTGTCAAGTTTGACACCTGCTGCAAGCTGGAGTATAGTTGTAGTGTTTAGTAGAGTGGCGAGAGAATGGGGATTTAGGTTCTACTATGATACATTTCTTCTAAACACAATATTTACAAATATACCTATTAAACCAGTCAAAATCAATAGATCATATTAAAATCAAACAAACCATGTGCCGGGGCTAAAATTCCACTTGTGGATTGCAACCCTTTAAACAAAAGGAATTAATACATGTTAAAATAAATAAATAAATAAAATTAAAAGGGAAGTTCAAAGCAAAACAAATTATAACACACCCTTTGTTCAAACCCAGGTTCAATCTGTATTGACAGTCTGTCAGACATTTGTGCTGTAAGCATCGATGTTGCAGGGGTAAGCAGTCAGTATAAAAACCAGAAGCTGCTCGGCTAACTGGCTCTGGACTGGGAGAACTGGTAGAGATCCAAGCCGACTGAAACCAAATACAAACAAAACAGTGGCGTGTCCGCCTGCATCGCAGGCCAATTTACAAGCCAAGTGCAGCCCTTCAGGGAAGAAGAGAAAAGATTAGCTAACCAGAGACACTGAGCTGCCAATTCGCCATCTACTGAAGCAGTCAGACCAGTGGCGTCCCTAGGCTAAAACATTCGGGGCTAAAGCCACGGATGTTTTTTAATTAGCCCCGGATATAATATTTTATTTATTTATTTTTTATTTATATAATTATTTATTTTTTGATGACATCTTCAAAGTTCAAACAAATCTCATACTGAATGCTTCAATAAAACAGTGTTTTTGGACATGTTTTATTATTACTATTGTCATTATTTATTTATTCTATTTCATTTTTTTTGTTTTGTAAGCTGCGACTTTGGCTTTGGCACGCAAGTGGTTAACATGCTTCCAGGTTGCACGTAACATCATTCATGGCGTCAGGCAAGCACCGGGCGCACAGAGGCAGCCAGGCAGGACGATGTCACAGAAAAAAATATCCCAGTTCTTTACCCCAAAGGTTGCAAGCAGTCAAAGAGGTAATGGGAATAGAAATGACTTTGTAAACCTGTGTAATTTCGCGGGGGGGTGGGGTGGGGTAACCCCAGCTAGCTAGCTAGCTAGCAGCTAGTTGATATTACATGGGACAAAATGATCTGATATTAGCTTCGGTCTGTAAATACAGAGGACTTTGAGGACTTTGTATGTACCTGAAAGTAGTAAAAGCTTGGGCTTCTTCTAGACTAGGAAAGTAGTTAAAGTTCGAGTTGGGCTATAACGTTGACCATTATGTTTATTTTCTTTTTCATGCATGGTAGCAGCTACTGTAGCTGGCAGACAGGAATCCTGCACAGCCTGCCTCCTTTACTGTAGCTGTTTAATGTTTAATTGATTAAGATCCCCATTAGCTTTTGCAAAGCAGCTGCTGTTCTTCCTGGGGTCTTGTCTTCAGATTTTCAGAATGCACTTATGCATAAAGGACCAAAGAAATAAGGAGAAACCAATAGCAACTGAGAATGAAGAAAGGCAAGTGTAGAGTGAAAGGAAAAAGTTGCAAACAAGAAATGAACAAAGATAGTTGGTGCAGATAAAGAGTTAACGCAGAGATCTAATTGTACCTGATAACTGAAGAAAGAAAAAGAAAGACAAGATGTAAAGTTGATTGCAGAGTGCAGTTTAAGACAGATATACTGAACAACACAAATGTTAGAAGTAAATCTAAAGACAAATAGAGTTAAGAACAGTTAAGGCAGAGACCTATGTTAAAGAGTGTTATGTTAAAGAATATGTAAATAGATAATATATGAGTATGTAAAGAGCATTAAATGTACAAAGTAAAACAATGTAAATACTGTACATGACAATATGCCTGGTTTATTAAACATCTCAGTGTTTTCTGTTGCTGAATAGTTGCTGTTGGTATGTTCAACTTGATGAATGGGGCATTTTTGTGCCTGGGCCATTGAGGGAAGTTTGTGAAATTGCTAGCCTATTTTGTATTAACTGGTAACAATGAAATACCTTAATTAATTGAATCCAGATAAACAGATACCTGTAGGGTATGTGGAGCATGTCTCTACATCGGAAAATTTCAGACCGCGCTTCGCACGCTCATCTGATTTTCTCTTCTGGGCTAAGCCCCAGATGTGTCAAAATCCTGGAGACGCCCCTGAGTCAGACAACCCACCTGCAAAGGGTAAACCACTTAACACACATTGCTTTCACTGCAGCCATGATGCCCAGCGGACCGCCACGCTACAGAGAACCAAAACAGGGGTAAACAACCAGAAACTGCCATAGACCCAACAGATCCTATTCCACCACAGTAGTATTTGTGTGTCCTTGTCTTTGGCTGTATAACATAGACTCTACAGCTCCTTGTAGCTGTTCCAGTCAGAAGGCAGCAACTCCAGATGTCTCCAGACCCGATACACCTGTATTCATTCTTTATCAATCGCCAATGAACAAAACACATAACAGCATCTTGTGGACAGCTGATGCTACCTCCAACACAGATGCAAAACAGCTCTAAGGTAGCCATGTTTTCATGATTATTACACAACCCTAAATCCATACCAAAATATGCAAGAACATCATGAGAATTAAGAGCCAGTAACATGATTAAAAGTAATCTAAATACAAGACCAATACAAGACAATACCGTTGATTAAAACGAAATATAGATATGTTATAGAAATAAATAAACAGTTGTTTCAGCTGAGTTACAAAGTAAGCAGATGACTCTACAGCATTTAAGTGAAGGTAGTAGTTCATGTTCGGAAAACAACACAAGATGGGTTCTGTAGGATTCTGTATGCCTATCAGATTACGGAACACTCATAAACAGACTGCAAGGGCTGAAGCTGATTATTCGACCCGATTACTTTCATCGCTGTTTTCAGTAGAATTTAGAATTAAACTGAATTTTTAAGCTTGTTACATAGTCTGCAAAAACCTTGTTCTCGTTCATGGAGCCACAAGAACAAGTTTTGGTCCGGTCAGTTCAAACTCCACAAGAAGCTTAGTCTGCGACAGGGTGGGGATTACTACAGGAGAGTGTTTGTGTGTTTATGAATTTTATGTAATTTGACGTAATTTTTTTATCGTGGTCTTGAAAACAATAAAGAAGTTCTTTCTTTTCGCCGAGTATGTAACAGCCTTTAATGCACCAAACCATGCAGCCAAACCAGTATCTGATGATGCTACCAAGAACAGCATTATAGACAACGAGCATGATCTAAAGTCGGTGAACAAGGATTTAATTTGTCCAGATGCTGACATTTGCCATCCAGTGAATACTGGTACAGCACTATTAAATTGCAGTGTATATCTATTGAAACCTGCCCTTTTAACTTTAACTATTTCTAATAGCTGTATGTATGACGTGATACAGTTCGATGTACTTTGATCCCCACCTGTAGATGACAACGTGATCTAGTATAATTGGATATAGCCAGAGTGCCTAAAACTTTAAATTGACAAGTTGCTATTTTTTTGGACTAAGTGGAAACTAGAGTAGGGATGCACTAACAGGGTATTGTTTTAACCTATCACCAACATGCACTTTTCTGCCTTTTACACCAACTCTGATGTCAAAGGAAGTATATGGACTTGAGCATTGATGCATAGGGAATCATCTTGTGTATAGTATAAATCTTTAAAACATTGCTGTTCTCTAAGAGGCATCAAGATTATGTATTTTTATTTTTAAAGCAGTGTTTCTTGCTGTAGATTATGCAGATATTCATGTAAATTAGTTATGTATACATCGCTATTATAGTTTGTATCATAGTGTTTTATTATGTGTGAGCTCATGATACACAAATGTAACATATATAACTGCAAGAGTCTCTTGTCAGCATCCAGAAATGTGGACATGGATTAAGATCTAAAAGCCTGCATTGCACCAAGTTAGGTAACATCAAAGAAAAATATTTATACCCATGCCCACATTGGCACAATTTCAAAGATCTGGATTTTTACTTCTTAATTTACCAACCACAGCAGGCATTTAAGATACTGGAGGTCGAACGGATGTTGCTAGTACTTTTAGATTCATGAGGCATACTTGTATATATCTGAGACATTAGAGTGCTGTTGCTGTTTTTAGTCTGTATCCTCCAGGAGCTGGCCTTGCTGCATGGCTGAATAGAACATGCACTGCTTCCTCCTGACTACATAGATTTGTCAGGGATTTTATAAATAGCTCAGCAGCACGTGTCTGCCGCATACTGCAGACTAAGAATGAAGCTCTCAAGAGCAATGGTGATGATGATTTGTCAAAACAAAGAAGAAGAGATGGGAGGAATAGACAAAAAAGCAAGAGGGAGATATTTGTTATGTTATTAACAGCATACTCCACACAAAATATGCCCACATCTCCTCCCATCAACATTGCTAAAAATAGCACATGCAGGCACATACGAATTTTATCATAATAAATTTGTGAAAGGTTGGTTTGAATTTTCAGTAGGAGCAGATTATGATATCCAAAGTACCCACATCTAAACTGGCATTTTATTTAAGATAAATTCAGAGCCTCTCTTTAGCTTTAATGACAATGTTAAGTAGCCTCTCTCCCTCTTTTTCTCTTTTTAAAAAACTCATAGAGGGGGTGCGTACTCCTATGTTTAGTCTTGTCTGACATCAAAATGTGCATTGAGAGCTATGGGATTGCTAAATTATTTATTTTATTTTATTTTTTATTTATAGAAGCAGGACTTGTACCCTGGCAAGAGATGGAAAATGCATCCATGCAGCATTTTGCATGGATGCATTTTTTTTTCCTAAACCTAACCAAAACACTCATATTACCAATCCGAACTGTGACACAAACAAGAAACAAATGTAACTGGTAAACAATGTAAAAGATAATAGTAACTAAATAAATAATTAAAGGTTTAAGGCACAAGAAGGTGTCATTCCCTAACACAGTGGGGAAAATATATACTACAGAACATGACTTGGTGCTCAATAGATAAGCCATTTTAAAAAGGAACATAAACTTTTGTCTTATAAGTGAAATTCCTCAGACTTTACTTTCTTTATTTTAATCAAATTATCACACTAAAAAAAGTAAAGCCATGAATCAACAAGGCAAAAGCCGAATGAGCTCTGTTTAGCCTATTTTTGTGAGAACATTGAGAACAATTTAGTCTTTCAATTTGACATAAACAGACATTTAAACATATAAGAAATGGAAAAAATGCAGTGCTGTGTATTTCATTATTTCATGGGGAAAAAACAAACACTTCCTTCTAATGCATCTGACAAAGATTCTGATTAAATGTATGACGAGATCAGAGTTTTCTAGACAAAGTCATTTTTTTCTTATATTTAAAATAATGGTTGGTAAAAAAAATGGTAAAAAGGGCTTTAAGTTAGTATAGAAAACCACCTAATTGCAATGGCATATAACAATTTTCTAAAAGTCACACCATGACTTATGGCACACCAGAAAAAAGGAAAGAGTACATTTCTGCTGGGGAATTTTTTTGCGTTGATTTGGTAAAATTTAATGGGATAATCCCAGCATAAATACAGCACTTTGTGAGATGTAAATGATCACCCTAAACTGTATTTGATTAGCAAGCATAAAGAAATACACCTTGATATTAACTAAGGATGCTAAAGCTGACTTTAAAAAACAAGGTTAAAGAAATCAAGTCAAAACTGTTTAACAATAGAGAAGATCTAAACAATTTGAACTATAAAATGAAAAATCAGCTCCTTTGATTTTCTGTTGTCGTTTCAGTACAGAGGAACATGCCTCTGGGTACACAAAATAATGAAAGGCTGAACAAATTCTCACTTGACTGAAGATCCACCCATTGCATTTCTGAAGTTTCTGATCAGTCTTCCTGAGCGGAAACTGAGTTGACAACAAGGTAATTCTAAAGTTAGCTTTTTCTAGACTTCCCGTCATCTGTCACGGAAAAGTTGTATGATTGGATCAACAGCTGTAGAAAAACCTATGTGAAAAGATTTTTTCTCTTTGTTTTTTTCACTATTATTTCCAAGTTCAGGAATGATTTTTCATTGCAATTTTTCTGCACCAGTCCAGGATTAGCATTACAATACGGCGGTGCTTTTGTACTAATTGTGTGAGAAATGTATCTTAACAGCACTCTTTTATAACCTTCCTGACAACTGACGTAAAACTCGCCCCTCACTGATGACTTAGTTTGGCCTAATATCTATACTTAGTCTGCTAGTCTTTAATATTTCCCCGTTATTTTTAAAATCCTTTCTGAAAATAACTGTTCATTAACAAATTGAGTGCACCTTGAGATTATGACTCATATACAGCCTTCTAGTTCATTGCATCTGTTTTATAATTAAGGTCTGGTACATAACAGGGGTGTGAGGCACTGCGTCATCTCTGCTCCTCATCTGGAACAAATTGTGGAGACATTGAGTGTTTTGAGAATTATATTTGTTGGGGTGGAAAAGCCGTTAAAAGAGCAGGGAAAGGCATCACTGAAACCCAGTGAAGGAAACTGTGAATTTTATAGCTGGTGTTTCAATCTCATGAGAAAATAGATTTACTCCACTAACTTACCACACACTCATAATAGCAAACCAGCCCGCCAAGCACATTTCATTAATACACAATACCAGAAACCTGATATACAATTAGTCCTGTGCAAAAACAAATGCACATGTCATTTTTCACACTCAGGGAGTTCATCAAAACATCCTGTCTCAAGTAAATAGAGAACACAAAGTGAAATTTCATAAAGCCTTGGAATTCATGTAGTGGATAAAGCTCATTAATATCAGCAAATAGCTTTCAGCTGGGTAATGAACTGTACATTTCATGCAATGTTCCCAATTCAAGACCCGAGAATCAAAATAATCGACTGCTCCAATTCTTCTGCAGCAACGATATCACTCATGAGAAAGGAATGCCTCACAGGAATACAGTGGCTTTTCAATGTGGACTATACTCAACTGCCCCCAAAATCCAAGGAAACATTGTGTAAAGCCCAGTTTCATAGAAATAAGTTCCTTTTTTGACATTATAATACATACTGAAGGCACTAACTGTGACCAAATATATAACCATAACATTAAAAAACAAAAACACTGACCAATGGGACAATGAAACGTTCCCCATTTAAGAATCAACCAATGTAGAAAATGTGTCTTTGTTCACTGATGTTCCTGCTATCTCTCTGATAGATTTATTTTTGCAGCCTACACATAACTTTTACTCCCTGGAAGATCCTTTAACAGCATACAGTTCACAGAAACTGCTTAAAAAGAAAACGATTCCACATGATAAGACTCAACTCCAGACCAACCATCCATGGGACTGATTTTTAGTGAGCTGTTTAATCCATAAGAGCCCCATGGGACATATTTGTCACATACAGTTTCTGAGACATTTTGCTTCAATTTATGGTATAAACTTTGCTTAAAATCCCGTTGAACACAATCTGATACTTGTCTTCTGTCCCCTAATAGATACCCAGAAGCAGAAAACCACATTATAATATTTTTAAGCTATCACATGATAATAAATGGTAGATCCCCCCCCCCCCCCCCCCCCCCAAAAAAAAAAAAAAAGTTAATTTTTTTGTTACATTTTGTTAAAGGGCCAAATAAAGACCTCATATTTAAAAAATTTTTACTTTTCTTACCATTTTTTTAATGGGTCGGGCCTTTATGGGTTAAGTAGGTAATATTTAATTTTCTGAAAACCAACGATCCATGCCCTGCAGATGTTTAATTCCTAAACCTTTCTATATTGCTTGGTATGGCTGCCTAAAATGAATCCTGGGAGGTTACACGTTTAACCCACACTCCTTATATAACAGTAACTTGAATATATTTTGGTGAACAGCAAAATAGAACAAAAAAAATGCGTCTCTTCAAGAGCAAACCTTCAAAGGGGTTTCTTATTAGTTTTAGAAATTAAAACAAAAATAAAAAAATAAGTAAAATAAGTAAAATAATAAAAAAAATTGTATTCTCAGCATAACAGACCTACTTTTATAATATATGTGTAGTCAGTGATGGAGCATCTTTATAACTTTGCCCCATCTGGCGTGACCCATGTGGCCCAGAGGCACAAGAATGACAAACAGTACATGACAGCAGCAGCATACAAATGAGTCGGGACAGAATGTGATGAGAGATGTAGTGTTTGGCTCATTTCAGTGTGCTTAAATCCCAGTTTGATAGAAGTTATTTGTTTTATTTTTTTGTTGTTTGTTTTTAACGCCACAATACAAAATATTTTTTAGACATAGTTAGGGCTATCTGTAGAGTATCAATATAAAATTATCAACCAATAATATAAAATAAATTAATCCAACTAAAATGTACCTAATTAATTCTGTTCTACTTGATCATTGCTCTGTTGACAAGAAAGAGGTATATTAGATTGATGCAACATGAAATAAACTGCATAGAATGTTTTAATCAGAGAGATGTAGGGTGCTGGTAAAATGATAAGACATATCAGTCACTGCAGTCATTGTTAATTCTCGGTGGAACTTGTCAGGGAGTCAAGCTGGATGAGAGGGACCTCTGAAGCTCCATTCTGAATGAAGCAAAGTTTCATTTTTTGTTAATATGAAGCCACACCTATTTTCCATAGTTAATCGTGTCTTGTTCAGTCAATTTCCATCCTGTATTCGTTTCTTTTGCAAGGACGCTCCATAAACATCTACCAATACAAAATCTTAAAATCTACAGGAGCAGACAAAATAAACATCAAAAGATCCAGTCTAAGAGCAACATGTGGAATAACGATGTCTTTCTTTATTTTTAATTAATTACTTAATTTATTTATTTTATTTTATTTATTTATTTATTTTTTTGTGGTCCATAGCACAATTTTAAAATGAGGTGTTTCCTGATTTTTTTTTCTGTGTTCTGCTGGTGAGATTTATATATATTATTATTTTAGAGACAATGTTTTAACATAAGTCATGTTTTTTTTTCTGATGCCTTAACCTCACCAGGAACACCTAAACCTAACCACATAATTGCCCATGCTTAAATCTATTTAGTCGTTTTTAATATCTAAAGTAATATCTGTAATGTGTGTGCATGTGTGCTTCTGCAGCAGCAAATTAAATGTCTTTTCCATCTTATTCTGACAATCATCACTGAGCTACAATAGGTTGTCAGAGTTCCTTTTAGTGCTGAACATCTTAATGATTTTATCTAGTAAAAATCATAGTGCATATACCAGGGGGTCTGTACTATGTAAGGACTATAGATATAATAGAAAATGCAGGTTTTCAGCATTTTTTCCCTTGTAGAATAATTGCATTGAATTTATATATATACATATATATATATATATATATATATATATATATATATATATATATATATATATATATATATATTGTCATTAGGTTGAAAAGTATGTTTTGTTTTTGGTTTTTACATAATTTTCCAGATACTGTATATCTACATCGCATAGAATTAATTCTGTCTATTCTTTTTTTGCAAAAGTTTTTCTTTTTTCTTTTCTTGATTTTGAAATTTAAAGATATAAATAAAAATGCGGTTCTTTAAAAATATACTAATAGACTATTAATATAGCAGATGATCAAAAAGTTGTCTTTTTTTCAAAAGGTCTCGTAACATTTGCGGCTCTAAACTAGTTTTATTTAGCTGGGCTGAGGGAAAAATGGCTCTTTGGACTCGGTAAATGTTGCAGACCCCTGGTATAGATTGTTTGGTGTTGGGCTCTTCCATCCAGCTGCTCCTAGATGTTCCTCATTCCAGATTCATTTCCAGAGATGACAGAGCTTTCTCTGTGTCTGCACCAAAATTGTGGAATGGTCTGCCCCTACACATTTGAGCCGCTCACTAAGCCCCTGCTCAAAACACACTTCTTCCAACTAGCCTTCAAACATAGTCGAGTTTGACTTTCTTGTCTTTTATTGTTTTTTTTTTTGTTTTGCCATTCTTATTATTTTATTGTTCCCATTGTTTTGTTTTTATTTTTTGACTATTAATATGCAGCACTTTAAGCAACCAAGGCTGTTGTAAATGTGCTACATAAATAAACTTGAACTTGAACAATAGTTGGAAAAGTCTGATTGTGTGTGGGGTTGACATTCATGAAGCACTGTGTTCCTGAAGGTTCTGTTGATTTTGGTTTCTGTTCCACTTTTTAAAGCAGATCTTAGGTTAAATTGATTACAGCTTTTTTCTTGGAGGAGTGACATTTTTTTTTTTTTTTACTGTGTGTATGACATTTTAACATTTTCTTATTCAAAATATATTTTTATATGCAGAACAGTAAAGTGAAAACAGAATAATTAGTGCTGTGTGCTTTTTCTTCAGCAGGATCTGCACAATGAAGACGAGATTAGGCTGCCTGTCCAAAAAGTCAGACTCCTACAGTGACTTCTCTGAGTTTCTGCCACCTGCTCATGAGACCACGGCCAGGTGTCTGAAGTGAGTCTGAAAAAAAACCTTCCTAATGTATGTCCGTTACGTCAGTCTACAACCTTAAAAAAGTCTGAAAATCAGTGTTTTGTTGCCAGAAATTCTCTTGTAACCCAACCTGCTAAGAGCACAGATTATCAACTCAACTGTTCTGCAGATCTTTTTAAATGTTTGTTTTTAGTATTACTAATTTTATGGTACTTTTCCCACAACAAATCAGGAGTTATTTAACATTTGTTAAATGTGGCATAAATATTCAAGTGCATTTGATTACAACCTCGACTGCTTAAAATTCTCCTGTTTTTTCCTATTTAAAATACTGTCACTTGGCAATGATTGCAAATATTACTATGCAGAGTAACCTGATAAGCTGATAAACTTCAACTGTATACCTGTGATAATGCTTTGAAATATGGAAAATGCATCCTTATTTAGCTTTAATGTTCAAAAGAATAATGTTTTATATGCTACCCACAAAAAAAAGTAATGCAAGTGCCATTTTCTGTAAATGAAACCAGATATTTTAGCACTTTACAGGCTTGGGAGGAATAATCACTTTGAAGAGAAGGCAAATCATACATTAAACTCAGCTGCCCTTCAGTAATACATTCAGTCTAATCTTGTGTTAAAAATGCATGAAATCACAGTGGTTTAGCAGCTTAATCAGGTAGGTTTGGCCGTCTCTCCAACAGGTTATCAACGGATGAGGTTGTTCGATGGTCTGAGTCATTTGATCACCTTCTCTCTCATAAATGTAAGTGATTCTATTTTTTCCAAGGTAAAAAAAAGTCTTGGCTGCACAAGTTACTAACAGATGGCTTAAAAAAAACCTAGTGTAGCCATAGAAATACTTTCCACCCTTTAGTGTAAAGTTTCAAATTTCTTTACACAGGCAAAGTCAGTTGTCCCCCTTTCAAGCCCACTTAAAGCAATAATCTCATTTCTGGTTTGTGGAGGCTTCTTGACACATAATGAGTCACATACTAGTCTTTGACTTTCCCCTTAGACCAAACACAATGGGACAGACTCACCCACTCAGCTAGAAAGGTCATGTGTTTATTTTCTGTCTTGCTGACAAGCAAAATGACGTAGCTGCTATGACCTTAAATTCACAGAACCGAAAGACTTATTAGAACACAAATTAAATCACATCTATTTTATAAGAGCTAAATCGGATTAAATTCAGTTTTCTCATAATTCTAAACTGGGCTTTTTGATTTATTCACAAAGTTATGATGAAACCATAGGAAGTTTTCCAGCTTTGGTTAAATATATTTTATTCCAACAGGTTGATATAGTTTATATTTTATCTTTGTCATGGACTTGCAGGGTGTCAGTGCTAATGCATTTTCTTCTCAGCTCACAGTAATGACAATGGAAACTGCTGTTGGATAGAGTAAAAAGTGTCTTTTTTTTCTAAAGTGCTGAGTAATGCTTCCTGTTCCAGTATAAATGAACCTGCAAATAAAAACTGATATTTTCAGCTACCATCCCTTGCTGACTGTGAAAATATGAAACCAGTCCATGTTTAGAATGCAAATATTACTTTTTATTCAGCTGACATTCAGCTGTGAGAAAACTTGAACTCAGCAGGGACTTTTGTAAAAGAACCTCTTGGTGTATTTCTCCAAGATTGGAAATGACACCGATAGCAAGCAAACCACTATGACCTTAACCTTTAAAAACCCAAGGTTCCCAAAGTGGGACTTTGAGAACTAATGGTGCCAAACAGGGCCACAAATGGCCATTTTGGAGACCTTTCTTGAACTGTCTGCCCTCAAACCTCTTGAATTTGGTTTTGCCTCACATTATCAATGTTGACCTTTGCAGAGATAACGTTCACATATTGTAGTAGAATTAATAGAGGCAGCTCCATCATTCTCAAGGCATATTCATCTGAAAGTGTCTTTTTGTTTTATAGAGAAGCCTGAAACTAATTTCATTTGTGCTTTGTCCCATCTTCATTTATTTTTCACCAGTAAGGTCACATACTGATATTTACAAAACAATAAATATCATGTGTCCTCTTTACTATGAATCAAAAAGTATTCAAACAGACCTTGTGGTTGCAGAGATATGCTCATTTCATTAGGTATGTCTTTATCAAGCAAAGGCCTGAAAAATAGGCACAGGGCTCAAAGGGGTCATTCTCACTGTATTATCAGCACTATGTAAGGACTCGAACTGCCATTTGTTCCACTTTCCATTGATTCTGCTTCTGAGACACATACTAAAAAGATTCACAGCAAAAGTATTAAAGTTTGAATTCTTGCCATATATGTCACGCCATGCTTCCCGTGGTTTTGCAGCTTCCTTCCTATTATTGTTAGGAAATCTGTACTAAATAAAAGCAAGCAGTAAGCGAACCAGCAATGGCAACATACATTAGAATATATATTGGAATGTCCAGTATATTAGCGATAAACATTAGAATTCTTACTGAACTCTTGTGGTAAATGGATAATTCATCATAACTTAGCAGCACTGCATTGAGTCATGCTGCAGAAAAACTGGATTTTAAAATAAAGTTAAACATATAGTATAAGGATTTGCATCAAAATTAAAAAGGTACTTTAAATTAATTAAAAAATGACTAAAACTACAATAAAAAATTAAATATCATTAATAACACTGCATCAAAAGTCAGTACTGTTACTGTGTTTGGATATATCACAGATGTGAGTAAATTTTTAGGCTTTTGCTAAATAAATAAATAGATAGATAAACCAGATATCCTTGAAGTATGTAGTCATCTTTTGGCTACAAAAACAGTGTATGAGCCCTGCCTCTAAAATATGACCTCAGGCAAGTTGATTTTCATATTAGAATTATTTTAGCAAGGATTAGTTTTATCAAACTCTCTATGCTCTGTTCTTTGTTGACCAGCATTCAAATCTTTAATGTTTGGGACCATCTTCCTAAAATGACAATAGCAACACGTATAAACAAATTAATGTAAGACTGCAAGCCTCAACAAAGAAAATTTTTTTATTTTTTTGTTTGTTTTGGGGGGAACGTTATGACATAACACACTTGGACACATAAATAGTAGAAAAATTATTTTCCCCAGAGAAAGCACTAACTTTGATAGGGGGCAGCCATTGGAAGCAAGTCTGTGATGCACCTGCGCATCCTGTTTTAACTGACCAAGCATTAAAGAGGTCCACCACAACATGTTCTTGAACACGCAATCTCACAAAAACACACATACATTACATAAGCAATGACAAGACAATGGAACACAGTACCAAATGTTCCCTTGGAAGAATATTGCTTTCACACTGCCTTAATTTGATTGAAAAGGATGAATAACATATTACACCTGACTGCATGGAAGTGTATTTCTTCAAGCTGAGTCCTGAGAGATGCGCACATCTACAGAACACAGTATAGCTGTCAAATGGCAGATCAGCATGCTTTAGTCATTCTGCTTCTACTGTTTGGATCTTAATTTGTCTGATTTAAAAAAAAAAATCACTCCTGGATCTCCACTGGTCGCCAAAGCTGCCATCTATTGCATTTATTCCTTGGAGCTGAAATGTACTGAGGTACTAGCAATAGCTAGTGGTTTCTGAGTATTTCTGGTTCATTAATGAGAACTGGTTCTGAAACATTTTTACCTGGTTAAATAAAGGTTGAATAAAAAAAAAAAATAATAATAAACTTTGCTCCCTTTGGGGTGAATGTTCCTGCAAACCTTTTTATCCGCAGTCCTGGATTCTTGCCTCAGCTAATCTTTCAGCTATTCCTCTGTCAGCCTGACTGTTCTTTGATTTAGTTTTCTTCTTATACTCTTTAACATGATCATGCTGTAAACTCTCATCCTCTCTGTTTTTCAATGTGCAGCAGGCAAAAGGGAAGTTCATGGTATTGCATGGTATTACAAGGTAATCAAAATCAGAATAAAACTTTTTTTTGTTTGTTTTTTTTCTGTTTTTCTTTCCCAAAGTTCTTAAATGCAAGGATTTTATTCTTCCAATAAACTATATCAGTTGTGTAAAACATTAACCGAGATGAAATGGCATCAACTGTGAAAAATCACTTTATGTCCAAATGATTGGTAAAAACAAATAGGCTGTTCATTCAGCATGGTTAGGCCATTCAAACTCAAAACCACTAATTCTTCTTTTTAAAAGCAGGGATGCTGTGATGTAATCTTTTCCTTTAGGTTTGATTTAATTGAGGATTTTCAAACAGTAGGACAGTGTTTGTTCCTTGAGTGGCCCTGAGCTCATTTAGTCCTCCATGTTGTTGCTTTTCACATGAGTGTGTGTTTGTGTATGAGTGATGGAGCAAGCCCACAGCTCTTACCAGCATTGTTAGGTAAACAGCTAAAATGAGAGGGGTGGAAATAACATGTCAACATGACACAAGCTTATAGAAAAACATGGACTTCCTAGATTTACTTGAATCCTAAACACATTTGCCCTCATCAGTGAAGATCAGTGATTAATAAAAAGATATATCTTTTAGGGAGTATTTTATGGTTTGTTTGTGTTCTACTCATGCAACCATTTCCTGATTTCTTTGTACATTATGCAAAGGAAAAACATCAACATGTGATGAGCGATGTTATCACACAAATAAAAAGCTACTCTGTTAAAATCAGGGGGTTAAGAATACACAAAAATATTTTTTGAAGCAGTTTGTGTTTGGTTGTACTTCTCCTTTTGTTATTGTTGAATTTATTTGCTTTTTTCAGACGGCCTGGCTGCATTCCGAACATTTCTAAAGTCAGAGTTCAGTGATGAAAATATTGAGTTTTGGATGGCCTGTGAGGAGTATAAAAAGATCAAGAGCTCAACCAAGCTTGTGTCAAAAGCAAACAAGATATTCAAAGAGTTCATCGAGGTTCAGTCACCAAGAGAGGTATGTTTGTGTTTAATAGGCTATATGAACGAATTGTTCTATGACATTGGTTACCAATCTCTGTAATAAACACAGAAGGCTTCAAATCTAGAAAAAATAGAAAAATCTAGAAATAAACAAGAGGAATTAGATTTTTCAAGATATAAAATTGTGATTCTGTTGTAGTGGTCTAACATGAAAAAAGATATATTTTTATATATCAAGCTTATCTGGAAAACTCTTGTGTTTTTTTTTTGGTTTTTTTTTGTTTTTTTTTAATATATATACAGTAAACCAGAACTAAATAAATAAAAATAAAATAAAATAAACCATTTCTTTGTGAAATTGACCAAGATTTTGCACTTAAATTGTCCATTGCTATTCACCTTTTCAAAATAAAGAATAAAACAAGGATAGAAACACAAGGTCTTCAAGCTTATGTTTTTCTTTATTCTTAATTCCACTAAACTCTGATTTGCTCAAACCGAATTTTTAGATCCAAAAGATCCTGTCATCTCAAACTGATTTTACGTCACTTTTTCTTTTTTTCTTAATCTTTCACCAGTCTTTATAAATGCATGTGAATGATTAAATATATTGTTCTGAACTTCTAACTTATTGTTGAATAGTGGCCTCTGAGTCTTGGCATGGATTTTAAAAGATGTATATTTGACTGTATATGTGATTTTTTGGGCTGGTTGCTTGGAAACTAATTGACTATGTGATACCGTGGTGATCACAACTCTTGTTTCTTTTTAATGTTCAACAAGAGGGTTTTCCCTCTAAAAAGATTAGCTCTTCATTGTCCTTATCCCAACAGGTAAACATTGACTACCGCACCAGGGAGAAGACCAAGCAATGCCTGGCAGATCCCTCTCCGACGAGCCTCAGTGAGGTCCAAGGTAAAATCTACAGCCTCATGGAGAAAGACTCCTACCCACGATTTCTCAGGTCAAAGATGTACCAGGATATCGTCAACAGGGCACATGCACAAGGCCAGCGGAGGTCTGTTTGACTGAATTCAAAGACCACAGTGGACATTAAAGTGGACCTGTACACTGTAGCTCAGTCATTAACCCTTTGGCATGAACTTGTAATACTGTGACTCAGCGAGAATGGGGTAACCTGGTGACTGTTTCCTTTGTCTGCACCAGCTTCATGCATGCAATCCCTTTAGATAAGACGTCTCTGTGGACTGCACTGTAAATTGAGCAGATTACTGAGTGGTGTCTAAAAACAAATAAAGTAACCACTTCATGCAGTAATGATATTTATCACAACATATGTAATTTCTATTGATATCTTAAAGACATTAAGGATAGTTACATACACCCATATGAGCTCCAGACAGTGGAAGAACAAATAACTATTTTTTTTGTTGCTGTTGTTTTTGGTATTGAATGTTCAGGAGTTGGTTCAACAACAAATTCACTAACAACTTTGGGAAAAGATCGGAGTCTGGGTTAAAATCATAAAAAGTATGAGTATATGAACTATGTATTAGTGCGCTTACATGTATCACACTGTGTGAACTTTACTTATACACTAAGAAGGGCAATTTTTTTTTCTTAATTTGAACACATCAAGTACTGCACCTACAGGAAATAACAATCAAAACAAGTGACAACAATTATTTTGCCTCCGACCACACATTTCATATCACTGTGAGGAAAAGAATTAATCATTGATAAAGGCCAAACAGTGCTACAACACGTATAGCCAATCAGTGCCTGATAAAAATCTGCTGGTGTCGTTTGCTAGATAACATTAGCATCACTGTTGGCACTATAAACATATGTTCTTTCTACTGGCGGTGGTTCCTCCTCTTACTGTTTGGAGTCAGTAGAGAATGTGAAAGTTGTATGTTAAGGAGAGGAGTGCCATTGGATGGAGCAGTCTTTTATAAAAGTATTTTTGTTATTACTACCTGGTTAGCTTTTATGTAGAATTTGGATAATAGCTACAGTAAAATGTGGTGGAAAAGGTAACAGAATGAGATGAAAAAGGAGAGAAAGAGATGGGATCTCACTCTGAGAAACTCAGATCTGCTGTTAATAAACCAGATAAACAGAGGTCCATACTTTGGACTGGATTACTGACCATCAAGTACTACTGTACTTCTGCCCAGATTCTCACACATTGCACCCCATGTTATGTTTGTGAACTGAGGAGATGCAAATTGTGTGGCTAGCTGTAAGATCTGCCTTTTAGAAAGACAGTATTGAGTTGAACTGGATACCCAGCAAAAATCTAAGCAAATTCTTAAGCATGTGCCAGTGTGTGCAATTTATTGAGTTAAGGTTTGACAGTGGCTTTTCTCAGTCACTAGATTTACAGTAAATACTTATTACTACCATGGCATTTACTAAAAACATGTTGCAATGTTTTTAATTCAGCAATTTCTAAGAGGTAAAGAGGTAATTGAGTCCAGATTTTTTGCCTCCACATGCACAAATAACTCGATCATGAAGGCTATGGCAGTATAAAAGATCTCTGTCTTGGTGCATGAGGGATCTTTACAATAATGGAGTTGAAAACATACCTACTTTCCCAAAAATAATAAAGCATGAAATCAAATTCATTTTCTCCATTTGACTACAATTGTAAATGAGAAATGCATTTGTTTTCTATACCATTAGTCCAATGTTCTTGAGTTGTCATGTGAAAATCATATATCACCCAGTTATCCAGGGTGCACTTTATGTTGCCCTACTTTTCAGACTACGCCCACTTCTGCACTCAAAATGACCAAAGTGTGGAAGCATGCAGCAATTATTTAGATTTGAGACACATCAGTGGTTATTGTTAGAGATATGTCAAAGTTATCCCTTTAAAAGGAACAATGATATTCATATTTTCATTCTGTTTTTGCTTAGTGGTTATATGCCATGCCCCTTTCTCCTTTTGCTCACATCCCATTACTATGGCAACTAGGAGAGCTGTCACAGTGAAATGTACACTAGGTAACTGTGGGTCAAACACAAACTGATTTCACACATGATTGGGTTAATGGGAAAACAATCTCATAACAGCAGATGGTTGGGATGTTTTGGGTCAGATTTAAGATTAAAAATAAAGAAAAATCTAAAGCAGGATTTTAAATAATATTTTTGTCAACAGTTTCACTTTTAAACTTGCATTTTCCTTTACTCTGCATTGTATATACATCCATACTGTAACGGAGGGGGATTGATTTTCTCTGCATAATTTAGTCCTTTTTTCCATTTAAATTTGCCACATTTATTTTGTGCTTTGCAGTTTTGTTAATTATTTAAGAAAAATGTGTGTTGAAATAAATATATTTATTACTTTATTGTTCAGTCCTGCAGCTATCTAACTTCATGTGAACTAGACACTCTTGTATGGAAGTGACTGTTGTGGTAGTTTGTGTGACTACAACAGAAACAAAGTGAGTGACCACTTCATGTCTGATGTTGTGCCAAAATAATATTTTTCAGTTCAATACTGACATTGCATAATTGTGTGTGTTGTAAATTATTGCAGGTATTCTTTGTGATATTAAATGTGGCAAGTTTTGGTTCATTTTATATTTTCAGTTTTGCTAAGGTCAAGTTTTAAGATTCAGTCTCTTTGCTCCACTTGTTGCATGTGGTTCAGACACTGCATCCTATCAGATCAACAATTCAAGACCAAAATTCTGTAGCACTTTGTCATACACCACTTCATTAATAAATTTATGTTTATTCAAACTACAATCATTTCATTTCATGTAGTTGATTTTCTTTGCACTAACCAGCACTGGCCTAAAAAAAAAACCTGACACAATGAATCATTCTTGGAAAGTTTGGAACTGCTGGCTGGAAAATGAGAATACCTTTAAACCAAATGGAAAATACAGGCGATTCCATAACTAAATTCATCAAATGTGTTTTGTAATCAGCGGCCAGAAGTTAATAAGAAACACTGGAACCCAAAATATGCTTATTAGTGCACTGAAAGACTCAACACAAACTCCAGACTTTGTTCCAGGTTGGGAAGAATCAAATAAATGTAATAGAAAAGGACCAGTTCAAGTTTCCTCAAATCAATTTCTCCATTAAATGATTTCAACTTGTATAGTGTGTTATATAAGTGACTGCAAAGAATGACATCAGCATTTTTACTTTAGTTAATTGAAACATATTTCTTTATTGCATGTGCACCATATTAGCCAAACCTGTTTAAACACAACTTATTATAAGTGGTATGTTAATGTGTTCCATATGAATGTAACCTTGCCAATACATTTTGTGATTAAAATGAATCTGCATCTATGTTTTTTTGTAAAGTGTAATTTTCTTCTTAGAATGCTCCAAAATCCAAAGGTATTAGTGTTATGAAAATGCATTTGTTTACTAGTCAGACAGACAGATTGACCTCGTTTCCAGTGCCATTTTATAAGTGTTCTAAAATAAGAGGGAAAAAAAGAAAGAAAAAAAAATCTCAGTTATTCATCACAATTTCCAAACAAGCTTTCTTTGAGAGAGGATTCAGATTTAGTCTTAACCATTTAATTGGAAAATTACATGAAAGAAATGTAATTTAGATAAAATAGCTGTGGTTGCTGAGTAAGATAAGTAAGTTAACTTCTCTGCAGATTGTACAGAACGTTGTTCATCATCCTAAAACTACATTTCATTACATCTTCCATCTGATGATCCAATTTATAGGTTTATATGCAATGAGTCACACTCCAGTAATTTCATGACTGTAGTCTTATTCTGCACTTTTGCCTATTTTTCCATAATGCAAACCTAAAAACAGCCCATTTATTAAATATTAATGCCACTATTTATAGTTCGCAGCAGCACTATAGAGGAAATCAGCAGTTATTTGTTATATTTGGGGCACCAGTGGGATAGAAACGCCCACGATGCCATTGAACATCCATTAACGTTCCTGCCGTTTTCAATGTGCCAGTCACTCTGAGTGAAGTGCAGGGTGAATGTGGGACAGCACCCTGCTCAGTAGACACAACACAAGCGTTTCTGGGCCAGTAGACAGCAAACCCAGCCGACGCACATCTCACAGAGGAAGTGATTACATGCAGAGACTCAGCTCTGCACTCTATGACCAATCCAACCCATCTCTAAAAGTTTAGTCATATAATGGTATACCAGACAGTGAGTACACCTGCTGTAGTGTAGGTGTGTTGCCTCTTTTGAAGTCATCCATTCTCACTGTGGGTGATATCACAGTGCTCAAACTTGTGAAAATAGTCTTCCACACAATGGGATAATTCAGCTTAAGAGCATCATCAACTTTTGCATTTTGTAGAAGACTTAAATTGAATCTATTATCTAAATATCAGCCCCAATATGCACGTAATGTTCCTCAATGTCCTCCACTTTATTTGTTCCTGTCTCTCCTCTGCTGTCTTACAGTACTCTCATTACTCTTTGTCGATCTCTCTGTATTCCTCTGGTCTCTTAATCAATAGTAAGCACTATGCCCATGTTGCAGAGCCGCCATGACTATGTATCATACAGAGGATGAACAGTAGATTTCTCCTCCTGTTCCTCCTGAACAAGAGAAGCCATGTGGGAGAAAAACAAGAAAAACTATAAAATGCCTGTTTTGCAAACTATAATCTCCTCTGTTATTTCCCATTTGGAATCAGTGCATGACATCATCTGTTTTAAGGTATAGCTGGAATATAAACTGCAAAAATAAGAGATTCCGGTTTGGTTTAAAAGACTGGGTTTTCTATGGAACATTTTATTTTTAGTCAAACACAGCCTGTGGGAACAACAGTAGCTGCTGCTCCCTGATTTGGCATTGTTGATTGTTTGCTGTGATCTCAAAGGCTGCAGGCAGATTAATAGTGTGTGTATGTGATGTTGACAAGAGTCAAATATCAGTCGTGTTGTTTTGTGGGACATTTTGCAAGCTCACTGTTGGGGTTGGGCAGAAAAAAACATAGAAAAAGGGGGATCCTTTTTAGTGATTTCTCTGCAGTATGCTCTGATGCTGAAAGACCACCTACAAGTTTCTGTCTCCAACAAAGTATACCCAGCAGTTAAATGAGAGTTAAATTTCTTTTTTGATAATGATAATTATTTCAGCACAGCCAGATATTCCCATTCCCCATTTGTTACAGCCCACAGATAAAGATACTGAAAATGCACAATCATAGAAAATACCTGGAAAAGTTAACACATTAACTCTCCAGTTTCTGTCACCAGGGACCGCCTACAGTTTGTTTACTGCCCTAGCAGATCTGTGGACGACACGGTCCTCCATCTTCCATTTATAAAACTGTGCATAGCAAAGCAGACTGTAGGTGTTGTACATAGGAAAAAATGAAATGTGGTGCACAAAAACTTTCATTTATTTATTTAAACTTGTCCTGTCCAGCATTGTAGCAAACAGAATAATGGTTTGGATGCTGTGTTGTGCCAAACAAATTTGCTTTGCCAAGAGGAGGTTTATGGGTATTAGGCTCCTCTTGATTAGCTAATTTATTTATTTATTTATTGATTTACCTATTTACCGTTTCTTATTTACTTTGAATTATGGGATCTGTGTAACTTGCTAGACCAGACCAGAGGGGACCAAAAAAGAAGGAAGACAGCAAAAAGAAGCAAAAAAGAAAGCAGAAAGAAGAAAGAGGAGACAAAAACACAGCATACAGAAGGAACAACTCTTCAGTCCAAACTATCACCAGACAACCAACTGCTACATTTGAACAGAAACACAACGGAGAATTTCCTACAGTTTTTATTTTTCATTTTTTTAAGAACAGAGCTGACAGTAAACAAGCGTCTCTAAATAACAACCAAATGAAGAAACATATCACAAACGTATCACAACAACAATTGAATACACACTCACAGAAAAAAAATAAATATATCTTTTAGTGTATAACCCCACTGGACAACTCAGTGACTGTGTCAGCATGCAGAGTTGGAGGAATGAAGAGTAATTAGTGAGGAGGAGTGGTGAGTGTGATTGTGCAAATCCGACCACACCTCTACAGAAGCTAGAGGCAGATCAGGGCGGCCCAGAGACCTGGGTCATCAGCAGCAATCCTGGAGCACAAATCATGAAGACGACCCCGGTCCCACTAGAGGATGTCAAAGGAGAGCCCCAGCCAGAGCCCCCCTGCGGTCATAGGCCAAGATCGACAGCCGTCGACCCCCAGGAGCCCCCCCCCCCCCCCCCCCCCCCCCCCAAGTCAGAAGGCTAGGAGGACCACCCCCCCCCCTCCGGCAATCACCCAGCGTGGGCCAGCACCCACCACAGTATTCCAGCTGCACAACCAGGGCACCGTTGACCATTCCCTCCATCCTCCTATACCCTAACCCCCCACATGTACGCTAGTCTTTGTACCTACGCCAGCTTTATAAATGAGGCCCCTGGACCTTAGCAGTTGTCTAAGCCCAAAACTCTTTATCCTGTACACCTGTGACTGTTTCTTCACCCAGGACGACACATCATCATTAAATACACCAATAACACAACCATCCCTGGTCTGATTAAAAGTGGAGGCGAGTCAAGGTACAGAGAACAGGTTAACAACATTTTAGACTACGGCAAGGAGAATGACCTCATCCTCAATGTGGGAAAAACAAAGGAACTGATAATGGACTTCAGGAAGAAAGCTCCCCCCTCTGCAGCTCATTAACAATAGGGGGACTGTGGTGGAGAGAGTGGACTGTCAAAGGTTCCTCGTCCTCCAGGTGGCCACAAACCTAAGCTGGACCTGAAAAACCACTGCCAGGTTGAAAAAAAGACCAGCAGAGTTAGTACTTTATCAAGCTGTTCTGGAAAGCTGGCCTGAGCCATCGTCCCCTCACCTAGGCATATAAAGGTCTGGTTGAAAACATCCTCACCAATGCATCACGGTCTGGTACAGAAATACCACGAAATAAGAGAGGAAGGCTCTTCAGAAGGTTATAAAACTGCAGAAAGAATCATTAAAACAAAGCTTCCTTCCATGGATGTGATATACACACAATGCTGCAAGAAAAAGGCACACATCATACAAAGACACACAACATCCAGCCTACACACTCATGGGGCACAAACATCCCACATGCAATTTCAGACGCAGTAGAGTGGACAGCATCACTCACAAAACTCGGTTTTATAATAGTTTCTTCCCTGCCACTCTGTGACTGATGGCATCGACAGACAACCACAACCAGCACTAACCCCCACCACCACTTCTGCTTATGGACAATCCGAATGGGTTCTGTGCAATAGAATGGGAAATATGCATTGTTCTCAGGTTGAGAGTTGTTTATATTTTATGTATTATTACAGTTCTTTTTCACTGCTTTATTACCTGTTCTGTCTGCACTTATTTTAATGCATCTTTTTATTTTATAGTTTGAATTCTGAGAATGTGTTTGCACAAAAATTCCTACGTACAAACATGTACAATTGGTAAATAAACTTATCTGCTAAAAGACAGCATTTTAACTCTTTACCCCTCCACCTCCTAAAGTTCTGTCATAGATTGAATAAGGGTTCTAACAAGGTCTGATTGGTCTTGGCAGATGATTTGCTCTAAAGCAAAAACAAGATTCAGAAATATTGTACAGCTTAACAAAAAACGAAGGAAGACATGTGAATTCTATGACAACACACACACACACATGCACACACACACACACACACAAAGAGCATTAGCACAGAGCACATCCAGTTTTGCGTGTACCTGCTGTGACTTGATTTTATCCATAAATCCTTGCAGATTGTAATGAAAATAAAATAATTCTGTTATAGTATTTTTATGAATAACAAAGACACTGGTTTACATTGTTGGTTACAGACCCTATCCAATCTACAGTATATGGTCCTTCAACTGGCCTCACATTGAGGAAGCACTTTTGGTCCTCAATAATTTAGGTTTGCATCTACAGACTCCTGTAATATCTATTTTTACCCATCTTTACACAGAACATTTAAATGTAGGTCTACCATCAGGACAACACTGCATTCACCACTGCTAAAACACTCGTAAAAAAATCTTAACATCTTCATAATGTAACAAAAACCTGTGAACCACACATTTTATTCCCATTAGTTACTGAATCAGCTCCTTAGTAATCAGCATTTTTAAATCAAATTGATTTCTAAAGTACTTTTCATACAAAAAGCCTTTTACATAAAACAATTTTAGCACATTAACAACACATCCAAGTATATGACCTAACTAAAAATAAACAAAAGAAAAAACACCTATCTCACATGCAGTCATGCACGCTCCACATGACAAAAAGTCACTGGAGGCAAAACTGAGACATCTCACAGAAACAGCAACAGAAGCAGCAAACAAAGCAATGACCAAACCAATGGACATAAATACAATGAAGGATAAAAAAGGCACAGGTGAGGTGAATGAGCTAATTAACACAGATAAACTAATGAAACCAAAAAACACAGAACTAAACATGACAATCATGACTGTAAAAAGTTCCAACATGGCAAAAAGCTGCAAAAAGATGAAACAGAACTTTTTGTAGTTAACTACTAACTCTCAAATGCCATCATGTCTCAGGACACTGATTCGTAGCGCTGTCTCGTTGGAATTAAGAAATATGTTTTAAAAAATAAAAATTAAACAAATTAATTGTGCAGTGCATGTCAGATTACTGGTGCTTTTAACCAGATAGTAATCACAGTGCAAAATGTGCTATATTCCCAAGTTGCTTTCTTTTCTTCTTCTTTTCCAGACAACAAACATTTAAAATCTCCAGACACCTTCATGCTACTCCTCTTCAACTCCTTGACTGGTGGATTCTTTTGAGTGGTTTGTTTGTTTGAATGAATGTTTTACAAAGCTGGTGAATATTAACAGAATAAAAGAAAATTATACTGGTGAAAGGAAAATGATGCTTTGTTGTCAATTAGTGGTACAGAGCCCCACTTCTAATTTAAACAGGCAGCTAAAAGCTAAAATGGGGAATAGCTTATCGGTCCATATATGGTGAACCAGATATGAACTGTTTCTATAGTGCTTTTCTAGTGTTATTTTTACACTCAGTGTTTTAATGTAGCATAACTTTTTTTTTTACTTTAAAACTCTGCACTTTACTCATAGACTCAGCAGACCTCAATCTACACAGCCTTCCGGGAGTAGTTATGGATCACAGTGTTGCTGATGGCGGAGCATACTCCAGTGGTTATTATTTAACAGCCAGCGTGAGCATCTGGCTGGGCATGTGGCAGGCTGTTCCTCTCCTCCCCAGAGGATGATCAGACAGATGAGCAACCTGAGGCTCATTCATGCACATTGCCAGACACATTCCCAAAGAGACACCATGGCCACTTCACAAATGATTCACTGTCCAAGCACAAATCCCAGAACTTCTGCTTCAGTTAGCGAGAGTAGAGTTATGCTTGCTGAGTTAATTACAATTAAGATATTCACATATTTAGTAACTCGTGCAAAACTGTCATCAATCAAAGCTTTCATTATTTTCATAGAAAATGTAGTTTGTCATTATTGTCAAGGCAAATTACACGAGACACATCAACTCAGAGCCATCTTTATCTCAGATTTTTTTTTTTTTTTTTGTCAAGTTAAGAGTACGTTTTTCTTCATGCGTTAAAAAGAAAACAGAGTTTTGGAACCATGCATGACTTCTGCATCAGTATAATCTGAAGTGCATTAAAAATCAAAACAACCAATGACTGGGCCTTATAGCAAGGCAATTTTCTCTATATATCACATTGCATGTACAAGACAATTTAAAGTGCTTCACATAAAACAGTAAAAGCATTACAGATGGTGCAAAGAAAGCATTCAAAAGTAGTACAGAATAAAGAAAAATATGTTATGGCTGTTATGCTTCCAGAAACTATACTAATTTATCAATTTAGAAATGATCCAAGTTACAGTAGACTGTCGGCTGAGCATTTTTTTAAACAAATGAATCTTCTTCTTAAATCCATAATATCCTTTTACATTTTTAGGGTTAAACATTTTAGTGAATGCTGAAAACTAGCATATGTATAAGTGTATGATTGTAGAGTCCACTGTAACTTGATTTTAAATATATGTTTCAGCCTTTGGGGATGTACATTCATTTAATCAGACATTATGCAACAGGTTCATCCATGTTTATGTTTGAAAACACGGAATTACATTAATGATTGTTACGCAGGGTTGCAGGCTTACAGGTTTCCAAGAATGTATTGTAATTAAATTCTGTGAAATGCTGATGAAATTATGCATATTATCTACATTTTAAGTATGGAGAATCAATTATAAAAGGTTAAACAATGAAATGCCACCGTTTAAATCAGGTGCTGTATCATAAACTTGCAAACAACTCAAAATTCAAGTTAAATTTGTTAAAAAAAAAGAAAGATTAAAACAAAGCTAATTCAGGACTGATAATCAGATTTTAAAAAAGTGATATGCTTATAACTCAGGAAGACCACATGGATTTTTATATCATGACTATTCAGCCTCTTATAATAACATGATTCACTTAAAATGTCCATGTGCAAAAGTCTATATATACCTCAACATCATCTCAGCCAAAAGAACTTAATTATCTATCATCTCTCGGAAATGCCATTTCAAACATTTATTTCTTTTTTGGGGCTGATTCAATGGCAAGAATTCCCCAGTAATTTATCTTTCGGTTAGAATTTTTCCTTTCATGAGCACTCAGCTGTCCCCTTCTGTTCTGTACTGAGTCACCACTCTGAGAGGCCTTCGAAACAAAACAAACAAACAAGCTAATGTAATGCCGGGAAACATTACAGTCACTTCCTGTGGCCCTGACCTGAGACTACGATGTTTGTTTGTCTTTACTTTTTTTTTTTTTTTTATCTTACTTTTCTCTTTTTTTTTATCTCACCTTCTCCACGAGCAGATACATGCCATGGCAACATAGGAAACATGGTGATCTAAAATTACTGCTAGTGCCATGTTTTCATGTACTTCTCAGTAGCTTTGGAGAAGCCCCTCCGTGTTGTCTGTATGTTTTTCTGAGCGCACAGGGATTTCTTCCATATGCATCAGTAGCCAAGCAGCACACTGGAAGGCTACAAGTGAGACAAATTGTTCAGTTAACTTGGAGTGTATCATCAAAACAGCTGTGTGGTGTTCTTGTGTTCAGCCTAATGTGTATACTCTGTGTTGTGGAAGTGATTTATGAACAGCATCACAAAGCAAAGTGAATTTAACAGCTTGTTAATGCTTTGTGGAGAATAAAAGGACTCATCTTCCATGCTTGAACACATAGAGAGATGAGCTGTCATCAAGCATCAAATCGAACATTTTTCTTTTTTGCCTTTTAAAGCTTTCTACTCAACATCAATAAAAACAGAAAGAGGTTCGTGTTCATATAGTGTTTGCCGTTTGCTTTTCAGTTGAAACACTTCACTTATTACACAATGTTCAGACTATATTGATCAGAAGGCAACTAAAAACGCTTTTAGTGAAGAGGCTTCATATTTTTCTGTCTTAGGAACAAAATTATCTAAATCCCACAGCATCTTAATGTTAAATCCTCCTCCCATGGAGGCTCAACACATCCTCATAGTTAATAAAACTTAATAATAATAATATTCTATTGATTTGTGCAGTTTCACAACAATTGGAGAGTTTATCAGTTTTCATGTATGAATAGTTTTTTAGAAGAAAAAAATGTGTCCATGGACAAGTTTGTCCCCCTATTGACAAAGTAGTGTTTATAGGTTATTACTAACAAAAAAAAAAAAAAAAAGAAAAGAAAAAGAAAAGAAAGAAAAGAAAAACAGCAAAGAAAGAAAGGAATTATAGGAAGAAAGAAAGGAGTTGTGGTGGGAAAGCTGATGGCTCAGGGTGGCGTGAAAAGGCATGGGTCACCCCTATAATCTTACTGGCTCCCAAAGTACTACCCCAAAAAATTAAAGTTATTAAATAGAGCAAATAAATAGAATAAAATTAAATTAAATCTTTATTTAAGCCAGAAAGAAACTAAACTATAAAATAAGGAAATTTTAAACTATCAAATTCAAAGAAATAATATGTGTAAACTGACTTCTGCGTGGATAGATCTTAGATACCCAACTGCAAATGAACACAGTATGTAACATTTACATGCTGCATGGGTGCTAATATTTGTCTGTCTTCACTGTTTTTTTTAAAAGAGGGTGTAAAAAACAATAAACAAGCAGCTTTTTCAGATGACCGTAGAAAGGATCAATAATGCTGATGAAATATGTAATTTGGCTCAAAACTATTTTCTCTGCTGTTTGCTTTTACAAATTTTGCTTCAATTTTTTCCATTAGATGACCAATTTTGCTTGACAAAGTCATCATTTCTTAAATCTAGACCCATATTTAGAAGGTTTTATTGATAATATGTGCTCCCATTTTCCCAATCTGGGCCCCAGCTGGTCAAACGTTTTCTAGACCCATCCCATATGGTGAACAAGTTGCAAAAGGCCTCTAACCATAATGCTAGAATTTTCTGCATTACCTTATTACATTAAATAATGATGTGTGTTTATGGTTTTTGTGTACATCTCATCAGATTAAAGTATCCTTCTGTTTGTGTGAAGAGTTTCTTAAAGTCCTTGGCCCATTTTCTATGCTAATAGAAATGTGGGCAAAAATAGTTAATAAAAAAAGAATAAAACATAAAAAAAAATACCATGAGAGTATAATTTACCTTATAAAATCAAACAATAAGTAGCTTCCGGCTGTGAAGGTAGTGGAGAAGGTAATGTATTCAAGAAGCTTCTCCGATGCTTCATTTTCTCTTTGGCAACAGTAGTTAGAGGGACAGAATAATAACATCCCCTGAGGAGTGGATGATCCCATACCCACCTTTCATCTCTCTGCTACACAGCCCACACAGAGGTAAATTGTGAAAGGCGCGTGCTGGGTTGAAGATGAGTTTTGTTGGGAGCAGCTGAGCCCAAATGAACCTGAAAGGCTTGAGATGGATAGCCTGTGATGATAAAGGATTTTTGATTTTAGGTAGCGTAAGGTAAACAGGCTTGAAAAGTACATAGACTGCGGGTGAAGTAAGGCCTTGAGATGTGCCCTAGACTGGCCCTGGCCAAGGCTTTGTTCAAGAGGTGATAAAACAAGCTAGCACAAAGATGTGACCTTTTTTCTAAAACTCATTTAAAACTAGTAAATGTCAGTCTAGGTTTATCAGAAATGTGCTTGTGTCCCTTGTGTTTCCTTTGTGCCATTCAATATTGTACATTGTTTGGTAGATAAATATTAATTTTATCGTGTCATTTGGAAAACTGAGGAAATACAGAAAGGGTTTATGCAATATCCACTTTATTTGCAATTTCATTAAGTTTCTCTTTAATTTGATAAGAGCAGTGTATGTTAAAAAGCAGTTGCTTAGCATGTGTTAAAAAGCAGAGAACAGAGTTTTATTGAGTTGTAGAGTTAGTCTGTTTTTTCTTCAGTTTTCTGCTCATGATTTTAGGACAGATTTTAAATCACAAATCTATTCAGCCAGGGGATGATGTATTGAAGGTTAACAAAAGTGATCCTGCCCCTAACTTTAGAAAGGTAAACAAAAACAACGTTACGATACATTAACCTTGTACTAGCAGCTAGCTAATGTTGGAATAACAGCTAACTTTTCTTTATACATCATGGAAATTAGACATGTTCCAATTCCATTTTTTTCCATCTAATACTGATTCCAATATCTGGGGTTTAATTGTCTGCCAATACCAAGTACTAATCCGATGATTTTGTTATTTTATAAAGAGGTACATGAAATTTATATATCAGAACAGCTTGAACAGCTTACAAATTAATCATGATTAATCAGCATTTGTGACTATGCTTGAACTATGCCTGTTTACTGTATTGTATCAGCAGAAAAAGCCAATGCTTACAAACATTAAATGTTAAGTAACCTTTACTTTGGTTTTTCTTCACTTTTTAACATTAGATGGTCACTTTAGTTGTAGTAATACATTCAATATTTCATAAAGTCAAAACTTTAAAAAAAAGGTGTAATTTGTGCCCCCTGCGTTTCTGCTATTGCAAGTTCGTCCAATAACAATACTTTGTGGTAAATGTGAGATGAACCACAAACCACTAATTTTCTCCTTCTCAGTGAACGATAAGCACAACAAGAGAGACAAAACAAACTCATTCACATGATGACAACCTAAATGCTTTATAAAGTCATTGTTTTAAATTTGGCAGCCTCTAGAAACTTCAGCCCTGCATATTAGGTTAGCCGCTGGTTTGCTAGTGGGATTTTCTAATGAGTAATGACGCCAAAATACTAACATACCGCTGATGCTAAATGTTGTCACAACAGTGGTTTTCATGCATAGATATAAATGTAGATGCCCCCTCTGATGCTGCTGTCCATAGGAACGATGCGTCAACGCGGCGCCATCTTGGGCCGGGGTAAGCCGCGTTAGTCAACAGGGCAGAGGTCTATCAATGATTAAAATCACCATAAGTCTCTGAATTTTCATACAATTTTTAATTGGTTTGGTTTATTAAAAAGTCACTTATATATAATACAAGATATTATTATTATTATTATTATTATTATTATTGTTGTTGTTATTGTTGTTGTTGTTTTATATAATACACTTTCACATACTCAGATGCACACCCACAAGCATACTGAATTTTTTCTACAATACTCAGAGAAATAATAATGGTGATGCCATATGGAGTTATATTATATTTATAATATGAATAATATAAAATATATATATATAAAAAAATGGAATGAGTTAAAAAAGAAAATGAAAAAAAAAAAAAAACACTCAGGTGCTGTCACGTAGTGCTAGAGGCAGTGCATATAATCTTTTTTTTTTTTTTGTTTTTTGTTTTTTTTTGTGGTCTTTGTAAGTCATTTTGTTTAAATACCAACATCACAATTTCATCAAACAATATCAACTTGGGCATAAGTGCACACAGCTTTTTCAGTACTTGGTTGAGCCAAAGAGCTGGACAAATCTTTCTAACTCATTCTGTTGAGTAGAAGAGTTAAGCTAAGTGTGGAAATGCTCCTTAAACAACTGAGTCTTTAGCTTGCTCTTAAAAGTGGATAAGGACTCTGCGGATCAGATGGAGTTTGGTAGATCGTTCCACCACCGGGGGACAACAGAGGACAAGAGTCTAGCTACTGATTTTGCGCCACCTTGTGGTGGGAGGACTAGGTGTTTTTCGCTGACAGAGCGTGACTGTCGAGAGGGAGTGTAGCTCTGGATTAAGGAGTGAAGGTAGACTGGAGCCGTTTGGGTTATTGTTTTGTAAGCCAGAAGCAGAGCTTTGAATTTGATGCGTGCTGCAGCTGGAAGCCAGTGAAGAGCAATTAGCAGCAGAGTGACATCAGCTCTTTTGGGCTGGTTGAAGACCAGAAGTGCTGCTGCATTCTGGATCATCTGCAGAGGTTTAACTGATCATGCAGGTAGGCCAGCCAGTAAGGGGTTGCAGTAGTCAATGCGTGAAATGACCAAAGCCTGGACCAGGAGCTGTGCCGTGTGTTCAGTCAGGATGGGTCTGATCCTCCTGATGTTGTAGAGAGCAAATCGGCAAGACCGGGCAACCGAGGCAACATGGTCCATAAAGGTCAGCTGGTTGTCTACCATTACACCAAGATTCCTGGTAGAAGACGTAGGCACAAGTGTGATAGAGTCAAGCTGCACACTTATCTTTGGAAGTAAAGAAGGACTGGCTGGAAAGACAATAAGCTCGGTCTTGGACAGATTTAGCTGAAGGTGGCAATCCTTCATCCATGCGGAGATATCAGCAAGGCATGATGATATTAGCATTGAGAAGGTTGTGTTGTCAGGTGGGAAAGAAAGGAAAAGCTGAGTGTCATCTGCATAGCGGTGGTAGGAGAAACCATGAGAGCTAATGTCTGCACTGAGTGAGGAGATGTATAGTGAAAAGAGAAGAGGGCCAAGCACTGAGCCCTGAGGCACCCTTGTTGTCAGCCCATGTGATGTGGACATTCCCCCTTGCCAAGATACTTTGAATGATCTCCCTGTAAGCTAGGACGTAAACCACGAGAGGACAGATCCTGAGATGCGGAGCTCCGCGAGTGTGGAGAACAATATATGATGGTTGACCGTGTCAAAGGCAGCAGACAGGTCCAGCAGTATAAGGACTGAGGATTGACCAGTGGATCTGGCAAGCCGTAGGGAATCAGTAACTGACAGGAGAGCAGTTTCAGTAGGGTGGCCTTGCCTATAGCCAGATTGATATGGATCCAACAGGTTGTTGTCTTGGAGGAACTGTGAGACCTGACTGAAGATGGCACGCTCTAGTAATTTATGAATGAATGGAAGCAGTGAAACCGGCCTGTAGTTTTCAACCTAGGCTGGGTTGAGTGTGGGTTTCTTCAGCAGCGGGGTAACCCGAACTTGCTTGAAGGCAGAGGGAAAGACACCGGATTTAAGAGAGGAGTTAATAATATGGGTTACTGCAGTTTTGGTTGTGGGTAAAATGCTCTGCAGGATGTCAGAGGGAAAAGGATCAAGAGGACAGGTTGTGGGTTTTGAGCTGACTAGAAGTTTAGAGACTTCGTCCTTATTTAGACAGCGGAAAGAGCAGAGCAAGGCACCAGTAGCTGGTTTGGTAAGGCTGAGCTGGTCAGGCTCAGTGAATTGGTTACTGATGGTAGCAACCTTTTCAGTGAAGTAGGAAGCAAACATTTCTGCAGTCAGCACAGTGGGGGGCTGAGCAGGTGGTGGAGATAGAAGAGAGTTGAACACCATGAACAGCTATCGTGTGTTGGGAGCATTGCAGATCTTGTTCTGATAAAAGGCTATCTTGGCCGCCTTTAGACTGGATGTGAAAGTTTCAAGTTTTTGCTGGTACTTGGACAAGTTAGTGTGCTCTTTTGATTTGCACCACTTTCTTTCTGCAGCCCTGAGTCCGGCTCTGTGCTCCCTTAGAACCTCTGTGAGCCATGGACTGCGAGGATTTTGTCTGGCTGGTTTTGCTACCAGATGACAGAGTTTGTCAAGAGAGGAGGCGAGAGATGAGCAGAGTGTTTTTATAGCCTCATTAACAGACAGTAAAGAGAAGTCTAAGTGTGAAGGGAGGGTAGAGTAAACCTCATCAGACAGCTGTGTAGGTCTGAGGGATCTCATGTTTCTGCAGTAGGACACCATTTTGTGCCATCTAAACTACTCATGGAAATGAAGCACAGAGTTTTGAGGTCTGAAAGTTATGTAGTGTTACTTTAAAAGCAAAGCATGAATTTGAGAAATGCAATACATAGTGCAAAATTAAGTCAACAGCAAATATAAGAATAAAAGCACCCATAGAATGGATTGGGTCAGACAGGAGAGACTGAAGACTTTTTCCTGTTTTAAAGCTGGTAAATACAGCAGGTTTCTGTTTCTGACACTGAGTTGAGAAAATACTGTTAGGCCAAACATTATGCAAGCAACTAGAATATTGAATACTAGAAAGAAGACATAATAAAAAACAAACAATGAAACAATGAAACAAATAAATAATTCAATTCAGTTCTTTATTTTAGACTCACAATTTGGTCCATATAAAAACAAACAACAAAACAAAAGACAAAGAAAAAGAGACAATACAGAGAGACTATAGAACTTTGTCTATAATCTATACAAGCATTTTCTCCAATGCCTCCAGAGCCCAGAGTTGTATCGTACACTGCTCTTCTTAGGCATTGTTAAAACCATGACGATATCATTTTTAGAATCCTCCAGTTTCATAATGAATTTATACACAACATTTCTAAGAGCAGCATTTAAAGTGGGCACAGCATTCTGCACAAACAGCTGGCTGCCACTCGTCGATCGAGGAACCTTCAGTAAAATTCTAAAAGCATCATTAAATGAAACTTGCAGCTCATTAAATTTAGCTTTACTATAGTTGCACCACAAGTGGGCAGTGTACAGAGGTTTGCAGTAAGCTTTAAACAATGCAATTTTAACATTATAAGAGCACATGCTAAATTTACGTGCCAACATATTTGCATACAGTTTACAATACTGTCTCTGAATATCATTGTACACACCCCTCATAATTGCAATTTAACAAATAATTTGCCATGATTGATACGGTCAAAGACTTTGGAGGCATCTAAGAAGCACAGAAACATGGTAGAATTCTGCCCTCTGTTCTTCCTTACAGCTTCTTTTAAAGCATAAATACACATATCTGTGCCATGTTTACTTTTAAAACCAAACTGTTCATCAGTAGTATTAATATACTCCTTAAGTCTATCTAAAATAATAATTTCTAGCACCTTAGATAATACACTGGCTAACGCAATGGGGCTATAATTTTCAATGCTGGATATCTTCCCTGTTTTATCTTTAATTATGGGAACCAGCAGGACAGACAACATGGAGCTGGGCAACGTACCATGCATTAGCATTCTGGAAAAACAAAAGGGAAGCAGTATTACCAGTCTATGACTAGCAAACTTCAAATGTTCTGCTGTAATCTTAACAGGACCACATGACTTACCTAGAGCTAATTCTTTGATCACACAACTGACTTCATCAGTCCTGATAACCACGTTGTCATGGGAAACAACACCAACACTAAAGTCCTCACTTTTTACACAGTTAAAGAGATCACTGTAATGCTTTCTCCAAAGCTCAACAATATTTGCAGCCCCAGTAACCCCTTCAATACTAGAGGGCAGAGGCATTTTACTGGTATTCATACCCTTGACTTCAATCCAGAAATCCTTCATATCCTTTTGCAACAACTTCTGGGCCAGATAATTAGCTCTCAAGGTGTGCTCCCACTTTTTGATGAAATGCACAGCATATTTAAACTGTGAAGCGGCTAGTTTTTTAAACTCACATGCAGGGCCAGACCTTAGTTTGCCTGAGGCGACCCAGTTTTTGAAGGCCTCCCTAGCTTGCTGATGAAGTTCACTCACATGCTCATTCCATCCTGGTCTGACGTTTTGATGTTTAGCACTTTTGTTATGAAATGTTTTGCTTGCAATATTTAAAGCAGTCGGAATTTTATCATACATAGCACATAAATCATTGTTATTGTCCGGGTTAGCACAATTGATACTGCCACATAATATAGCATCATATGGAATTTGAATTTTCCCTAGATTCGTTTCAGTCAATCTATGATAATGCTGCAAATTAGACTGTGAGCTTTAACCATTTTACTTTACCAGCATAGGGGTGAGAATCCTTCATGGTCAGCTCAGGCAGTGACTCTACATTTAACATCACAGAGACAGGCACATGGTCTGTTGTTACCATACCATACAAAATCTCAATATCCTCTATACTTCCATGAGCATCTGCCATACATATGCAGTGATCAAGCCAAGATGTTGTATTTCAGGCCTCACAAACATATGTAAAGCTGTCAGTTGGCAGGAGAACTTTACTAGACATGGTTAAATGGTTGTCTTGGCAGAACTGAGACAAGTGTTGACCAAATAAGGACTACATCAGAAACATCTGCATTAAAATCACCCATTACATAAAAGTAAGTATGTTCACTTTCTTCAACAAAAGCACCAATAAAAGCAAGTTTTTGAAGATAATCATTCTCATTTCCAGGACATTCATACGGCATGTATACATTAACAATGACAAAAATATTGCTATTATTATAAGCAACCTTAATAGCTATACACCAATCAACCCCCAATCTGATCACACTGATATTGGGATCATGCTTTTTGTGCCACATTATTGCCACTCCGCCAGGGATTCTGCCATGCACTATCCCCAAACTCAGATCTGTTGTAGACTCTCCTGCCCCGTGAAACTAAAAATAATAAATAATAACAACATTTTTCTGTCTCATCTGATTTTAGGGCTGAAGCAAAGGTTTTTAAATTTCCCACATTCTCCTTTTTTTTTTTTTTTTTTTGTGATAGCTTTTGGACATGAAAGACAACCACATCTACAGCTTCAAAGGGAGGTTTCGTTCCTTCAAACACAATGCCACCTTATCGCTTAAGGTCAACTGCACTATTTTGAGAAGGGAAATGTCCAAGAGTCTCCTTGTAACATGACTCAACCAAAAATATCAAAACTAAATACTGCCTTTGTTGCTAACCAATTGAAAAACACAAAATGTGATCAAAGGTTTAACTTAAGGCAATATGAATAACAGGATGAGCTCTGTCTGTGTTACTGACAACTAAACATTGTTATTATGCTCCAATAGTAGCTTCATTCAACCCAATACAACAGCTATTGCCTGTAAGCAGTTTTATTCCCAGAGCTTTTAAAAGGATAGCCTGTTATGTATTTATTTATCAACACATTTATACATATAAGGGTGGGTGTGACCACTAATTTCCTGAATTGAATCAATTTGATTCACAACAGTCTGATTTGATTTTGATTAACATCACTTCAATATTGATTCATTTACAAATATTTATGTAACAACACTCATTTTTATTGAAGTTCAGATAACTATTTTTATAAGAGACTGAGACCATTTACATGACCATTAAAATCAAGTATCAAGGGTTAAGGTTCAGATCTCAGATGTTAATAAAACTTACAAAGAATATTGAATCTAATTTAAGCCTTAAAGCCTCAGTGTGTAAGAATTGCTCCCATCTAGTGGTGCACTAATATAATGCATGCAAATAGCAAGTCTTTGCTTGTTGCCGTATTCAAATGGCGATGCAACATGGCAGCCTCCATTTGGGTGCACCGCCACCTATGTATTTATAAATGAATGAATGAAATGAAATGAAATGAAATGAAATGAAATGAAAAATACTTTATTAATCCCTTTGCAGGGAAATTCATGTTTTCAGTACAACCCATCCAAGACTAGACAAAACAACATATGATGACACAAACAGAACAGGCCTACTGACGGAGCAGCCATTTCTACAGCGCTCCTTGTCTTAGATATAGGTGAAAGGTAACATTAGGGGAGTAAGATGTAGCTGGAGAGGATAAAAAAGGCATCTCCACACTGGGCCTAAGGGCCCATTATTGAGATACAAAAACACTCCTCAGTACATACAGACATAACTCAGAGAATCACAACATCAGAAACACGTGGCGGGGAGGGGAGGGGGGGGTCTCCCATCACAGCAAGTGCAGACGCAGCTGCGTTCTCAGAGCGCGTCCAATGAACCCACTGCCCGGGAGTGGAAGGAGGTGGAAGGACAGCAAGGCAGTGAATAACGGGGAGGTGTATCTGTAGTGGTGTACTCGAGTGTGGTGCGTGTGTGTGCGTAGAAGTGAGCATATGAACTTAGCCCCAGTTCTCCCTCACAGTCTCTGCCACCTGATGATAGTGGGGCATCCTTGAGGGCAGATCCAGGTTGAAGTCCATCGCCCGTGAAGAGGGTGAGGGGAGGGTGGGGGACTGAGCGTCCATCAACAAAACATTCCAGGGAGCTTTCAGCCAGCCATCAAGGCCAGCACAGGGAGCCAAATTTGATAACAGCATTTGTTTTGGTTCAGGCCAGAGCTGTTTCGTCTGCCTTGAGTCTCTACAGTGGTCCCACTGGCGACTCCAATCATCCGAATTTTGGGTCAATTTCCATCCAGCCGAGCTGACAACTTCTCCAAGTTGGTGACCACCTCAAGTACAAGCTCAGAAAGCGCAACCAGTTTGCCATCCAACTGGAATAGCCTCCAGTTTACGATTCAGCTCCTGTACCGCCACAGCCTGATTGTTCGTAGCTCGGCACACACCAGCACAGAAATCCGGCAGCTTGCCAGTGACTGCCGACAGTGTCCGAATTTTGCGATATGCCAGGAAACCGCCCGCTCCAAACAGCAGAAACCCAGTTATCATGAAACCGAATGTATAGATGTCCTCAGCGTCCTCGACAGAAAGAATCGACAGACACATGACTTTCCACGCTCCCCAGGAATCCATCACATATCCAGCCGAAAACGTTCCGCCAGGGCAAGCAGGCTCCCCCACGCCTGTTTTCCGGTTCGAATAAATTTGGTCGATTGCATTTAGGGACCAGCTGATCAAATCCATATCCAAGATTTAGTTTTGGAAGGAAATGCAGAGAGAGGCTCAGAGATGACAGGACAGTAGCAGGGCAGAGTGAGAGGGAGGGAGAAGAAAAAAGCGTCTGCCTCGGTTGAGAGCCGGAAGTGAAACAACTCATTCTAAGCTATGAAATTTTGTTTAGACTTTGTTAAAATATGTATTTATGAAAGCGATACTTGATCTTTTGCTAATAAAAAAAACAAATAAGTTACACACTGGGGCTTTAATACAACTCAGAAATTACTACAATGACAATTGATTCAGCTTGTTCAGATTGTCCATGTTCCCATGATGGACACGACGCTTCTGGAGCAGCACTGGAGCAGGAGAAATACTCCAGCTGCTCCACTCTGGAGCGAGAGTGCTTCCATCTATAATGGACTACTGGTCCATTATTGGAATTATTTTGGAGTAGTACGTGTGTGGTGACATCACTTCCTGTTATTTTCAAAATATTAAGTGTTTGTTGAACAAGGCCCACAGTCTTAGCATTAAGACACAATGTGAGATGCAATAGGCTGCTAAACAGTTTACACGTGAATGTCATCCAATGGTGAACAAAAAAAATTGTAAATTTGGCATTATCTAGGTGAAAGAAGCTGATTATGGACAGCAAACATTCAGTTGTATATACTGAGATCTCACCAAATATCGGTAAGTTACATAAAAGTGAGGCCACTGTTGTGACTGGAAAAGTAAACTTATTTAAAAAAATTCCATCTCCAAGTCTAATGAATCGATGTTGGATCAACTAGATTTGAATCAAATCCATTTGTTTAACCCAGCTCCAGTACATAAAAGAATCAGTGTGAGTTTCTTGATGGGTGACCCAAGCTTACAGTTGTTGTTTTTGCCTTCTGGAATCAATACAACATCACTTTAGCATTACATGATTTATTTTGTTGCGGAAGTTTCCTCTGGTCTGTGGTCTCTGTAATGCTTGTCACTCTGGTCTGAGCAGCAGTTACCTTGGCCGTCTCATCATAAATCTTTTCTTTTTCTTTAAACTGAGAGCTCTAGTCTGATCACTGGTCACAAAACCAACCAATATCTAGTAGCATCTGGCTTTTGAGTAAAACGGGCAAGTGATTATTTTGCATTCAGTTGAAATGATCCACTGGTATTTATTAGCAATGGCTCCAGACAGCATTGATGGGAACATAAGAGCTGGGTGCACACAGTAATTTCCACTGAGGAGGCTGACAGGAGGCAACAAAAGTGGACTCAGCTCACTCCTTTTTTTTTTTGTTTTTTAAGAAACATGTTTATGGACAACAACTTTTCACACTGAGGCTCTGAAACAGACAACAATAGCACATGGACACAAGAAGTTAGGATGGACCAGTTTTACTGAAAACCAGCAAACACCTTATTCTCAGTTTGGTTTTTTTTTTTGCTTTTTTGTTTGGTTTTTTTTTTGTGTGTGTTTTTTTTTTTCAAATCTTTGTCTCACCTAGAGTTAGAATAAATGAATAAATAGATAAATAAATAAATGAATTATAGCAGTGGTGAGCACAACATTTCATACACCATCTTCTCATGGCCATTTAAAATCTTCCTACACTACTCTTTAAAGGTTTGGGGTCACTTTGCTATGGGAGTCAATAGGGAAGTGACCCCAAACTTTTGAACAGTAGTATATATTTTTTTTAAATTGACTGTGATTTAAGGTGTACAAGCACATGCTGATGTGAGTTTTTGTCATCATATTGCTTCATGGAGAGTGACTCCAGCTTCAAGAAGAGCCTTTTGTTCAACAATATTACTCCCCTTTCCGGTTTTGACACTGGGACCGATGGGTGAGTGCTGTCGTCACAGTGTGAGTGGGTGAGTGGGTGGCCGGCTTCCCCCAGGCTCCTCAGGCAAACCTTTGTTCTCTGATGGCAACAAATGGAGCAATTAAATCCTCCACAGCAGAACAATGTGTCCGGACAGGTTGGGTAATTCCCTGGCAGCTATCTTTTTTTTTCTTTTTTTCCCAGTGAAAAAAGCCATCCCCACTACATAAGCTGACTCAACCTACTCAGTGGTGCCTGGCCTTGGTACACTGTGAGCTTTCTAAATGATTGTGTATCATAAGGAATGTTCTTTGTTCAGCTTCCTTTACAGCCCTTAGTTTTAAAACTTTTTAGCCAAAACTAAATTATTTTTGTTCTGATTCTGTGAATCTTAAAATGTCTCTTAAAATGGCTTTGTATGTATTTTGGGAACAAGACGTGACAACATCTGAACAAGAAAGCTGAGCTAGATGTTATAACCCTGGCTCTGCACCCTGAACAATCCCTGTTTTTGCCTCCATGTGTTCTTACTTATAATCCCATTTCAATTTTTGTATGCTGATTCTTCTCCTCACACCTTAATATATCCATCATAAATGTTAGCAGATGAGGTGGTTCAGCCTCAGCAGATACTGTTGAAGAGGAACTTTTGTCTTAACGCAATATGTGGTAGTTTTACAATCCAGCCTTAAAAACTGTGAGAGTACATTGTTTAAAAACGGAGCACTCTGTCTTACCTTCCTTTATATTTCATCTTTATTTTCTTCCAGTTGTGTTTTCTTATATGGGATTAAACCTAAATAAAATTCAGATTTTATTCTGTCCACCATTTTTTTAACTTGCATGGTACAGCTTTAATTAAATATTAAGTCAGTGGACTATTGGATTCCAACTTTCACTCGGGCAGCGTTTTTGTCCCATGATGCTTCTGTCTCCTTAGCAACAGCAGCATGGTTGTTTTTTATTTATTTATTTATTTATCCAGAATACCTTTTCATATTCCTTTCAAGCTTGTATGATAACCTCTTCTACCGCCTGGTGCCGCCCCTGGAGTGGCTTTTCCTCATCTGCACTGTTTTTTCTTGCTGCTTAAAGGGAACAAATGCCCCACATTGCAGGTTTACAAAACAGTTCCTTTAAAATCAGAGTAATGATCTTCTTTTCTTAATGGGTTTTTTTCTTCTCAGTTCTTCAAAATGCTCGCGGCCTTAACCATAACCTTATGTAAGCAGTTTAAAGAAGTGTTCACGCTGTCAGCAGGGGGAAATGGTGGTTGGAGATCCTTTAATCATTTGGCTCTGGTGTTAGTTTACACAAAATACATTATCTATGGCTAAATCTGAATCAAAGAATTTCTCTGTTTTGAAAGCATGTCTAATAACAGTGTTGACTGAAGTCCACATGGAGCCCCAGGTGAACCTCATCATGTAATATTGACATATAAAAATAACAAATTACATTAAAGTCAGAAAGTATTACAGCGTATAGCTATAATAAACTAATACAATATTTTTCTATGGGTTCTTAAATAATTTAAACATGCAATATACAAACTTTTTAAACAACTTTAAAGTTAATGAGTGTGATTACCCCACCACCACAATCTATGCTTTTTAAGTTTACTACTTTAATTTCTTCAATCAGGAGTTGTATCCATTGGGTTGACATCACAGTAAAGATATATTTGTGTCGGTTAACACCCCTAGTGCTCGGGGCCACTGCATATTTCCTGATCAGTTTTCCAGGGGATGTGTCAAGAACTATCTGCAAAAACTGGGTACACACAGATTTTCTAAATCTGAACAGACTTTTAAACTGTTAGAGACCCCGCACATGAAGATCAAAAATCAGGCATTGAACAGTTTTGTACTGTATGTGGTTTGCTCCAATAATCTCAGCACTAAACGATAGACATGATTATGTCCACAGCCAATCTAGAATCTAGTCCTCAAAACCAGAAATGTTGCGTGATTAAAAGTGATCTAACAAAAATGAAGATGAAGCATAGCAACAACCGGAAAACACAACACCCATCATGGAAGAGAACATACAAGATGAGGGAATGATAGTGGTCTTGTTACTGTTATCGGGACAAAAACAGCCAGATAACCTTTCCGTGTCCTGCTTTAGTCCCTGTCAGTCTTTGGTCATGCTTTGCCTAAAGTTGGATTTATACTCACACTGGTGAAAAGTGTCCTCACATTCGAGTGTAGTGTTATGGCCTCATGTTGCAGTTTCTCTTCTGAATCTGAAGGTGGCAGTAGGTCTGGTATCAGCTGGTAAACTCCACAGGGAGGAGTTCTTTCTATGGCTCACTTCAGTTCTGACAAATATATTTCCTGTTTTAGATCAACAATGGAGGCACGCATGTGTCTTGTGGAAGCAAACAAAGAAATAAATATAGTGTTTGTTGTTTTTTAAAAATGGTGGTTACTGCTCAAATTAAGTGAGAAGATCCAGCCATCTGGAAACATGCTATCACAAACTGACCAATCACAAGGCAGTACTTCCACATAACTATGCTGCCTAGCAGGGGGGCATGTCAACCTTCCACGGACCTACGCGGATGCTAGGCTGTTCGCTGTAACCAGCATTACGCAGACGCTGCATGAATATAAATAGTGAGTATAGATTTGTAATATGACAAAAGGCATCCATGACTGTTTGTCATCTGCTAAACAGTCTCCAAGTTTTATTCTGCAGAGTAGCTAGATGTACACCTGCCTGCTGGCAATAATGTGGTTAAAGAGAATATTGTATTCTTTTCATTATTAATAGGAATGTGAACCTCCATCAGGGCCCTCAAGGTTGAAGTATAATTGCATATTACCTTTTAAAAAACCATGAACTCAAAGATTTTCTAAAGAAGTAATATAACCATGTGAAAGGCCAGTGATACTTTCTCTTCTTCTCTAAATCCAGTGAAAAGCAACTGAATATGAGGTTCTTTGATTTCCTCCTGTGCACATTCTGTACCTAATGCTTCAACATTTACTTTATATGAGCACACTGACTCATGTGATAGCCTGTATTACAGTAGAGTTAATGTCTCTGCTGTGAATATATAAGTAATTCACAGCAAGGAATAAGTCATTTCTGCATTATAAGAGTTCTGAAAAATTCTGCCTATTTTAGAGGTAAGGATTTTAATCAGTTTAGCCAAATAAGTTTCTCCTTGTTGACAGTACCTTTTTGCTTAGTTGAACTAATATGGAGTACAAGTCACACCACCATAGTACTGTTTCACCATTCCATCTTTTCACCTTTTTATTTAGTAAAAAAATCAATACAAGCAATATGAAAATCATTTAAACCCTCACTGGGTTTGGTCTTTATTGATTTTCTTTCCTTGTTTTCATTGTTCATTTCTTCCTTTTAGAGACCTCAAAAATATAAGCAAAATACTAAAATGAGTGATTTGCTGTACACTGTCTTGTACTCCGAGGTAAATTGGTTTCTTCTAACCAGAATTTCTGGAATTTTACCAGTCACTGTGGTGTTCTGCATTTATTATTAAGTAAAGAAGCCACTGTCAGTCCAGCCCAGTCTCTCCAGGAAACATCTATTATGCATTCTCGTCATGTCTCCGAAACTAAAAGTGTAAGCATCCATGGCTTTAAATTGTGGGATGGAAGCCTTTCGCTTGGCTGTAATTTTTCTGTAGAGCAGTGTAGATGTGACTACAGGAAATAGAAACCCAAAAAAACATATTTTGTTTTAATACCTGGCCATTTTTCCTAATCATGCCTTTTATAACACCTTACCCTTGTTTTTCATTTCTCAACCATAGGTAATTTTGTCTTGGGCTTTGCTGTTGTTGATGCAGTTACTCTGTTGCCAAATGAATCTAAAATCCTTTTGAGTCATAACAGCTGCTTTTATAACGCCACCAAACAGGAAGGAAAAAAAAAGTCTTTCTGTGCTGTACTAGGATTGGATTGACCAGCTATTCATAGCAACATAACATGTGCTGCATACTGGAATAGGAGCGTCATTGTGGAAGAAATGCTCTCTCATTGTTACTTGGAGAGATTTTGTTTTATTTGTCTAAGAACATCTTTGCACAAGCTAGGAAGCATCAAATCTAATGTGAAACATAGCAAAATGATGGGAGATGCAGCTAAAAGACTACCAAGCATTACCATCCAAACAAAAAACAGTTTAAACTCAAAGCAGATAAAAGCATGTAACAAAAGCTTTGTCCATTTCAGAGCTTCTGCTAATTTCTCCACACAAACAAGTAGAGAAAAAAAAAACCTTTGTGTTTTTCTATGACTCTCTCTGTTTGAAATTAATCACGAAGGTCCTGGTAGTTTCCATTTTTATAAAGGTTAGTATTCACTCTTTTTCTTTTTATCTCGGGCTTCACTTCTTTGTGGATCCTCATGGTGTTTCGAAGGTGAATTATGGGGGCTGTACCTGGATTCTTCTGACTCTGACCATTGTTGAAGACACCTACTGTATATCATTGGCCAATGGCTTCCTGAGATATTTTTAAAGGCAAAATAAGTAACAATGACACCTAGTGTTTCAAATCGGAACCACAGTCGAAAGAGAAAAACATGGAGAGCGTCAACCCCCCCACTGGAGAGTTTCGCTCGGGTTGCCAGTTTGTGAGAGGACGGCTCTTTTCTATACAGTCTATGGAGGACGGAGAACATAGCGCCCGCAAACATGATTTATTTTTTTTTTTTTAGCAGGATGCTGATGCATTTTTAGTTTTTCTGAAACTATTTCTGGTCCGCTTCTTTTACTAGCTTCCATACCTGCAGGTTGATGCTCTTTTGCCGACATAAAATACCAAACGCTGCGCAGTTGTTTAGCAACCGTGGGGAGTCGCCTATGATTGGTTAAAGAACCAGGAAGTAGTAAAGAGTTACACTGTGCACTGAAGTTATTTCATCACATAACTCTTACTTTGAAATGTGAAAAGCTTGACAAAGACATTGTTGATGTAGATAGACAAATTGTTTATAGGGAAGCTTCCTTTTACCCCTTACAACAAATGAGAACATTTAAAAATATTTTTACAGAAAAAAATATTACTCATTTAGCCGTTAACTGTGTAACACCTAATAAAACATCTGAAAAAAAAACTGCTCAGTAATTTTAATTAATTTACTTTTGTTTTTTTTTGCACAGTTCCTCATCAGACATTTACTAATGCCCAGTTCCTCTGGTTTTCACAGAAAGTAATGTGGTTTTCTTTAAGGAGGACAAAACCATTTACATTTTCTTCTGTGTTCCAGGTCAATTTACTCTGACGCATATCTTGATTCTGACGCTTCTGTAATAATCTCACTTGTCTCAGCTTTCTTTTGACAAGATTATACACACAACCCTTTTAGCTGAAAAGATATACTTGTTTTTTTTATTTTGGGGAGGTCATTTTCGACAGGCAGTAGAAAAAGAATCCTCATTAACATGAAGTTAACTTTCCACGTGTTGAACTTAAAACTCAACACATGGAAAGTTTGAAAATATTGTGAACTATAGGGAGTATATGAATGCAGACACAAACAGTGACATGTGGAGCAACAAGCAATACCCTTACTTGTAACCATGAGGTGTGTTTTTTTTCTCATTTATCTACATGATTAGAAAAAAGTAGGGTGAAAACTAAACAATGTTTTATTTTGCTGGAAAAACATTGCTTCAACTATCAGGCTTCTATCTTAACAGTAATTTCCCAGCCTCGTCCTTGCACACCCTCTCCTGTTTTCTAACTTCATCTCTCGCTCTCTCTCTCTCTCTCTTTTCCTCTGTGTGTGTCTGCCTCTCTGTTATTGGTTGACAGTGCTGATGACACATCAGAGGCAGGGGGCAGCAGGACTATAAAACTTGTGCACTGACTCTGTTCAAGCAGAGAGAACCTAGCTCCCGACAGAGCTTTACTAAACGGATACTTAACCAGCACCTGTCAGACACCCCTTGTTCAAGCTCCAACCTGCTGCTATGTGTAAAGGACTTTCATCGCTGCCTACCTGCTGCTTGGAAAGGTACATCCAGCTTCATGCAAAGACTCAGATTTCGGAGGGATTGGGGTTAGAAGCCATCTTTGCATTTATTTCTGAACATTTGGGAAGCTAAAAAAAGGGGGGGGGCAATTTTAATGTATGCCAAATCTATCTTTAAACTCATATTGATTCATGCTGTTTTTATTTTACGATTTAGGCTTTAATGTGGATATGTAGTTAACGTTTAGTTTTTGTTTATGTGTCTTAGCTGTTGTATTTTTTTCCCCCTCAGGGCCAAGGAGTTGAAAGCAAGGCTGGGAAGCATTTTGCAAAAGCCCAACTGGACTCTTTCCTGTTGCAAGATAGGAAAAAATAAGTGAGTAGCATTCAAAAACGCCATTGTAACACTAAACATTCATTTTATTGTTGTGCTTAATGTATAAATTTTAGATCTTATATAAGCATGTTTAATCTTTTTTTTCAGGCCAACCCTGGAAGAATGTCTTAGGTGTAAGGAGTCCTTTGAAAAGCTCCTTTTAAGCAAACGTAAGTAAACTGTCAAATTCAGCTTTTTATAGAACATTTTCTAACTGAGAAAAGTGTGTTCAGCTTCCAGTAAATTGCACACACATGCAGCATGGTGGCCCATTAAGTGTAATTACTAATTGAATTTCTTCTCTCCGCAGATGGACTGTGTGCCTTCACAGCATTTCTTGTATCTGAGTTCAGCGAGGAGAACATTGCGTTCTACTTTGCCTGTGAAGATTACAGAAGAACCAGGTGTCCTGCTAAACTCCCTGCTAAAGCCCAGAAAATCTATGATGAATTCATTGGCAGTGAAGCTCCACGAGAGGTAAAGAGATGCAAAAACTTGTCAGTATAGAAATTTATCTGAAAAGAAACTCAGACTAAATTTTTTGTTCCTGTTTCCTTTGTGCAGATAAATATTGACCATGAAACCCGTGACATCACCAAAGTCAACATGCAAGCTCCTTCACCTTCTTGTTTTGACCAAGCCCAGTACAAAATCTACATGCTAATGGCCAAAGACTGCTACCCTCGCTTCCTCCGCTCTCCTGCCTACAGAGATCTACTGTGCCAAGCCAAACCCAGCACCAAGACTACTAAGCATCAGCAGCATCATAAGAAGGTGTGAAATGTTTTCATGGGCTTTAGAGGGACCACGAGTCACTTTATTTATTGAAAATGCAAGGAAGGCACGGCATTTGGTGCTGCATTATGAAGCTGGTGCCAGCAACAGCGCAGATGCAGAGATTGCTGTGACGAAAGCAGAAGTGGATGGGCCTGTACTGCAGAGGATGTCTCCACAAAGACATTATGGGGTTGAAAATTGAAGAAAGGTAGATGGGAAAGTAGAGGGCTGTTGTCATAAAGTCAACTAACGTGCCTCTACAGATGAAGTTTAGAGGGCAAAGCTAAAGAGACTGAATGACAATCAAAAAAAGGGAGAACAGAAATGGGGAAAAAGCACTTTTATTCACCATTAGGCAACCTTTTTTTTCAGTTTTGATGTGAAATGTACTGTCAAAGTTGTGCAATGTTTCTTTTTTAACAGCCCTATGGGGTACTTTGTATTTATTTGTATTTATTTACCTGTAATTATATTTGTCGTAATATAAATTTTTACAAAAGAAAAGATGAAAAAGTTTAATTTCTGAAATATTTATATCCTTGTCATTTTTTACATGCAAGCAAATCAACCGAACTATTTGAAAAATAAAGTGAAAAGTGGAAAAAATGTCCCCGTTTATTTAAACAAAAATCTAATTTTGAACTTGCATCTGTGGGCTGAAAGATGATTTGCTTAGCAAAGCAAAAGGTTGAAGTGCAACACAGAAGCCTGATCAATAAACCAGTTATGACACTTTTAGCCACGTCCATAAGGATCTCACATCTCGTTTACCCCAGTAACACACATGAAACACTGAATAGAAACACCCAGTCAGGTAAAATTACAACGTAATTGTGCAAATAACCAGACAGCTTGTGTAATCAATCACATTATCGGGTATAGAGATGACCGTGGCATATTTGTCATCTTTTATGAGTCATTCTGTAGATGGTGTTGTGCAAAACTGTTGTTCACCTTGGAAACTGCTCTGCTCCATGTCATAAATAAAACTGGCTGTGGCACCCTCCTTCTCTGGGCTTTATGTCCATTGTTGTTTGAATAAGAGGGAACTTTCTAGCAAACAGGAAGCACAAAAGATGATGTGACAGGATTAACGCAATAGAAAGAGCTGTAAAACTTTGTTATGACCTTAGATACTGTTTGCTTCTGCCATCAACTTCAGATGATTAATGACAGCAAAGCCGCAACTGGACTAAAACACAATAGCACCTGCTTGCCAACCCAACAGGGACCACATCAGAGGGATAATACAAAACAATCTCCAGAGCCTGTAGTTAGGTAATAATACTTATGATTACAACGATGGTGCTGATTATATAATTTACTCTCATTAAAATGTAATATACAGCTATTATGATGTACGGAGTATCTTGACCACAGGCTGAGCACAAAGTGTGGCTGAATGTCAAGTTTGTGTATTCAGATGTCATCAGTGTAGAGTGAAGCCATTATTAGGTGGACAACAGCTGGTCCACAGGCCTGATCCATATGGAGATTGCTTAATGCTGCCTCCATCTCCATAGTAACCCTCTGACATTTTATCTCGATCTACACACAGTAATGATGATCAGCAATACTGGTTTTAGCAATTAATAATAAAAAAGTGATGCAGGGGGTCATCAAACATGTATAGATCTGTTGTCACTGCCAGAAGAAGATGCTTATTGTACAATCATAGATTAAGCCTGATCCAAATTGCTTCCAAGAAAGATTATTAGATAATAACAGACTTCAATAGATTATCAAAGAAGAGTTAGAGTAGCTTTCAGAGGGTCAACAGCACAGCAAATACCGGACAAAAACATAAACCCAAAGATTACTTTAGCTTCATAACTTCCTATGCAGTGACCAGCTGGTAGGCTGTCGTGCATGTGTGAGGAGTGTTTGTGCCTTATAATCTTTTAAAAAAATGGTTCTGTAAACAAAACTTAAGGAACCAAAGCTTGTTCACGGATTCTTTCTTAACTCACGTTCCAAAATCTGAGCTTCCCTCCACAAATATTTGGACAGAAGCAAGGAAAATGACTAGAGCAAAGACATACGTTAGCTTAATGAAAACACCCATGATCTGTTTCACATTGTTTTTTCTTTTTTTAAATGATCTGGGTGATAGATGCCTACCCTGTTATATGACCCAAAAAGACAGCAAAGTACATGTTTGCCTGTAGACTTGGTATAAAACTTGATTGCCCTGAGATGTTTTACAAAGCTGAAACACAACCACTACAGTTGTGTTTTTTGTTCTTAGATTACAGCTGATAATTCCTTGGACACAAGAGTTCACTTGTTTAGAGAGCATAGATGGTACATAGTTCATTATTAGTGCATCTATTTTTGTATGGATGGCCTCCTGATAATCGTGCCTTTATTAACAGAGGTTTTGAGATTTCCCTCCTGGGATAGGTCTGCCTCTGCCCCCCCGGTTCAGCGGAAATAAATCTTTGCTTGAAGCATTTTATCTCTTTTAAGAAAGTCTCAACGTCAAACTGTACACATACTTCATGTGAACAGTTGTCATTTGATCCCATTTCAAGTGAAAATAGTCCTCTGGCACGGCAGCACAGGAAGAAACCTGTTTTTTTTCTTGAGAAGGGGAAGTGGACCTCTAAGGCTATACCAGTTTCAGCTAGTTTTCCTCCATGTGATCAAGAGTTAATCAAGTTAATATTTAAATGTAATTTAAACACTTAATGAATAAGTTGTAGTTTAATGATGTCTTCCAGCAAACAGTATGAGTATTCAATTTCTTTTGGCTTTTTTTTTTTTTTTTTTTTTTTTACTTTTTCTGTTGCATATACTGCTATAAATAACATCCTTTATATAACAAGTAAGAACTCAGCTGATTCAATCCTTCCAGAGGAAAAATTGTGCCAATGTCAGACACTGTGATAATGTTTTCAGTCATGCAATACTTATGTTATTCCTGTGAACTCTATTTACACAGATATATGATTTTGTATAATACAAAGTTTAACTACATTTATAAGTAGCAGAAAAGTTGTGTTTTAAGCATCTGCAGCGAGTTACACCAAAATGGTTTACCTCCTTGTGATGTTACACTGGCATCTAGTGTTTTGTTTGGGTACTACAAATATCACAACCCTTAAATTCTTCAACTGGGATTTGAACATGATTATTTGGTGTTTAAGTATGTAAAATAATATAGTAATTTATTGGATAGGAAAGTATGCTTTAAATGAGAATTATGTTTTTGTTTTCTATTTATTTTCATTTAATATTCTATGCCGTAAAACATATCTTATGTCTCACTATAAAATATCCTTGTCAAACTGGGAAAGTAAAATAAATAACAAGTTTGCACCATGTCAAAACTGATTTATTTTAGTTTCAAAACTTTCAAAAAAAATATTTTTTGTTACAATAATATTTTAGAGCACAAGAAGAAGAAAAGGAAAGTTGGGACAGGAGCTTGTTTACCACCATGTAGTGTCCCTTCTTTATACAACATGTTGTGCTTCATTGTGTTCGATGTATGGTCTGGATTGCATGCAGTCCAGTCCAGCACACAAACTCTTCTACTACAAAGTCATGCTGTTGTAGTAGCTACAATTTTTTTTTTTTTTTTTTTTATAATTTTCCTGCAGAAATATTCAATTACTTACCTGAGAAAGACATCTGGATGGCTTCGTAAATCTAACACAGGAGTGTCAAACTCGTTTCAGTTCAGGGGCCACATAACACACAATTTAATCTCAAGTGGGCTGAACCAGTTCATCAAGATTAACCTGAAACAGTGAAGTTTCCACAATATATTTCCTCAGTTTATTCTTTACACGTGCATTAAGTAATACATTATAATGGATCTACAAAATCCCAAAAGACCGGAAACTGAGAAATACTGTACTTCACATTATGATTAGAGTAACTTTTCAAGGGGAAGTTGTTTTAAATGTACATTAATTTCATATGCCTCCACATAATCTGACCACCTTTTTTATTTCTTGCATTTCATCTTATTTAATGTGAGCTTTTTCATGAAATGTGCTGTACAGATATCTTGCTTTAGTGTAGCTCTGTTGTCAGGTTTGCAGGCTTTTCAACTGAGTCCTGATAACAAGTTTAAAGGGGTAACAAGAAAAAATTCATAATTTCTAGATTGAAGTAATTAAAAAAATGGTTTTGTGAAGCACTAGAGGTGTAATTTCATTTGGAACTTAGCATGACGTCACATATTGTATCTCTGTGTTGATTTCCAGTCCCATGTTTACCAGCCAGTCCGGCCGCGTGTTAATGTATATTCATGTGATTCGCCGCCTCCTCCCTCCTCTCGGAGCCCTCAGCCTTCCCTCTCTATAAAAACATTCATCTGAGAACAACCAGGATCTGATATTGCATCTAAAAACATCCCAGTGGTCATTGGCAAAGAAGATGCCAGATAAAGGAAGAGACATAACTCAGATTAACATGCCTTGTGTTTACAAAGTGGTGCTGAGCACTGCGACAGCTAAAAGGGCTCCAGTTTGAGTCGCACACGGAGAGTTCTTTCTCTCTGCTAACATGTTATGAAATACTTTGACATGTTCCACAAAACTGTGAAATTGTTTTGCTCAATGTGTTTTCATTTTGCACACTCGTTTGCAGACGAGGTGAGTGGGGGGTGGGGGACAGATGGAGGTATGGCTCATGACACATTTTGTTTTGGTCTACAGGCAGCGCACAACAGAAAACTTGCAGTGAAACTATTTCACTTTTTGCCTCGTTTAAACTTCCCTCTCCTCTTTATGATTTCTGAAGTATTTCTCAGCCAACCTCCCTGTTGATGCCTCCAGATTCTTTACTGTATATGACTGTATGAACTGTATTAAGGGTTTTTGCAATGATATATATGTAAGTACAATTCCTCACTTTTCTGTCTTTATTTGATTTGCTCATTTTATTTTGTTGTAATTTCAATTTCACATAATGTCCCAGCTGTTTGGAATTGGGTTGTAAGTTTCCTCTAAAGCACTGGAGGGCAGTAAAAAGCTATAAATAAACGTTAACACGTAGTCCTGGTTTGCTTCTGTGTTTATCTTTCATCATTAGTTTAACCATGATTGACAAGGTAATTACTCATATACTGCGCAAGGGTGTTGCACTGACTAAAATAAACAAGAAGTCTAGATAAGGTGAGAGTCATAAAGTGAGATGAAGATTGCCTAAAAATATCAATAAAACTGCAACTTTAGGTACTGAAAATTGTCACGACTTCAAGGAAAGTTAAATCAATTCCTAAACAAAGAAGATAAGGCTGTTTGTCTGTGAAGATCACAACACTGACATTAAAGAAAGTTGGCACGTACACCATGTCCTGATTGTAAGTTACAGCCTGAACATTAGCAGCTGATTCGCTCAGGCACATACTGTGTGTTCATCATTGCAACGGTCATCATCAGCTTCATATTGTACTGATCCCCGTGGCCTTGAGATTAAAATAGGTGCTGCAGCCACACAGAGTCCCACTTGTACCATCAGGGATGCTTTGCGACCCCCTTGGTGGTCGTAAAGATGGGAGCAAATCTGAAGAGGATGACCCAGTGTGCACATTCCTTATTGTCTCCCTCAGGGTCAGACATGTGCTGTGCATACGCACCTCAGTGTGGCCGAGACCTCCAAGGAGCTTACTTTGGTCCCTGAATGCATCCTGTACCTCATATTGCACAGCATCTAAAAGTATTTTTGAATCCCTTCACAGCTATGTTTGGTGCCACCTACAATTTTTTTGGACATAATTAATGTCTAAGATCAACAATCTGAAATATTTTACACCATCATTTCTGTCAAAAAGACCACATGTGAACATTTTAATGGAGATAATTTTCCACAAATGCAAAAACATGTTTCCCCTCCTTCATCCAGCTTTTCTTTCAAAGAAAGAATGCATCTTGTCAAGCAGCTTTATTAAATCAGAAATATGTGAAGAGAGAGAGTTAAAGATTAAAATGTAAAGGGGGGAGAAGAGGAGGAGTAGGAAAAGTTTCATGGTAGCCACACCACGTGAGTGGGTGAGAGCAGGACGACAAGAGTGAAGGGATGTGACAGCAGCAACCTAAAACTGCAAGCGTGGGAAAAATCTCCTGGTGGAACAATGTTCTTTTTAGTGACTTTCAGTTCTTCAGGGTTCACATCCTCTGTCCTCTCAGGATCAAACTTGAGCCTGGAAGCAAAGAAAAGCTGTCTCAGACACGATGTCTGCAGCATGCACTATTCCATTCTCCTTATTTGTGTATTTTTTTTAAATGTAACAGTAATATTGCGCCCAATGCAGTAAAAAGGAGAGAATTTCAGCTAATAAGGAATGACTGACACGTTCTTGTAGGAAATGTTTTTGAAAGTTTGACAGAATCTTTTAAATTATCCAACAATAATTTGAGGTAATTTATAATTTATCATTTATAACCCAAGTTTAGTTAAAAATCATCCACCAGTAAAACGTGGCCAACGTATTATTTCATCTACCTACAGTTAGTTAAAATGTGGGCTTTCTGGTAGCTATCTCCTATGACTTTTGGCCTTTTGGGTGCAAGTGACTTTATGGTCACCAGCAACGATCACATCAGCTCTGATAGGAAGGAATGGAGGTTGACTCCTAAACCTCTGCTTTCACCTCAAAAACTCAAGTCCAGCTTGTACAAGACACTTTCTTTTTCCTCTTCTTTGACATTCGATATTATTCCTGTCATTTTTTATTTTCAGCATATAACACCAGAGCATGATTTTAGCTGTAAATTTATTTTCTTGGTTACAATAAGAAGGAAAAGAAAAGCATAAATCATGACTTACATAACTGCATGTTAAAGTCACTGTGTCAGTAGGTGTAAGGGACAAATTCAATTAACGTGCTTGAAATTAAACTAATGGTTGTAAGCACAGACCTGGTCACGTTTCAGGTGTTTACGATTTCTTAGCAACTCCACTAAAAAGACATTTAATGCTTAAGATAAGACTTTTCCCTCACCCACCCCCCTATAACCTCTGGATAGAGTGAGTTGCTGTTCATCTCAAGCTTCAGTCCTACGCAGCATCTTAGCTGTTCCTAGAACTGCACTCTTCTGGATGGAGGTATCTGTTGGAGCCACTTCTCCAGTGTGGGGGACACGGCCCCCAGTGCTCCGATGACCACTGGTACTACTGTTGCCTTTACCTTTCAGGCTTTATCCAGCTCTTCCTTGAGTCCTTGGTATACCTCCATTTTCTAATGTTCCTGTTTTCTGACACTGCCATCATTCGGGATGGCTACATCAAACACAACAGCTTTCCTCTGCTATATATATAGTATCTCACAAAAGTGAGTACACCCTTCACATTTCTGCAAATATTTAATTATATCTTTTCATGGGACAACACTGCAGAAGTGACACTTTTAAACAATGTAAAGTAGTCTGTGTACAGCCCGTTTAATTGAGGAGTACAAAGACACACTTGTCTTTGTACTCCTCACCTGGTTGCCGCCACCACGTGAACCAAATAAGATTATCTTGGTTTCATCAGACTATAGAACATGGTTCCAGTAATCCATGTCCTTAGTTTGCATGTCTTTAGCAAACTGTTTGTGGGCTTTCTTGTGAATTGTCTTAAGAAGAGGCTTCCTTCTGGGACAACAGCCATGCAGACCAATTTGATGCAATGTGCATTGTATCGTCTGAGCACTGACAGGCTGACCCCCCACCCCCCATCCTCTATGGCAATGCTGGTGGCACTCACACATCTATTTTCCAAAAACAGCCTCTGGATATGATGCTGAGCATGTGCACTCAATGTCTTCGGTCTACCATGGTGAGGCCGGTTTTGAGTGGAACCTGTCCTGTTAAACAGCTGAATGGTCTTGGCCACCGTGCTGCAGCTCAGTTTCAGGGTGCTGGCAATTTCCTTATAGTCTAGTCCATCTTTATAGAGAGCAGCTATATTTTTATCAGATCTTTAGAAAGCTCTTTGCCATGAGTTGCCATGTTGAACTTCCAGTGACCAGTATGGCAAAGTCAGAGAGATACCAACAAATTTAACACGCCTGCTCCCCATTAACACAAGAGAACTTGTAACACTAACGAGTCACATGACACTGGGAAGACACTGGGACACTAACTGGCTAATTAGGCCTAATTTGGACATTTTCACTTAAGGGTGTACTTGCTTTTGTTGCCAGCAGTTTAGACATTAATGGCTGTGTGTTGATTATTTTATAAGTAGATTTACTCAATTAAACAAGCTGGACATAGACTATTTTACATTGTATGAAAGTATCATTTCTGCAGTGTTGTCCCATGAAAAGATATAACTAAATATATCTATAATAAATATTTGCAGAAATGCGATGAGGGTACTCACTTTTGTGAGATACTGTGTGTATATATATATATATATATATATATAGAGAGAGAGAGAGAGAGAGACAGACAGACAGACAGACAGACAGACAGACAGACAGATAGATAGATAGATAGATAGATAGATAGATAGATAGATAGATAGATAGATAGATAGATAGATAGATAGATAGAACAGGGAATCAAAGCAAAGTGACTCTGATAAAATAAGGTCATTCTTCATCACACATTCTTTGTTAAAAACACCACCACATGTAGCAATTCACTGCATCAATATGAGGTAATTGAGCTTACTTTGGATGGAGCAACAGCGGAAGGTTGCTGCATATAAATCCAAGCAACAGCAATGATTCACATCTGCTATCATTTTTCTGCTTTTCACCTATTTGGCCCCAAAACTTAAAAAAAGAAAATATTAAAGTACATTTTGTGCTGGAAAGGTTGTACAGTTCTTTCAGAGGCGATGCAGTGACTTTTTACCCATAGATACATTATCCCATAGGAAAGTATATTTGATGCCTTTTTTTTTTCTCCCTGTTGTGGAGGCTTTAATAACTATATCCAGATGTTTACTCAACAATAAAGGAGACATGTCTCTTTATTTATAGTAAATACATAGTTTTTCTGTCTAATTCCTTTTCTTTCAGGATTAAAAAATACAATTACCATTGAAATATGAACAATGTCAGACAGTAACCACTTTCATTTTAAAAGTGGGATTATACATCACTTATTTCAGGGAAGTTCAGATGAGGCCACAGTGAAAGATGGGTTGAATGCACAGTTATGTAATGGTGAAGGTCAATGGTCTGGAAAATAATGACAGCTTGTAACATAATCTGCATCATCAAAAAGGAACAGCGTCTGAAGCTCGCTGGGGACGTGAGGACACATCAACACAATTTCTCCAGAACAACTAAACTCCAGCTTTCATCATTTGCCACTTATTTTGTTAAATTCACGTATAAATCTCTGTTATTAACTGTATCATCTTTTTTTTTTTTAAGTTTTTGTTATAGTTTGAAGCATTTGCTTTTTTTAACATTGTTTTTAATTACACATAGAACTAGCCATCTGGCTTTGTCCAGATAATTGATAATGTTTGACTGCTTCCCATTCCCGTTTAATAAAATACTTCTCATTAGCTGGTCAATCAGCCACATTTGACCAAAAATGTAAGGACACAAGCTGGAACAAAGTCACCCAGTGTAGGACTGCGAGTTATTTTGAAAATGTCTATTTTGTTGATACCGTGCTGCTACTTTAAATGCAGTTTTTTCATGGTTTGACCCAAATTTGCCTCATTTTAACAGCACTGGCAGTTAAACCCACTGGCTTTAGCCACAGACTTTTCCTGTCTTCTTCTATGTTAAACACAAAGATTAGAGAAAATGAGAATAAGTCAGGATCTCATCAGTATCATCTATACAATTACATTAAATACACACAAACATATCTGTGACAAACTGAGCTGGAATTTAAGATTCAAAATGTTTAGTTGTCACATGTTCTCTTATACACGTACAATATGCAGTAAAATGTAAACTTAAGTAAAGTTAAAATAGGAATAAAATGAGAGTATGGATAAAAGCAGGAGGGAAGTAATACAGTTGTGTTCAAAGACTTCTCTCTGACCAAAACTGTTCCCATGAGGTGTTTGTTAATGCAGGCGGAAACAGCTCAAAATGAAGGTTTTTATGTGACATGAATTGGAGAAGTGGTGTTCATGAATGTGACAGTCATGGTCGCATAAAAACGTGACTTTTTTTTTTAATCTAACCATTTAAAATTGTTAAAATTGTTAAAACAAAACAGGATTTAACAAATGTACGTAGCAAAGTATTGAGTGCATATGTCACCAAGGCAACCAGAAAAAAAATTATGTTCATGAGAATAATCCAAAGAACACAATTTAACTTTATCCACGATCTTCTTTCAACTCTTATGAACTAATTTTATTACTAAACCCAACCAGAAAGTGACATTAAGAGCATTTTTTTTTAACTATGGTGACCTTGAAATCAAATCATAGTTCATGCAGCAACCCCCCCAGCTACCTGATTTTGAGGATGCTGTGGCCTCTCTTTATATATATATATATATATATATATATATATATATATACTGTATATATATAAACCTAAAGTAAATCTAAAATTAAATTAACCTAAAGTATTAGTTTAAATCAAACTGACACAATTTAACTAGGTCTTACTAGAAAAACAAAATATAGTTAAACAAACTAAAGAAAATTAGGTTGACCCAAATAAAGTATATTGAACTAAAAGAACAATTTGTTTAATGATGAAAAAGACTAATTTAACTGTGTTTTTTTTGTTTTTTTTTCAAGTTCGTTCAACAAAGTATTTCTTTGAGTGCTTATTTCCTTCCAGGGTTACCATACTGTAGGACCTTGGGTAACAACGTCACTGTGGAGCTGCTGTTGAAGGGTTTAGGTGTTCCGTCTAAGTTAGTTGTTCTGTAGTTAAATTATTCAGCTAGGTAAACCCAGTAACACTAGACTAAATAGTGTAGATTAAATAATATAATATAATTGCCTATCAATATAACTAATGCAGCATGGGGGTTAAGAGCCATGTTCAAGGGCCTGCAGTGGTTCACTTCCATAGGTGAAGCATTTGTAATCAGATCAGGCACCTAAAATACTTGGTAACTGTAGTAAGTGAGTGGTCTGATGTTGAATAGAAATAGAAACACTTCACACACTACAGTCAGTGGAGCTTGATGCTCATATATTAATGTATTTACCAGTAGCTTAACAATATCAGCTGATTACAGTTTTGTTAAACTTTATGCTAGCAGATGTGTTTGCAACTTCAACACAAAGCCTTTGCCAGCATGTCCATAACGAAAAGTTTACAATGTTTGATGTAAAAATGTTCACGTTCCCTGGACTGAACCTGGAGTTAACATCTTTAGACTGAACTGGCAACTAAAAGACATGTTTTATCATACAACAGGGTAATATAATAGTAAAGTCTGTTTATTTAAACACATTTAAAAACATTTAAATAAAAAAAATAGACTAAAACACTGACTTCAGGTCTTCTACATTCATTACTGTCCATACTTTGAGACTGATGACTGGAAAGTATGTCACTCAGTCTGAGAGGGGAAAAAAGACCGTTTCTGCCTGAGACATCACCACTGTTTGAGTTCCCATCTTAGAGCCCATTAGTGGCAAATACAATAACACACAGCACAGACCTTTAATAACTAACTGAGTTCTGAGGCAGTCACCTTCCTCTTGAATTACTCCTCAGTGCATTAACCCCCCAACAATGTTAACATGACAAACATGAGCTCCATAAGAAACAGGCTTTCCCACCACATGACTAAAATATTTTGTGTTGTATGCCTCAAACCTCAAAACCCTTGCATTTTTCTTTAGCTCTGGCCTAAATTCATTGTTATCTTTTGTTTGGCTTGTGATTATATGTCCAATTTTAAGGCTGTTTGGTCTGATTTGTGACCATATCTCTGAAAAACAAACAAACTTTAACTTGAAATTTAAAACAACACTGATCATAACATCAATTTAATTAATCTTGAAGTCTATCTGATGTAGATGTGGAGTTTTGTTGACTTATGTAAAACAGTTTACAAACTTTTGCCCAGCTCATGCACTCTTTACATGTTGTATATACCATGCAAAAGACTTACACTCCCTTTTACTTCTTTGTTTTGCTAAGCAGCCCGTCTTTCTAAACCACTAAAAGTGGTTTTGAGCAAAGGTTCAGGACATCTGAAAGTCTTTCAAAGTTTGACATTGGATATTGGTTGTTTCACTGCAGTCCTGGTAAATATTAGGACTTAAATATATGGTTTCCAATCATATTTGGACAAGGCAATAAATTACTGCACAAATTATATTGCAAAATATAAAGAAATCATTTGTAGCATATGACTTTTGTACAGTATCATAGCTGTAATTATTAAACTAATCTTCAGCTTTCATTGAGATATAGCCACTAAAAGCATGAACTAGAAATTTTTTGAATGCACAAATGAGGCATTGGGTTCATGCTCATGTTCTTAGTCTGTGTTTAGCTGTTACATAAAAGCAGCTCATTGCTGGCATAAGTGGTGACCTTCAAATGGAAAATCCATTTTGCCTCTTCATGAAGAATGTCATTTATTTTCTCTAAGGCAAGAATGCTAATGAATACACAAGTTTGTATCCTCAAATTTTCTCCACCCCATGCGCTCGGGCCACAAGTCCATCATAGACAAATCCCTCATAATACAAGAGAAAACAGTCATTGCAGCTTTTCTCTGCCCCGTGTAAGCGCCGGGTTCACCGGAAAAGCCTTTGTAAGTAAACAACTAATGAAAACAATTAATGGAGCTGTGGGAAAAGCGATTTAATTTCCTCTCGCCGTTCTGTGGACAGAGCACTGAGAAACTGGACACCTCTTCGATCAGCCAGCCTCATGCCTGAGCTTCAGTATGGCTGCAAGAGCAAGAGAATGAGTAGAGATCTGAAATTTACTTTTCATTATTCAAGCTAGCAATCAAAGAGTGAAATCAGCACATAAATAATGCAGTAAAATCATTATAAATATGCTAATTGTGTCATCACTATCATGTGAGTGATGATCTATTTCCCTCCCTCTCCATTGCATGAAAGGGTTATGTCATATCCTGTGTGCTGGGAAATGAACTGCAGCATTCATTGAACTCCAACATATGTTTTCTCATAGACTACAGCAAAGATAATCAAGATGTAAGAGGGTTTTCAAATCATTTCTCCTTTTTTTTCTTTACAGCCTTTTACTTCGTCAATGAAGAGACTGTTTTTAGTTTTTAGAGGCTGTTCAACAGCTGCATCAATACAAATGAATAAAACTGTATATATTGAGTAAAATTGGACACTGCTAATATGGAGCAGAAAAATATACCTCACAAAAAAAAAAAAAAATGGAAATCACGTGGTCTCCGTTGAGAGCAGATGGTGCATCTGGCTGTTTTAGAGACCTCACCTGAACTGTTTAAAACCTCCTGCTTGGCCTTTGCAGAGATAATGTCTGCATGTTGTACTATAACTTGATAGAGATGTAGAGCTAGCGATGCATCATTCTAAAGGCACATTCATCCTAAAAGTATTAAAGTAATAAATAGTATAAAAATAATTTAAATTTTTGCTATGTCCCATCTTCATTTATTCTTGATCAGTACCTAATATGTTCTCTTTACTATAACATGAAATGTATTGGTAGTAGTGGTTGTTATAAAATTGCATGCACAAAATGAAATGAATATACGCACAGGGCTCAGTTTAATCCTTACTCTTGAAATTATATATCACACAAACAGCTGTAAACAGGGCCCCTGTTTAACCATTTGGTGCCCTAAGCAACTATTTTAAGTATTTATTGTGAAGAGAGACTTTGATTCATTCATTCATTATGGGTTGCCTGGGAAGCTGGAGCCTATCCCAGCATTTTAACAGGTGAGAGGGAGGGTACACCCTGGACAGGTCACCAGTCCATCGCAGAGACTTTCTTACAAAAAAAAAAAAAAAAGTGCCATGTCCACTAACACAGCCAAAATAATGGCCAGATTTAAGGGCAAAAATAGCATAAAGGGACAAAAATATAAAGAATGATGCAGAGTTAAAACTTCCCTTAGTGCTCTTCATGTAGAGCTCCAGATGTAACCCGAGACCAGTAGCACCAGTATCACGAAATCTCATCACAGAACTGATGAAAAAATAAAATAGACATCTACATTAGCTTTAACAATGCCACCAAACATTAAACAGATAAATAAACTAAACATAAAATGACTACAACCATTAAAATAAAAAAGAAAAAGAATGATCTGTTGTCTGAGCACCTGAATCTGTCAAACTTGACTACCAGAAGATTGGTGGGGGAGACAGGCTCTAATCATCTATGTTAATCATAAGCAATATTAAACAATCAATAGTTTCTTTATATGGGTCAGTATAGTTCATATTATAAAAGACTGTGACATATTACATGTAACCCTCGTGTTAAGATTGTTACCGTGTCCACAAAATCTGTTGAACTGAGATAAAAAATATTCTGTCCCTGTAGTAGTGACATATACAGAATGTCATTGAACGTGTCAGAATGCAGCGAATAATGACGCTTATCAGTTAAAATACCTGATTGGAAGTTTAGGGGAACAGTTCTCTACATTTTTGTGGAAAGAGGACGTGAGTCGGTACTGGCTGATGTTACAGCTGTTAGCGGCTAATAGTGGGGCTTGTTTGTTTGTTTGTTTTTGGTGTTGTTGCGCCCCACAGCTGGCTGAGTCTTCCTGTTAATAAATCGTCAACACTGGATCACAGTTTGAGTTAGATTAGGGTTATGATTTATCATGAGCTCAAATTTGTTGCTGCACCAAGGAAATTGGGATCATACGTGCAGTGCGTGGGGCACATGGAAGCAGCCACGATGACCGTAACCAAGTCCTGAAATTCTTCTAAAATCCCATAGAGCAGCATTAGTCATTGTCCTTTGAAGTTTTGTTTTAAAATAGATTGATACCAAAACTTCTTTTACCAGAAAATGCTGGTGATTCATCTGAAGAAGTTGTTCTTGACTCATATCTTACTGTTAAATATGGTCTACAAAAAGATGTAATTGCAATGCATTTCATGTTTAGAATAAAACATAATGAATATTATAAAACAAGATACCAAGACTTTTTATAAAGGGATCACCTGAAAACTTACACGAAATTTGACCTTACTATTAAAGCATATTGTCTTGTTTCTTCTTTTGCTTTAGTCAAATATCTTTTTATGGTATATGGTCTCATCCACTACACGTGAATTGTTTTATTTTTTCTTAGTGCTCCATGCCTGCTTGATCAGAGTCTCATAGGAATCCCATTTCATGGAACCAATTAACTGTCTTTTTTCAGGTTTGTCTCCAGGAGAGGAATCATGATCAATTACAGGAAGCATGTAACATGTTGCAGCACAGTTTGAGCTGGAATTCGCCTGTTGGCGTGAGGAGGATACCTCCTCCAAAATGCAATAAATACTGTATCACACACTTCATCTTCTGAACATCTTATATTATTTTACAATAACAAATACAGCTTTCTAAGTGTTTATACTTATTTTTCTTTTTTATCTACTTGCATTCATTTTTCAGCTTTCTATTAAAATATTTTTTTGTAGATTCAGATGTTAATTCTGTGGTTTTAAAGGCAGTTTTCATTCTAAGTGCACTAATTACATCCAGCTCATTAACTCTTGTTTATGTTACCTACCTTTGGCTAAACCATCCATGGTGCATCTGACATTCTTAGGTCTGATTTGGGCTCAGTAAAAGGAAGTTGCAACAATGCTATATAACTATTCTAACACAGAACTCTTGCTGGAGTTCTTTTTCTTTTTTTTCCTCTCTCCTAAAATAGACATTTAGAGCCCCTGCAATGCAACATCGCTTTGCAGTGTTTATCTCTAAGCACCCATTGTCGACCTTTTGTTAAAAATGAGCAAAATTGTCAGGAGAACTGCGTGTAATCTTAAAAATCTGAGCTAGAGAGCCATAATAGAGCTCAGAGATTAGCATAGGATTGCAGTTTGATAGTATTTCTGGAATAGTATTAGGCCAACATTACATTCGCCTGACTGTCTGACAAAAAAGGGGGAAAAAAATAAACATCTGGCAACCATGAAGCAATCACTTTATTTCCATCCAAGGAAGACAGCAATCATGGCAAATACCACACAATAAAAAAAAGGTGCAACGATTGAGATGCAAATATTATGTTCTTGTTTTTTTAAATGGAGTGATAAGTGAGCGCTCGTCGGAGTTCAAAGGGCTGATTGTTATTTTACTTTCAGTGAACTAAAACCACATGCTGCTGCTTGCAAGAACAACTAATGCATGTTTGTCAGACTGTAAAACATCTGTTCTGACTTTGAAAATTTTAGCTGTTTATTTTAAATAAGAAGATTTTAATAACACACATAGAGTTCCTTTTGTGAATGTTTTCAAGTTAAGTAACTGATTCTGAAATAAAGTTCTTGGAAATGTTCAGATAAATTAAATACACATGTTAGCTGTCTTATTTAATTCTTACTGTACATGTCTCTTTCTCAGGCCTACTGTCAACAAAGTTTTTATCCTTTATGTCTTCATTGAGCCATTTGGAGACCATTACTTTAAAAGAAAAAAAAAAAGTATTTTAGGGGGTTTTCTGTACTTTTTAGATGGCCATTACATCCATAAATTGAGCGTAAAGCTTCTGTCAGCGTGACAGTCAATGCACCTGGATGCCAACTGCTGCCAGTTTATTTGAACAGCAGTCCAGCTATTGCTGTTGGGCTCAGTACACATCCAGTCAAAGGGCTGTCCCTTCCTGAACTTTAGCTTCCAGGAAATCCTATAATGAAAGCAAACCTCCCATGTAGCTGTGTGCTTGTCTTGTCTGTGGAAGCGATGCTGAAGCTAAGGCGAATAAACAAAAATGCAGCATTGTGTGAAACTTCCACGTGATAAACAATGTGCACTTTCTGAATGCAAGCTGATCCCCTGCACTAGCTAAAGGCTGCAAATCATGGCCCAAAAAGTACACACCAGGCTCATTTGGGAAGCTTACATCTTCCTTTTCAGTGTTCTGGATGTTCTTTGGACCGAAGGCAGTTTATTTTTGTGTTTCTAGTGTTAAACTGTGTGAAATTAGAATTTTCCAGGGCCGTTCTGCTTCATGTTTCTGGATTCTCATCTTGTGAGTTTTATCCAATGGAGGACTGTTTACTTTTAATGTTCTGTTCTGATTATAAATTAACCACATCAAATAAATAAAAAAAGAAAAAAGAAAGAATGAAAAAAGAGTTAGCCAACGAGATATATAAAAAAATGTTGCACTTAACTGCTAACAGGGTCGTGTGCTGAAATTTTTTGATGGGGGTCCCTGGCAGGGGCACATACCAGGAGAAGGGTGTTGCATGCAAATTAGACTCTTTTTTTTATTTAATTAAATTAGATTTTAGGAAATTATTACAGCAATAGTGTTCATCAAATGGGAAAAAAATGTTAAAGCAAACAACCAATAACATTTTTTTCCTTAACAATTTTTTTCTAAGGTTGATCCTGCATTGCTTGGTTTAATCACTGCTGTACACTTGATAACAAGAAAAGTTGCTTTGAGCCAAATCACAACTTTACACCTTTGTCACATCCGATGGTTTTTTGACTTGTAGATCCTCTTTATGAACAGATAGAACAGACTAATATTTTCACCCACGTAGGGAGTAGATGAGAGGATACCGCATGAAAGCTGGATTATAATCAGGAACATGTTGGTGCTGATCTAAAACAACATACATACATTTACATTTACTTGTCCTTGGGCAGAATTTGATTTTCTATCCTCGGGATGGCACCTGAGAGACCACTCAGATTTTAGGGATGGCCTGTGCCCCCCAGGTTACACCTCTAGCTCCACCCTTGGCTGCTACATGCACAAGTATTCAGCTGCACACACAGTGATGTGGAATTACAACCCTGCAACATAACAAGCTTTTATCTTATAATACAGCAACACATCAGGTGCAACTTTTTAATCTAAAACAGTAAAAAAAATCTACCCTCAGGTCACCTGAGAGATTTTATTACGTGCATACACAAAAGATTAATGAGGTTGAGCCTGAACTGGGGATAATAACACTGTCATTCCAAGTTCAATGAATTTTCAAATTAAATTTCTCAGAAGATCAGAATTGTGATCGGGAAACCAAGGGGAAATTGCAGTTTCTTACATTTATCTTTGTTATGACTTTGCTGAGTAATAACAGCCAACCAGGATTGTACAGTCAAGCAACAGATTGGAGATAAAACCTGAGCAGTTTTAATGGAGAGTAATTACTATAATTCCCTCTAGTCTCACCTGACTAAATGTCACAAAAATTGAGTAATTTCAACAATAACGCCATGTGCCTTAACAAAACAAGCTTAAAAGCAACTTCTTCAATAAATCAAGTAGTTTTTCATGATAAAGTTGTGTTTTAAAGGCTTAATTGCTTGTGCAGTTGTAATAAAGCATATGAAAATTGTGAGCACGTCGCCTCACTTGATTTTAATCTGTTAAATAAATGAGAGATTGTCCCCGTAACCCTGTGCAACGGCATGAGTATGTATGAATGTGGCTTCAGCAATGAAATTACAAATGAATCAGTTTATTAATATTTTCTGAAATGACAGAAAACTCTGTAAGTGGAAAGCTTGTGAAAAGAAGTTGAACTTTGTGTACTTCTTTCAATGTAAAAATTAATAATAACCATACAGCTTTAAATGCCACTTTCTAAATAGACAGATGGAGTTTTGTTTTTTGTTTTTTTTTAACAGTAATTATAGTAGCATCCATGCTGTTCCTTAAAAAATATGACAAAACTAATAATAAAACACTTTATACTGAGGTTTTTGAGGAATAAGATAAATACATATGCAGAGAAGTAAAGATATTAAGTTCCAAGGTCTAATATTGTAAATGGCGAGTAGAAAAATCAGGAGCCAATGCAAAATTTTTCTGTCTCAACCTTTAGATTAACAGGTTGTATAATCAGGAAAACATCATTCCTGTGTGGATTTTTACTTGATTTAATAATTTAATAAGAATTAAAACAAGAAAAAAAAAATCATTAAAAATTTGCATTAATAAAACGTATTGTGAGTGAAAATTGTCTCCAGCTGACAATGTGTCATGTCTGTTCCTCCTCCACCAGTACGCCCATCTTCACCAGCCTACTGATCACCGGTCCTACGACTACATCACCCAGGATTCCTCTGTTCTCATCACATCAGACTTCACCTGTGTCTTCTCCTCATCAGCCTAATGAGTCACACCTGTTCTCCCCTCTATTTAAGCCTCTAGTACTCCTCAGATTCTTTGTATGGTCTTGTTGCTACTACTCAGGAGAAGCACACTTATGCCTGCATCTGTGTCCGCCTTTCTGCCGATCCAGCTTTACACAATGTCTCCCAAAAATTATATGTGTATACAGCGGCAGTGCATTGCAACAGCAAATATTTTTAAATGAATCACCATCTTTATAAAAAGAAAGTTTGTATTAGATTTATTAGTAATGTGTGTGCTGGTGACCTCTGTCAAACTTGTGCAACACCCATTTGTGGCAGCTACATGGTTTTTTATCTTTTATAGCCCCAAAAGCAGTTGGCTGAGGTTCGGGGGAAAACCACTATCTGGTTTGATTGAACTGAACCAAAAACCAGCATCTTTGCCTGATGACTGTACACCGGTTGCCATGACTCAACCTGTGAGGTGATGCTTCACATCAGTAAAAGGGATAAGAGAAGCTGATAGAGATAGTCTAAAACAACTTCAGATCTGTCCAATAGTCATCGTGCATAAGACCAAAATATATAAAAGTGTTTAAATGCTTCATTAGTCACTAACCAAGGCTGCCTTTACCAGCAGGTTAAACAAGTTAACTAAGTTCACTTTTGCAGCAGCAGGGATAATTACTGTTTTTCTTTTTTTTTTTATTTAAATTACTGTGACAACATTCTTTAAACTCCCTCACATCTGATGTAGGACATTTATTCATATTCATAATATTCATTTATGCTACAATAAACTTTAATTGCAAACAACACACACTTTACAAACAAACAATAGCAGGGGTGGGCTTGGGTTCATGCGCCGGGATTGCTGCTGATCACCCGGGTCTCTGGGCCGCCCTAGTCTCTAGCCTCTGTAGAGGCGTGGTCACATTTGCACGATCACACTCTGCTCACTCCTCATTCCTCACACTCTGCTTGCTGACACAGTCAGAGTTGTCCAGTGGGTTTATACACTAAAAGCTTGTTTTTTTTATTAATTTTTTTGTTGTTGTTGTTGTTGTTTTGGTTATTTATTTATTTTTAGGAACTCCTGATGATTGTCAGCTTTGTTTTCCTGTAAAAGCTGTAAGAAGCTCTCTGTTGTGTTTAAGTACAGGTGTAGCAGCTGGTTGTCTGCTGTTAGAAGGCAACGACTCTTTTTTCCAAATTGTTGTCTGTTTGTCTCCGATTTCTTTTTTCTACTTTCCATTTTACTTCTATTCACTATTCTCCTTTTTTTTCGGTCCCCTCCTGTCAAATCCAGCAAGATTATGTAAATTCCATAATTCAAAACAAATAAATAATATTTAAAAAAGAAAATAATAATAAAAACTCTGATGGAGCCTTATGCCCATGAAGCTCCGCTTCTGCTTGCTATGATGAAGAACAGGACAAGATGTGCTTGTGTTCATGATTTTGAAGTTTTGCAAGGCTGTTGAAATTGGCAAAACATCTCATGCATTTGCTTTGATTTACACATCCTTCAGTGTTTGATAAGATTCCCTCCTTTTCTTAAAAAAAAAAAACATGGTTTGCAGAAAAATTGTTTAATATTCCTTTAAAGTTGCTACTGTAAAACTGTAAAACCCAAATGTTACATAAATACACCTTTTTATTCAGACTCATAGGAAACATTTTATTACAAACATCTGATAAGATGAGAAATATACTGTCTTAATTAAAGTGTAACAACATTTAACGCCAGTGCAAACTTATTTTCCTTTCTTGCATCCTGCACAAGTTTCCAGGATCTGTTGGTTGATTGAAACCTCAAAGCAAACAGGCATTCACTTCAGAAAACCCACCCTTCCTCAGCGAGGCTGCTTAGCCTCCTGTGCTGTACACATTCCAGTCTGATTGGCTTAGCTGTTGGCCCACAGCCCAAAGGGCGTCTGTATAAAACTCCCCATGTGCTGAAAGCCAGTCAGAGAGCAAAAGGAATTCGGAGACTCACAGAAGCCAAACAGGAAAACTGAATTCAATCTAAAGCACTGTAACAGAAAGCTCTGGAGAATGTGTAAAGGATTAGCTGCCTTACCTCAAACCTGCCTGGAAAGGTGAGACCTGCATCATTACCTTATATTTCTTTCAGTCCGGTCACATCTGAAGTTATGTAAATTTTGCTCCTAAGATGTTTTAAAGTCCTTCAGAGTGGATCTGAATATCTTTTATCAAATTGTATCACCATATTTCTACTGCTTAGTTTCTACATAGAAGCATTTAAATGTTAAAAAAAAAAAACTTTTCTTTTAACTTTTGTTTCTGTTTCAGAAACAAATTTTATGAGAAAAATATACTTATTTTCTTGTTATGTCAGGTTTTACCCGACTCAGAGTTAGAGAGAAAAGTGTGTGTCACAAGCCAAAAAGGAGGTCAGGCGTATTTCTAAGCCTGCAAAGTCAATAGAAATACATTTAAAAACATTTTTATTCTGATTTTTAAAAAGCAACTTTCAAACTTAAAGTAGAGATGGAATAGTTTTTCCTCTTGTTGAGACACTTTATTTAAAACATGTTTCAAAGCTAGATTTTTATCATTTTGAACAATAAATGAGTAAGTCATATGCTTGTTTTAAGTTAAACAAAGGATGTCAAATGTCAAGAAAGTTTCAGCTAGGCTGATCATTACCCAACTAAGAGCTTAAACCATGACTTTACAGCAGCTTCTGCTTTGTTTTTTCATCTCCAGGGCTAAGGAGATCAAGTCAAAATTGGGAGTTTTACTGCAAAAACCAGAAAATGCCATCGACCTCATCATCCCCTACAATGAGAAGACTGAAAAGAAGCCAGAGAAGCTGCAGAAGTGAGTGTTTTTTCATACCCCCCCCCCCCCCACCCCCCTAAAAAAAAGAGATGCGTGTGATGTGGGCAGTGATTGCCTGAGAGTTAACCAGATAACCGATGTTAAGAGTGGGAGAACAGAGCCTCAAGCACTCACAAAATGTGCAGATCAAAAGAGATTAAACCTCTCCAGACACTGAGTGGGCTCAGATGTCAGAGTGAGATGGTACAAAGCAAATAGAGAAGCATTACCTTCAAGGGACAGCTGGGAGATAAATTATGTTGACTTTTATCTTTTTTTTTTTTTCTTGGAGTAAAAAAGTGTTCACTCTTTTTAAATTTTCTGACTAAAGTAAGTTCGATAGAGCAATAGTTCCCAAGGGGGTCCTCCAAAGAACACAGGGGTTCCCCGAGGCGTTGAATGTTCAGAGCCATTGTGGCTGATGTCCAAACATTGTCCCTTTTTTAAGAAAAAATGTAAGGTTATATTATTAATTTAACTTTGGCTTTATTGAAGTACAGGACTCAGCCAGAATACATTATTGATGGTGAGGACCCCACCTTTGAAAGCATAAAATCAAGCATGGTATCAGCATGGGGTGGGGCAGGGGGTCCATGGGTTTTTAGTATTTGCACCAAGGGGGTCCCCAAGAAAGGTTAGGAACCACTTCGAGAGAGAACCCTTAAAATACACATCCTACAATTCAGTTTGAATGAAGCGTTTTTTTTTTTCTTTTTTTTATTTTTACTTAAAAACCTGCTGGAGAGAGCCGGTAAGACTCATGTTGAAGCTACATTTTGGTCCGTTGTTTACTTTTCTTTCAGCATGCATTACCTCTTTATTTAGATTGGTTCAACAGATTATAACAGATCACTGGACATTGCTGAGGCTTTGAAAAATTTACCGTAAAGGTGACAGAGATGGTGGATTTTTCTGAAACAAGCCTCAACTTCAACATCAATAACTTGCCCCTTTAAACTTGTTCAAAGTCTCAGAACTGTATCTAAATGCTTGATTGGTTGAATACACATTATGTACCAAAGACAATCCATTCTCAGGAAGTGTTTTCCAGACTCAAATCAATAGGCAGAAACTGAGATCAAAGGTTTGAGTTTCTCTGTAGATCTCCATGCATGAAACAAACGTGCACACTGACACGTAGGATATGTGGCTCGTCTTAGTAACTGTTCGCTTACAGATAAGATTCATTTATAACATCGCACACTGTTTCCAGCTGAGGTGGTCAACTTTAAATGTTGGGAGCAGATTTGTTTCTTTTTCACTCAGCAGCTACTGAACAACACCTTGGGTGGCAACAATCTGTTTATGCTGTTACCATCAGATAGTGTCTTTTGTGTTTGCCCCTGAGTTCTGTTTCCAGCCACAGGACTGCACTTTGGTGACAAAGTCTTTAAATCTTTGTAATGCGTTTAACTATTCCTGTAGCGTGCCAAAATGATCAGAATTTTCATTTCTTTTTTACCACAGGCCGACTCCTGAGGAGGCTGCTCAATGGCGTGAGAGTCTGGACCGAGTCCTGAACAACAGCTGTAGGTCTTTCCTCTTTTAATTTGTCTTTTCTTGACCTTTTATAATCTCATTTATTGAAACACAAACAAACAATCCTACTTATGTGTCAGTAAACGGTGGGTGCCTGAAAGCTAATCTGAAACTCTAATCCTATTAATCTGTGGTTTTAAAATGTACTTTGGAGTATTATTTACTAAACACTGACATGTTCTGTTATTAATATCATCATTAAGCTGTCATATCTTCCATTTAAAGATGTGTTATTGATTCTTTGATACTTTTTCTTTTTGCTTTCTGTGCTCTGACTGTTTTGCTTGCATGTTTGTACAAACAACTTTTCTGTCTGGAACTCCAAAGCAAAATCCATTTTTCATATTAAAGTGACCTCTTCTGTGCACTCTGTGTTGTATTGTGGGAAGAATAACAAAACAGAGCAGCTGCAAAGGGCATCATTATTTCATACAATTTAAACCATTGGTCCATGTTATGTAACAGACCAGCCTGGCCTGATGTCTGGTGCCTGTCTGATAAACAGGTACAACAGACCAAAGAAGCTTTTGCTTTCCATAAAAGATACACAGGATGTGTGCTTGATCAGGCATCCATGTGACCATTGTAGTTTAATTGGATGATCGGCTAAATAATGAAGAGATTTTTATTATTGCCTCATGAATGTTGTTATAGTGTGCTTGGTCTGCCTGGGCTTGCAGCACAAATGGCACATAAATCATATGCATTTTTATATTTAAATTTAGGGCTAATTTGGATAAAAGAGCTGTAACGTCAACGTTGATTTTCAAAACAAGACAGATTAAAGTTTTACAAATTGCACACTGACTTTTTTTTTTACTTTATTTACAATAAAAAATGCTGCTTATATCTCTGAAAGTTATAACATGGTAATTTAATATGTCAACATGACAACATAAGGAGAGTGGAAATTGGAGGAGCTCGTGCCCCAGCTTCCATACCAGAGTTTTCTTCTAAACCCATCATACATGTCCTCCACGGTACTTTCAATCACAGGTCCACATCATTCTCACAAATGCTTACAGTGGTTGTAAGTTAAAAAGTGTGACAAGTCCACATTTATGGACATAAATATGATTCAAAATACACATTTTGTGGTCAGACTTGGTTCCACAATCATAAAATGCTTCAGTTATGTAAAGGCTTGCAAAGCTAAGTTTAGATGCTGACTGAAATAAAATACAAAAAAAGAAATTAAGGAATCCTGAAGAGGGGAAAACACGTTTGCAATTAACCAACATGTCAGAAATAAACCTCTTGCTCCACTGTTTACTTCCCAAATTGCAGAGAAGCTGAGAGCCAGCAGGACTGATGATTAACTCTAATGGTTAATGGTATTTAGTCATACGTGTAAACTCTCCGGCTAATAAGTCACTCATCCTAAACCTGTGCATTTAAACACGCACCAGCTGATCTGTGCACAAGAAACATTTTTCTATGAGGAGCTCGTGGGTGGCAAAAGTGGCTCCTTCAGCTCAGTCCAGGCCAGAGAGATGTGTTTGTCTTGCATTTGCACACTTGAATTAATGTGTGTATGCATCTGTGTGTATACCAACCCCATAAAGGTTACGTGTGTTATGGTTACATCTCTAGGGAGAAGTCTAAATGATTCCACTAGGGTGATTTATTGTGTGTGTGTGTGCTGCTAAGCACTGTATGTGCCATGATTATTTATCTACATGAGATTCTGCATTAACAATATTCTTCATGGCTTTTCCCTTATTAATTGTCATGGGAGTCTCAGTGAGTTATTTTCTCTCGTATATGGAACTGCCCCCCCTCTTTTTCCTTCTTAAGTTACAGATTGCATAATGTAACAGGAAGCACATAATGAATGAACTTGTACCCAATTTCCAAACTGACATCTGCAGTTTATAATTACATGTATTTTCTGATCCACTTGTTTTATGCAGCTTATGGGGGGCAGCTGAATTAAACTTACTGCATCTAATTAAAACTGACATGGAAATCTAGTTGAATTCTGTTGACATGGAAGTAAGAAACTATCACATTTGTGCAGGTTCAAAAGCACTTATGCACAAACTGCTTGACATCAGCATCTATGCATGTGTGTGTGTTTCATTTTGTGAGTCCTTGTACTGAACGTCTATCAAAAAACACACAAAAAAAGCTGCAGCTTGATTAGAATTGCGTGTTATTTTGAGCCATGCTAGCCATTCAGATTGAAGATAAAAGCCTGAGGCCGTAGCAGAACTCTTATCATGTGTAGCACATGCTTGTTCAGACAATAGGAGCTTTCACAGGCATTGTGTGAAATCACAATGGCCTTGACTGAAATAAGTGGCTGTTATACTGAACCTTGTTTTGGGATAACTAAAGTGCTTCAGTTTGTGAAAAAAATATTCATTGATGTTTGTCCGTATCTGTTAGGAGATATTTATTCAAAAATCTGTTTTCATTCCTATAATTGTCAGTGAAGTTTTAAATGCCTGGCTGGATTTCTATTGATGCTACAGATTTTTATTTATTTATTTGCAATTAAACCACCCATACTTTCATAATAATACCTAATCTTACTAAACTTTCTCAAATTTCAATCCAGTGGAATGTTTATCACAGTTTAGCCACAATAAATTTTCCTCCTCACGTCTTATTTTCCATTACTTCACCTCAGCCTTTTCAGATGAAAATGAAATAATGGCCACAATGCTCCACAGGGTTTTTTTTTTTTCTTTTCTTCTTTTTTTCTTTCTTTCAAAGATGAATGCACTGTTATGGAAAATGTATTTAAGAGGCAACAGTCACTGCTTAAAAACAGGTGTGAATCCTCTTTTTCAGTAAATATAGAGTGGTACTGGAGTGCCTGTATTCACAATAAATGGGGCAAGATGGGGCAAATAGGAAAGTAATTAAATGGAAATGCAGATTATTATTATTATTATTATTATTATTATTATTATTATACTGCTTTATTTTGTGTTTTCATTCCTGATGGATGAATGTTGCCATAATTCATTGTCATAACTTTATAAGAGGAAGATAATAAAGGGTTTGCTGTGGTTTTCTGAGCGTTACTGTCCTTTGTCACCATTTGTCATTTATATACTGATTATCAGCGTTGGACACATTACTTCAAAAGCATAATTATAGTTACTAGTTACTTATCCAGAAAAGTAACTGTATTAGTAGCAGAGTTACAGTGATATAAGAATAACTAATTACTTGGGAAAGTAATTATTCCATTACTTTGTATTTTTCTTTTGATGTTCAAATAAGTTTCCTTTTGATTAATTTCCTCTTCACATGTTTAAGCAAAAAACCCCTTGACCGTCACCAGTTGGTTCAGAACGCTGCTGCAAGGCTGATAACTAAATCCTCCAAATTCACCCATGTCACTCCTCTACTAATCCAGCTGCACTGGCTTCCCATTTATTACAGGGTGCATTTTAAAATTCTGGTTTTAACCTATCAAGCCCTACATGACCAAGCACCTGAATACATCAGGGATCTCCTACAGCTCTACGTGCCCAGCAGGTCCCTGAGATCGAGTCATCAAGATCTGCTGGTTGTTAAACCAACATGGCTGAAAACTAAGGGGGACAGAGCCTTTGCAGCAGTGGCTCCTGTCCTCTGGAACTCCCTTCCTCTAAGCCTGAGATCTGTGGACTCCATGATCTCTTTTAAAAAGCAGCTAAAAACACATCTTTTTAAACTTGCTTTTACTTAGTTTTATTTGTTTTTATTCTCTCTGTATTACTGTTATTTAGTGTTTTGTCTTACTGTTAAGCACTTTGTGATTTTTATCTTGAAAGGTGCTATATAAATAAACATTTACTTACTTACTTACTTACTTACTTACTTTCACTGAACAGTGTGTTTATCTGCATATTCATTTATTCATGATAAAACTGAATATTAGATCTGAATATTTATGAAATGGAAACGTAATGGAATAAAGTACTAAAAAATTGAATAAATAAAATTAAAAAAACATCACCATTAATCTCAGGCTGCCTGGATGTTGCGTCTCCGTCTCCTCCTCAGGAGAGGTGCTTCACGTGATTCTAGCTGCTTCCAGCCAACATGAAGAAACTCTTTGTTTCTGATGCTAATAAACATTTCTCATAACCTTATTACCTTTTACCTTTGTGAGGGAAAAGTGATGTCTGTGATGACATCTTACTCTTCCGCAGTCAACCATCCCTCCTTATGAGGTTGTTTGTTCTCCTTAGTGTGAGTTATAGTAAAGCGTTACTGCAGATCATACTTCAGGGATATGAGAACTAACTCAGAATTAAGTTGTGACTCTTAGTCTCTTAATTAAATCAATCCTTTTTGTCCGTGTGCTGCTGCTGCCCTGAATCTCACATTTTGCTCACATTTCTGCAAGCCATTTTCAAGTGTTGTGGATGTTTATACTTGAGCTCATTCTGCTTTTGACTTTTAGATGATTACTTGCTGTGTTGGTGTATACCTTCTAACACATCCATCCATCTCTCTTGTGATCAGATGGACTGGCTACTTTCCGCAGCTTCCTGCAGTCCGAGTTCAGTGATGAGAACATTGAGTTCTGGATGGCCTGTGAGGACTTCAAGAAGATCAAGAACCCTGTGAAGATGGCTGCTAAGGCAAAGAAAATCTATGAGGACTTCATTCAGTCTGAGGGACCCAGAGAGGTCAGGAACTCTAGTGACTTCCCTCTTTTTGGTATCTCAACTTCACATGGAATATTGATAGCTCATTTTCCAGTTAATCATGTAGTTTGTATCACCTAATAGGCACCAGAGTTTCACTTCTGTGTTGTAATATGAAGGCATGCTCACTGAGGATGGTTTGCATATTAGCCTGCAGACTCTTTGAATAACGTGCAGCTTATAGGACTACTGCAGGTCTCTCAGCTTTAAAATATTAATGTACTAAGAAGTTTAATGAATGTGGGGATATGACTACCTACTCCAGTTTTACTCATCTATAACAAGATCTGTTTAACAGTATGAATTATTTAAGGACGGTTTTATGAGGTTTTTTTGGACATATTCTCCAAAGCATGAAGTTAAAGCTGCTTTTCTGCTGTCAAAACAACACTGGATTTGTTCATTTATTATTATTTTTTTTTATTTCTCCAAAAAATTTAAATCAGGTTGTGAATTATGAGCCATCAAAAACATTCTGTCTAAGTCCTTTCCTTCAGACTCATCATCATCCTCATCTTTCTGTTTTCTTCTTCATCCATTTGAGTTGCCTCTGACAGCAGGTCTTTCTCTCGACAGGTGAACATTGATCACTTTACCAAGGATGTGACCCTCAGGAACCTGGTGGATCTTTCACCTGCTACCTTTGATCTGGCTCAGAAGAGGATTTTTGCCCTGATGGAGAAAGACTCCTTCGGCCGTTTCCTCCGGTCTGAGCAGTACCAGGACCTCCTGGTCAACTAAGCCTAGAAGCAGGAGTCTGGGGGTTGGAGGGGGGTGGGAAGGTTTCAAATAGCAGCTGAAACAATCTGAAAGAAATGATGACTTTAAAATTAAATACAGCCAATAAATTTCAATTGTGTAAGACAGCTTGAAGACTTTCATTTTGCAAAATCCAAATTAAACAAAAAAAGAAACAAAAATTTGAATTCAGCTTAACTGAAATACTGCATTTTGAATCGGCCCCATCTCCCCACCTTATACACATATTCCTGAATTTCTTTCCAAATTAGGACCATTGGAAACATTAATTCCTAAAGTTCCCCCTTGTTAAAACTCCCCCAGAATAATTCAATTTGCTTAAAATGCCCTTAATAAATAAAGTGTTAAACAAATATAAAGTCAAAGTATAGAAACACACTAGGCCACAAAGTCAGCTCTTTAACTACTGGGTGCAAAAACAGAGTATCCCCTGAAAACATGACGTTACAAATAATTGTGGATCAGAGTGCTTGACAATTGGATTTGTGTATAAGCTTGACCCACTGACAGACGTGCATTTTGCAGCAACTGTCGAGTATTACTCTCAGAGTCAGAGCAGAAACAATACCAGCCAAAAAAAGAGCTTTGAGATTTGTGTTTCTTTGTGAATGAAGAAGAGGTTTGCTAGTTTATTTGCTTGGCCTTGTCTAATTTGTTCTCACCTTTGTTTTATTTTCTTTGGTGTGGAAACAATCCCAAGTAGATGAATTAAAACTTATAGTGTCACAAGCTGGATCACAGATGCAGCTGAGTCTGTTACATACTACAACTACAGGGTAAAGGTAGTGTCAATATCACAATACATTTTAATGTAAATAAATCTTATATCAGGGCTGTTTGCACCAGAGATCCACTCATGCCCCACAAAGGAATCAAATTTAGAATAGTTTGATCATATTGGGACCTAGTAAACTTCATAAACTCCATATCATAGCCCGTTCTTACCCATTCCTATACACAAAACATGCCTCCATCTACATTTGTTTGTATTTCTTCTCCAGTAAAAGACATTAAGTATTGTAGATAACTAAATGTAAGATTGGCTGTTATGCGGTTTGTGTTTTTTCAAAGAATACTCAAATTTAGTAGCTGTTGCGCAACATAGGCAGTGAAATCTGTGGATTCTCTTAAAAACCTTCAGCTTATACCAAATATCTTGTCCTTTTTTGACAAAATAATTTAATAGGAGACTTGTATCAAAGCAAAACTAACCATTATCACATAACTTTATTCTGCTTCTCTCATTCACTTTCTCACTCTTAGATAAATACAAAAAAAACATCTGGATATTCACCAAATCCAACTTTTTGATTGAAATAAACCCTATGGGAGCCATTCCTGAGGACAGTGCTGACTAGTTGGCTCAGTGGCATAGCTCCATGGCTACCACTAAACTGCAAGTTGCTAAGATGGGAAAATCAAGTAGGAGGGAATCTCAGAAAAAGGAGTAAACAGAGCAGTGGCTTTATACAAAGAGAGCTTTTTTTCCCATGTGATAATACCAAAGTGATATGTATGCATGCAGAGTCCCTAAAAAGGTCCAGACAAAAACATGGGAGACAGAACTTGAAAGTATGCAGCACTTGACAATCTCCTCTTTTTGTGGCGAATCATCTAATTATTGGCTTTTAATTACAAATTATGCAACACATGCATAACATTTTAAATAAACATTTATAAAATCTTTGGGAGCATTATGATAAAAATCACTCCTCACCAAACTTCTGATGTTCTTTTACAAGTTTACCATTTACAATAACCACAAGTTATTAATCACCCTTCTGTACTGTATGAAAACACCATCTTATGCTTGGCTGAAACATAAACAGATGTAATGCAGAGATCAATGTTAGGGTGCAATGTTTAACTGTCCAACTACAAACATGTAGCTGAATGTAGTTGAATGTAGCAATCGTTGAGCGTGATATATTTACTCTCTTCTGATTTTTCTTCTATTTAGTAAAAACATTGTGTTTAACCAACTCAAATATTATTTATATTCAGCATTTTAAGTCCTTATTGTTCCTAAAGTGCAAATATAGCACATCCATATCTGATATGAAGCATTTTTAATCACTTTTTAATTGAATTTATGATTGTATTGATTTCAAAAACAACAAATTTGCAAAACTCAGTTTGTCTCAGCTTTGTACAGCATTGACAAGGGTTTATTATGGCACAGATTGACCAGTCTGATGTCATGACCTGAAATGTTATGAGTGAAAAATCTGCATCATCCCAAAACAAACAAAAGAAATCAATAAGGGCTTTCAGAGTGCTGAGTATGCATTAATGGATGTAGCCTTGCATGTACGAATTGTAGTGGATCACATAAAAATATTTATGCATACAATTCCTGAAGATGTATTTATTTATATGTGTAAATATCTAAGTTGTTCTCATATACAGCAATGGAATTCATGAGTCTTTGAATGGAGAGCTGGAAAAGACTCAATCAGGGTCTTTTCATTGTTATAAAGGACAAAACATTTGACCTTAAATTGTCACTTTGGTTTTTTGTTTTTTATTTTTATTTATTTAGCTATATATATATATATATATATATATATATATATATATATATATATATATATATATATATATATTGGTTTGTTTTTTTATTACATAGATATTTGTAGTTTGTTTACATAAAGACCCACATGTTGCGATGGGAAATTAGCATACAGCGAAAGTACATAGCATACTTCTTGTTGTACATATAAAATAGCTACCACATGATGAATGTTTATAAAATTTTCTGGTTTAGCTAAATACTTGAACTGTTCAACCTCAGGTGCATCTGCCTTTTATGCTAATTAGCAACTTTTAGCACACTATTTTAGGATGCTGAACATTGCAAATGTTTTTACCTGATAAACGGTAGGCCAAAGGGGATGCTAACATGGATAACGCTCAGCCTTGCAAAAACAAATATTTATGATTTTCTTCTAATTATTTTAATTTATCCGGTAACCCTACACGGCTACTCAATTCAGTCCTGCCAGAATGAATGATGGCAAAAATCCACCAGGTTTTCCATGTATCCCTGGTCCAACTGACTCAAGGAGAACTGAGTAGCTCTATGAGTTATTGATAAGGATATCTTATCTGGAGATCTCAAAGTTATTCTGTATTTCATATTAGTTAGACATCAGTGCATCAATGTAAACAAGGATTCATCTGACAGAAATAGCTTTTAATAACTGACAATCCACACTGGACTATAAAACACTAATCCTGTTATTAAGTTATCATCCTGTTAGTAAGTTATCAAAACTCAGAAATTGTTTCAAACTTTTTCAGAGGCTGTTAATTTTCTATTTTGTCAGATATTTGACATAGTTTTGTTAAAACTACTTTAGGTTGCATGTTTCTGACTGAATTATTAAAATTTTTGGTCAGAGTGTTCCACTGACGCAAATAGTGTCACATTTAACAACAAATTAGTCATTAACTCTCAGCAACACCGCAGCCCCATGTTTTTTAGTCCATTAGCATTGACTAGCATAACAGAGTGATCTGTTATATCATGTTAAGCTGGAGAGCAACATGATACATACAATTTAGTGTCAGTTTTTGCTATTGGGAATAAAATCAAGTGTTTCCTCTGCCATGACAGCATGTCATTTCTCTTCTGCTCTCCTTATGTCTGCTGTTCCTCCACGATTAATACAATGCCATCAGTGGACAGTGTAAACCAACATCTTGTTCTTTTTTTTTTTTTTTTAAACCACAATTAAAGTTTTCCATTGTTGTTCAGCCAAGAATTTAAATTATTACATTGGTTAACTGAAAATTGTTAAGAAAATAGTCAGATTCTCTCTCATCTGTTCTGCTCTGACATGCAGAAAAATGCCACCTCAGCAATGGCAAAAGTTTACTTCTGGTGTTTGCCCAGATTAGTCTATAACTGAATGCCTCCATGCATGGTGTCTGCTGGAGGGTGCAGGGGATGCATAATAAAGGTTCACATTAGCACTCAGCCAAGTCAAGTGGACAAGGAGAAATACACTGTACAAGGACAAATATAATGCACTAAGAATGTCCTTTAATTCTTGGTAATTACTAACGGCTTATTCCAGTGGACATGCTTTATCCCTTTTATAAATTAATGTGCTCCATCAGCATTATTTATCTAAATCATCAAACACTAGGGGCAATGTTGCCATTCTAAACTTCTTCATATTGATTTGGGTAAAAACGAATAGTTGGGTAGCCAGCCCTAACGGTAGCTCAGTCTTAGGTAACTTCAAAGTATTAGCGGACTTGATGATGGAAACCTCTGAGCATCATTTCTTACATACTTCAGGCAAGTTTGGAATAATTATCTTTTTACAATGTGTTCTTAGAGCAAAAAACAAACTGTGGTGTACAATCAAAAATATATATAAAACAAATTCTCCGCCATTGTTGGATAAGAGGCTGTACAGCTGATGTATAGTTTGATTTCATGGGGACCTTAATGGTTTGCTTAAGTTTGCCAACAGAGTTACAGAGTAACCAGAAAAAAGACACAGAAGAAGAAAATACTCCAGGAAATGTGTTTTGCAAAAACATTTTGTATTTCTTCAAGTGACTCTGGAGATCTCTAAAGAATACACAAACAGGCAAAGACAAACTGCACATAAACACAAGGAAACTATTATCAGAAGTGTCTACTAGAAACCTGACAACTTTCTAAACTAATGTGTACTTTTTTTAATTAAACATTTCTCCTCTAAATAAATGAGTTTTTTCTTAAAGTTCAACTATGTATGTTAACAACACGACTAAAGAAGGTCAGTGATGAGTAAAGAGCCGAGCGGAAACAGATGCAACCGGGGAACTGGTTGCCAACACAAACACTGTCACAAGCTTACAGGGACGCATCCATTATTACCACAGTTCTTAGAATTAATGGAAAAGGTCACATGCCTTTGGTCCCAGAAGGAGGTTAGTGACATTTCTGACAAACATTTTGCTGAGCACTTACATGCACTCAACACTGTTACATTAACAGAGGCCTTTTAGTCTCTATTGTCTGAGTCCTTAAAATCGTGTCATTCAATTTTTAAAGCAAGTTATTATAAACCCCAGTAAGTATCTACACTATAAACATTTTTTAGACTATTTACCAAAGGAACAAAGAAGCAAATGGAACAAATAAGTTTAGGCAAATTAAAATTCTATTAACATTTTTATGAAGGCATTACTCTAATTAGAACATTTGTTCAACTCTTTATTTATTACCTGACTCTGGTTCCCTCCAAACGTGCCTGCAGAACATGTATTGTGGCTGAACCTAGTTGCCTAGGGCCCCAAGTTCCCAAAGGCACCATAAAACTCCCCATACACTTATGGTTAATACAGTTATTACTTATTTCCCCTCATTAATTATGTTTTTCAAATAAAATCCTAAAATGCCAGCAGAAGAATTATATTATGTGTGTCTCTGGGCCGCCCCTTCAGTCTCAACTACATCGGATTGGTCCATCTTACTGCCCATGTGCAGTAAGGATTCAGGAAGATATGGGGGTATTTTCTTATATTTAATCAAGAACGTAAGTGTTTCCTTTGAGAGCAAGATTTCAGGTTTTCAAGCTCAAATCTTGCTCTCTCTCAAACTCTGCTCTCACACTCAGAAAGTCCCCTCTTGCCTTCAGATATATTGTTCTTCCTTTGAAAACTCTGCTCTCAGACTTGATCTCTTTCCCTCACACTCACACATATTCTCTGCTCTCAAAACTTCTGCTCAAAAGGCTGGGGAGGTCATACAAGTGACAAACACATAACCCTTAACTGGTTTTCTTGCTAATTTGTTGCCTGAGGACATTGTCTTGGCTGACAGAGGTTTTGACATACAGGAATGTGTGGGCATGTTGTGTGCAGAAGTCAAACGTCCAGCTTTTACAAAAGGCCGCTGTCAATTAGCAGCAAAACATGTGGAGGAAACCAGAAAATTTGCACATTTAAGAATCCATGTTGAAAGGGTCATTGGAAATGTTTGTCAGAAGTATAAGATCTTAACAGGAACCATAAACATGATTCTTCCATATGATGGTGAAGAAGGCACAATGTTGGATAAGGTTGTCACTGTGTGCTGTGACCTGATAAACCATTGCCCAATATTAGTTTAGAAACATGGGTGACTAACAAAGACATGATGATGATGATGATGTATGTGTACAGTGAAACACGTCAAAGTTTGCTTTTCATATTCCTGCTTGCAAACATTTGCAATTTTTTTTTTAATATCCTTTTTATGTGACTTTAACGTGAATAAAAAAGTATGTCAATGGCATTTTTAGAGTCTTCTTGATTGTTTCTTAGCCTCTCTTAAGCACTTGGCTGTTGAGAAGCTTAACTGTTATACTTTTTTTTAATGTAGTAGTTTTAGTTTTAGTAGTTTTTATTGAAATACACAGTCACAATAAACAGTAGCAGCACGACACAAAGATAAAATTACAATAAAAGAAAATAGAAAATATGCACATGCCACGTAATATAAATAAAATCACAGAAGTTGTGGCATAGTATCTTCAAGTAATGTACAGATAATTTCACATCTATGCATGGCAAATTAAACATTGAAACGATAAAATGTATAACAGTCGTCATAAAATTGGTGTTAAGAGCAGATCCAAAAGTTTGTAGCTGTTTCATGCTGTAGACCAACACAACTTAAATGGAACCACACAATGGGGCAGTTTTGATTGTCACATGTTGTCTTTGCTCTCTGGTCCACAACAAAAGCACCACAACTTGACAGCTGTTTCCTTCTTCCTGGTGCACTTTATGACATTTTGCATGGTTTTTAATGTTATGCGTGGTGGTGTGGTGCCTGTGTTCCAACCTGAGTGAAGTAGCTGCTCACAAGTTCAGGGAGACACACAAACTCAAAAAATTGCTGTGCCTTTTCCAAGAGAGCACTTCAGATTTGTGAGTCAGGAACCACACACAACACGACACAGTCTTTCTGAGTCCACACAACAAAATCACAATACTCAGTATCTGTGACAAAAATTTGCATCTGCACTTGTTTGTAATATGGATGATCCTTCTTAAATTGCAGCTCTCCATCCACTATTTCTAGACAGAAGTGATTGTCTCCACTGTTGCATGCCTCCTCAATAGTAGAGTTACAGTACTTGAAAGGGCATTTTATTTCTAAGCAGCCTTTTCCACAACAGGTGCACTGCACAATCCCATCCGGTGATGCTCCAACTTGAGGAAAGTTTGGGTTTATAATGAATACACACTGATGTATCTCAAAGCCACAGTGACTTTTTTCACTCTGCAGTCTGTAATGTGTTTTCCCTCTCATTTCATTTTGTCTTCCCCATGCAGTAGCAGCACTTTGTTGTCCCAACAGCAGTGATGAAAACCAAACTGCTTTCACAATTGGACAGTGCAGGCTTGTACAGGTCTGACACATAGACTGCATGCATATTTGATGCTGTAATCCTTCCACTGCGAAACTGATACCAAGCAGAAGATCTGTGGTAGTCTGCTTTGCTTTTGTTTTTCTATGTAGTGTGGCTGCTTAGCTGTAATGTCTGCTCTTTGTGTGAGGAGAAAATGAATGGCTGTGAATTATCCATTTTGCACCTGCATTATAAAACCTTGGCAGAAAGGCAAAGTGAATCGGGTGCTGAAAATGGCTGCACTGTGTCTGCAAATGTATCGCAAAATGGCAGCAGATTTGACAGATTTGAAGCTTTTGGGGAGACTTTCTGCAGTTCTGTAAGATATGAATCCCACTGATCCTGTCTCGAACTGATAGAATAGAAATAGTTTATTAATCCCTTCGGAGAGCCCTCGGGGAAATTTGATTGATGTATTACCAAATTTGCAGATGCTGGAAGCATTACCCTCAATGATACACCATCTAACCCCTGAACAGAGAAATGACATAATGACATACAGAAAGGACATGACTGCAGCATGCCCTGATGATTGACAGCAAGTGCCTTCCCGGGAGCCGCCCTCCCTCTGTCAGGATTGGATTATCTACTTCCTGAATTGTGTCTTTTATTTGAGATCCTGAGCCGCCACCTAATTGTGGTGGAGGAGTTTGTGCATCCTGACGATCCTAGCGGCTGTGTTGTCAGGGGCTCATGCCCCTGGTAGGGTCACCCATGGCAAACAGGTGTCTAGGGGAGGGACCAGACAAAGTGCGACTCAAATCACCCCTATGATGGTGACAAAGCAAGGACAAGGGTTTCCCTTGCCCGGACGTGGGTCACCAGGGCCCCCCTCTGGAGCCAGGCCTGGAGGTGGGCTCACCACCTGCAGGAGGGGCCATAGGGGTCGGGTGCAGTGTGAGCTGGGCAGCTGCCAGAGGCGAGGACCCTGGCGGGCTGATCCTCGGCTGCAAAAGCTAGCTCTAGGGACGTGAAATGTCACCTTTCTGGCGGGGAAGAAGACTGAGCTGGTGCGCGAGGTTGAGCGGTTCCAGCTAGATATAGTTGGACTCACCTCGATGCACAGATTGGGCTCCGGAACCACTGTCCTTGAGATGGGCTGGACCCTCTTCCATTCTGGAGTTGCTCCCGGTGAGAGGCACCGAGCAGGTGTGGGCATGCTCATTGCCCCCCAACTTGGCGCCTGTATGTTGGGGTTTACCCCAGTGGACGAAAGGGTAGCCTCCCTCCGCCATCGGGTAGGGGACGAGTCCTGACTGTTTTTTGTGCTTATGCACCAAACAGCAGTTCAGAGTACCCACCCTTTTTTGGAGTCCTTGGAGGGGGTGTTGGAGAGCACTCCTTCCGCGGACTCCCTCTTTCTACTGGGGGACTTCAATGCTCACGTGGGCAATGACAGCGAGACCTGGAGGGGTGTGATTGGGAGGAACGGCCCCCCTAATCTAAATCCAAGTGGTGTTTTGTTGTTGGACTTCTGTGCTCGTCATGGACTGTCAATAACAAACACCTTGTTCAGACATAAGAGTGCCCACATGTGCACTTGGCACCACGACACTCTAGGCCGCAGTTCGATGACCGACTTTATAGTCGTATCGTAGGACTTGCGGCCGCATGTTCTAGACACTTGAGTGAAGAGAGGGGCGGAGCTGTCAACTGATCACCACCTGGTGGTGAGTTGGCTCAGATGGTGGGGGAGGATGCTGGTCAGTCCTGGCAGACTAAAGCGTGTTGTTAGGGTCTGCTGGGAACTTCTGGCAGAGTCCCCTGTCAGAAAGAGTGTCAATGTCCCCTGCTTCACCTGGGACCTGGTTGAAGCTCTGCCGGACATGGGAGTTGAGTCCGAGTGAGCTGTGTTCCGAGCTGTGGCCGTAAGGTCGTTGGTGCCTGTCATGGCGGTACCCCCCAAACTCGTTGGTGGACACCGGCAGTAAGGGAAGAAGGAGTCCTATCAGGCCTTTTTGGCCTGAGGGACTCCAGAGACAGCTGATGGGTATCGGCAGGCTAAGCGGTTTGCAGCTTCGGTGGTCGCTAAGGCAAACGTGCATGGGAGGAGTTTGGAGAGGCCATGGAGAATGACTTCCGGATGGCTTCGAGGAGATTCTGCTCCACCATCCGGTGGCTCAGGAGGGGAAAGCATTGCTCCATCAACACTGAGTACAGTGGGAATGGGGGACTGCTGACCTCGACTCGGGATGTTGTGAGGCGGTGGAGGGAATACTTAGAAGACCTTCTCAATCCCACCAACACGTCTTCCAATGAGGAAGCAGAGTCTGGGGTAGCTGGTGCTTAAGTCACTGAAGGTCGCTGAAGTGATTAAAAAGCTCCTCGGTGGCAATGCCCCGGGGGTGACACCCCTCTGCAGCATTGCATGGACATCGGGAACAGTTCCCCTGGACTGGCAGACTGGGGTGGTGTTCCCCCTCTTCAAAAAGGGGGACCGGAGGGTGGGCTCCAACTACAGGGGGATCACACTCCTCAGCCTCCCCGGTAAGGTCTATTCAGGGGTGCTGGAGAAGAGGGTTCATCGGATAGTTGAACCTCGGATTGAGGAGGAGCAGTGTGGTTTTTGTCCCAGTTGTGGAACAGTGGAGCAGCTCTACACCCTCTTCAGGGTCTTTAAGTGGGCATGGGAGTTTGCCCAACCAATCTACATGTGCTTTGTGGACTTGGAGAAGGCATTCGACCGTGTCCCCCAGGGACTCCTGTGGGGGGTACTCCAGGAGTATAGAGTGCCACACCCGCTTGTAGAAGCTGTCTGGTCCCTGTACTACTGGTGTCAGAGCTAGGTCTGCATTGCTGGCAGTAAATCAGAATAGTTTCCAGGGCAGGTTGGACTCCGCCAAGGCTGCCCTTTGTCACCGATTCTGTTCATAACTTTTATGGACATAATTTCTAGGCGCAGCCGAGGTGTTGAGGGGATCCATTAAGGTGGCCTCAGGATTGGGTCTCTGCTCTTTGTGGATGATGTGGTTCTGTTGGCTTCATCGAGCCGTGATCTTCAGCTCTTTCTGGAGTGATTCGCAGTCGAGTGTGAAGCGACTGGGATAAGAATCAGCACCTCCAAGTCCGAGACCATGGCCCTCAGCCAGAAAAAGGGTAAAGTGCTCCCTTCGGGTCTGCAATAGGGTCCTGCCCCACGTGGAGGAGTTCACGTATCTCGGGGTCTTGTTCACAAGTGAGGGAACGATAGAGCGGGTGATCGACAGGCGACGTCTGCAGTGATGCGGACTCCGCATCAGTCTATCATGGTGACGAAGGAGCTGAGCCAAAAAGCAAAGCTCTCGATTTACCGGTCGATCTACGTTCCTACCCTCACCTATGGTCACGAGCTGTGGGTAGTGACTGAAAGAACAAGATCGTGAATACAGCGGTCGAAATGAGTTTTCTCCGCATGCTTGGAGGGCTCTCCCTTAGAGATAGGGTGAGAAGCTCAGTGATCTGGGAGGGGCTCAGAGTAGAGTTGCTGCTCCTCCGCATCTAGAGGAGCCAGATGAGGTGGTGAGGTGTTCCGGGCACGTCCCACCGGAAAGAGGCCCCGGGGAAGGCCTAGGACACGCTGGACAGGCTACATCTCTCGGCTGGCCTCGGAACGCCTCCGGATCCCTCCAGACGTGCTGGTGAATGTGGCCGGGGAGAGGGAAGTCTGGGTTTCCCTGCTTAGGCAGCTGACCCCACAGCCCAACTCCGGATAAGCAGCAGGAAATGGATGGATGCATGGATGTGAGATCCAGTCTTCGACTCACTTTATGTTCTGTCCTTACTTCCCGTAGTACCACGAGGACGTAACAGACTGAGTGAATGGTTTTAAAACATATCACTAACTAAAGTACTGCTCCTCGTGTTGCTAGTTTATATCCAAGATGCAATCAATATGGCACAGGGGAGGCATGTCAGTTAGTTAGGTCACATGTCTGAGAAAGACCGAAAAAAAACTAAGCAGGAAGGGTTTGAAATATGTAGCCAGCAACGTAAATAATGTACAGTAGTGGAGTACTCATTCTTCCACCTTAAGAACATCGCCAACCTCTGTCCAACACTCACCCCGGCAGATGCAGCGAAGCTCGTCCATGACTTTGTCTCCTCCAGGCTTGATTACTGTAATGCACTCCTCATCGGGATCCCTGTCAAGAGCATTCAGAGACTGCAATACATCCAGAACAGTGTTGCCAGGATCCTGATGAGGGTGCGCAAGAAGACCATATCACCCCCATCCTGAAAACTCTTCATTGGCTCCCACTCCCACTCAGGATAGAAAACAAGGTCTCCCTTCTCACCCACCAGTGCCTTCATGGACATGCCCCTCCTTACTAACAGGAAATCCTTACCCCTCACACCTCCTCACACACCCTCCATTCTACAACCACAAACACCGTCCAAGTTCCCAGAACCAAACTCCACAAAATGGGAGATCAGGCTTTTTCAGTTGCTGCCCCAAGACTGTGGAACACCCTACCAGACCATCTGAGAGGCCCACAGTCATTGGATGTTTTTAAGCAAAACTTGAAAATCTTCCTTTTGTAAAAAAAAGTCTTCAGCCAAATAGCATTTTTTACACTCCTTTTATTCCTGTTTTCTGTAGCAGTTTGAGATTCCCTGTAATATAAAATGTAATACAAATAAAATTTATTATTAGTAGTAGTAGAAAGTGCAGTATTTGCCTCTGAGATACAGTGGAGCAGACAAAATTGAAGAAATTGAAATCCTCAAATTTCTATGTTAGCAACTGAATAAATATATTTGCATTTCACAACTGGGTAAGAGCTTTATACTGTGTTTTGTGTGTTTGTTTTCAGAATGACTGGGATGGGCTGTGACAGTGAGAGTTCTGAAATTATCCAGCCAGGTTTTGAGGATGATGTTGTCCCACCAGAGAGTCCAGCATCATCCACTCTGTTAGTAAGCCAAAACAGCTGTCTGATAAGTGCACGCTGCTCAATAGTGCAGAGATGATTACTTCAGGTGAAGGACAGAAGCTTCCCAAGAAATGAAGACGGGCGCAGATTTACCAGCAGCAATTACTACATGCAAATGTAAAATGGAGAACAGATCAGCAGATCATGGCTTGTCTACAGTAAACAGAAGGACTGTGTTGTGTGTTTTTGCTGCCGCCTTTCTGGAAATAGAGGAAGGGGCAATCAGCTGAGTGAGCATGGGTTTAATGATTGGAAAAATTTTTCAGCCCACCTGAGACAGCATAAAAAGTCAGCTGATATACTGTTCATTGCAGATATGGATGCTTTTTGTGTGTTGTCTTTTCATTTCAGAGGGCCCCATGCCTACCTTGGGCCCCAAATTTCTTTAATCTGCCACTCTTAGTGTTACACCAACAAGCAGAGGTACAGGACTTTTGTCCAGGCAACAGGCCAATTGTTCTGTCCCAGAAATGCTCAGAAAAGCCTCCACCTGATCCAAAATGCTGCAGCGAAGGTTGTGTTGAGAACCATCAGCAGAGAGAGAACTTAAAGATCTGAGTTCCAGATTTTCCTAAGAGTAGTTCCCTCTCAGATTGCAGGTATACTGATTGTTCTTCAGGGTTCAAAAAGTGGAATAAGAGGTAGAACCTTCAGTTATCAGACCCCTCTCTGTGGAACCGGCTCCCAGTGTGGCTTCAGGAAGCACATCCACTCTATATCTTTAAGATCAGGATTCACACTTCTCTGTCCGATAAATTTTACCTAGATATGGCTTGGTGACCCCTTAGCCATCCATTGGTTCTGCTTCCATAGGCAGAGGCTATTGACCCTCTCTTTCCTGTCCTCTCCACCCCCAACCAGTCCAGGCAGATGGCCGTCCTTTCTGGTTCTGATGGAGGTTTTCCTCTCCACTGTCCTCATGCAGCCCAGGATGGAGGACTGAATCAACAAGCTTTGATCCAGTCTCTTAGTGTCTTTAGCTACACTGCTATTTTTTTTATGAATAGTTTTATATGAACAGTTACTATAAAATTAACTAATGGATTAGATTTTTTTGGATTATCAAACCACAGTGAATTGTATTGAATTGGGCTGTGTAACAGTGGCTTGAGATGACTTGGCATTGTAAAAATGAAACTAAATGGCACTACCAGGCATATGAATTTAATGGGAAAGTGTGTCCAAACTTTTTACTGGTAGTTTAGATATTAATGAACAAACCAGAATTTCAAGAGCTGCATTTACAACTACAACTTCTGGAATCAATGAACATTGATTCAAATGAATTCAATTAGCCTCCACAGAAATTAAAAAAGCAACGACGTGATGTGGAGTTTCTAACAGTAACAATCATCCGTAGGTGGGTAAAAGGTCACTATAAACAGGACAACATGGACTTGCAGTTATATTGGAGGTCTTCATTAAAAACCAGAGTAGCTCAAACGCATGCAATGTTTAATTATGGAAAATTGTCACTGTAATGGTTGCTAGGAAATGTGCAGTCTCAAATATGTTCCACAAAAGCCCATATTCTGAACAGATTGATATGTAAAAATGTCCATCTAATACACAGCAGGCAGGTAGGTTAGCCCATGTGTTCAGACAGTTCCTCATCTTTGTCCTTCAGAAACATAGTTTGAAATCTGACAGACAAGATTTATTGAGACAAACTTTATTTGTTCAACTACTAGAGAAATACAATTTAAAATAATGCACATTTAAATATTCTACTGATTTTTACACATTTCTTCTTTTTTTGGGGAGAGAGGCCACCATTCCTCCTTTGGGTCCGCTCCCACAGCTGCATCTGAAAAACAGTGTTTTAGAGAAAATAAAATTCAAGTGACAGATATCCAGAGTAATCCTGCAAGTCTTCATCTAAGAAACAAAAGTTCATGAAGCTGGAATGAAACCAACCAGCCGCAGGCAGATCTCAGTGTTTTCCTGTATCAGTTTTAAAACTGTGCTTTTTGTGATGCTTTAATAGCAATAAGTTTAATATTGGACATTAGAGACAGAAAAACCCAGTCAGTCAGAGCTAATGAATGGAATATTTCTAATGATAGAGTTCATCACTTCATAAAAAGTTAGAAGGATCTGAAAACATTATAATTCTCCGCAAAAACAAGTTATATGCAAAGAGAATAGTGCCTATATAAAAATTGAGAACAGTATACTGCTCTGGATGAGGTCAAGTATATACATTTTAGCATGCAGGTGCCAGGCTGTGATTGGTGCATCTTCTGGCGGCTCATTAAGGATTGGCTTGTGGAGGACACACACATGAAATGTTCAACTCCAATTAAAAATAAGTTGGGCAGTGATTTCCTGTAGAAAATCATGTGTGGTTGTAATGCAGCGCTGCCTAAGGGCCCCAATCACCAAAATCTAGTTTTGACCTTCAGCCTCGTACCGGCGCACAGAAATTCCTCCTGATTCTCTGAATCTTTTGATGATATATCACACTGTGGATGGTGGGATCTTCAGAGACTTCTCAATTTAAAGTTGAGAAACATTTTTCTGAAATTGGTCCACAATTGTTAGACCCAGTTTGTCTCAGATTGGTTAACCTTTGTCCATCTTTACATCTGAGACTTTATACCCAGTCACATTACTTTCCTGTTGTTACTTAACCTAACTGTCAGTGCTCCTCCAATTTATTTTATTTATTTATTTATTTTTTTTTTTTGGATTTGTACAAATGACTTTTCCAGCCTTTTGTTGCTGCTGTTACAACTTTTTCAGATTTGTTGCTGCCATCAGTTTCAAAATGAGCTCATATTTTCCAGGTTTATGTTCTGTTGGAAATAAAACATGACTTTATTAGATTTGTAAACCTTTCGATTCTGTGTTTATTTTATTTTACACAGTGTACCAACATTTTTAAAATTGGGGTTGTCTAACACCGATTATTAATTTGTGTATCATCAATGCATTTAACATCACCACCCAAGGAATAGTTCTTAAAGTAAGAGAATACACTTGTCTTACTGCAAACAGTTTGCACAACTTATATGTTTGTATAGATAATGTAGGGTCTCAATGAGAATATTCACTGTGAGGTGTTACTTTAAACATTTAAATTTCTTTGCAGTCCACAGTGATTGTGGCAACCTCTTAACATACCACGTGGTTTGCCTCATCACCATTAAGAGGCCCTATGGACAAATACTTGACATATTTTGACCCATGGTTTTGAATTGTAAGTGAAACAGAAACACGCCTCCTCTCCCTGCTGTTTTGACCTTCTCAGAGTCTCCTTCAGCTTCCTCAGTGACTCTTCCTTGTCTCTCAACAGTGAAGTCATCCTGCATTTCCTGGAAAAGAGAACAAGTCTGATCAGTCATCAAAATAGGGGGAAGAACAAAACAAAAACCCCACTTTTGTCTTTTGTTTTACAGGAAAAAGAAACCAAACACAACTTCACAAAAACTGACAACCTTCAGTTAGAAAAGAGATGATCCATGTAAAAGTCAGACATATTGAAACTGATTTACTGTCATTATACTCTTTCCTGTTTAATTTCCTGCTTATAGAAAGGATGTAATAACACAAAAGCCAAAACCTAATATCGTAGCTATTGTTCTTATCTGATGATAAGATTGCAAAAAACTCATTAATTAGTTTGTTTTCTCTGAGCTAGTAAAGTTAAACTCAACAGCAGGTGTACCCTTCATGTCTTGACTTGTTGTGTTGACAGCACAACTGAGCTTTATGACCATGGAGTTAAATTTAGGTTCATCCACCTAAAATTTTTTAGTGCTTGGATGCTTCGTCCACATACCAGCATTTTGGGAGCCTGAAAACATTTGTTTTTAAACAAACCAGAAATCCACTAAAACAACTGCTTTTTAACTCAATTCTCTGCCATTTTCTTTGTTTACATAGCACAAGTATATGTGCATGCGCCAAATCTTATTCTCTGTTTTTGGTGTATTTCTGTGGCAGCGTTATAACGCCACTTACAGACCTGGTAAAAGCCTACAGCGTTTTCAGAGGTTTCATGTGGATGCACATTTCGTGAAATAAAAACATCCTTATGGACATCTTTTTAAAATCTAAATCTATTCTATCTTTGGATCTTGTCTAATATTCTAAGATGATTCTTTTCTGTTGCTGATAGAGTTTGTGGTGAATTCTTCATTAGTTAAACTAGTTAATGTGCTTTCTTGCAGATTGTGTTTTACAAAGAAATTTTTTACCTAACCAAACTCCCCAAGGCAAGGAAAGTTAATTTGTGGAGCACATTCCATGTACAAGACAACTTTACAACTATCTTAAAAAGAAAATAAAAAAAAAGTTAAATTAATAGACAGAAAATCTAAAATAGAATATGATAAAATGCAAATAAATACATATTTTTTCATAAAAGGCTGTGAATCAAAGAAAAGTTTTTAACCTTGATTACGAACTTTTGAGAGTTTCAGCAGAATAATGTGAGTGATATGTGGTCAGAAATAAAAATGATCACCAGCTTCAGGGGAATGAGAGTGATAGGGGTTTGGCCATTTTAGTCAATGGTTTGGTTTACACTGGGTGTGCTGCAACACGTATCAGAAGCATCCCAGAAGCGCATTGTCGCGTAACTCCGCTAAATTTACGCACAGAGTCTATTTTTGATGCTTCATGCACCCAGAATGCATCAATTCCAAAGTTAAGACAGGGGCAGACAGAAAATCCGACAGGAGCAGTGTAAAAGCTTCCAGTATTTTTCTAAATAAAATACCCCTGCAGATTTACACTGCTGAACCACGAAAACATTACATGTTTAACCGGTCAGGGGTTCTCAGTGCTTTTTTTTTTGTTGTTTTTTTTTTTTTTGGCATCATAGACGACGAGACATTTATCTTGAAAGTGGAGAATCACAAGATTCTCCACTCCTCCTGTGATTTCGTGGTCTCGTGGATTCTGCTAGGTGGACTGCACTCCACACCTGACACGCTCCCGGTAAAAATTGTCACAGAGGTCAGAACAAAATCGCGGTGCAGCCGTAACATGGCACACACGCAGAAGGTGGGGTTGGAGGTGGTGGAGGAATACAAGTACCTTGGAGTTCAACTGGACAACAGACTAAACTGAAAATGCAACATAGAGACAAGATGTATATCTTCTATAGGTCTGTAATGGTAAGTACAATCAGCTTTGCAGCCATCTGCAGCATCAGAACCAGAGACTTAAAGAGACTCAACAAATTGATCAAGAACTTTGGTTCTGTACTGGGGATAACTTTGGAGCCGCTGGAGCTGACTGTCCAGAAAAGAATGCTGGACAAGCTGCTGAAACAAGTCCAGTGCAAGCTGTCTTGCAGTAGACTTGATGAAATCTAATGCAAGACTGAAAGGTACCAGAGATCATTCCTGCCAGCAGACATCGCCCCCTGGAACAAAGCACTGTCTTCTTTTAATTATTTATTATAGTTTTTATTTAAAAACCAAAAAACAACAATCTTCTGGGATAAATTTTTCTTTTATTCATGTAACTTCAGACCTGCAGTTTTCTGGGAGTTTGTTCTGCATGTGAGGAACATAAAAACTTAATGCTGCCTCTCCATGTTTAGTTCTGACTCAGATAAAATAAAATAGTCTATCCTGAGGGTTTGTAACCAACCAGAGGATCCTGAATATATTTGGGCTCTAAACCATTCAGCGCTTTGTCAACAGCAGGATTTTGACAGACAACAAGCAAGTGTAAAGCTGTGAGGATCCACTTTCTTGGTCTTAGTGAGGACTCGATCAGCATCGTTCTGGACTAACTGCAGCTGTTTAATGAACTTTTTAGGGAGACCTGTAAGGACATCATTCCAGTCTACTAAAGATCAATGCACAAACAAGTTTCTACCCGAGTTGAATGTTACCATCCTATTGAATGTATGTTTTCAGCCCATTCGTATGGGTCAGCAGGGCTCTATTTTGCCTGAATTTGGTGACGTTTTTCTAATTCTGTGAGTTAAATGGAGACTTTAAGATAAGTTTAATTATTGCTGCTCCATCCTAACTGGACAGTGAATGTGTTTATTAAACATTGTTGTACAATAAAACATTTGGAAAATAAGATTTTTGCTTCTCTGATGCATTGCTCTATTATGTGACCACCTGTAGACTCTTTACTCTGATACTATATTTAATTGTGAGGTTTTTGTTCTTTACATCCTCTCTCCACCCACTCTTTATTCCCTTTACACCATCACAGTTGATCTTAAAATACCTTTTATGCTCTCCAAGAAGACAAGAAACAAAGAGAACACCACTTTGGAGGAACTTAGAGGTATTTCCTTCCTTGTATCCTCCTGCAAGATTGTAAATATGAGGAAGAGGAGTGAGGAAGAAATGAGGAAACACACAGAGGGAACATACTCAAACAAACATTAATTATCTTATAGTTGAGGTTTAAATTTAGTTTGTCAAACATAAAATCTGCTCAACTAACAGTTTTCTGTTTATCGATAGAGACCATAAAACTATACAGAGCTTTTTCCTTTACATAACTATCATTAAAAGAAAAGAGGACGTGGGTGCTGCTGAACCAGTGAGCACACATAAAGAGGATTGCTCACTAGTGCCTCATTAAAAAATAAAAAAAAGAACTGGGTGGGAAGAGACAAGTCAAATGGGGTTTCATGGCTTCAGGGTCTTTAAATACATTTTGATGGAAAATAATAATCTTCATGTGAGAGAAACAGCATTCTGTGAATTCCCCAGTGATATCTACTGCAGGCAGGGAAGTCCAGCTCCGAGCGAGACTGCAGCCGTTAGCTTTGTGTCCACAGTTCAGTCCTCAGCCGGTCAAGGTCTGAACACTTGGAGCTGAAAACAAAACTTTGTGTTGCTTAATTAAAACTAAGACATTATAAAGAAAATATAAAGACATTGGCAGAGCCAGCTGTGACACAAATTAAGTCAGATTTTTAGCTGCACATGCCCAACAATATAAAAATAAAAATCTTGTCAAAATGAAAATGTTACAAACTCTGAGAAGACAGTTGCTAAGTGACCGCCAGTGAGACTGGACTTTGACTCAATCACTTTTTGAAAACAGTGAATGTTTGAGTGATGATGCTTAGAAATGACTCAGAAGTACAGTGAACATCTTATAACAAACTTTGAAAATAACTTGGAAAGTTGTTTCTTTTGACCATGAAGCCAGTTCAGCTTTCACATCATAAAATGTGTAGAGGGTTATAATGATTTCCACCTCAGCAGGAGACAACGTCATCATTAAAAGCAATGTTTCTATTGATATGTAATCACTTTACTAAAACAAGTTATCTTTATTCTCTCAGAATGAGCTATTTAGATCAATTTGTCGTGGATACACATGCATACATTTTTGTGCCACCATTTTTACTGCATTATCTAAATAACTGCATGAAGTGAGAACCCTTTGAGCTTTAAAACTGCAGTACCAGCTTAATTTGATTGTTACCTTAGGCAGTCAGTGCTGCACCTGAGGCCACTGCATCCACTCACAGATGCAAACATATTTATGTCTGGATTTTGTCACATAAGGACAATAACCAGTGCATTACTCAGCTAAACAGGTCTTTTTGGTAGTGGTCAGACAGAAGCAATTTTATGCTATAAAGGCACACAGCGGCCTGCTGGGAATTTGCTAAAAGGCATTTTAATGACTCACAGATTGATTTAGAAAGAGGTGACATACTCGGCTTGATTCAGCTAGTTCCAAAGAGGACTTGTTGTCATGTTTAATGTAAAATGAATCACTGCTGCATACAATATTCAGGTTTATTTTGTAGCTGAGCACCTTCTTACATTAAAATTCTAGAGCCCTTCAGGAAAACTACTCTTGTCTTCTCTTTTTTACCATTGAAATCACAGTTTCACTCTTGTGGGATACGTCCTTCATAACTTCCCTTTGCATACATACAACAGAGCCGCTCGGTTAGAGTGAAATGAGAAAAAATAAATACAACACTTGTATAACATGCAGGTTCCTCAGAAACCATCACTATGAGTGATATGGTGGTGGAAACATTAGACTCCTTTGACTGACAAATTTACACGTTAGGGTAATTTTTTGGAAGCTAGGCCTGAATTACAAGCAGGTATGTTTAGGAAACCAGGAAGTTAGTGTCACCTCATTTATGCTTTCTCCAAGTCAAAACACAGTGATGGCCGTCTGATTTCATCTGTAGCTGCATTTCCATTACCCCTACAATTGCACAAAACCTAAATATTGTAATAAAAAGTCTTAATGGAAACATCTAATTTTAAAAACCCTCTCAAATATCACTAAAAAGCATTTAGACACATATATCAGACGTGTGGATATAGACCTATATCGCAAAAGTGTAATGGAAAAACTTTTGTCACCCAGCATGACGTAGCAGGTCGCCTGACCAGTTCATTTCAAGTAAAGATGGCGCGGTATGAGTAGGTGCAGGAGGACACGGAAATCTTTTTACAAATAATTAAAGAGGAAAATATTTCTGCCATCCTTGATAGGAAACAACAGTTAGAGAAATTAGACATTTCCATTCTCCTCAAAGTGGAGTCTCGAGTCACAAGATTTTATAAGAATTACAACTTATCTGCTAAATATCTTTGTACTTTGTCAAAATTTTAGAAATATCTTTTTATTTTTGCAAAAAAACTTCAATGAAACACAGCTTGTAATGGGCTGTAGGACTGGCCAGGTTTTATTGCAGGGAAGTGTGAAATTTGCAAAGTGGGCATGATTTTAATATGCTGAAACTTCCACAGTGGGTCAACGTTGTGTAAGTTCTGTTGCATCACATAATAAAGCCTCATTATAAAGGTGACAATCCAACCATTACACTGGGTGTTGTATACACACCTGAGTCCTAATCGTTTACCGTAATGGTTGTGCATAATACAGACAATGGTGTCAGCTCTTTCCAAGTATTTCCACACAACATGACATAAGACAGACTTATCAGCTGCTGCACAGAATGAGGGCAAGGATGACCTCCAGTTCATTCTGCCCACACTGTGTTTGACACATTAACCCAAGGCAGATGGTGTTGGTGGAAAGTGAACTCAAAACCCTCAGACAGTGAGTCAGCAGTGGTATTGGCCTACATATCAGATATAGCCACACAAACGCAAGCACTTGAACCAGAAAATGAAGAGGATATTGTCTAAATTAAATTTCTGTGTCTCAGCCTCACAAATCAGTATAGTTTTGTTTTAGTTCAAGCACAGTCACCATTTTTTTGTGCTTACAGGGACATTGCACAAATTAAAAGATGAATAAAATAACATCCGAAGAGAAAACTGTATTTGAGTTTCCATGGTGATGGATGTGGTCTGTCTCAAGGAGAACGGGGCTCACAGTTCACTTGTTGATATCTATCTCGCTTGATAATGGAATATGTCCTTCACAATTGTGATTCTTACTCAGAGTGGAGTGGAGTATGGGGGTGAAGAATACAAGTTTTTTACACAGCCATGTCTCACCTATCACCAGCTGCCTTCAGGTTGTCACACCTGCCACTTATCAGCTAATCAACTCCTGACCTGCTGCCTGCCTACCCAGCTGCATCTCGCTCTCTAATCAGCTTTTATTTGTGTTTTAAAAAGGCCATAATACATAGTTGATGGCTTTATAATATCCCCAAATGAAATTATAAAGCCATCAACTATATATACAGTACATTAGTGAAGCACCAAGTGTCACCTTTAGTTTAGCTTGTCTTTTCAAGGTCCCTTCCCCCCAAAAAGACCTAGGATCCTAGATTATTAATATACTCCACCTTCTGTAATGAAATATTGCTCAAATTGGCATCCTCATACATTAGTTCTACGTTGCATCATTAACCTCAGATAACATGGCCATTAGTTTTGATTCCTGACTAGACAAAATAATTACCAGGCAATTGGTAACTATTTTTCTGTAGCTTCAAGTTGTCAATTATACTGAGTAGTTCCAGATTACTTTACCAAGACATACTGTTTCTGTGTACCCTCTAGTAATGTCAAATGAATATAATACTGTATACTCATTAGTTTCTTATTGCTTTAGAACAGGGATTGCCAACTTCAGACCATTCAGGCCAGCCTCCATTCAGATATTAGATGTTTCCCGGCTGCAACAAACCTGACTCAAATTAATGGGTCATTAAGAGACTCATGCAAAACTTGACAACAAGCTGTTGTAGAACCAATTCATTTAAATCAGGTGTGTTGCAGCAGGGACACTAAAACTGCAGGACACTGGCCCAAGTGGTCTGGAGTTGGTGATCCCTGCTTATGACTTTGATATTTGGCAACCATTTTTTACTTTTCTTTTCCTGCCAGAGAAGATGGTATCATATTTCAGATCCAGTCTATAATAAAATGTAGCTAGGCTCTGGTGCTAACCTCTAGCACTGAGTCATTAAACTATTTTTAATGTAGCTATTCACAATGTAGGATACCTTTAGCTGAATACATTCTGATCATCTAAATTAAACATTATTGAACTTGATTGAAGGCTTTAGTAATCTAGTTTTTTGATAGCATATAAATTAAATAAAAAGGACTCATCATCACTAATGTAATGTTCATGATCCCTCCTCACCAAAGATGCCTGTACATAAAATGTGCAGCTGCAGTCTCTTGTGTATGAGTCACCTACTTTGTATTCCAGACCTCCCCACAGCCGGCTTTTGACATCGCTGATGTACTTCACACTTCATTAATTCAAACAACTTCACCTGTGAATGTTAATATCTAAAATAAATAAATAAAAGGGTAAAAATAGGAGAAGAAAACATGAAACCACAGCTCATTATATACCTCCACTTCATAATCTCTTCACTTTAATATTCCACCTATATATTGAACAATGATAAACATCCCTCACTTAGTAATCAAAAGCACATTACTTTGAATGCTTGTTTCCATGTGGGACAGATTTCTATTTCCATTTAGATTAGAGGGAGGAATTCTCTTTTTCACATGATTACTGAAACGTGTTATTTCTCGCAGCAAAAAGGTCAGTCCACCACAGGCATCTCCAGGCACTTTTTACTTGACCACATGCGCCAGTATTGATTAGCTGTAGCCCAGTGCAGTCTAACATAGAAAATCTGACAAATTGGCAGCATGGAATATGAAAAAATAATTATAGACATAATTGTTTTTACCTATCTTCATTTTCAAATTATGTTCTTTAATTGAATACAAGCTGAACTCAGTCGGTAAAGCAGCAGTGTGCACGTCAGACGGTCAACAGCAGCTTGCATGCAGCAGTTTGGCAGTGCATTGCACGCATGAAAACGTATACATCAGCTGGATTGTGCACGCGTAATGCAGTGTTAATGCATGCCGCGGAGTTTCAAACTCATATCAAGTCCAGCTGAGAAACACGTTTTTAGATGCAGCTTATGATGGAACATCTTAGATTACAGCTTGATACTACTGCATGACTACACACTCTTAGAGAAGAAACTGTGCCTTCAGAAATACAAATGCTTGTTACTGGGTGGTATCCTCAAAGGTGAAGCTGTTGTACCAACAGCGGGAACTTATTTGCATATTTGCAGTTTGTACCTTATAAAGACAAGAATTGTACCTTTGGTGACTATCTTGTACTTGTAATTTAGAAAATGAAAGATAATATCACACACTTGTATTTGTCAATGTGAGTGGTTCAGTGTCTTGCCCAAAGAAACTTCAGCATGTGGGGTGGTGGGGAAACCTGGACTCAAACCACCAATCTGCTGACTGGCAGATGACCACTCATCCTCCTGAGATACAGCCAGAGTGACAATAAAAATTAGGATAATTTGAAACAAGTTAAAACTTAAGTAGCATGTGTTGAACCAGCAAATAAAAAGAAAAAAACATGTGAATATAAATTTACATATAAATATATAATATAATTTTTGATTTCCTGAAGACTGCACAACTATATTGCCATTTTTAAATCGTCTTTAAATCTATAAGGGAACTGTAAAGCCATCTAGGAGTACAGCTTGTTTAACCATTTCTCTCTTTCTTTTTTTTGTACCATTTACTACTTAAGATCATAAATGTAACTTTCAGGCCCTAAATACAGATAGTTGCCTTGAGTCCAGCTGTGAGCCCTGGTTAGTAAACGAGTCCAGATTGTAGACAGAAATGCCCTCCTCCTGTTCCCTGTTTATGACAGTGTAGCAAGAATCAGACTCACATATGATGGTGATGGATGGTTAATGTCTTTACTGCCTTAGAAGCTTCCACACCAGATAGTTAATTGATAATATGGTTTCTTGTGCTAAAAGACTTGATGGCTTTAAGGTATATTTAACATACAGAATACAGTTGAAGTACTGGATTAACATTCCTACTTCAAAAAGATCTGTTTTTCCATGGATAAACATGCAAAGTTAGCAAACAAGCTAATATTCAGATCCATTATTTTATGGCAGTAGTAAAAATACTATGCAAGAGAAATGTGTGTAGCATATTATGTTGCTCATTTCATACATGTAGTGATTTAAATAATAGCTTGTGTCCAATAGAGCTGAAGGTCCATCAACACCCCAAAATCAGTCCTGTATAGATATAAACAAAAAAAGGTTTAGTTTAACAACAGCTGAGCAAGGATGCTGATTTCATTTAAAGGTACTGAAAAAAAGATGCAGTCTTTAGTGTCGATTATCTAAACTTTTCTACTAAATAAGCTGACACCCAGACATGCAGCCCCAGGGATGTATGTCTGTAAGTGGGTACGTGGTTCCTTGTATAGATGATCAAATTAGTGCACCAGATCCTCCTGTCAGGTTTCAATTATTAGGTCTCACAGACAGAGAAGGACAGAGAGAACATCCAGTGATAAGCATGTTAAAGCTGGATGAAGCGCCACTCTGGCCTGTGAGTCTGAGTCTGTCCAGACTCTGGCTGCAGGCAAAGAAACAAGCACCAATGCAGGTCCTGTGTGACATAACTTGGCGTTAGATATGTTTCTCTTTAATAAATAAAAACGTTGTGCTCATTGATATATTATTAAAAAAGTATTAATATTAAAGAGGCAATTGGAAATGAAACAAACTTAGCATGAAGTCATACTTCCTCAGGTCCAATGCTGTTTTCTTCTACCATTTGAATAATAAAATAAATAAATAATAATAAAAGTTAACAATGGCATCCTAAAACAACAGAACGCATTGTCAGTGCTTGTAATTGTTGTTATTAAAAGTTGTTTGGGTTGTTATATTGACAACAATACCTGTCATTTTTGTTCTAGTCTAGAAGAAGTTCTTACATTTTGGATTTATAAATAAATATACAATAACAGGATTAAAAGTATTGTCAGTGAAAATGGTTTTTGTACAGCTCTCAAAGGTCTCACTGTAAGAGCAGAAGTAAGCAAGCTCCACCATTAGGGCTCAGCAGGTGGCTAAGGTGAGAATGTTCAGGAACCTGAAGGGCATCCTGGAGAATAAATCTCATCTGCTGCACAACGTTAGGACATTTGGGAAGAGGAACAATCAGCCACAGACGGATACCTCCTCGGACTGAAGTGAATGCAGCAGGAAATCACCTCCACTAGCAACCATCAGGCCTTTAAACAGTGCGTCAGTTTTTGTACATATTCTGCTTTCTTTTATATTTAATTATTGTTGATGTACTTTTGATACAGCAAAGCAATTTCCTGCTAGAGATCAATAACCTTACATTGTATTCTATTCTATTAATATATTCTTCACTTTTCCTATTAGTGGCTCTATAACACCCACCAGATTTTTTTTTCTCTCTTTGGCTCAATATCAGACTGCTCCCTACACACTACCCCTCCGTTTGGCTTCTTCTTATTAAGGGCTGTCCCAAATCACATAGTGTGGATGGCGAGTAGTTAGGCCCTCAAATACCAATTCGGCAATGCTCCAAACTCACAAATTTTGCAGCTGGTGCAACAGCAATATGAAAGAAACAGCCTTCAAATATGAGTCCTGCATGTACCCTGCATGCTGGTCACACTGGCAGAAAATCACAAAAGGTTTAGGAAGATAAAATGAATTTAGCAAATCGTGCTTTATGCTGATGTCTGGTTTGATGTAAGAGCAATTAGCAGCACTCATTTATTTGATTGGAAATGTCAAATGGTCATCAGGTTAAAAGACTTGTGGAATCACTTAAAAGTATTAATGTAGCTCCCGTCATTGCAGTGGTTGCTGCATTTCATGGACAGTGGAAATAACAAGGCAGCTGGTGCGGCTCTGCAATTTATGGCCACTTCACTAAAAAAGAAATTTGGGGTGTCTTTGTGTTACTATGTTGATGAGTGCTTTCCTTTTCCAGTGATGTGAAGAAGGCATCCCGTTCCTGCCCATCCTATTTATACCCTTCCCCTCCAATTAAATTGCCCTCCACAGCTGCGAGTGTGACTTCACTGGGAGTGACACTATAGTGAAGTGGTTGTACGTAGGGGGCGGTTTGGGATTGAGCCTTCCAGTACTGACTTCTGCCTTTTCACCACCTGTTTCTGTTTCTTCATCCTCACACCTGCTTCCACTTCATTATCGCAGTAGTACATTATCCTTTTATTTAATTTTTTTTTAGTCCATTTTCTGCTGTTTTGTGCCTCCCCCCCAGTTTTACCACCCAGTACATTTTTTATGTTGAATTCATGTTTGAACTTTTGGATTTCCTGCAGCATTCCTGCTCTTCCATTAAAGTTTAAATTGCCCTTAGGATGAATATGAGTCAAGTGTTTTGATCAATTTGCCTGTTATTTCAGGACAAATGTCTGCAGACGGTTAAATTGGATTTTGCAAGCTCTGTAAATGCAGCTAGCACACAAGACAATCTAATTCAAGTGGATAAAGGCCAATCTTAAAGTTCAGCAGCTAAGTATGAGGTTGACAAACAATGAGAGCTGTACAAATGCAGAAATCTTAATCTATTGTAGCCTAAACAGGAAAAGCTGACTGAACTTTGTCTATCATGCTCAGTGATGAGTATTTTATCACAGGTGGTAAATTTGAGTACAGAGTATAAAGGGGTTTCAAATGCTGGTGAGTAATAGTTACGGCAGACAGGCATGCAAAAAAAGGTGACTTTAGTGAAAGACTGAAAGTTGCCTCAGAAGGCATCTCTTTAGAAGGCAGAGCAGTGGACGAATTCCCCCCAAACACAAAGAAAAACTCAAGAAATTGCATCCAAAGTGATGGTTTTACAATAATTTAGCTGTGCTGTTTATGAGTGGCGAGGTTAACCTCTTCTACACTAGGTCTATTTTTCTACCTCCTGAATTAAATGAAATGCTGAAGATAAACTGAGTATATCTTTAAATTTACAAGGCATGCATTATCTTGGTCTCAAAGGAAAGCTGTGACATGTGGGATTACTACAGAAGTGTGGGAATCAATATGTATTTTATTATGTCAGAGTAAATTCACTTCGAACACAGTAGAATATGTAAATGGTTTTATCCTCCTAAAAGAAAATCATGTTACAGAGGATAGCAACCCAGTTCATCTAGGACTTAGTAGTCTGATGAGTAGCTGTGCAAAATGAGAAGTTAAAGAGAAAGTTTTACGCATGTTTTTCATTGAGATATAATGCAGGTAAATATGTCGGCAAACCATCTGCCGAAGTTGAAGATTGATGCCTCTATCAGTGATCATGGAGGAGAATGGAGGGATAACCCCCAAATTGACCTTAGAAACACCATGAAGACCCATAAAGAAATAAAGTAGCATTTGATAGGAAGAGTGAATGGTTCACTTCAAAAACTCCCGTTATTATTTATTTAGAAAAAAAAAGAAAAAAGACATGCTTTCTGACCTAGGGATTTTTTTTTTTCAACTTTATTTATACAGGTAAATCTCATTGAGACACAAGGTCTCATTTTCAAGAGTGACCTGTTTCAAATATACAGACAAAAAAAAAAAAAAAAAGAAAGAAAAGAAAACAGTGCTGTGTTCTCTATTCTCCTTAGAATATGTTTAAACCCCTTCAGCTGCACGGCTTCAGGTCCTGTTGTAATTTGTTCCAAGTTTAAGGAGCTTCACGTGAAAATGCCTTTTTCTCAAGTTCTGTATGTACTGAAGGAACAGCTTGTGTTTCTTTGCTACTCCGGCTACAGTTTTGTCCCACAGTGATAAGACAGACATATTTGTAATGCTTTCATGTCCTTGTTTGTGTGGTTAACTTGAAGTAAAGAAATTATCAGAAACACTAAAGTGGACAGTTCTGTTTTCATGTTTCTGTCACATTTTCTTAACTTCTTGGGGTTTAAATTTGGTTTGGATGGCAATGCCTGGTAGTCTTTTAGCTCAGGGTCTTTTTGGTATGCTATATGTTAGGTATGTACATGTACAGGGAGCTCTCATCAATAAAAAGTGAACTGGCATTTGAAGGTCATAACCTAAGATTTAGCACTACCATATGTTGTCACCAAATGTGCCGTTAGCTCCTCTTTTTAACATGGCATGGTAATTTTTGTCTGCTCAGATGTGAAGTTACCTATTGACACAAAGTACTTTCTATTCTCTAAATAAGATTTAAACCAGTGTAGCACAGTGCCAGAGAGGCCTACCCAGTTCTCCAGTCGTTTAAGTAATATATTGTGGTCAACTGTATCAAATGCAGCACTGAGGTCCAGTAACACTAAGACTGACATTTTTCTATCATCTGTATTCAAACATATGTCATTAATGACTTTGGTCAGAGCATCTCAGTGCTGTGGTGCTGTCTAAAACCTGACTGGAAGACATCGTAGCACTTGTTTTGTGTTAGCTGTTGTTTAGCTGATGAAAAATGACTTTTTCAGTTATCTTACTTAGAAAAGGAAGATTTGAGATCGGTCTATAGTTGCTCATTTGTGTCTTGTCTAGGTTGTCCCTTTTTAGCAGGGGTTTGATTACAGCTGTTTTTAAAAGTTCTGGGAAGACGCCAGAAATTAAGAACAAGTTCACAATCTGTAACAGATCTGGCTCCAGAGTCTTTGAGACCTTTTTGAAGAAACTTGTGGGCAGGATGTCCAAGCAGCAAGAGGAGAAGTTCAGCTGACATATGGTGTCGCCCAGATCTTTGCTGTTAATGGGATTAAACTGTGTCATGGTACTTAACCTGGTTTTCAATGGACACAGTATGTCTGTTGAACCTGCTGTTGATAAACCAACTACTTGTCTGATATTATGGATTTTTTTCCATGAAAAATTTGGCAAACTCGTTGCAGGCCTTGGTGGAATAAAGTTCAGGTGCTATTGACACAGGAGGGTTTGTTAACCTGTCAACCATAGCAAATAAGACCCGAGCATTATGATAGTTTTTGCTAATAATGTCAGAGAAATAGGACTTTCTTGCATTCTTCAGTTGTAAATTATAAGAGTGAAGTTTCTCTTTATACATGTCATAATGAACCTGTAGATTTGTTTTTCTCCATCTGCACTCGGCTTTCCGACACTTTTTCCATGCTTTACCAGTGTGGAATTTCTCCATGGAGACTTTTTCTTTCCAGAGACAACTTTCACCTTAATAGGAGCAATGACATCCATAATACTTAACATTTTAGCATTAAAACTAACGACAAGCTCATTGGCTGAACCCCCTGACAGGGCAGGTATTGAAGAGGAGATCTGGTTAAACATCCCAGTCGTGTTCTTAGTTATACAGCATTTTGTGATCATCTCTGTTGAGACATTTGTGTGAACAGAAACTGTACACTCAAAGAAAACAAAGTAATGATCAGACAGGCCCACATCACACACAGTAACCTTGAAAACATCCAAACCCTTCAAAATCACCAAGTCTAGAGTGTGTCCTTTAATGTGTGTGGGCTCTGTTATATGCTGAGTCAGCCCAAAGTTCTCCAGACTGTTATCCAGATCTTTAGTTGCTTTGTCCTGAGGATTCTCTACATGGATGTTAAAATCGCCAACAATAATTACACAGTCAAAGTCTAAACAGATTGTTGCCAGCAGTTCACTAAACTATTCATAAAATTCTGCGCAGTGCCCCGGTGGTCTATAGAAATTTAGATAAATTATATTATAATAAGCTTTCAACTGAAGAGCCACATATTCAAAAGAAGTCAGAGATAACTGCTTACACTGAAATGATTCATTAAATAAAACTGCAACCCCCCTCCTCTCCTGTTCAGTCTGACCTCACTGATAAAACTAAAGTTGGGAGGGGTTGACTCTATCAGAGCGGCTGCATTGTTATCTTGGTTTAACCAAGTTTCTGTTAAAAACATAAAATCAAGGTTGTGCTCAGTTATAAAATCATTAATTAAAATATTTTCCCTGCTAATGACCTAACATTTAATAAAGCTAACTTAATGGGTTTGGAATTGTTTACCCTATGTTTGGGGGCACGCTGTGGCTCACAGGGTATGTTAACACTACTCGGAAACCTTTTAGAAAGCAGCTCTCTGTGTTCTGACCGAGCTACTTTTCTCCTTCTGTTGCCAAACAGTACAGATATTTTTGAACCTTCTAATAAACAGGGATTCAGCTGGTCCTGGGAAAAATTATGACTGCCGTTATCTACACAGCCTGGACCCTCCACACATCATACATCCGAAACATGAAGCTGGCATGGTGGTACAGGAGGGGCTGGGTGCCTCCCCTTTAGCCGCCCCGGTGGGGGGTTTATGGGGGACAGAAACATACTATGACATGGGATTAGTTTGGTCGCAATAGTGACCAGCTCTTTCATATGGAAGGTGAAGTCCAGGAGGGGTGGGGAGGATGGGGAGAGGGTGGGTGACTTGGATGGAGTATGATAAGGTGAAGGGGGTGGGTCCTCACTGAGAGCTTTGGGGCTTTTTCCGGGAGGGGGCTGAGGTGGTTTTTTCTAAAGGTTTCCTCTAGGCCCTGTCTTATCACGTTTTTTTGGTCTCTCTTGTCTGTTGTCGGTTGTGTCTGTTCAGAAAAAAAAACAGGTTGGAGGTGAACAGCTTCACTCCTGACCTGTTCAGGCAGAATTCATCCTTCTTAAAAAAGTGCCTGCGGTCCCAGAGGAAGCTGAAGTTGTCTATGAAACCAACTGTCTGCACTAAATGTCTGCTAAATCAAATCAAATTAAATTAAATCAAATCAAATCAAATCAAACTTTATTAAAAAGTATTTTTCATGCACAAAGCAACAAAAAGTGCTTTACTTAATGAAAACAATTTATCCATACTAAAATACAATAAAGATGAAACAAACCTTCACACGCCAAATTATATAATAAATTTTAAAATTTAAAAACACACCTGACTTCTAGTCTTTCATACACAAACACACGCTCATGCACACACACTCTCTCTCTTTCTTCCTTCCTATTCTACACAAACATGAAATCCAATCCATAATTTCTGTCTCTTAACTGAATGTAGGTGTAAAGAATAATTAAGAGGATTAAACATCTGGCTTGACGCTTCTGTGAGGAAGCTGTAACGAAGCAGAGGTTTGTTACGTGGACTTTGTAAAATAAATAATTGTACAGCACTCTAGGTTGGTTTCTCAGCACCTTTTGCACTTTAATTCACAGTTTTGCACTTTACAAAATGCATAGTTGCACACAAAATGTTTAATTATTTGTTGTATTTATTGAACAATGAAATAATGACATCTGTCTTCCAGATACCTGTGAAAGAGAGCCGTTAGTAATATTATGATGGTGGACGACAGGAAATATTGTGTGTGTGTGTGTGTGTGTGTGAGTGTATATATAAATATATATATATATATATATATATATATATATATATATATATATATATATATATATGTATATATGTGTGTAAAGTGCATAAGGTAAATTAATGGTGTGATGGTGTTGACTCATCTGACTCATGTCCTCTCCATCCATCTGGTTTAAATCACTAGAATCACACATCTCCTGATTTTGCTGGAAAAATTAACCACCCCGGATCAGTTTAAAAACTTTACAGAAGCCGAAAGAAAGGGGAGGATTAGACCTGCCCAACTTTCAACATTACTTCCTAGCTAATAGGTTGCAATATGTCCTAAAATGGCTTAAACCTTGTCCATTAGATGACTTGTGGATAGATATAGAACAAACATTTTGTGACAATTTGGAAATTTCTAATCTTCCTTTTCTCCCTCCGGCCCAGGAGACCCTGCCTAGGATGGAGGGAGGGGGGCTTGGTCGCCCTGGGCATGCCATCGGGGTCGGGCTGATCCGATGCCAGGCAGGTACCTTTTGAATTACGATTTGTCCGTAGGGACAAAGGGAGGGGTAGGGGGGAGGGGAGCAGCGGGGGTCCTCGTGGGCAGTGGAAGGGATTAGGGCTCATGGGGGGTGGAGTCTTCTCTCCTTCTTGCTCTTTCCCCTTCCGCCGGGCGCTCCTTCGGGGTGGATGGGGGCGCTGTGCCTTGGGCCCAACCAGGATATGTGTGTGCAACCTGAGGCTCTCTAATCCCCTGGTGTGGTGGCGTGGGCTGCCAGGGGTGGGTGGGCATCCAGGGTGCTGATGCGTTGGACTCTTGGCTGGGCCTTTGCCCTTCTGCCCTCAGGTGGTCTTGGGGAGGCAGGGGCGCCTACAGCGGCCAGCTGAGGAGTTGGTTGCCTGGGAGAGAGATCTCTCTCCCAGTTGTGCCCCTCTCCTCCCCCGCCACCCCACATCATACACACCACACATAGGGCACTGTGGGACAGGTGGAGGCGGTGGGTTTGGCTGAGCTGTCCCCATTGCGGGATCCCACGGTGAACCCCTGCGATTGCCTGCCCTACTACGTGTTTGGGGCTGTGGGGGGTGGAGGTTCGGTACCTGCCTGGAGTCCTGTGCGGGGTGCTGCTGGGCACTGTTTGCCCTGGGGGCCACCCTCGGTGCCGCATCAGGGAGCTGGTGAGACCTCAGGGAGAATGTATGTGGTTGTGTGTATGTGGGGAGGGTCGGGTCTGGGGCCCGCCCAATGTCCAGGGCAGCCATGTATATAACATGTCTCCCTTGGTAGAGCAAATCTGTCAAGCAAAATATGGCACACAGACCACCGTTCTGTATGTTAGGATGCTGGACAGAACAGAGTAAAAAAAAAAAAAACATGGACAGTCTCTGCAGCTCTGAGCTTCTTTGGCAGGCTTTCCTACAGACGAGGATCATAGAATTGGAACAAAGTTTCTAGGTTTTAGTTCTGACCTTAGGAACAACTAATAGGCAGGTACTAGAGGAACTCAGGGTTCGAGAAGACTCATAATTTAAAACCAGGTCAGAAAAATAAAAAGGCCCAAGACCATTAAGACATTTATAAATAACAAACCCAAAAATCAATCCTGAAACGCATGGTGAGCCAATGCAGCAATTTTAAGTGGTGTAATGTGTTCTCACTCTCTGGTCCTCATTAGAACACATCCAGCTGAATTCTGGAGTAATTGTAGGTTAGAAATACTTTTCTGGGGGAGGGCCACAGAGCAGGGCATTACAATAATCTATTCTACTAGAAACAAAAACATGCATCAACACCTCCATGCTGGCAAGACACATAAATCAGTGGACTCTGGCAATTTTTCTAAGATGATAAAATCCTGTTTTCCAGACATTTCTAATATGTGGGATAAAATCCAGTTGAGTTGAGGACACTTCTCACACACTAAGAAGGTTTAAAGTGTTGTAACTTTGATAAAATAATCTCTTGCTTGTCTTCCGGACCAATAATTAAAACTTCAGTTTTGTCCTTGTTGAGCTGTAGGAAATTCTCTGCCATCTATGACTTTTTATATAAAATACAGTTTAAAAGGACATTAGCTGGCTTCAGGTCATCAGGAGACACTGCAATATAAAGCTGTGTATCATCAGCATAGTTGTGAAAATCAATTCTTAGTCTGTGCAAAAAATGTGGTGGTCTACAGTGTCAAATGCGGCACTAGGATCCAGCTTCACCAGAACAGAAAGTTTCTCAGAGCCCAAGTTACACCTGAGGTCGTTAACAATCTTTAATCCCAGCCCCGCCTGCTCTCTGCATTGTTCACGCCACGCCGGCTTCACGCCACACTCTGCCTGTCTGCCTGTTCTGCCCCTGCTCAGCTGAGATTCACAGCCCCTATCGGATTCTGGACTCAGACTATGGGAATGTTCAGCTTTCAGGAAAAGCTTTTGTTAAACCTCTATTAAAATTTCACTGCTCAGTTCTGCCTCTGCCTTCTGGTTGATCGTGTGTCTCCACTTAGGGGTCCAGTCCATCTCGGCCCGAAACCGTAACAAAAAGGCAGGTAGTTGGTTTGCTGTGGGTGCAGTCATACCTCTTTTGACCTGCTTAAAATACAACTTTTAGATGCACTTTAAGCTTAAACTTGTCTAAATACATAAGACACCATATTTAGATAAGGGAAAGACGAAAGCTGATGTGGAGATTCAAGGAAAAAATATGTTGCTGCTGTCGAAAGAATTTTTGTGTGTTTTTGTTTTTATTCATTATTCATCAGTCTCTATCATCACATGTATGACCTTCCTGGTATAACTGCCTCCAATCTCTCTAGGAGGTAAAAGCATATTTTTATTGGACTAAATCAATTTTGCTGACATCCAATCCCTCTGTCCACTCTCAAGTCTTTTCAAGCCATCAGTGACCTCATGTTCAGACAATCCATTAACTGCATTATGGACTTGAATCTCCAGCCTCTGCAGCTTAAAGCCTGGAGAGGAGTGCAGTAAATCCTATTCTCACTCCAACTAGAGTTGATAATTTCAGTGTGCACCTGTCGATGCTGAAATCTGCTGCTCTCACTTGTTTTATATTTATTAGTTAGTTTAAATTCTATTAAATAAGGATGGATCCTGCTTCAGCAGGGAGAGCTGTCTTGAAAGTTTATATATTCTAATGATTTAAGCTTAAATGGATTCTTTTAACAATACCAACACCTAGCTTAGTGACTTCTTCTTTCCCTCACTCAGACAATGTGGGCTCTTCGTTTTATTAAATCAGATCATTCAAACTCATGATTCTAGATTATCTCATCAGGCTCAACCAAGTCTTGCATAACAATGTATTCCCTGCAAGTGGTTAAACTCTGCAATGAGTGATTCTTGGGTACGATTCCAACCATTTTAGACAGCTTACAGTTCACTAAAAGCAGGATTGACTTTTATAGAGAAGTTTGACTTACCTGTATTCATTTTATTGTTGTCATAATAAAAAAGATATATTGAATTATATATTAGACAAAAGTATATCTTTTATTGAAAAATCTTTGTCATGGTTGGTGTGTGCAGGTCTCCTGATGCTTTCCTAACAATTTCCTTTCCTTTGCTGCTTATCCAGGATCCATGTCTGGTTGGCTGGCTATATATATATATATATATATATATATATATTTATATATATATATATATATGTGTGTGTGTGTGTGTGTGTGTGTGTGTGTGTGTGTGTGTGTGTGTGTGTGTGTGTGTGTGTCAAGATGCTGTAATTCAAAATATTTGGCAAGTATTTTGTTTTAGTAACAAAAAAATTAACTTTAAAAACTTTAAATCCTTATATCACTCGCTTTTCCCACATGGTGAATCATGACTGACACCATGTTTTAGCTTGCCTCTGTGAACGAGTTAAAACAAACACAATGGGGGTCCTTAGCTTTTTTTTTATAACAGAGAAGCCTGGACAAGCCACTGGAAAGTGCTTTATCTCCGAAACTAATCAAAAAAAAGTGATACCGATCACAAGACTGACTGCAACAAGCTTGTAACTTTGTGATAAACTTGTCTGGAAACATTCAGCATCCACACAATTCGCTCTTAAAATGTGACCATTCGTGTCTTATAAATGTTAAAAATAGTATTCAGTATAAACAGACACAGCCAGAATTGATTTTCCTCATTTTTATTGATTAACAGAGGGAAATATTTCTTCTCATATGTCAGGCTGTAGGAAGAAAACAGCAGTGATAATGTCAGGATCTTCCTTAAAATTCGCCTAAAATTTTCTTTGTCTATTTGCATTTGATGGAAACTAATTTAATCCTCAGAGTGGATGTGGGATACTTTCTCCTTACTATTTGTCTTGAAAACAGGTGATAACAAATCGTATATTTGCATTATGTAATGTCTGTTCCAAACTCTCATTTTCTTGGTATCTGTGCCTTTTATATATTGAATACAGTGGTATGTGATGCAGAAAACAAATGCTGCCACCTTTTTGGAATAAGGAACGGAGTCCATGTGCGGGAGGGGGAGTTCTGCCCTAAACTTATACAAGACTTAATTTTTGAAGAACTTGATTTGACCTTAGTATTTTTCCCCCAATCTAACTTAATCTTGGAGCAGTTTGTATCCATTTTAAGTCTTGTCTGACAGTTTTCTGATTTTTCTTATACTATTTTTTTACATTAAAGTACTCGAGCTTTAAGTACAAACAAGACTTAAGATAAAAAGTTTATAGTTTGGCTTACAACAAAGCTTTTCACTAAGGTGTCATTAAAAATGATGCTAAATGGTACTGAATGTCCTGGTATGCTGGGAATGAGTAATGACTTCTCTCTTTGTGGTGTGGATTTTGTTTTTACATTATTAGCATATCGGTTTCAGCTGGTACAACTCCTAACATCTGGAACGCAGTTTGTGTAACTCTAAAGACTGTAGCCCTACAGGGAAAAAAGACCCAGCAGCACAATTCCACATAGTCCAGATAGAATCAAAAACGTTTTCCTTCGGGCAAGGTTTGGCACAAAGGTCATAGTGGATCTTTCCTTAGTATCAAACACTGGGCTTTAACAAAGATTTAAAAAAAGAGAGAAACACAAAACAAGATCTAGTTATCACAAGAGGGGAAAAGGGCTGGAAGGCTAGACATGATGTCATTAAGTGACCTGGTATATGGATAAGGAAGTAAAGCTGACAAAACGAGCATCTTTGCCAACAATGCTAAATGCTTTATGAAAGTATATCAAATCAAAAGCAATCCAGTCATATTTCACAGAATGCAGATCCACATGCTTTCTTATCTACTTTAACCTACAGTTGTCTGCCTATTGAAAGATGTGTCACATTCCTCACAGAGTATAAACAAGCTTGAATGCTGAAAGAGCACATCTTAAATCTCACACCGATTTTTTTTTTCTTTTTCTTAATTCCACACCATGGGCTGCAACAGATAACTGGGCAAGACAGTCAAAGTTTAAACTGCAATTTAATGATGAAGTAGTAAACCATATCCGAGTTATATTCCTATGGAGCCAGTCAAGACAACAAAGGCCAAGGCCAAGTAATGAGTAAATAAAAATTGGCCACTTTTGGAAATAAAACAGAAAATAATGTCTAAACAAGGAAAACCATTATGCAATAGGCTAGGATGTGACAAAGAATTTCATGATGGTTTCCTGTCTTTACAATGGGACAGGAATATCTATTAGCAAATGTTGAAAAAAAAATCTTTACGATTTATAAAAGTGTTTAGTCTTTATAGATTATGCTCTCTCATAACTGAGTGTATTACATAGTAAACCTGAAAGTTGATGATGCTATGTGATATGATATGATAAAAGGCCAAAAAAAAAAAAAAACAGAACAGGAAAAAAAAAAAAAAATCTTGTCCCCTTGATCGGTCTGAAATTATGTTATTCAGGGAGAAAGTCAGATTTTCAGAGCACTGTTACATCTCAGATCCAACTTAAAGCAGAAGTACTCAGCCACTTTAATCCAAAATTTGAAATGATGCCACTGGAAGTAGGAAGCTGAAACGTAGCCCAAAGCATGGTTGTCGTTTTCTGGTTGATCTGCTGTGTGAAATTATTGTTTCAAGCTTGAAAAGGTATGTATGTGTGTTTTAGTATTTTAATTTCATTGTTTGGCCTGTGAACTGGTTTTGTTACAGACATCACAATAACATATAGAAAAGGCAGCTACAGAGGCTAATGGTACTTTAATTTACTTGAATTGGTTCATTTGTTCACTGGATAAAAAAAAAAACAGTATAATTTGTTAATTCTACAATTGCTCAAAAAAATGGAGGCACTCACACAAAGGTTTGCATTTACTAACCCCTAAACACTTCACACATTGTTTACATAGAAAAACCAGCAGCAAAGTAGCCTCAGATAATTACGGTTTAAGGCCCCATTTACACCACAACACAGACAGTAAAATGCAAAGGTCTGGTTGCATTCTGGCTTCTTGTTTACACGGTAACAGTTTTGGGTGGATAAAACCGCAAAGATTTGACAACAGCTTCCATAGTTAAATTTTCTTACAACCAAAGGCAAGTCCTGTCAGTGTAAACTGGAAGTGGAATCTTTTGGCAATATTGCACTTGCGCACTCAGATCTTGTTAAACCTGCAAAAAGCCCAAAAACAGCAATGGTGGACCTCTGTGTCATGTTTGTGCTGCCAGATCTTTTTAATTTATTTGGTCTGTTGAAGCACAACCTGTTTCTGGAAGAGTATTTATGTCATCAGCGAGGACGCAGAGGATACATGGACCAGATAACTGGCACTTAACGCTTCTGATGTTGGGTTGTGTTTTGCAGTCTTTTGAGGATGCTGTGCACACGTTGGCGTGTCGTTGCAAAGTTTCACGGCCCACTAGAGGCCTGGCATGCACACTACATCGTTTCTGGTCCTCTTTGTGTTTTCTCCTGCACAGACATAGTTTTCATTCTGCTGTTGTGTAGATGCATTTTTTTTCATAAATGCAAAGGAAAAATATTTGTGTTGGAAACATTGTGGTGTTAAAAGTGCAAAGGTAGTATTCCTTTTGTTCTAGATTGTGCTTTAGCTAACATTTCACCACACCTCCCACAACTGCGCCCATTAACACAGGAGTATACAGAAAAATATTTATATATTGTGAGAGAGAGAGTAAAAGACGATATAGTCTGTAATGTTGTACAGCTGCAGGTAATGAACATATTTACCAAACAGATGTTCTGCTGTCATCTTTTTAATGGCAGTCATGCTACTAAACTTCATATATCTGATCCAGTTCTGGTTACGGCTACATTTAGGTTATGTTCAGGTATGTAATGTTTAGCTAGTTTGATTTATTAGCTCCATGATCAGCAGCAGGAGTTGTGATCTCATGTTTTCAGGGTGATGGTTCACCCAGGAGAAAGCTTGTTTGTTTAGAAATAATTCTAACTTCAGTGGGGTTAAGATGGGTATAAAACTAATCTGGAGGTACTTAACTAAATTAAATAATTTAATGTCAGTTATTTGGATCCAAAGGCAGTTCCCCAAGGAAAGCAGATACAATAAAATATAGCTCTGTTGCATCCTGAGTGCTGAGTGAACTGGAGTTTCCCCAGCAGAGCATGACAATACTGGGAGGGAGGGGTGCAGGTGAGGCTGATTGGCAGAGTAAGCACAGCGATGCGATGGACTGAAGTGAAGCGCTTCAGGCAAGAGAAGCTAGATTATTGGTTTGGCAGACTGGACAAGAAACAGAGCAAGGCAGAGAACCTTAAGATAAGGAACGCATGAAAGATTTTAAACACCAAAAGAAGGAAACCTGGCCATAGCACAACTACCACATTAGGAGATTGAACCATCTGGTGTACAGTGGAACGATGGACTGAAGTATAGATGCTCCAAGGCTTGATGATATAAACAGAACACATCTCTTTTGTTGCATGTTCAGAAGCTGCTCTGCTGTTGCTTTATCTGGTTAAAACATAATCACTAAAAACTACTTTAAGGTTAGGTAAGCATCCTGGCTATGAAAACAAAAACTGTGACCTCATTGTACATCAAAAGACCCTTTTTATTAATTTCTGGCTGCAAAATTTAAAAGTCCTGGACTATTCTTTTCAAAGGCAAAGCAAAAGAGAAATCATTGTAAAGAATGAAGGTTTTGCAGTTATTCAGATAGCTTGACACATTAGCAGTTAAAACATTTTCTTTTCAACTAGGATATTCAGATTAATGATAAATATAGATAAAACTAAAAATTCCATAATGATTCAATGTATTTAGATTAAAAGCTGCACAATGTGTGGCTGGTTGAAAAGCAGTCGAGTTCACTGCTCATATAATTTGAAAAAAAAGAAAGCGAAAGAGACAGAAAAAAAGGATTTGGTTACCTAAAGTAAAACACTCTTTGTTGCTCCAGTACTTTGCTAATGAAGTTATTCATCATTGTGCACTGCTGCATTTTTTAACCAACCTGTAAGAGTAATTCTTAAAAGTCACAATGCAGCACTTCAAAATGAGCTACATCATACCACCTGCCATAAACCAAGTTTACCTCACAGCTGCTCAAAAGCTGCAGCAAAATAGGAATTATTGATCCATGTCCTGCAACATGACCTTTTATGAGGGTATACATTTAAGACATTATTTAGAATTACCCTCACACACATGTGAAATTTAAGTCATTCACACATTATACCAAAACTTCTTGTATATCATACAGAAATCATTCACACACTGTACTGAAACCCCACACACTACACTGAAACTGCCTCTTATATACTAAACTCTCCTCTTATACACTACACTCAAACACTCTCATACATAATACTGAAATCATTCACACACTATAGTGAAATTACTGAAATCACATTTCACTAGTATGTATGAAAGAAATTTTTCTAGTGTGTGAGAAAGACAAAATTCACTTGAAAAGGAAGTCACGTAGTAGAAAAAAAGGAGCACATTTTCAAAAGAAACTGAAAAGAAAGAAGTTAGAGAACACTGTGAGAAAGGCTTTATGAAGACTAATAGCTCCTCAGCTGCCTGGAAATAATCTCAATGAAGCAGCAGGCATCTTCAGTACTATACTGGCCTCAGTACTGCTCTCTCCAGTGAGTAAAAAGTCAGTCCCATGTTAAAATCTAATCTAATCAAACTTTATTTATAAAGCACTTTTCATACAAAAGCAGTGCAAAGTTTTTTACATAATGAAAACAGTTTTTGTATATATATATATATATATATATATATATATATATATATATATATATATAAGCCACAAACCGTATAAATCATCAAAGTTTAAGAACACTGACCTGATTAAGCTCTCTTTTTCATAGACATCATCACACCCACACAGCACAGATATTCAACTCCCACCCCTCTTTGACTCTGACTTCAAGTTTTTCCTTAACTGAAGCATCTGTATGAGAAAATAACTGGAGATAAACATCTGCAGATGTTGACTCATGTCTCATCTCTTGCTCTCTTTGATGAATTAGCCATGGTGCACGTTAAAAACAGCCAGTGTGTTGACATCCAGTTGTTCACATTATTCATTTTACAGTGGAAACAAGAATTCACACAGGCACACAAGCCTATGTGAATTTATCACATCCTTGTCAACTTAGTCACTCAAGTTGCCAGATTTATAGACGCAAGACCAGTACAGCAGTGTGTCAGACAGAAACTAGCAAAAACTGTTTATTAAGATCTGTCCGCACTTTTAAAATCTAGTTTTGAATTTTTCTGTCTATGGCAATTTCTATAATTATCTTTCAAATTGACAATTTATTGCTCCATTCTTTTAATAAACACTGTGTGTTTATATTGTATGTTTGTACTTTAGAAGTTGTCCTTGCATTTGTGTTCTACATGTAGCATCCTTGCTTCAGTATAATGACAATGAAAGTCAATTAAATAAATAAAGATATTTGTGGAAAGATTTGAGTAAAATCCACTTTGCAGCTCCGTGGAATTATTGAAACACTACTAGAGATTCATTATATATAAAATTTCATCTTTTACTCAGGTTTTTGGGCTCTTACCAAGCAGGTAAAAAGCCCACAGCCAGCAAATGGAGCTTGTTGGCTGTGTCAAGTGTTTCAACACAGTGAGACGATTTCAGACAATTGTGTCAAAGTTGACTCGACATTTCATGAGGCCTTGGTTTCACCATTCTTAAGTTGCTGTGGTTCGAGCAGGCAGGTTGGTGCAGCAGGAAGGTGTGGCTGCTGAATGGTTTCAAGAGTTGAGCTAGCAGATCAACAGAGGAAATTACTGTTGGATTGATGAAGCATTTCAGAAATCACAGAGGAATGAGCAGAAGGCTACGCACATGCACAGCTAAATTATCACACTAGTTGTGAGATAATATGTCAAGGTCTGGATGCTCCTGCAGTCCTCATGAAGGAAGTCTTGATGAGAGCAGATGGAAAACAACTGTGGGAGCAGGAGGTGACACAACTTGTCCAAAGCTTCCTGGAACCTGCTCTGACCCACCTAAGGCTCAGAAAACAACTCAAGCAGCATTAAGGTGACACAAAGTATCCAAAAAATTAAACTTAAAAGCTTGTGCAGCACCTAGATGGTGTTTACCTGCAGGAATTACTTGATTATTACTATTTTATTTATTTGTTTTTTTCCTGTGTTTTTTCTTCTTTGTTTTCCAAGTGTCGTGTCTTTCCTCCAGTTTCTCTTTCCCATAGTTGTTTGTGTTAAACTGCTGTTGTTTTTTTTGTTTTTTGTTTTTTCTCATTAGTTTTTGAGGAGAAATTACACATTGCAAAACTGAGTATTTAAAGTGTGGTTTGCCAACCGAAAACGGGTGATCTTTTTGTGATTATGATGGCAATGTTTCAGATTTTTTTTATCCTGTTTGTAAAAAAAAAAAACAATTGTTGTCAGGCAGAATCATGCTTTTCTTACACCAAGTTACCATTTAGCTATACAGCATGCGACCCACATGTGCTCTGTGCTATTAGCTCATGGATATATGAGTGTAACAATCACTTCAGGCCCATTTATTCTCTCTTAGGTGCACAAATAGCAAAGGCCATTTCAAGCGTTGTCATAAGTCGTCGTCCTCATACTTCCATGTGTGGCTTTTGCATTGCCATGGTGGTTAAATCAATTCATCCACTACTGGACAATGCTAGTTTCAGACACTGTTTGGCAGCGATAACGCAGCACTATGTAGTTGTTTTCAACCGCCCAACACACCCTAAACACTTACATACAGGCTTTATTCAAAAGGTGCACAATTTCTACAGTTGTTCTGCTCATCTTCATTCTTCTTCTGCTTTTTTGTTGAATTCCTGATCCTCATCTTCATCTCTCGTTTGTTTCTTTCGCTGGTTGCATATCAGCTGTTCTGCTCAGCACTGCCGCTGTGATATCCAGTGGTAGTACTCAGTCTTCTGTGTTAAGCAAAGGATAGCTAAGCTTCATGAAAACAAGCCAAATTACGCACCTAACGGAAGCAGAAGACGGAAGAAACTGTCCGTCTGTCTGTGTATCCATCTTCTGTGTCAAGCACAATGGGCTTTTAAGTTGTCAGACGTCCTCACTGCTTTTTCTAAATGAAAGTAATAATAAGGTGGGCAAACTTTTGTATGACAGTTTGAAAGGGAAATGAAAATTCTTGTCTGAAGAAATTTTTTATTTGTCTGGTTTCATTGTTAAATTTATGCAAGTAGAAGTAATTCAGGACTCCATTAAAGTCACAACTCAACAACTGATGTGCACCTAGTTACAGAAGTTTACGCACCTGTGTTCAACCACTAATAACTTATTTTACAGCCTTAATTCCATCATGACTGACTTTCCAGCCTTTTGGTTCTCCTGCAGTATGACATCCTAGTTTTTGAATTTTAATTGTACTATTTTCCGTCTTCCTTACTTGTGGATTTTGCCAAGTTTACTGATTATCTGGTCTACTTCATGAAATCTTGCATGTTGGACTTTTACCTCAAATCTGATTCTATTCTCACATTTGAGTCAGCTCCTTGTGTGCATTCATCAGTTATCTTGAATTGTTCTTTCTTGTGTGCAAAATGTCCTCTGGTCATAATAAGATAATAATGTTAGATCCTGATAATCATCTATAATCCAAAAACACTATGCAGTCACTGGTGGAGGTGGTTGAGGCTACCACATGTCTGGTGATTATGGGCAATTACTGAGAGATAAATCAGGGACAGTCTAAGGCAAGATCAGGTAATGGAGCTCTGTGTGGGCTGGGGGAAATTAAAGAAAAAAAATTATATAAAGTAAACAAGCAAGGTGCTAAGCTCTTGATTTTTCCAGTCTTTGGAGCACGAGATCCCTCCATCCCTCCAGAAGATTTTCCCTTAACTTTACTGTTATCTTCCCAAATTAAGGGTCAGACGTTCAAGTTTCAAATTAAATTTTTGGTCACTTCAAAATATGTGTAGAAGAAAAGTAAACTAAAAGTAGCCCATATCTCACAGTCAACAGTTTTGATTATGACATCCAATCCAGCAGGATCGGGGAGGAGCCTGTCTCAGTATCTAGTAAGTGAGAGGAATAGTACACCCTGAACAGGTGTTACAACCCCGTCTCACAATCCAGGAGATAGGGATCAGTAACGAAATGAGCCGGACCAAACGTACTATAATTTTATTACCAAACCCGGTTCAAAGGAAAAATACAACAAAAGGTGTCCATTCGCCAATTTCCACAGAGGATACTGCAGCTGGGGCAATGAGAAATGGTCACAGTTCACATTTACTTTACAAAAAAAACACATTGACTGACTATGTCTCACTGACCAAACATCTTGCAGACAAAATCATGACTGTTTTTATTTTTAACCTTTAGTCAAAACAAACTAGCAGCTTATTCAGTCCATCGACACTATCCACATCATCCAAAACATCATGCTGCTCCGATGTGATTGATTTTTTGTTCTCCACTGAAAAACTCTCCAGACTTGACACCAGAATCACATTAATCAAGGTTTTAAATAAAGGATTTTAAGCACAACCGCACAGCTTGGAAAAAAGCTACAGACTGACATGCTCACCAAAGAAAATGCTACACTGAAACTTTCAGAGATCAGCATAGATAGTTGTCAAAAAATAAAACCATGAAGAAAAACATTCTCTATCTGCAAGTATGTGTCCGGACCGGGTGCATTTTAGGGCTGAGATATACTTGCTGTGAATGCAAGCATACATGTCAACGTTTAGCTATGTTTATGTACATACATTTTGCAAACAACGGAAGCAGGGCACAGAAAAAAGCTCAGTACTGGAGGTCACCGCAACAGGCAGTACACAGCACTTGGACTCTGAAATAGTGAAAAGGTCAATCTACCGGAAACATTGTAATTCCGGGTCATTAACCCCAAAAACGCTTCCAATTTGTTGCCAACTGTTAAGGCACAAGTGTTTATCACTGTGCAACAGGTTGGAAAAATTATACAGATGCCAGTAGTTACACAAAAGATCTGGGAGACGGTCTTCAAAACTATCCGCTTTGTGTTTACCTCGGACATGTTGTGTTCATGCTCTTGTTCACATGAGCGCCACTAGCATTAGGGTCAAAATTGTAACTTGCAGCCTACACACCAAACAAATGCTAGGAATGCGTGGCAGCTATGATACATACAGTAGTAGCGGTTTAAAAGTTCCCCTGTTTCCATGATAGGTCCTTGACTGGCTCTTGACTGGTCCTTGACTGGTCCTTGACTGATCCTTGGCCGATCCTTCACAGGTCTGTGGGGGTAATGTAATCCCCCGCAATGACGTCGTCAGCGAGGCTCTGCCCCTAAGCAGCCCAAGTAAAAAAACAGCTGCAATCCCTCTTTTGTCCACGGGGAGGAGCAGTGATTTGATCTTGCTGCTCTCTAAACAGTTTATAATGAGCTGTGTCGCTCATTTGTTGCATTTTTGCCAACATTTAAAAAATGATTTGATTTGAAAATGGCGTCAAATAAATGTATCAAAAAAGCCGACATGTGTAGCTAATGGTGTTATGAGGCAAAGCACAACCTCCTCAAGTCGGGTAAGTGGTGAATGTCACTAGCAGCGAGCTTTCTAAACATCCCGAGGAGCGCCGCCAGCGGTCATTTGACTGCAACGTAAGTTATTCACAGTGGGGGTTGATACAGCTGCTGCATAACTGAATATTGACAAAATCATAACGTAATATCGGCAGGTAAAAATAACATAATACTGATAATGTGTAAAGCAGGGATCACAAAAGTCCGGACCCAGCCCAACCTATATTCTGAATTAGGCCTCAAAGTGCTATTATCCTAAGTAGATAAGTAAATAAATGGTTTATACTGTGAAATGAAGTGTCCCTGGATTTTATTCATAGCGATCTAGTGATAAAACGTGATAAAACGTCATACAACTGTGTCTCAGCGGTGGGACAGCTGCCTGCCCGCTGTCTGAAGCAGGCACATGCGCAAAGGCTGGTAGGAATGACAGGAACCAGCAGCCTATCAGCACACAGGGTTTGTGATCTTACAGCCAATCAGAAGCAGAGTAGGGCGGCCATTTATTACAACTCCATAGCCGTGATATACGACAGTTTGGCTGAGAAAGAGTCTCCCTGAGCGGCTCTGTGGAAGTTTAGACGTGCTAAACTGCTCGTAAATATTGATGTGTTTACTTTTCCAAACAAGTAAGCAGGTAAAACTATAGACAACAACTATATAATAAAAGTCCTAAAATACCAGGTTCAGCCGTTTAGTTTTTAATACACTATAAGCATGATAGCGTGACTGGCGGTCATCAAAAGACCGCTGGCGACGCTTCCAGTGTTTAACACTAGAAAACCCAGAGATTTCTTATCCCTCTACCATGCCCAGAGTACAACCAAAAGGCTGCCCGGTTTGAAATTAACAATTCAATGGCCAACAATTAGCACCTTTACATTTGTAAACACAGCCATTACCTGCCGTTAGCTGTTCAAGCATACTCCTTGGGGGGAGGAGTGTGCTTGAAAAGAGCCTTGTGGACTGTGCTGTATAGTTTCACTCACCACAAACGGTATTTGTGCTTTTGACCATTTCTCACATTTTCATGTACCCTTTATTGAGCATTGGTCATGTGAGTTTTCATCGTCATCACACTATTGTACGCCCAGCTTGCTTTCAAGTGAGAGATTATCACTTTTCTGTTCCCACAAAGGCAAGAAGGAAAGCATAATCAAGTATTTCAAATGAGAGATAATTACATTCCTTTTGACCTGGGAACAGAAAAGCAAAATCAATTTAATGTTCCTCACTTCCTAATATGGTGCAACAAGGTTCACAGTCCTCAATGTTTTTAGTAAAAAAAAAAAAAATAAAAAACACCTTACTAACAGGGTGGAATGGAACATAACAGAGTGGAACAGAATATAACAGGGTGGAAAATATTTGTTCCCAATTCCAAATAAAAACGCTTCAATGGCCAGATGATCAGCAATGAATAAAGATATTTCTACAGTGATCCAGATTTTTTGTTTGTTGTTTTTTTTGTTTTACATTTTAGATTTTGTAAGAGATGGGTGTGTTTTAACAACAGCAGTTTTATCCGTGACTTTAATCGATAATTATTATCATTATCCAGTGTATAAAAATGTTGGTGTAAAAACGCCAAAGATAGATAAGCATGATGCTGAACTTCGTGGTCTTAGCTCCTGGTTTGGTGTGTCTTGTTCTGTTTATTATCATTCTGAAAGGTATGCAGCCCACAACTTGAACAAAGGCTAAATTCCTCAACATTCGCACTTGCTCCATAAAATTACCATCTCCAAGGCTCCTCCACCACCACTTTGATTATGGATTGATAAGTAAATGAGCCGCAGTTTTGTAATTGTTGCATTGTCAAAACAGTTCTGTTAGTGTTGTCACACAAAATTCAGTAGACTAATTGGTTCCTATGCAGTGAATTTACATGTTATTACAAAAATACACAATAATAAAATAGGCAAGTGGCAAGATTAGAATAATGTTATAAGTTCTGCGCAAAGACTCCTTTTTCATTTTCCAAAACAAAACTGACATAAACAATCTTGAAAAAAATGTGCACGTAGGCTATGAGGAAAGAATGAATGCAATGAAGTAGGGACTGGTTGAATAAACACGGTTTAACTGGACGCCTAAGCGAGCGCGTTGCAGGATGGCTCCAGATTTTATTGTCAAATGGTTCCAGGTCAACCAAGTCTGAACTGCTTAGAGCAGAGTCCTGCACGGTTCCGTTTTGCTACGCATACCTGCCCTAACCCGTTAGAATGACTCCCGAACCCGACTCGTCACCAATGTATTTATTCCATTTAAATCCGAACCAGACTGATGTTTAACCCGCGACCTGAGCCATTAACGCATCATTGCCATGCTGCACCGCTTCTTTTCCATTATTATAGCCTATTGTTGTTTTATCATTGTGTTAATCTAAAACACATAGATAGCCTATGAATGTTTATTTTAAGCTTGCTCAACATTTTTAAAACAGCTTTATATTCCTCTGACTGAACCATTTCAGAGTGAAGACTAAACCAGACCAGTGTGTTTTATTTTGCCACTGAGAGGGTATTTATAATAGGCTACTCGGAGATTGCTGTGCTTTAACAAAATGTAATCCACCTTTCCTGGCAGCAGCTGTGTTCTCCGTTCCTGGACTACAAATCCGGTGGCAGAAAACTCTGCTGCGCAAATACCAGCGTAAAATAAACTTTCATATATTTTCTCTGTGTTGTTGTAGTATATTCAGATGATAAAACAACAATATAATAAAAAAGAAGACTTGGAAGGAGGAACAGCGGTGCAGTAGGCTATGGCACACGTTAACGTTAAAAAGCACACTGCTTGTTGTAAATACTTGGTTTATGCTTTAAGAGGTAAATATTTTGGTTAACATGTTGAAGAAATATCGTTGTTTCTTTTTTCATCTCTTGCTATGCTATTGAATTTGGCAACATTAACATGGAAATTCACTGCATTAGGACCGACTAGCCTACTGAATTTCTGGTAGCATGACAACACAAACTGGACTCGTTTGACCACTCTTACCCAATGTGCAACAATCACAAAACTGGGTCACTTGTTCAGCTGCCTCATTGCGGCTCATTTACGTATCAATCCACAGTCAAAGTGGTGGTGGAGGAGCCTAAGAGATGGTAATTTTCTGGAGCAAGTGCGAATGTTGAAGAAGGCGCATGTTCAAGTTGGGGGCTGCATACAGTACCTTTTGGAATGGTAATCAGAGCGTGTCGGGGAATAGCCCACCTGGAGGGGTGACGTAATCGGGATTCCCGGCGAGCAGGAAGTCGCAGCACAGCGAGTGTTGGATGTCCCCCCGCGATTAGACACATTGAAGTGGAAGAAATTATCTCCGATCCTGCGTGGGGCTTTTATCTGTCGCCCTGTCTTCTTATGGAGGTGAAATAAATAATATGAGAATAAAATAACCCTTCCTAGCTACCTCAAACAGATTCTGTGTTGCTTGATCCAAATCTGATTTGTCTATGTTAATAATGCTAATATTAAAAGATTAATCAGTATGATAAATACATCCTATTGAGAATAGAGCTAGGGGCTGTGATCCAGTATTTGAAAGGTTTTATTAACCTACTAGCATTCATTTCTGAATAAAACAATTGGCAGCGCACAAGCATGTTACAATTTCACATTCCACGTCAAACGATGATTATGTATTAAGTTTTATGCATTTTTATGAATTGTGACTGGCCATCAGAGGTGCTTTGAGTGGCACCTCTGCCAGTCAGTGTAAATTCAGATAAAATCTGACAGACTACGGGCGATGAGAAGTCTGTGAGAGAAGCGCCATCTTCTGGGTCTACCCTATATTACAAGGAATGGGTGGAGTTTGATTAAAACATCGACACTCCCAGGAGAAGGAGGGGGCCTCTCTGGCGGCTGGAAGTTGGAAGGCAGCTGGCTGGAACTGGAATGGAACTGGGCTGGAAGCCGGCAGGTATTCGGCTGGCTTTCAGCTTGGATGGGAACTTTTAAACCGCTACTACTGTATGCGGACGCGTCCCTAACAGCATATATCAGCCCTTAGTCTTTGTAAGGCTGTGTTTTATTTTAAATGCTTGTCATCCCTACGTCCTGTTTAGATTCCCCACTGTGTGATTCCCTCCATGTCTAATTGTGTGTCTTATTGTCTTCCTTCTCTTCCAGCTATTTAAAACTGAAAGTGTTCCCCTTCCCCTCTGTGCCAAATCGTCTTGTCCATTAAATTCCAGGTTTTTTTCAGGATCTCTGCTCTGAGGTTTTGAGACTTAAAGTAAGAATCTTGTTCTAAAGAAAACAGTAGCTTTTTCCACCATCCCTGCATCTGGGGCTGAACTTAAGTCTATCTTAATTCTAGCCCAAACACAGAGGCTCCATCTCTCTTTCAGATATCTATAAAGCTATGCAGGAATGATTTAGATAATGGCCATAGCTGGCAACTTCATCTTAATTCGAAAAAGCAATCTTTTTTTTTTTTTTTTTTTTTTTTTTATTATTATTATTATTCCTGGATCAAATTCTCCCTCACCAAAATAATTTAATACACCCCTAAATTAAAATTCAACCAGGTATTAAAAAGCAGTCATGCTGCCCTAACATCTCATTCGCTTTAACATGTCACTCCTGAGAGATTCTGCATTTGACATTTGCATTAAAAAACAGTGGTTATGATTCTTTCTGGCTGCACAGTGGTGTGGTGGTTAGCACCGCAGCCTCACAGCAAGAAGGTTGCTGGTTTGAGCCTTGGCTTGGGGGAGGTTCTAACCTGGGGGGACGGTGGCCTTTCTCCCTGTGTATACGTGGGCTCTCCCTGGGTTCTCCGGCTTCCTCCCATCGTCCAAAGACATGCATGCATGTTAGGTTAATTGGACACTCTAAATTCTCCCTAGGAGTGAGTGTGTGTGTGTGAATGATTGTCCCTATCTGTGTTGACCCTGCGATAGACTGGTGACCTGTCCTCTCACCTGTTAAAATGCTGGGATAGGCTCCAGCTTACCCGTGACCCATAATGGACTAAGCAAGCAAGATAATGAATGAAAAAAGGTTATGATTTCTATAAACACATGACTCCTCGGGGTCATCTCCAGTGGCTTTCCTGCTGCGTAATAAAACCCCATTATTACCATTGAGCTCTATGTCAATGTAGACAATAAAATATATGTCACATTATTCAAAAATTAGACAGCTCAAACTGGGTTTATTAAAAGTAGAATAGCATCTACTGACACACATATTGTTTGACACAGTGCAATATTTATTATTTCAACAGACAAAGAGCATTATGGTCCCACTCATGAAAAGAAAGCTTTTGATAGAGGTAATTGAAAAATTCATGTTTTCTACATTGGAGGGTTTTTGTCATGTTAGGAGAGTCATTAATTAATCTGTTTACACTTCACCATCAGCCACTATGATCACTAATAAACACAAAGCTTCCCACTGCACAGAGGGACTGGACAATGATGCCTACTTTCCACATTGCTGTTTACCATTTTTATTGAACCACAAGCTGAAGCTATTTGAGAAAATATGATGAAAAAAGAATACAAGCACAAACTTTAAACAACACAATTTGACTTTACACTGATGATATTTTACTACTGACTTAAACTTTTGCTTTTCTTTGCCTGAGGGCCAACCCCAAATACCATACTTTAAACCAAAACACCAACGGGGAAAGATAAGTATAGGTTTCAACATTTTGAAAATTTCCAATGCATTTAAATATAACTGTTCTTTGGTGACTTTGGAACCGAAGTTGGGTTGGGTTGGTCAGGGTCTATTGGATAGCTTCATGTTGTAGTGGCCTTGGTGCTTGGGTTTTCGTACCACACTTCTGCTCAGGGCTACTTCTGTTCTTCACATTATTCTTATTTTCATGGTTGTTAATAAATATTTTCTGATTTTTGTGGTCACTTGTCTGTCAGGCCTTTTTTTCTTTTTTCTTTTTTTTTTTAAGATAAGTAATTATCAGAAACACATCCTGATGGATGCAGTGCATTAACAATTTTATTGTTGTAGCAAGATTCCTGGGAGGTAACAGTATACTCGTACAGTAAGTTATAGCTCCCAAAATATGGTAAATATTCTAATACACATAATATGTTTTAATTTCTATTTGAAAAACATAGCAAGATTCTAACCACTACTTTTAAGCAACCTCTTGGATATTTCTGGTACACACCATCAGCTTCTTTCATTAAAACACTGTATGAACTGTAAACGGTGCCTGTTACCTTTCTACATCATGACCTCTTTGCAGCTTCTTCTATTTTCACACGTTGTTTCTCAGATATAAAACCTAGCATAGTCTGGCATTTAAACATTATAAATATTTGTTGAATCTCTATTCTATCAGTCAATTTGTCCCCGTTAAAAATTTTAAATCCACACTGAGTTTTTCAGGTCACCACTACTAAGGTTTGCAAAGGTCTTCATTGTGCCACTATATTAATGAAAGCTGGGTAGTTCAGCTGGTTGAGCTGAATGTGTCTGAATGTCCTCATTGCGGGGTTCTAGTCCTAGTTTGTGGACCTTGGTTGTGTGTCATCCCTTTGTTACCTTTTCCCTGATGAATAAAGGTCACTAGTGCCTAAAAAGTAACATAAAAAGTTTCAACAAGATTGCCTTTTGTTAACATTCTGTGGTTACTCTTCCAAGCTCTGACCTGTTAACAAGGTCACCTTTTCTGTATGAATCTATGTTTTTAGATCTTAAGAAATTCCAGGATCACAAAAAAGCTCATGAATATCAAGTCATTTTGCATGTCTTTGCAGTGCATTTTCCATGTTGAAGTACTGTGACAAGATGAGCCCCTGCAGCCAGGTGTTATAAAATTATAATAATAACAAGTCAAGTCACGTTATGCCTATGCACTCTTTTGTTAATGGTTATGTCATTTCACACCCTGGATGGTGACAGGATGACATCATGCCCTCTAGGTTCAACCTAACAAGTTGGAAATCACTTTAATGGCAAAAACTGACACATGAAAAAGCAAAAAATTTACATAAAAGACAGAAAATATTAGTGAAGTAAAATTATTTCTATACGCATTGATGTGGGATGAGAAATGAAATTTAATTGAAAAATACTTTACTGAATACAGAGGGGTACCAAGTTATTTAATTACAACTAAAAGATAAAGTTACATGTTAATTTATAAGTGAAATAATACAACTGTAAAATTTAAAATAAAAATGAAATAAAAAAATAATTATTTAGATTAATTTAAATGTGATGTACCTAAAAAAAACTTTTTAAAGAAATTCTAATTGAAAATTATGGTTTTTTTTAAGCTCGTGAATTTGGTTCCATTTGTTTAGCACTTCCCAACCATTTTTTAAATAGTACCATCATTACCATTATCTTGTTTTATTATTTTATTTATTAGAATAATCCAAATAAAGTAAACAAAGTAAAACAGACCGCAAATTCTGATTAAACAACACAGATTTATTTAGGAATAATCACACATGACATTGACAGGAAAAAAGCATAATTTATTAACCCTCTACAGACACAATGTTGTTTTAATCACATTATACATTTTAATTAAGCATTAAAGTATGCAAAGCCACGACTATTTTTAAAATGAAAATATTGAGTCCCCCACCAAAATTAGACGCAAATGGCGTAACATATTAATTACTAAAACACAAGTTAATTTATTTTACAGTAAATAAACTATTTAGCATGCAACAGAAAAACACTACAACCGCTGATATTGACGCATACTTAAACTTCCACTAGATGTAGACAAAGCCATCATTTTCACAGTGTAGAGATGTCAAGATGATCATACAGCAAAGCCAATTGTTACCACGATTGAGGTTTAAGATACATAAAATGATCAGGACGGACGGTTGAATCTATCCGCTGAGTTTATAAAAGTAAATCTATTCAGTAAGGGACATTTAACTGACTGCCACACTAACTGCAAAGTGCTTGAGCATATAATTTTCCCTTTTTCATTCATTTCTTTTTAGGTTGCAAGGATATATATAACCAAATATAAATACATTTAATACTGACTGGTCTGTCTTCACTGCTACTACTCAACACATAATTTTAGAGTCTACATTGGTGACATTTACGTTGGTTCATTCCTTTTAGCGCATGGATCTAGCTGCATTACTTAAATATAAGAGTATTACACATATATCACTTAAAACAAATGATCTATTTCACTGAAAAAAATTACCCTCAGTGTGAAACACAATCTGAACTCTTAAGACCACTTTTTCAGCTGTTGTTAAAAATCTAGTTACATATGTTTAACAGTACATATTAGATATCATGAATTGGGGACTATAAACTACATGAAGCCTTCACCTTCAGATATATAAACGTGACAGGGTGCTTTTACGGTGTACACATCTGGTACAAGAATTCCAGTTAGTTTGATCATATATTAGCCTGTCATGTTTGCCTTCATCCTACATCTGGATCCTACATCTGTGACAGATAAATGTTGAAGAAGCCTTACATACAGAGATACATTAAATTGAATTATTTAGAAAATTCAAAGAAATTCTGATGTGCAGCACTATAATGATATACTTTCAATTGATCTAACTTGCTTTCATATCAGCTTATTTACACTTTCTGACTGCAGCCTTTGTCCTGTTTCTGTCCCACATACGATTGTTTCATCAAGTGTCTTCATTGTTTTAATTTGGAGTGTGCTTTACAATTGTTGCTGTAAAGCACATTCTGACTATGTTTTGGGAGCAAAACACAGAAAGTTTGTGGTCAGATCATTTCATTTTGTTGTTGCTTCCAAGTCTTGATTTTTTTTACTCTTCCGGTATTGTTTATACTGGTTTCCAAATTCAGAGATTAATTCAGAAAATTCTAGATTTCATCCCTTTTTTATCCCAACACATTTGCACAATGAAAAGTGTGACCCCCCCCCCCCCCCCCCCCCCCATATCATGGACTACAGGACTACATGTGAACATTCATTTCATGTCTTTAAACAGTCTTTCACTTTTATTTCATCTTTTCATTGGTGACTACATCTTTTTTAAGCAAAATATGGTCCTTTGAAGGTGTGTCTGTTGGCTAGAGGTAGCTTTAGATTGTTTTCCATTTCACTAGGAGATGTTATATTTGGGTGGGATTCCAGAAGCTTCTTCTCTCACCCTAAAAGTATTTGTATCATGCATGGACATGTGAAACATTCAGCCTGTCCTTATTAACCTCTCTGATTCAGAAAATTATAAGACAGCTGATTGTGTAAGCAGAAATGAAAAACATATTTTTATTGAATACGACTACCAAACAAACAAAGCCAGTAAGTAGAAGTATGTAAAGAAAAATTTTGCTTATGGAAATAAACCTTCAAAGTCACTTTCAAGAACACTCTTTTTCCTAATCTCTAGTCTTTCTTAATCTAGTTCACTCACACATCTTCAATCTTTGGCACCTGCTTTAAATCTTCACAGGTTTTTTTTTTTTTATCATTTAGGCACCACCAGCTAGCACCTGCCTGTTGTCACTCCAGTCACAGCCTTTCTTCTCCAGAACATTGCAAGTCTCTATCTGACACAGATCCTCAATCAGTTTGGATTTGAGGAAACGCCTGTAGGAGTCCTTTTCCATCAACGTGTAGATCATCTTCTGAGCCTCATCAAAACACGACAGGCTGGCGTTCGTAACTTCCTGCTTTGTTTTTTCTCTGGTTGCTGCGTCCAAGTTTACCTTGAATGAGGGAAAGGAAGGAAAACTTTACTGAGACTAGATCTACTGGCATTTTGAGATCACTAAGCTTTAAAGCAAATAAAACAAGCCGATGAGTTTTTTCTTCCACTGATGTTTAACAGAGTACTATGGCGCTCAATGGAAAAACTCCATTGGGAAAAAATTGGGAAGAAAAAAAAAACATCAAAAGGAAAAGCTCAAGCTCAGTGGAAAGGTGGCTTTCATCAGAATTAAACACAAAAGATGCAGATGAATCATGTGCGAGACGGCTTCCATCGCCGCTCGCCAGTCAACTTCTCAAGGGTCAAAATAACCATTAATCACCAGAGCTTGCCTTTTGATCAGGAGGGTCATTAGCAGTAATATTTATGTGCATACTCAGTCACAATTAGTGTCAAGTATTCACTGCAGGAGAGTGTGCAGTTGCATTTATGAAGCTTACACGTCATTCTGGCTTTTTTTTTTTTTTTTTTTACCATTTTGGAGTCACTTTTAGGTCTTCAACATTTTAGATTTCGCTACTTTTGTTCGTTTTTGCTTTTGATGTCGTTACCTCACATGGAGAATCTGCCTCCACGTAGTGCTGGTAGATCTGCTTGGCTGTGCTTGCCAGCTTGGACAGTGGAGTCTTTTTGTAGTCCTCACAAGCAATCCAGAAGTCCATGTTTTCTTGGCTGAACTCTGACTTCAGGAAGCTGGTGAAGACCACACGACCAGCTTGAAGACAAAACGAAAAGATAATTCTAATTAAATTCCAATGAACTCTATAAGACCCATTAATGTAGACGTGTCACCAATGTGGGTTATTTGTTTCCTTTGAAGATGATGCTGACTGAGGAAAGGTTTCCCCAAATCATTAAAGTGCCCTTAATATGGGATTGCTTAGTCTCAATTCTTGTGATGAATAAAGCAGCCGAGGAAATTATACAAGCCCGACTTCAGCTACTAACATCTGTCACAAATAGATTTAATTAAAGATTAGGCACAGAAATCAGAGGTAGAGATACTGGAAGATAACTGGTTTCCATTGCTATTCCAAGTTCTTTTGACAAATTTCATTTGAGCAGGTTTTAAATTTCTTGCATATACATAAATTTAAAGAGACTGAATGTATTAGCCTAAATGGTCTAAATGGTTAGACCAGGAGTCTGCAACCTGCTGCTACAGAGCTGCAAGTGGCTGTTTGCACTATATATATATATATATATATTATTTTTAAAAAATGCAGGTTTTAGCAGTTTTCCAATTTGTTTTGGGGGATTTTTTGGAATAATTTCATTGATTTGCCACAACATAATGACATAATGATGGAGCACAGAACAAATATACCTGAGCTTTTACAAAAGCTAATTTATTTTAGATCTTTTTTTCTTGTCATTAGATTGGAAACTATGGACTTTTTTCACATAATTTTCCACAAACATTAACAACCCATAGAAGAAAATGTATCTATCTTCTAAAACCTAAAATTACAACAAATTTATCTAAGTCATAAGATCATTTATCTTAGCCGAGGGCAAAAGTGGCTCTTTGGATTTTAAAGCTTGCAGATCCCTGGCCTAGCCTGATAACATTTCTAGCTTTTTAATTTTTAAAGCTATCTGCACTGAAGCAATGACTGATGGTTGGAACAAGACGTCTCGACCCAGGCTTGTGTTCTCTGTCATACAGCTTGCTATCCCAGAGGCGAAGTCACCAGGCGGCAGATGAGGTTTTCCCTTAACTGATGATGGAGCATAGAACAAATAGATTGGAGCTTTTACAAAAACTCATAATGTTGTCAAATTCAACAGCAACAGCTGCACTGTTCCAAAGTCCCGCATGCTTTAGACGACAGATTGTTGAGACCGTTCAAAACGCCGGATGATGAAGGCAGAAGGGAGACATGACGATGCTAGAGGTCAGTGGATGAGTTCAGCTAGTTCCCGAAAGGCCGTTGCTCCAGTTTTTTTTATCCATACACTCACAGGGTGAATCTCAGAGGACTTGCACACTTTCATACACACACACAGACAGAAACTTATACTGTGCACTGGTCACAACGCCCTGAGGGACCACTCAGTAGTGCCTCGTGACACGTAGCAAAAAAACAGAGCATGAGAATGAGTTAGGGAGGGTATGTGTGTGTGTTAAATTTATACACACACACACATTTGCATCCATTTTGTAATGGTCAAAAGCTTATTGCCTTCTTGTCACATGAGAATAATCATTTAGTAGGTTCCTCATTTATAAATCCTATGGATTGAAGTCCTTACGGACTGCTTTGGATTTTATTCCTTTATTTATTTATTTTATAAAGATTAGTTTTTAGTTGTTAAAGTATGAAATAACTCTCTTACTCTCACTGCTGACGACATGGCTGAAAGACTCCTTCCATTTCTCCACCTCAGCTGCATCAGGCACCCTAAAATGAAAGTTAAAAATCATTTGTTGAACATGGTTGCTGAGGCTCTAAGTGGAAAGAAGTGAATTTATTATCAGTGCAGGTTTGATCTGCAATGCTTTAACCCGATACTGCAAGTATCCTTAATTTAGTATTATTCTGTGTTTCCTGCATGTTGATTAAAGTAAAAAAAAATTAGGAAATTGTTTTTCATATTTTAATGAAAAGGAAAAAACACAATTGATTGCCCAGTGCAATCAAACCTAAAAGAAAAACACTGGCACTTGAAAAATAATGAAGCATCATGAAATATTTTTTCTGGCTCTAAATCCGTCTAGTTTGTCAGTGATGACAACATCTATTATCAAATCCCTGTACATCATCTGTCATTTAAGTGGTAAAAAGTAAAGCATAATAATTAATGACCTTGGAAGCAACAATGAGACTACATGATGGCAACGCCCAGCGAGGACACGGCATGCATGTACATGATGACAAAAACTGAATATTGATCATCTGTCAGTGTTATTGAAAGGATAATTTGTTACTTTAAAAAAAGATCAATGCCATCACCTTCTCATAAATGACAATAATGGGTTTCCCATGTGAGAACAACCTGCAGGTAAAATGTATATTTGCTCTTCTGCAAGGTACTGGGTCCAAATTGAACCCCTCCAGCCACATTATTAATATAACAGTCATAAAAATAAAGTCTTTTTTAGTTTAATCCTGTTTATGAAAGTGAAAGGAGACATGAGATGTCTTTAGAGCTAAGCAAAACAAGCACACATAAACGAGAATGACATCAAGCAGAAAATCATTGATTTAACATTCAATAAAATCATTTTCTAACTAAGTGTGCATCAAAGCAAGCTCTCCTATCAAGCTTGTCACCGCTTTGCTCATCACTCCTCCATCTCTGCAAACAGCTGTAAGAATCCCACCTTGCTTTATACTAACATTACTGAAGGTGTACAGACTGAAGATTTTCACAGCAGGAGACACCAGACAAGCTGGCAGGATTGAAATCAAAACCAAGCTACGTTTTTTTTTTTTTTTTTTTTTTTATCTGTTACTGAGGGATAAGAAAGAATGAATGGGTTTGGCTAATTAAAGATAAAAGCTGAAAAAACTGAACATATCCACCGTTAGACATCATGCGTGCAACACATTGTTCAGCTGTGGCTGTTTTAAAGTAATTATAAATAAAGTTCTTTTGGGATGGTAATTTCTACCTGAAGACAAGCATATCATATGTTTATTTATTTTTAATGCTACATGAATGGGACCACATGACATGAAATTTGGACTAATTCTTTTTCTAAGGTTCGATGCAAGATTTGGAAAAAACATTGCTACAACATTTTTAATTGTTCAGAGAAAGAAATGATGTCTTCTGACCTCTTTGCAGCAGCAGTAGCAATTTTCTCTTTTATCTCCTTCTGATCCGCTGCATGGGGTTCAGGTTTCTGGAGTAAGAAGCTTATTTTGTGCTTGATGTCTTTGGCACTGCGGAGAAAAAGGATGTCAGAAGATCTCAGTTTGTTTGCATTAATAATATCTGCACAAAGCTTTGAATGTTTGAAGATCTGCTTTATGTAAACAAGAGGTTAGCAGACTGACAGCTGGTTCCTCTTCCTCTGTATTTACTGTTGCTCCTGTCAATAACCGGTTTTCAATCGAAATCACTCTAAATCAAAATCAGGTTATATTCTGAATATCTCACATGACAAAAAAGAAGAAAAATATTTTTTTTTAAAAAAAGCAGCACTTTACATATATATATATATATTCCCCCTTCTTTACAGAAATACTTATCTTCACCTGTTAAAACCATGCTGGGCTTACCTTTTCAAGCATGTTGCAGAGAGTGTTGTAAGTCCTTTACACATGGTCAAAGATTAAAAAATCCTAAGCCAATATTGTTGTGAATGACAGCAGGGAGGCAACTGTGCAGTTAAGAGCAGCAGAGTTTTTATACCAGCGTCCTCCAGTATGAGACAGCAGGCTGTGCTTATCTCCACCCCCAACAGTGATTTATACCAACAAATTGCCCAGTAAGAAAACCGGCCAATCACAAAAGGCAGAGAGAGGGAGAGACGGGAAGAGGAGCAGAGAGGAGAGAGGGAGGCAGGAGAAGGATAAGGAGAAATTTACAACAGATGGGATTGTATGTAACCTAAACAAAAGGTGTGTTCCTCTGACTGAGGTGATTCAGGAATTTGAGGAACTTGTGAAGTCAACCTTGTGTGGAAAAAAACAGAACTATATTCAGCACAGAAAAGATTAAATCCAAGCAGAAATGCGGTCACAAATCTGTGGTCATTTAATGCATGAAAGGAGGTTTTCACACAAAAGTGGTGATTAACAGCAGATCCACCTTCAATTTAGGTCACAGTGAAGTGCACCTGGCTTTGTTGTCTCAATGACGCTCTCTTTCTGTTCCAGTTTCACACCATTAAACACTAAGTGTCCATAATCAGGGTTAATTTTGCTCATTGATTTTTTTTATGTTATTGTTTTTATTGCTTTGCAGAAAAGAAATAAATGCTTGAAAATGCATTAACCTTTTAAATGTTTTCTATGACTACATTAATTTGACTTAAAACAAGATTTTGAAGATTCTAAAAAAGAAAATTTATAATTGCTTAACATAAAAAGCAAAAAAAAAAAAAACTTCTACAGTCTTATATTTGATTTAACCTCTTAACATCTGCATTTATTTACAGTTATATAAAAACAAAATAAATGCAGTCAAAAATATAGAAAAAAATATAAAATGAAACATTATAAATGAAATAGTATTAAAAAATTAAATATATTAACATTAAACAAATATAAAGAATTAATAAATAATGATAAAATAATAAAATAAAGTTCAAGGATGAGTGGTTAAATCAAAGACTAAAGATTTTGTTTTAGTCAGCAAGCTTATTTCATCCCTGAAGGAAAGTTATAAAGTTTGTTTTATAATTTGTATATTTATTATAATATTTTCTATAAATGATAAAGGATCTGCAATCTGTGACAGCCTGGTTGGGTTTATAAAAGTGCATCTTCTCCGATGACCCAGAAACAGCTGATCTTCATCAAACTGGACAAGATAACAACATCACTAAAACTTTTAACTCCACAAAAGCAAAGTCGGTGTACAACTAGAGGAACGCTCTCCAGAAGCAGTTTAAATGTAAGGACGTAGGTGTCAGTTAAATATGACAGAAATCACACGTTTGAATTTGTTTACCAGAAGTCCTGAATTGGTCTAATGATTTACTTAAATTCTATTCAGTTATTTTTCTAATCTTACTGTTCTTCTCACAAGTGACATCTTTATTGTGCTTTCTAAAGAAGGCTTTGTTCATGCAACCGTCACCAAACATTTGATTTTGAAATGTGTCTCAGGAAGAACTCATGTGGCCTCTAATTAAATGCACCATTAACTGGAAATTTCAGAGGCTGGCAACAATAATGAAGCTCTCCTCTGCAGCAGAAACTCTGAATGCTTCTTTGCTCAGGCAGCAGTTATTACTTTTTTTTTTTTTTTTTTTTTACAGCATTTGATCGTCTGAAACACGTAAAAAAAAAAAATGAATTAACCTGTTGACTGTTGGCTAAGCTCTTTTATTGCGTCATGAGCCTGAGGATAATATGCAAAGCTGTCATTATCTGACCATCAGTGTTATTTAGTGGTTTGCTTCTTTTCAGTTAAGTAGAACACATTTAGGTAGAAATAAAGACAATCCCTCAAATGAAGACATGTGTCCAGACATAAGACTGGGATGTGGGTTGAAATTATCTTGGAAAAACACAACTGAAATAGCAGCAGATTGTGTAACAACAGCTTTTATTATTATGTTCTTTTTATATCTTTTGAAAAGTGGCTTTGGCTCTGATAAGTCCTTTGGCAGAACATCCTTCCACTTTGCATTGCTAAACATTTCTGACCTCAGCACCTTTTAAAACAGAATTAATTTCATCTGTGGAACCAGTCAAACGGCCTGAAGTGATTATTTGAGAATGTTGTGAGGCTGTTTTTGTCATGGCAGCTTTTTTTTTCTCTCTCTAAATACTGTGAGCAGCCATTGTCTCAAGGATAGTTGCAAGGCTGATAATAAAAAAAGAGACACTGTTAACTGGAAAGAAATACTGAACAACAGCGAACTCTCAAGGGCAGCACGTCAAAAGATTAGCCCAAGTTGGACTGGTTCATAAACACTGCCTCCACGTGGTAGAAATCAGATGGTATTGATTTAAACAGTTTGGAGTTTTCTTATCCCAGATCGATTAGAGTAACAAATTTATTCAACAGACATGTTTTGTTACACTGAGACTGTATATTATTTTTTATTTAATTGAATTCAAATTTATTCAGAGCACAAATCACAAAAGCACACATTTCAGGGCACACACACACACACACACAATTACACCTCTTTAAATAAACTTTGCAGCAATAATAAAGGAAACTATTAAAGTAAAGAAACAGTTGTTATAGAACAATTACAACAAAATAATTATACCAAGAATTATAATAATTCAAAGTTTGCTTGTTACTTTTTGAAGAATCCATGAAGGACTTCATTTACATTTACTGACCAAAGCCAGCTGACACCATCCATCCATCCGTCCGTCCATCCATCCATCCACTCATCCATCCATCCATCCATCCATCCATCCATCCATCCATCCGTCCGTCCATCCATCCATCCACTCATCCATCCATCCATCCATCCATCCGTCCGTCCGTCCGTCCGTCCATCCATCCGTCCACCATCCATCCATCCATCCATCCATCCATCCATCCATTCGTCCATCCATTCGTCCATCCATCCATCCTTCCATCCATCCATCCATCCATCCACCATCCGTCCGTCCATCCATCCATCCACCATCCGTCCGTCCATCCATCCATCCACTATCCGTCCGTCCATCCACCCATCCATCCATCCATCCATCCACCATTTGTCCGTCCATCCATCCATCCACTATCCGTCCGTCCATCCACCCATCCATCCTTCCATCCATCCATCCATCCATCCACCATCCGTCCGTCCGTCCGTCCATCCATCCGTCCACCATCCATCCATCCATCCATCCATCCATTCGTCCATCCATTCGTCCATCCATCCATCCTTCCATCCATCCATCCATCCATCCACCATCCGTCTGTCCATCGGTCCATCCACCATCCGTCCGTCCATCCATCCATCCACTATCCGTCCATCCATCCACCCATCCATCCATCCATCCATCCATCCACCATTTGTCCGTCCATCCATCCATCCATCCATCCGTCCGTTCATGCATTCGTCTATCCCTCCGTCCGTCCATCCGTCCACCCATCCATCCATCCATCCATCTGTCCATCCGTCCGTTCATGCATTTGTCTATCCCTCCGCCCGTCCATCCGTCCACCCACCCATCCATCCATCCATCCATCCACCATCCGTCTGTCCATCTGTCCATCCATCCATCCATCCATCCGTCCATCCATCCATCCATCCATCCGTCCATCCGTCCGTTCATGCATTCGTCTATCCGTCCGTCCGTCCGTCCGTCCATCCGTCCATCCATCCATCCATCCATCCACCATCCATCTGTCCATCTGTCCATCTATCCATCCATCCGTCCATCCATCCATCCATCCATCCACCATCCATCTGTCCATCTGTCCATCTATCCATCCATCCGTCCATCCATCCATCTATCCATCCATACATCCATCCATCCATCCGTCCATCCATCCATCCGGCCGGCCGTCCGTCCATCCATTTTCTATACAGCTTAGTCCAAGTTGTGGGGGTAGTGGGGGAGGTGGAGCCTAACCCTGCAATTAGCAGGTGAGAGGCAGGGTACACCTGGACAGGTCGCCAGTCCATTGCAGCAGCTGACACCATCTGAGCCCAAACCCAAAACCTGAGAAGATACTGGTTTCTGCTACATATTTAGGTAATTACTGCTCTGTTTAAACCTGCCTAAACTATTTCGTCCTGATGTTGAAGTAGATACACTTAGCTGACCCACATTGGCTATCTATGGTGAACTGGTCTGCCTGGGTGTCAGACAAGGACTCTGGCTGAGAGGGGTGGGTGGTTACCGGTTTGCTTGTCTCCGGAGCGATTGGCTGATGTCGTCCCTGGCTGCCTGAGGCCTGTGCTCCATGGCTGTGGGGGCTCCAGATTCAGCCTTCTCTGCTGTTATCTGGGTGGGTGTGTGATCATCCCTGCAGTGGGCTTGCTTGGATTCATTCTCTGCAATGGCTGCTGGTTGCCCAGGTATTGGGGTGCCCCTTTCTGTCTGACTAATCCTTGGTGGAGTAATCGCATTTGCACCATCACACTGAACACTATTCAGTTCGTATGTTGCACTTACACTCACTAATGCATATGTTTATACAGTCGCTGTGTTTCCTGCAAATCAACAAAAGCCACATTTACACTTTTATTTATTTGTTGCTAGTGTTGTGGTCGTCGTTGTAATGATTAATGTTTTTCCAGTTTAATTTTTTATAAATTAATTTTTTGATTGTTGTCTTATAGAGGCTGTAGAATGTTTACTGTTTGGTTTCTTTACAAATGAAACAGCTGATTGTCTGGTTTCTCTGTTTTGGTTGTACAACTGTTGCTATTGCTTTATTTCTGTTGTACCTTTGTCTCCTTTTTCTTGTCCCTTTTCACACTCTCCCTTGCTTTGTTTCCTCTTGTCAGGTACAGCTTGTGTAACTTAACAAAATGCAAAACAAATAACATTAGCCAAGCATCAAGGTAGATCCCCTCAGCAAATCTAATATGTTTAGCCCAACACAGCAGCCAGACCATCATTCTGCTTGCTATAATGCTAAACAGGTTTTTAAAAGAAAAAAGTAGACATGCTTGATTAAAAAAAAAACATGTGCTAATGCTTCATATGGCTTGTATGATATTATTGCAGCTTCCTGTGATGTAACTCATAGTTTCAAACTTTAATTTGATGTTTTTGCCATTAGTTTCCAAGTTTCCACGGTTGGCCCCTGGTGCAGTTTTGTGACCAGCAACACTGCCGGGAGAAATTACCTGCAGGGATGGAGGTGGCACGCTTCAATGATAAAACCCCATCTTGTTTACATGTTTTTTGCATGTTCAAAATGACTAAAATACTGTGTAGAAATTCAAATTAGTCCAAATCAGAATTATATGTTCTCATTTTTATCATCATTATTTGACAGTTGAGGTGTAAATGTAATTTGATGTATTAATGTATGTGTGTAAAGTGTAAAGGGACAATGTCACCTCTCAGTAACAGCGAGGAGCATAGATTGCTTTGATCAGCTCCCTCATCTTGACCTGAAAGGACAAACCTATTTCACATCTGCAGCCTTGCTGCCAGGTAATAAACAAATGAGATTAACTGATAAGTGAGCAGATGTAAGTTCAAAGTCTGATAAATGCATGACGGTAACCATAACTTCCTTCTTTCCTTTCCTTTCCCCTCTTCTGGTGCCTCTTTTATACATGACCTCATGTAGAAATCGATTGCCTTTCTCCATCCTTCCCTTTATCTGATGTCTAAAAGCAGCTAGAATCCTCGTCTCTAAGTGTAGCTCAAGGAGAAACGTACCTTTCTAATTTACAGCCAACATTTGTAACCATTTAAAGCATGGAAGACAGCCAAGAGTTCACTTTAAAGGAAGCACAGTTTCGAATAGTGTTTCCAGTTTTTGTACATTTGGCTCTTAGCTGAGCAAAGAACTGCATTGATTGCACAAGTATTTGGTAAATGGTCTTATGATTAAATCGTTTTATGATTAACATTTCTGCACATTTTGCTTTGCACTTTACTCGTCCTGTATAACGACGTCTACAAAAATACAGTGGTGAGAAAATGTATTTGCTTATAAGAAAAAGTTTTACATCTGTATATATTTTCTATTGTTCTTCTAGATCATTCTGTAGAAACTAAGTTGGTTCAAGCATAAAAGACCCAAAAAAATGTAATTATTTATATCAGGTAAGAAAATAGATGAATAATAGGGTTAGCATTCACCCTTTTTTAGAGATTGCAAAGTAGTTTTAAAAACATTTCCTATAAAAAAAATAAAGAATCCAATTCAGAGACTACTTCCGAGATTATGTGATATGCAAGATAAGTTCAGGGCCTGTCTTTTATGCTGTGTGGCTGAAACATTTTATAAGGGTCATTTAAGCCATTTCTTCTTCCAACCAGGAGAGTGAAAGATGTTGACATAGTGGTCAGTATAATTATTTTTCCATCATCTTACCATCACCAAGGTACAGCAAGGGTGTGATATATCCCCCTCAGCACAGCAACTATTCGTACTGCTGCTGAGTGTAGAAAAGAAACAAAACTTAATTAATATGTTCAGTATATTCCATCCTTTATTTTACCCAGACAAACTGGATTTGTTTTAATGAACTGGACAACAAATCATTCTTTCTTTCTTTTCTTTCTTGATTTGGTTTATAAAACAATGATGGTGAGCTGCATAAAAGGGGCCTGTTTGGTTTCTGTCAACATGGAGCTGATTATGAATTTAGCCTCACAGCCTCCTGCGGCTAACCAGCGCTGGCCCAGACAGCAGGATGTAATTAGAGCACCAGAAGCCAGGCTTACACAGCAGCAAGGTGATGATGGCTGTGTGTGTCACACACAAACCAGAAGGTGTCACACAAACATGCAGAGAAAACAATCTAATTTTGGCAGTCGATGTTCCTTTTTCTCTTGCTTAGATAAATAAAATAAAACACTAAAACATAGACTTACATTTACATTTGAGAGTAAGAACAACACAAGCGAGTTTACTTTGGGTGATGCTGCTGCAGTACTTTTATCCCTGCTGCACAAAGACTTACACTTCAGTGATAAAAAGAAAGACGTGTCCAGTCACATCATCAGTTTTATCAGAGTTTCTTCATCAGTGTTGGCTGTTTAACTTTAGTCATCACATCTCAAGGTTTCATGACAGACATTATCACCATGGAGACGGTTGGTTAAATGATGATATATGAACTTTGAGTTATGATCTAGAACAAGGTAGAGATGATTGAGAACGACATATAGAAGTACATTACATGCTGCATTTACTGATTCTTGGACAATAGAGTAAAAACGGGCAAATTTTAGGTATGGTGATTAATCATGATTAATCAGTTTGAAAGCTGTGATTAATCTGACTAAAATATATATATATATGTGTGTGTGTGTGTGTGTGTGTGTGTGTGTGTGTGTGTGTGTGTGTAAAGAAATAATATCATATTTCCAAGACAAATGTGTATAAAATGGAAAAAGTTCTGCATTAACCAATAGATAAATGAGTTTTCTTCTTCACTGTGTGTCTCAGCTTTTCCTGTAATTCTTGGGGCAGCGACAGAAGGTAAAACACATTATTTAAAAGGTCTGATTTGTTTGAAAAGTGCAGCATGAACACAGTCTGGAAGAATGTTGCTTCCCCCATTTAACCCGAGTCTCCAATCGAACCAAATCTATGCTGACACATGTTGGTTGGGCTCAGTGTATGGAACAGGAGGATCCCTGCTGTGGACTTGTGAAATGCCTTTTAAAAGAAGCTGTTTCTCAATTCTAAGGTGTTAGTCTGAAGCATCCTGTAGCATTTACCAGATGAGAGGAAAACATGTTGTGGCCAGGGTGTCTTTGACGACTGCCAAGGCTGTCCATGTGCAGCAGGCCCTGTAAATGTCCTCCAGGCTGTGTAGTTGAGAGCAAGCGTTCCTCTGTTGTTTTGATAATTTGCCTTTTTTCCTGTTTTCCCCTGTGCAGTCATCGTCAGGGTTCCACTCTGCTATGCAATAAATGATTGCAGACTCTGTGGCTGATGTGTAGAAGTGGTGTGGGAGTCACGTCCTCCTCAAACAACTTTCTTGGCCATCGCAGTATTAATGGACCAAATGAAGTCCTGGCTGATGTGTATTCTGAGGTACACTGATGTTGATTAGGGGATAGATGTTGGGCTTCCAACTTATAATGAGCAGTATAATTTCCCTTGTCTTGGATGTATTGAAGATCAGGTAGTTTCATCTTCAGCTCTCTAGTTTTGGCTCTCTACTCTGAGGGCAAACTCATTATTCTACCTATCGCATTGTCATCAGAAAACTTCGCTATGGTATAAAGCATGGGTCAGCAACCTTTACCACTCAAAAAGCCATTTGGATGCATTTCCCACAATAAAGAAAATACCGGGAGCCACAAATCTCTTTTGACATTTAAAAAGAAATAACACTGCATATAACGTTTTTTTTCCTTTGCCTTTATTTTATATATAATCCAAATGTGTTGCAGAGAAAACAACATTACATTTCTGCATGCAACAAAAAACATTTTAAATAATCAAAAAGACATTGGGTTGAAGATTATTTTCAAGGAAAATACCCAATATCTATTTGAGTCCTTGTATTTATGAAAACGCCAAAATTAAATTATCCACCGGCAGCAAAACAAAAATGCTGTCCTTTCTCTGTGTGCCATCTGGCGCATGCAGCCAGTGGTCTACCCAAAAAATAAAAGGATTATTTCACTGAACAATGAAAAAATAGGAATATATGTAAAATAATAGACAATTAAAATATTTATCATACTTGGTTAATGTGATTTCTGCTCCTGAACCTCAGTGTACAGCGTCTGCACATCAGAGCTGTATGCCGTCACCTTCATCTTTACTCAGAACTGTAAGCTATCATCTGTGAGGCGCAATGTTTGCTTTTTATAAAGTTCATGTTAGAGAACACCTACTAAGATCGACAGGACTCCAAGTGCAAACTTTTTCATGTTCACATGAACATCGGGGAAAGCATTCCAAGTTTCGAACACAAGTTTGTCCGGTTGAGGGAGGTTTTCAGTATCATGCCATTTGTGATTCTGAGCAAAAACGGCCCTCTAAAGGCAACATCTTCAAGGTCTGCTGTCAAGCGTTTAAACTTGACACCTGTATGTCTTTGTCTGCTATGTCGGCCAGTTCCATCTCAAGATTAGGTTGAGTCACACCTGCCAATACAGTTGTATTTAGGATGGATCGAGGCTTAGGGGAGTGACAGGGAAGGACAATGTAGTTTTTTTCCCCTCTCTGAACTCACAGAATTGTTTCCCAAACAACATTTGCGCGGATTTCAAAATGTAAATACTCTGAATTTATCATGTGAGCTTTTTTGAGCTCTCTCAAACTGGGGAAGTGAGACAGTGTACCTGTCTGTAAATCTTTGGCAAGCACGGTCAACTTGAGCTCGAATGCCAAAACCTCCACCAACATGTGCAGGGCTGTGCATCTTTTCCCCTGAAGAGCTGTGCTAAGCATGTTCAGGTGCACTGTCATGTCTACTATGAAGTGTAGTTTTTCAAGACACTGTTCCAGCTCAGGAAGTGTGAGCCCTTTCCTGCTCAGGAACATTTTCACTTCTTTCAGGCAAAGCGTGAAAATACATTTTAATTGAATAAACATTAATTATTTTTAAAAGCGAGGGAGCCGCATCAGAGGGATGAAAGAGCCGCAAGTATTTTCAAGTATCTGATTTGCTAAACTGTAAAAAAAAAAAAAAAAAAACATTAGATGATGTTTCTTAAGCAGCTTATCCACTGATTGGGAAATCAAGACCCATCTATTGCAATGTTTCCAACCATTGGTTAGGGTTAGATAGCCCATTTTTAACCCTTGTGGACTTGTGACCCTGTCACGTTTAGGAAATATGGTCACATATTTATAGCCAGACTGCAAAAGGGGTAGCTTTCTCAGAATTGCTCAGAATACACAGAACAGCTTCAACTGTTCAAATGAAGTGATGTAGGGTGTTGGCAGGTGATAAAAGCAGCCTGTCAAGTCCTGCTGAAAGAACAAGTATTAATAGAAAACGTGTACATGTTCAGTTGATGAGGATGGTGCTGGTTTAGTCTGAAAATGAAGCAACTGCAATGAGCAAAGTGCTGTCAATGTGATAAATCTTCTTTAATCTGACATTACTTTGTCAGCATTATTACCTTGGAGCGCCATTTATTGAAAGTCGTGTTGGGCATAAACTTCCATTGTTGATGGGATTCACAACAGGCTTTATCTTCTGTTGACATTTCTGAGACACTGTTGTGAGACTCTGGTGCTCTGTTTGAGCTGATGTAATTGTTTTCAGAAAAAAAGAAAGAAATTTAAAACTTTGGAGAAACATTTTACTTGTGAATCTGGTGCCTACAAGAGATCGAAGACAGATGAGTGTTATTTAAACATCCATCATGAGATGCTAAAAGGTAAAGATTAGAATATCAAGTCACTTTCTGTGTAAATTTCTCCTAATGTTACTCTGTAGTTATGAAGGCATGTTAACATCTAACCCTCGTCTACAACACAGACTTTTTCCCCATTAAATGCAGAATTTCTAAATGGGGAGATGCAAAAAAGTCAAAAAAGTAAATTAAGTTCAACAATGATTTTAACCAAATATCTAAAGTACCAGACAACCAGATTATTGTTTTACTGTGGTCACAAAAAAATGAAGGACTAGCGGGTAATGTGGTGATATATAACAAAAATGGATTAGAAATATTGAATCAGCTTTGTGAGGAACCATTCCTCCTTTTGATTGCAACTTTTAGGAGCCCAATTCCACTACATCGTTGGAGCAGATGGAGGTGGTGAAGTGTTGTAGAACTGTTCAAAATGTATTGAACTGTAACTACAACACTGAGGCTGTCTGCAAGAAGGGACAGAACAAGATTCTACTTCTTGAGAAGGCTGAGGCCTCCATTGTTTGTAGATTATTTTTTAAAGACTGTGGTGGAGAGTACTAACTGCTTTGTAGCAGTCACCAGCAGCAGCAGCATTTGAGCCAGTGACTCAAAGAAGCTGAATAAACTGATATAAAGGTTGGATCTGTGCTGACAATCGTTTCAAGTACTTTGGAGGTGATTATGCAAAGAAAAAGTTGCTCAGTTAGAATTCTCCACATCTTACATATATGCCCAAGTCCAATAAAAAAGAAGCTCTTCAGTCAGAGGCTTCAACTCTGCTGAAGAACAAAAGATATAAATTATTATTACGGTGTTTTTCTATTCTATTATTTCTTTAAAAAAAATCACATGAATTAAAAATAACCTGCTTTCTGTATTAATTGGTTGTTGTTTCTCCCCACTTCTGAGAGTTGGGAGAAAGTCCTGATTCTTTCTCCCAACTCCTGCTTCTATGTCTGAAACTCTGCCTGTTAAGCCCAGATTTTCTAACAGAGACTTGCAGCAGGTTTTGTTTTCAAAGCACAATATCTCAGCTGAACTGGTCCTGAGAGTATTATTTTGCCCAAAATAGGTGAACTAAATGAGATTCCTAACTCTAGAATTCATTTCGGGAACATGGTAGTAAGACCACTATTGGTATAAATGCAGAATATTTAACAAGTTGTGTGACAGATCAAATTTACTTTTCCATTAATGACTCCAAAGGTCAACAGCAGTCAAGGATGCTGATGATGGACCCTTATGAAACACAGCAGGTGACAGGTAATGGCCTCAGTAAAGTGGCTCAGCCTTAATAAATTATCCCACTCAGGCCTTTCCTCAACCCTACCTCAGAAGTGGCACAACTGGGCTTTATTCTCATCACTTCCGTAGAGGATGGTTTTCAAAGGGTAATTGCATGCTATCAAAAGCAGCATTTGTCATCTGGAGGAATATTCAAAATGACAGGTAAATCTCAAGTGGAAAGTGGAAAAAAAAAACAGCTGAGATCTTTTTTCCATGTTAACTTACTGATTGTACTTACAGTACAGTACTTATGTCACAGTACATTTTTTAATACTAAAATTCAGCTTTTATTCCAGTTTTCTCACATTTATGACTTGGTAGGAAGGTGTGCCAGAACAGGATGCAGATTTCAGTCCCTTTCCTGCCTCAGGATGACACCTCTTACAACACATAATGGTCAATTCCTCTTTTCATTTCACATCTATAGAAATACTTTATTAATACCTTCAGAGAGCCCTCAGGGAAATTTGGGTATCTATCTTGGCACTCTTTGGAAAAGTTTGCACCTAGGAAAGAAGTGTGACGAAGACAAAGAAAGACAAAGCAAAACCAAAAAAACAGAACCTACCTCTATACAAACGGTATACTGTATACAGTAGATGGGGAAAGCACAGTTTTAGTAATGAAACACAACATTTTACTCAGTTCAAGTGGGCATGAGGAGCCCAGCATCCATCAATAAACAACATGAAGCAAACAGCATTTCAGGAGTATTTCTACCAAAGGAACAGCACTATGCTGTAACTTTAATTACACATAATAGTTGATATTTGTTCATCTGAAAACTAATGTGCAGAAAATATTATAATCATGTTTTTATCTTCATTCTACTGAATAACTACATATCCAGTGTCAGACAGGAATGTATGGATGGTGAGGTATATCAGAATCTGTAACAGTTAATGCATCATTTAGATGCCATTGCATTATGTAATTACATGTACTTCATCATCATAAGTTACAGTAAAGGCCATGTCTTTTATCACTTTAAAGAAAAATTTATGGATTCAACAATTGATATACATTCACACTAACATTTAATCAGATGCTCTGACCGTTTCTGTCCCATCCTGTTGACAAAACTATATCCTGCAGACTGTATTTACCAGGTAATGTTGAACTGCATCAAAATGTCATTTGTTTTGGTGTTTCAGTCGACTCAGTTGTTGCTGATTACAAACTAAAAGGGTTTTTAATAAAAATAATCTTTAAACTTTCTTCCAAAATAACAGTTTCTAATACAAGCTGATTAAATCCTTTCCCAGTACCAGTAGTAGCTTAACTCTCAGCCTTGAACAAACAGCTGGTGGTTTTTGAAAAGCATGATGTCCTAAAAAAATCAGGCTAGTTTATCATTTTTGGCTGAACTGTGGATAAACACAGCAGGAGTTAGAATGAGTCACCAGCTGTCTTGCTGACAGGTCAAATTTATCTAAATTGTCTTTTTTTTATCTGCAAGCTGTTCTCAGTTTCAGAATCTCTATGTGACACTTTAAAATAGATCTTTATTTATAATTGTACAAAGACAAGAAAACAAAATGAAAACCTGTTTAGCAGCTCTTCAAAAATGGGAAATGGGAAACATAAATGGTACATTAAATTACTAAAATGACTCTTGCAGTCAATGAAGTTGGAGGAGATGGGGTGACAGTGCTTGCAGCTTGCTTTTTGGTTATGTAGTTGATGGCTACAGAAGAGGGAGGGCAGGGGGATTAGCATGAACTGTCCTTTAAGTTCGTTTCAGTACAGTTGCTACACCATATGGTGCAGCATAGGTTAGTAGACTCTCACTGGCTATTTGATAGAAGGTTTTCTTTCTAAGCTCTGCATTTTCTCTACTTCTTCACCACTGATTCAGGACTTTAGAGATTCTATCTTTTGTATTTCCAAAGTCAGTAATCGTCTGATTAATCTTTGTCATGATGCTGAGGTTGAAGCTGTTTAGTAAACCACCAAATCATAGACATCCTGCTGGTTGTAGGCTGTTTTGTTGTTGCACCACGGTGGTGGTATCCTCAGCAGATTTAACAATGGTAATAGATGAAAGGACAGAGGCAGCAGTCAGGTGTGAAGAAGGCATACAGGCCCAATCTAAGGACCACCAGCCTCAGGACCACAGTTAAAGATGTGTGGTAGTTTATCCTAATTATTCAAATTAATTCAACTTTAATTGAAGAGTGCAATTCACAACAAAGTCCTGTCAAGGCACTTTATAGACATAATCAATTAAAGCCAATTTATTGTGATTCTACAAAGAAATTAAATCCAAATTAGTCCAGTTATAATACCTTGTTCATACAAAGTAATTTATATTTAAAAAATGCTTAGCTAAGGAAAACCAATTGACTATATTGAATCTAGTATTCAAATCAATCCCCCATCACAAATATGCATGAAGCAGTAGGTGACACTGCAGCTGTTTATCATTTATTTGGTTGGTAAACATGTGCATCTTTAAAGCAACTGTACATAACTTTACAACCTTACAGCTCAGTTCTTCTGACTGGTTTTGACTGCACACTGACATTTAATCATCATGGCCATCGTTGTCCTGCAACATCCCAAGACTTCACTTTTTTTTCCAGCCCAGAGCATCACGTTACAACTGTGTTTTGCTTTACAGCAACCGCCGATCAGCACACCAACACACTAGCTGGACATCATAAGAGGAAGTGATGAAAAGAGAGTAAAAGTGACAGAGATGTTAAGACAAGAGTCAATATCAGAATGACTTTTACTGGCTTGAGAGAGCTCAGAGAAGAGACTGTACGCAAGACAGATTATTTTTTTTAGGGGGCACTAAAGAAGATCTGCCAAAGTTCAGTAGTGTGACTAAAGAAAACGTGAGTTGTGTCATTGAAAATGGGCAAAAGAGTTGATACACTGAGGCTAATTTGTGTTAGCATCAATGCAAATCAGAGCCAGAGTCCATTAAAACACATGAGTTCTGACTTATTTGAATCATTTCACCCAAGACCAAATGATGACTAAACATGTTTTCATTTTCAGTGTAAAGCCGAATGCTTTACCAGATTGCTTTTTGTCTACTGTAATTTAACCCAATCAATTGCATTCGATCATCTTTTTGTGTTTTTTGATCAGATTGTTACCTCAACCTATCCACACCACATACAAGACAGGAAAAAAACAGCTGTTGAAGGAAAAAAAAATTGTCAGAGCTCACAAAATTGAATAGATTATTGCAGCCGTGACAGTTTACACACTGGTTGTGTCCAGTTGAGAAGAAGCATATCGAGCCCAAACAGTCGCGTAAACTTTTCCAGTCTTAGCTAAATGGCCCGTAGCACAGAACTCAGTGTTAGTACACAAGGCTGCTGCAGCGATTGTTTACAAGTCTTGTCAGTAAGTCATTCGTGTCCGGCCACAATGAGCAATGATGAGGCTACGTGAGGAGCAGCATGCAGCTTCAGTTATCAAAAACACTGTTGCTAGATGGCCCCCTATTCCAAGCTTTAATCTCACATGGTGACAGTGTGATGATGGATGAGTCACTGAGATGTGTGTTTGTGAGCATACTTTATCTATGTCATTTTTAAGTGCTTGGTGCTGTGCATAAATTAGGAAGTTTGCCACAGAACTGCCTGCATGCATTTTTTATTAATTGTATGTCTTTGGGAGAAGATTAAATGCCCTACAGATTGTGTTTTCTTGTTGTCAAGAAATTTTGTATGCTTAGTTAATGGGAGAGGCTTAAAAATGTGATAAATGAGAGAACAACCTTTAAGGTTGAACTTTTTTTCTTTTGAAGCTGATGTAATAATTTTGTATTGCCAACCCCTGGAAGGCCAAACACCGTGAAATCTGTTGTTTCTGAAACATACTATTATAAATTTTCAGCACATTGTTATTCTCAGCACCTTTGAGGTGTGTTTTAAGGTCCAGGTAGACCTTTATCATCACATTTTTTATGAGTTGTTACCAGTGTTGTGCTAGTTAGGAAAAAAGTAACTAGTTAGAATTACTAGTTACTACATTTAAACAGTAACTCAGTTACTTTGTTTATTACTTACACCAAAAATTAATGTGTTGCTGTCAAAAGTAACTTTTTAGTTACTTATGTAAAAGAATAATCTTAAAAATGTTCTCATTAATTTCCTTATAAATAAATACAGTATTGTATGAAAGATAATACAAACTCAAACTTATTTCCCAACACTAATTTATTTAAGTCAAGTCAGCAGATTATCAAAAAAAAATAAAAAAAATGAAAGATAAAAAGTAACATAACAGCTGGTCAAAAATCTTTCTCCTTCTCATATATATGTATATATATATATATATATATATATATATATATATATATATACATATATATCTTTAGTCATTTACAGGCATTGTCACTGGCTGTGTCTGAATGTGCACCCTACTCCCTACATAGTGGCCTATATAGGGGTCACGCAATTTTTTCGGAGTGTCCGAATGTCCAGAGAGAAAAAAGAATAGGGCACTCAAAAATACCCACAATGCATCTTGAAAAGTAGTGAGCATCGATGGTCACTAGACGGGTCAATATAGACAACCATGCATTGCAGGCAGAAGCTCAACAGAAGCGAGGCGAAAAAATTGAGCTGAGCGAAATTACCTATAAGCAAACAAACAAAGAATAAAATATAACATAAGGAATAAAAACAAAAATATTTACACACAACTTTAGATTGGATGTGTAATGACATCTTGACGTGGGTTGTGGTTGCCGTGGTGACGGCGGTAGTCACATGCTTTGCGGCGAGGAAAAAATAGTCAGTGTCATGTCCGAATTGCCAAGAGAATGAGTCACTATCTAGTGTGCTATATAGTGCAGCCCTATGTAGTGAACGAGGGGTTAGGGAGTAGGGTGGACATTTGGACACAGCCACTGTCTACCTTTATTCAAAGAGGAATGTATCAGAGTATTAGTTACTGACAAAAGTAACAATATTACAGATGTACAACCCAACACTGCTTATTACCAATTTTCCTTCTACAGTCGCAAATGAAAAGCCATCCTGTGTTAGAAATGAGATTCTTGGCTCTTTGAAGGGAGCTGGATCTTGAGAAGCCATTCCTTTCAAAGAGCCATTCAAAAGACTGGCTCATTCTTTTTTATTTATTTATTTAAGAATTTAATCCGGTGAAGCTCATTTTTATCAAGGAAATAATTACTATTAGCTATTATAAAATAAGATTTGAATTGTAATAATTCAAATTTACACACCTCACCAATTTAATACTTTGTTGGTAGGAATTATTTTGAGATATTAATTATGATTTAATTTGTATTTTCATTGTAACCAGTCTACAAGGTGCCTCTATGTCCCCATACTTTGAAATTGACATCACTATTTTAGATTTTCCCTCATCAAAAAACTTTTGTGGCACAACAAAAACTCAGCATTTTACAATTAACTTTCATTCAAAATAGCTTTATTTTCCAAAATTTTCTAGACAAGAAAATTTTAGTAATGCAATAAATTTGCAATATATAAGAAAAAAAATATGTACCTATATAAAGTTTACTATAGAAGATTTAAAAAATAGGACAAATATAAACCTGAGCAACATCAGTGCAAATTTTAGTAAATATTTTAACGCCCATTTATGTTGTCTTACGTTGTTATACAATGTGAGGTGAGAACCTTCTGAGGTTAAGAACTGCAGTACCGGCTTTCCTTGATAGACACTGGAACACCGTTTGGGGTGAGGAACACCTTTAAAGGACCATAGAAGAAGTCAGTACACATGAACACAAATGTTAAAGTAGTTAACTGTAGTGCAGTCATCGCTGCACCTGAGTCCATTGTACCAACAAAGATCTGTAGTCTCAGTGGGACTTTCCTGGTTAAAGACTGACCAAATTTAAAAGAAAAAAAAACAGTTAAGAATTATTGGTTTTATTCATCTCATTGTCCACATTGAATGAATAAATAATAATATAAAAACATTTAAATTTGCTATTACCTGTTAGAATTCACTTGATTTTATGATTTTATTTTCATGAACTGTGAGTTTTAGTCTGGTAGTCTTGTCATGTGTTTTCCTTGTCTTAGTTTGTAGTTCTTTTCCTTGTGCATTCTGTTTTGCTTTCTGCTTCCTGTCATTAGTGCACCTGGTTTAATTTGCTTATTCACTTCACCTTTTTCTCGTTAGTCCATCTGTGCATATACAGTATACCCCTTGGTCTCCTTTTCACCTTAGTTCATTTTAGTCTTCATGTCATGTACCCTTTGTGTCTCGCCTGTTTCGTCCTTGAAAGTTTTTCAGTGCTTATTTAAATTAAAACCTTTACTCCTGCACCTGTCTGCCTCCTGCCTCTCCGTCCTGCTTATAGGATAGGAAGTAACAGCATGTCTACTTCACCAAACAACACGACAGATACGACTTTAGGTGTGTCCTCTGCCTTTGACAAATAGCTCATTTTAAAAATAAAAACTTTTTGGCTTCATGGTTGAAGTCTGTCATCTGTGTTTAACAAAACCCAACATCAGCATAAAATTGGCACCTGTTTGCTGGAAGCCTCTCACATTTATTGAGCCTGAGTAGTGTGTTTACCCCAACTCTTCTCATCTGAAATTAAAATGACCACTTTACACTAATTTAAAACTGGAATGCACTCCCTGAACAAAACCTGGCCCTTTTGCTTTTTGTGTAACAAGCAAAGTCAAAGGACTAATCAAAAATTAATGGACTTGTATAAAAAAGAAAAATTGTCAATTTAAATTGATGTAAGCAACTGTGCTTCGGACTTTCATTAGTCTTGCTACAATACTAAAGCTTAACATTTTAATAATACTACCTGGTTGAAAAAAAATGGGACAAAGCATAAGAAAAATTTGACAAGTTTTTTATTCTAAGGATCAATAATTCTTCTGTTTCTTTGGGTTGTGTTGCTTCTGCTTTTAAATTGTACAGCCTTTAATTAAAAAACACAACCTAGATACAATTGTCTGTTCTTCTTACACGCTCATTTCTAAACTCCCTTTTTTATCAAAGATTTTAAGGAAAAAAAAATATATCCATTTGCTGTTAGAATGGAATTTCTGAGAAATTCCAGTCTGGTTTTAAAGTGACCATAGTTGAACTGCTCTTTTGAAAGTTTTTAATGATCTGAATTTAACAGTGGACTTTGGTAATCCAGGTTCCTTTTAGACCTGTCAGCAGCCTTTGACACAGTCAACTACTAAATTTCACTGTCTCAGTAGGAGTTGTGTGTCAGGCTTGAAGGTTCAGCACTGAAGTTGTTCCACTCCTACTTGTCCCTATAAGTCTAAAATGGCCCCTCTCGGCTGTGGAGTACCCCAAGGCTCCATTTTGGGTCCAATCCTCTTATTTTATAAATGCTGACCCTAGCGTCCATCTATAAAGTCACAACATTTCTTTCCACTGTTTTGCTGATGACCACCAAATGTATCTGCCCTTTAGGCCTGATCCAGGTTATATATAGCGTTTAATTAACCGTCTGCATGGCACTAAAACCTGGATGGACTTAAAGTTTTTAAGTTTAAATTAAAACAAAACAGAGATTATTTTATTTGACCCTGGATTCTTTTACCAACACTTGTGTTTTAAACCTTCATAGTGCTTTTAAATTATGACAAACAGATCACTTCTTTTATCAAGACACTTTCAAGTTACCTTCAGTTGCGTCTCTTAGCTAAGGTGAAGCCATACATCCCTGTAAGCTTGTTTGAGCATGTTGAAATACACTCTGGTCTCCATAAGAGGACTTTTTTTTTTTAATCACCAAAGACATATTTGTGTTTCAAAGCAATGCTTATGATTATCTTGAATTATCCAATAGCCAGGAGAAATGAAAGTTTGGGTTTCAGTAGGATTATATTACAAAACAATCCATCATCATATCTTAAAAGATTAAGAGAATAAAGAGAAATGTCTGAACATAAGAGACTTGCTAAATGCTGAATGGCTGTTATCCTAAATCCTTCATGAGTCATTTCATGAAAAACAGACACAAAGTTGTGCTGGAAGTTACTGCTTTGGTTTAGGAGCTCCTCTGCAAACCATTACAGTGTAAAGGGAACACAGTGTACAGGCAAAGAAAAACAAATATAAATAAGATGGGAATTGCTGCTGCTTTCGTTTAGTCTGTGTTCATTTAAGACTGAGGCAAAGTGGAAAACTGTCCTGTGGTCTGAAATCCTCCACATTGAAGAGGACAAGGACTATCTGTATTGTAATTAGAATCCACAGTGATTAATATTTATATCTGTTAAGTTGCATTTAAAAATCACAACCCTAACTCTATATCTACTCTGAATCAGAAATATTTTATTATTCTCAAGAGGAAAGTGTTTCTAACATTTATTTTATTTTATCTGAGATTATAAGAATTAAAGATACTTTTTAGGAAAATTGCTTTTTTGATGAGGACACATACAGTATGTACATTTGTATGTACATATGGAGCATTAACACTGGTAATAACAGGATAAAACCTCAGGGGCACCACCCTCACTTATAGAGAAATAAAATATATCATCAAATAATTCAGACTAACGAGACTAAAGTTCTCATTTGAACTGACCTACACAAGGGAACCACCAACATTATTTAACTATTTACTTTGTAAAATAAGTAAACATAAATTAGTTTAACTGCAATCCTTTCTTCATTCTCAAACAAGAGAATGAATCATTCCTCCTCTCTGACACCACTGTGATGGACTCCACTTTGAGTGTAATTAAATTAAACAATTATGTAATACAGTGGTGAACACATCCCTGAAATTTTGCAAAAACATACTGCTTGCATCGAGTTATAATGAAAATACATAATTTAATGTTGTCTTGTTGTAATCTTAATGAAGTATAGATTTTAATTGAATTGCACATCTATAGTTTAATTGAATTGCACCTCATTATACTCTGCTTCTGTCTGCACGCACATGTGCGGAACAAAGGAAGCTCTGTGTAGCTGACCTTATGATTACAATGTAAGGTAAAGGAACATAAAGCAGTTCCTGTATCTGTTGAAAACACATGCCTTCCACTGTTAAATATTTACATTTGTGGTTGTATCATGCAAACTCTGACTAATACAATTAAAGCCAGACTGACCACAGAACCGTCCAGAGACAAACTTTAAAATCTGAAAGTCTGCAGACAGCATGTAAGTGTTTAAAGTGCCCTGTGACTAGAAAACAGCCATGTAGTAACCACAGGCCACATCTGTTGTACTGGGACATGGTCTGTGTAATAACAAAACACTGAGGCTGAACACTGAATGACAGGAAGAAATAAGGGAACCTCTGGCATTGTCTGAGCACATATGGTTTATTGTGCATCCAACACGTTTTTAATATCAGTGATTACCTGTCAGACCTTGTATTTCTGCTTTCCACTGCAATATATCAGAGATAAATAACACTGAAAGAAGAACCTGCAGGAAAGTAAACAGTTTGGGGTGCCATGCGGCTGCACTGATGCCATTTGCGTCATGGTCTGAAATATGATAATGTTCAAATCTAAATCCAGGCTGTGTGTATTTTCTTTCTAAGTATATGTTTTCTATAATGAGCAAACTAAGGAGGTAGATGCAACCACAGTCCTGCACAGTGGCAGATTTTAAAATAAGAAACATACAATCTACAATGGTGAAAATAAAAAATGAAACATTTCAAAAAAGACATTTTTAAATTAAATCGAAAATTATGCAAAAGTAAAAAAAAAAAAAGTTTTCTTCCCCTTTGCCAGTTCCACTGAAACCATAGCCTTTAAATGCTGGTCTGACCAGCTTATTGCTGGTGTTAATCACGAGTTATTCAAGTGTTGATAATGTGCCTCTTGACCATTAATCATCTTAACTAAGGGAGTGAATGAGTGACCCATTCAGAAAAATCAGTCAAGTGAAATTCTTGCCGCTGGACTTTCTTTGCGCATATTTTAACATTTTTCGTCAAGCAAATTGCAGTTAAAATGTCCTTTCTATCAGCAAGAATTTGTGTGCATGGGTTGATGTTTCTGCATGAGTTTCTGCCCATATGCAACCAATTAAATTGTCACAGAGTTCTCCATTAGCCTGTCATAAGGTCTGTTATTTGGGGCATTAGATATCAGTCATTATGTTTGCTCTCTTAGTTTGTAATGGAAAAGCCATTTCAAGCTTTTTTTTACTAAACTATTGGTTCAGCATCCCATTTAAAGACAGAAGCATTTTAGATAACAGTGTAAATTTAATGTGCAATTACAGATTAAAAAATGAGATGTAAAGAAATTACTTTTTAACTTTTACAAAATAGCCACAAGGCTGCAATTATAACAAATATTTTTGTTCAGAAGTTTAGAAGCGAAAAAACAAACTTGTTTTTAATTCTGAAGGTGAATTTTGTACCCAAATACATTATTTAGACCATTGCTTATCAATCTTTAACTGTACTGTGTAGTCTTCTTCTTCAGTGTCATTAGAATTTAGTCTGGTAATGTTGGAGTTATGAGATGAAACTGCATGAAACTCGAAATTTTTCTTTAAAAGAGAATACTATTAACAAATTTCTGTATCTAAAGATGAACATGTACACCTTAACTTAGTATTTTGTATAAAAATTTTCCTGTCAGAGCTGAACTGTTCAAATGTTAATGGACACCCATCAGTGTCTGCAGTCTACAAGGCTAACAAACTCAGCCTGATACATCATCACCTGATGAAATGGTCTGCACCTGCACTTTTTTAGCCTTGTTTACCACTCAAAGAGCTCTTACACAACCACCACATTCACCCATTAATACACAATCACACACTGCATGTGAGTCATACACGTGTTTGACATAGGCTGATGTCTCCTACGGACAACCATTAACCATGAAACTTACACAATTCAGTCCAACTCATCTGTATTTATATAGCAATGTGTCGAACATGCAAGTACAAACCAAAGTTCTTTACATGAAAGAACAATGGAAGTGACATAACAAAAAAAGCAATTTGTAAATAGCAATAAATACTCAAACAGGAATAGAGAGCAGCTGTAAATCATTTTCTTAAAACCTGAGAGTGTTTCTGTATCCTGCACTCAAACTGGCAGCTGAGAACTAAAAGCTCTGTCTCCCATTCTTGTCCTAAAAATACCAGGAATCACAATGAGGTCAGCAGTCTGGGAATGATGATGTTGTGCTAACGCAGGCAGGTAAAATCACAGTTCACCGCACACAAAGTTCCATTGTGGGTTCTTTATTTCTCCAGAACTAAAAACAATGAAAAATAAAATAAAAGAGCAGTATTAAACTGATTTGATTTTAAGTTTACAGACGTATTTTAGTGTCAGTAAGTCTTCCACTCTCCACTCTCTATGTCAAACATTAGGTTCACTCATGAACGTCTGCATTTCAGTGCAGCTGTTCTTTAGACAAAAGAAAATCAAGTTAAACTGCACATCAGTCTTTAAATGCATCTGTGATTTTCAGTAAACTCTGTACAAAATGTCCAAGTTAACACAAAATTTACTGACTGCAGCGGCGGTCTGCTGCACATTACATGAGGCATCACATACAGAGTAGAACATTAAAGATTATTTTAATAGTAGAAGAGATTGTTGGAGTACTTTGTCTTTCTGCTCCATGGGAAAATACATAAACAATAAAACAACCCAAGAAAAAAAAGCAATGGGCTGCAGAACAGGCCCTGTGCTGAATGCGTTAAAAAGTAACCCAGAAATGTGATATTGCACAAATTTGTACATGTTAAAAATTGTTTGGTAACTTTGGTAAAATTTATTTTTGTAGAGCACTTTTCATACAAAATGTAGCACAAAGAGCTTCACATAACAACAAAAGTGTAAAGACACACACCTGATCATAATTTCTCTCAAATGCACTTATGCACACACAAATGCACACACACTCACACAACATGCATGCACATGCAATTGTGACTCTGACCTCTAGCTTTTGACTCTTTAATTGTATATTAATAAGGAAATCTGCAAATCTGTGTGATTTACATGACTGCATGTCTGAGCTGCTTTCTGTGTCCATGGCAGAGTTCCACCCTGATGCCACACAACGACACATGCATGCACACACAGGTGAGCACGATTCCGTCAATGGACAGAGAGCACACGCTGGAAAACCTACCGTTAATGTAGGCATTTCTGAGCAGTGTTACGGCTTAAAAAGGATCCAGTTTTATTTGTAGATTTTATTAACATCAGCACGTTATCTGAGATCTGAACATCAGGAATATTTAAAGCGAGTTCACTGAATGAAACATCTCCATCAGGACATTTAAAATGTTTAACGTTTTTCTGTCAAGAGTGTTTACTTCATCACAGCGTTTCAGTCATTCATGGAAAACTGATCAGCAAAGAAATCTGGAAATGCAACGTGACTTCACAGCTGTTAAATGTGATGCTGTAATGTGTTGGCTACCTGTAACAGAGTTCATGAAGAGTTCATGAGCTGATTTTAAAGTTGCTAAGATTTACATCATGTTCATTACACCTGGGTGTAAGTTACACATATTAAACTGAAGAGTCAAAACAGTTTGTTTTATTCCATGGATGGATGTCGGGTCGGTGCCATCAACAAAATCAAACAAGATAAAAAAGCTATTATTGTCAAAAAGTTGCCAATCCTTTTCTTTCTTTCTTTCTTTCTTTCTTTCTTTCTTTCTTTCTTTCTTTCTTTCTTTCTTTCTTTCTTCCTTTCTTGCTTTCTTTCTTTCTTTCTTTCTTTCTTTCTTTCTTTCTTCCTTTCTTTCTTTCTTTCATCATAAACGGCGTCATTCTCTACATAGTTTTTGTAAATTTCGACTCATGCGAACATTCATGTGATTCTTTCTGCAGGTATTTTTTAAATGAAATCTTAAAGACAACTGCAGTGATGACAACTAAATTTACATTTCAATTGCACACAAAATTAATCTAAAATAGATCTTTCATGATGTTCATTAAAAGTCTGTTTGTGTCAGTGTGGTGAAGAACTCAGTGTACATTTAGTGACCTGTGCTGCATCTCCTTGAGGGAGTACTGACCCACCACAGCGAACACTGGATCTCAGAGGAGCTACGATGGGAAATATCAGCATCTGTGATGTACTTTGCAGCTCAGCTGCATTTCAGCTTCTCTCAATCACTTTGGATCCTTTTTTAGATAATCTTAGCATTCTCTAAACCGTTTGCTTGTCTCTCATATTAGTTTGATAGAACTTTACAAGTTTTTTGCATTTCTACAGTAGTTAATAAATAATCTAAAATGTGTAATTTGGTGTATTCATCCAATTTTTTTTTTTTTTTTTTTTTTACAGTGGTCATCCCTGTAAATGTTTTTTGCTGTCAGAACTACTGAATCACTTTTATTTGGCTTAATGCTGTTGTTTATCACCCTGAACATAATAGATTCTGACAAGTTTACCAGGAGGGGAAAAAAGAAAACAGCAGTAAATACACATCTGTGTTCATGCAGTGAATCTATTTATGTAGCAAATTATTACATGTTCTACAACCTGAAAGTTTCCCTTTTATCTTTCATGCAATGTCATTTATAATAAACTTATTGTTTTTAATGTCCATCCCAATAAAAAAAAATTGCACAAATTCAGATAAAAATAAATCAAGAAGTAATGTCTCTTGTGATTTTGCAGATTCTGTGGCACAGACAATCCTGGAACAAGCATGTATGTTTGATAGCTCCAGAGATCATTTTGCATGATGATGTAAAAACATTCGGCCCTAAAACAGGATTTCACCAAGAATCCACTAATGGGTTTTGATCAGCAAGCTATGTGCAAGTAGTAAAATTGAGCTCACTCTTCTGCACACATACTTCATCATTTGTCATTTGCCAAGACAAAGAGAATGAGGAAATACAACACTTTGAAAACAGAGATATTTTTTGTTTGCTGTGCTGTTACTTGGATATGAAGCAAACTGATATATAACCCTGTACATCATCCTCCCTGCTTGTTCGTCATGTGCCCACACACAGCTGACTCATATTCTAAACCAATAACAAGGTGGTAACTTGGAGCAAAATCAACCTAAACAAGAGTTCAGCTTCACCTTTGCAATGTTTCTTTAAATGAGTAATCCATATTATGTCATCATATTCTTTGGCATGTCCCAATAAATAATCAATTATTAGGGTCAAATCTAATTAGGAGCTTTGGAACCAACACATTTATTGACTTTCATAAGCTTTCAGAAGTACATACATGCTGTAAGTTGTTGTAGTGTTTGAAAGTTGAACCAGAAGAATGAAACCCTGAAGCTGTGCATCATCATAGATGGTGATTTATTCACTAATTCACAGATTTATTCACTACGCATGGATAACCCCAACTTAGTGTGAGCTCGAGGTTATGTCATGTGTGCATGACCATCTTTTTAAACCCTCCATGAAATCAATTTAGACTTTTTAAAGTGTTTTTCATATGCTCAGTCTTGCTTTATACATTACATATAGATTAGTGTGTGACCTATCCATGACAAGTTTTTGTGGTAAGTTTACTTTGTGGTATTTTATGATTTCTAATGTCCTAAGAAAAGACTTGAAGATGTTGAAAACTTCTGCACAACGCAGTGTTTGTTAAGTCTGCATCCAAGAAATGTGCCATTAATTTAAACAGAGATTTGTATACCTTGACCTTGTTTTTTATGAGTAAATGGCTGCTGCAGATGGATTAGCCAAACCATGACACTAATTATTACAGAGCCATCTATAAATTCTATTTTGGGGCTCTTAATATGATGAAGTTCTAGATCTTTAGGTCTTCTGGTTTGCGTTACACAAATAGTAATAATAAATAAAAAAATAAATAAATGCGAAGAATGGAAGCTTTCTGACTCTCTTTTTAATTTTTCTAAGAAAAATAAAAAAATAACTTATATTTGGTTTGACCTACTTTTTAAGGTACTTGACGTGGTTTGGAAACCATCAGCAGAATTTGTCCACATCAGATGCTTCTGTCACTTCTTGTAACCTCAGACTGATTGAGTCAGTCAAGGCTCGACGAGGACAATACCATCTGCTGCAGGACTCCTTGTTCTTCTGTCACAGTGCATGTCTTTTCATGATTAGAACTATTTATTTTGGATTCCTGCTGTGTACCAGAATGAAACAGACTGGCCACATACTCCCCTGATGCTAAATGAATTTCATTTGAACCTCTGAAGTGCCTAAAACTCTTGGGCATTTGTTGATCATATTTGGAGAACAGGCTCTTAAAGAGACTTAGTGCCAGTCGTGCGAGTGTTTGAATACAAAGACGGGCATTTGGAAAGCATCAGACGGCCTATATATGGAGTCAAGCTGGAGGGACTGAAGTTTTAAGATTGGCATGGCTTCATTTCCCAATCAGCAACCCTGTAAACACTGTGGCAGGGCTTGTTACAGTAAAGCATTTCTGTAAACAGAAACTGATTTGTCTAAAAGAAAAGTAAGACTTGTTTAAAAGCATTTTTATACAGTAACAGCCCCTTATAAGTATTTGCTTTCTCCTCTCATTGGGTGCAGCTTTTTTTACCTTGAAATTGAATATAGAACAATGAAAACCAAATGTATGATGTCATGAACTGTGCAAAACGTGCCTGGAAACTGTCCAGATCTCAGCCACACTGAAAGGAGTTATTGAGGGGTGTGAGCAGCAAGACCTGAAACTCAGATGAGATTAGCTGTTGCTCCATCATGTGCCAAGAGCCACAGTTGTTCCTCATCTTCCCCTGAGCTCATTATTTTTTCTCATATGCCTCTATATAAACCCTCTATGATGAATCTTTGTTTGTGAATCAACCGACTGATGATGCTGCCTCTATTCTTAATGCTCGAAGTGTCGACCTTACATGTGGTGACTGATGTTGAGTCAAACAGTGTCAGATTTGTTAAAAGTTCTGTGATTTCATTGTGTAAATGTGTGTAAATTCAAGCTGAATCTCTCTTGAAGAGCTTTTCAGTTTATTATTATGTTCAGCAACAGTTACTTGGTATTATCATAATTTGTTTCTCAGAGCAAAGATCGCTTCTTAAATTGGATTTTATTACCTGTTAACTCGAATTAACTCCTCAGTTTTCACTGCAGCATGGTCTCAAAACTTGTCAACAACTTTTCTAAGACCTGTCTGTGTGGGTTGTTAGTCTGGCATTGCATGTTACTGCAGCACCACCTTGTGTTTGATAAAAGAAGGTGAACACTCAGTGGACAACCCTGTAAGGAGACAGAAATGATGACTAAAATTATGGCTAATTTTTACTTTATATTTCTGGATTTATAGCACAAATGTTGTAAGGATGATTTATAAAATAAATTTAATCCCCCACTTGGTAAGCATTCTTCTTGTTTCTTTCTAAATTTATAAAGTGAACAGACGTTACAGCACCATTCTCTGTCCTTCCTGAGTTCCCTTGTTCTATTTATTATTTTGACTTTTACTGAGTGAAAAAAACGAGTAGTCGGTCGGGCCGTCAAACATCCTGTGAGCTCAACTCAAGAGGTGTTATCAGCACCGTCTTGAGCTCAGTACTGTTTCTTGTGCAAACCAGAAAGTTTCCCATGCGCAAGAGAAGCCAGTATTTGATTTTTTTCATTCTTCTTGAAAGAAATATCAGCTTTTCAAATCAAATCAAATCAAACTTTATTTATAAATCACTTTTCATGCCACAGGCAACACAAAGTACTTTACATTATTAAAAACACTTATGCATATCAGAAATAAAACAAGCCTTTGCATACATCAAAGTAGAATTACATAACAATGAAAACACTCATTAAAACTTTTCACACACGTATACACACATACCATCATTTATTTCAGTGGATAAATTTAAGGCAATCATAAAGAGTGTGGTAAAGGAGACATGTGTTTGTTTTTCTTGAGAGGCTCACTGTATTTTTAAATAGTTGTTGTAAATCTTAATGTGTTTATCTTGTTTAATCTTTATGTATTTGTAAACTGTATTTGGCTGCAACTTTGGCCAGGTCTCTCTTGTAAAAGAGATTCTGAATCTCAATGGGACTTCCTGGTTAAATAAAGGTATAAATAAAAAAAATACCAAGCAGCCCCACCCCCATCCTGTACAAACATGACTCTAATTTCTGTCAACTGAATGTTGGTATAAAATACGAAAGGTGATAAGCATCCGGCCTGATGCTGCTGTGAGGAAACAAGTTTAAAACGCCTACAAATTAGTGATTGTAAAAAAAAAGGGCTGTGATGCTGCAGTCCTGAACCAGCCAGGGACCCCCTGCTCATCATGGCGGACATGCTTGCTCACAATCACAAAACTTTGAAGTAGGCTATATTGTAAATTTATAAAATCTGATAAGATTTTTTTTTTGTTTGTTTGTTTTTTTGTTTTGGTAAAATTATCTTTTAAAAACAGCTTTTTTCCCAAGTGAATGTAAAACACTTCCATAAAAATGAACGTATTAGTTGTTTTTGTCTTTGCAGGCATATTCTTATATGGGAACATATAAGAATATTTTGACACAGGTTAGTGCAATGCAATGGTAGGTGTGCTGATTTCAGGTTAGATGACGCTATATAACTCATAAATTGTGGACCAAATGAAACCAGACGTAGAAATAGATGATACCAGTTGCTTTTTTAATGATGACCTCAGGCTGATGAAGCCGGAAATCTGTCTCAGGACTCATAAAGAGACATGCACATATTAAGCTAAATATAGGCGCTTGCAGCAATAATTGGGCTCTGGAAAATTCAAGAATTTGAACGCTTAACACTTGTTGACCTCAGAGACCTGAAATCTCGTCAATCAGGGAATTTGAACCTTTAACCTTTGTATCCTATAAGAGAGAGTGACTTAATAATTGCAACCCCTGGGGAGACATGGTCTTCCACTCAACTTTTCACAAATGCAGGGAATGAAACATGAAAAACTGGGGTATTGATGTAGGATACAGAAGCATCTGCACACATTATGACGTGTGCAGAGATTTACTGTCTCAGGTGCACCAAACCTGTTTGTATAGTGCTTCATAGCACCATACAGATGGACAAAGACCCAGTACATAATGGGTAAATTAGGGGTATTAATACTTTTTTTTTTGGCATATTTTACTGGCAAGTATCTAAGTACCTACTTGATATATCAATATCAATATGCCCATCACTAATGTATATAATATAATATCAGTATTTGTGTTACTAGTCAAGAATAACTGAAAATGACTTTCTCTTTGGAATGATGCTGCTGTAGCTCTAAATATCTACAAAATTATAGTGTGTGAACATTATCTCAACAAAGGCCAGCTCTGATAAAGTGAAGCAGAACAAAAATAGAGAGGTTTCCGTACAAAACAGTTCAGTTCTCCAAAATAGTCATTGTGGTACATTTTGGCACCATCCCAACCCCCAGTTATAAAACTAATTTATTCAAAACACATAAAATCTGCATTTTATTCCTTCACTGTGAGCGACACATGACCTACATATGATGAGTCCTATTTATTTCAAGCAAGTAGAGATAAGTGGTCATTACCAAATTCTTGTTACATAAGTGTACCTTAGATGCAACAGCTTCACAAAAAAGTATTGATTTTCATGAAGGTGGTCTCATGGACTGTTTATTTTGTTGGGACAAAGGTCAAACCTTTGATTATGGAGCTTCTGCTGAAAGCAAAGAGTGACAACTCACTGACTTCAGCGGATGGTGATTTGTGAGGACATATTCAAAGTTTTGGGGCATGCTAAATTAAAATGCAACTCTGTTCATGTCTTCTGGTTATTCCAACATCTGGTAATCTGCACAGCATCTAGTCAAAAGTCAAGGGGTGCTAGTAAACGACTCACCTCCAAACAGAAAGTTACTTTAACATTAAGTGACACATACAAGTATATAAGAGAATACCAACAGAACAATATTGCAGGTAATTTTGACACATTTGGGGGACACTACCCACACATTAGGCTGTGTTGCTCATTTCACAAACGTATTAAAGGTTATACCTCGTTGGAAAAGTGACTAATGAAGCTTTCCAATAATGTATAATATAGTACCAACTGGTCTTTATTAAAGAGGAGAAATAATCAGCTAAACACATTATTCCTTAAAATTTGTACTGGGTTTTTATTTACCCGTCCACCTCTGTGAGCTTTTGGACCTTTCTGTTTGCTGTACAGCACAGAGAAAACATCAGGAAATATATATATATATATATCTGATAAAGATTAATGCAAGCTGACACGCATACACACACATTCAATTCAGTCAACACTGGTTGAGTAGTGCTGCACATGGGTTGATTAAATTAGAAGATGAAGTCGCACCATGTAATAGGACATGTGTGTGTAGTCATGTTAATCATGCTTTTTGTGCAAGATTTCATTTTATTTTATTTTTTATTTGAATGCCTTTTATTATCATTGAACAATGCACAATGAAATCCCGAGCTGCTCCCTATGGCAGAATAAAATGAAAAAACTTATTATTTTCATGAACAGCAGATGTAACAAAAATAGCACAAGCACTCGACAATACTAAAACAGCAAAAATTAAAAGCTGTTTTAAAAAGTCACACATTGTGTTGCACATTGCTAGTATAGATGCTCAGTTTCTTTAGGAGTATTCATATTTATTTACTTCATATTTTTATTTTATTTTTATGTTTTTTCCATCATTTTGAGCTTTTAGATTGTACGAGCTGCTTTACTCCTCTGTTGAAAATGCTGTTTTCAAACTTTAGAACTCAGCATTGTCCTTGATTAAACTAAACATTGCCAAGAGTAGATCAAGTGACATCCAACCCACTGATTATCCTTATTGATCCCAAAGAAGAGAGTTTGACTGCTGTGCTAATAAACTCAATTGTGCAACTCAGTGGCTGATTGGCTGGAATAGATAAAAAGCAGCATTCCTAGAGATACGTTTAGGGAGGGGAGCTGTGGTCAAGGGTTATATTTACCTTAGATAACGGGAGGGGTAGGGATTGTGTTGAGTGTGTGTGTGTGTATGTGAATGTTTATGTGAGTCAAGGAACGCAAGCACATTTACAGTAAACAGAGGCAAGATATAAAGGGTCACCATTTCCCCCTCGGGGTATCTCTCCTACCAGGGTGTGTGTGAGAGACGGTGTGTTTGTGAGTCAACTCAGGCCTTAACAATGAAGACCTGTGTCCTGCTGTTGCTGGTGTTGGGGTGCATGCACATCCACGGTGCACCGGTGGAGCAGGATGGCCTGATACCAGAATCATGTGATGATGCATCAGTTGTGAAGGCTGCTCATTCAGCTCTCACCAAGATCAACCAGGATCGAAAGGAGGGCTACATCTTCACCCAGCACCGCCTGTCCAACGCACATGTGGCAAAACATGTAAGTCTTATAAATAAAGTACTCCATGATGATGATTTTTATAAAGAGCAGATCCCATGATTGTAATACCTATTTACTTAAGAATTACTTCTTAAAAAAGAAAAACGATCTTGCAAACCCTTTTATCCATTAATAGAATAGAATAGAATAGAATAGAATGCATTGCATGTCATTGCATGAGGCACTAAATTAAATTTGGTGTCGCTCATTAAACAAGATCTGTATGCAGTCACATTGGCACAAGCACAAACAGTTGATAATAAATATTTATAGAATCTTTTAAAAAGAAATATGCAAAAAATCAAGTAGATAAAGCAGAATTAAAGTGGCCTTTTGTAGTTTTTCTATTTAGGAGTTTTTTATATGGCTGTAGAAGGCAGAGTGTAGTTCATAAATGGCTGTTTCTGGACCTGGAAGTGCAAGTCTTTAGAGATTTATAGCATCTTCCAGACAGTAGTATTACAAGCTGGCTGTGAAAAGAGTGGGAGCTGTCCCTAAATATGTGGCAGCGAGACCTGTAAATGTCCTCAGGGGGCGGCAGTGAGAAACCAGTGATCTTTTTATGACCCTCAGCAGTGTTAACCAGACACTGACGTAGATTAAAGAATAAAACTAAAACGTAAAACAGTTTCTCTTTTAGGAATTTGCAGTGTCACTGAAGATTTTTTATTATGATTTTGGGGCTGTAAAAGCATTGAAACTATTTTTCTTTAACTAACTGACCAAATACTAATGTGTAAAAGCATCAAATGTGTCATCAGTCAGTCAACAGTGATGTTACTGAAAGTGTACAAAAAAAATTAACAAGAAAAACAAAAAAAAAAAAAAAAAAAGTATGTATATATGTAACATGTATATTATGTTCCCCACTGGTGTTACCGCAGATAAATATACAGATTAAACAGTTAAAGAATATAAATCAGTTTTCAGTTTACAGAACAAGTCATCTCTAGATCTGATTTGCTAAATTTTCTGAGGTCAAACGAATAAATAAATTTCAGACAGAACTGTTTCAGATTTGTTTGGACTTTGTGAAATCTGGAGCTATGGTTGCCATGGAAATATTAGTGCCTTGTTATCAAGAATTTTCAGGCTTTTGGTGTCATTTTTTTAAATATTCCTGCATTAAGTTATAAAATGTGACCATTCTGTATGTGTTTGTGTCCCAGGGAGAGGCTGGTGTGGTTTACTACCTGACTCTTGATGTCGTGGAGACGAAATGCAGTGTTGTCAGTAGGAAGGACTGGAAGTTGTGTGAGGCTCGTTCAACTGCAGAAATGCCGGTTAGAACACAAGTTTACACATTCGCACATATGCAGAGAAGTTAATTAATTCCTGTACTTTGCTCTTATCGCTAAAGCTGTCTTAGTCTTAGAGTCTTAGAGTTCCGTTTCTCAGTATACTTAGTACTTGTCAGTACTTGTTTTTTCCTTGTGTACTTCTTTTACATCATCAGTCAAGGCCCAAGTACTGTTCCAAATAAAAGTATTCATTATTATTATTATTATTATTATTATTATTATTATTTTAGGTAATGTGGGTTTTAATTAATTTTAAGCAACACTATTTTTTTTTCATTTATTGTTTTTTGTTTTCTTATTTGTATCGTACCGCATCCACCTCCTTAGTTTCGTCGCTTCCTCCTCAGCTTCAAGGCAGACCTTGCCAGCAGCAGCTGCGATCACTGATTGGCCCATATTGAACCAATTTGTACCTTTTGTGCAATTTTGTCTGCAAATGTAAGTTTTTTTGTGGCAGCGGCATCACACCGGATAGGCCTTCCAAATCTGTAGGATGTAATCAAACAAAAAACAATGGCGACAATAGAGGTTAGCATTTGGTCAATTTTGAGATCACAGCGGAAAAAAAAACAGCAGCAGTATCATAAATGTTAGTTGGTAAATGGTAAATGGTCCGTACATACAAAGCGCTTTTCTGTATCAGGAATGATACCCAAAGCGCTTTACATTATACATCACATTCACCGATTCACACACACATGCACACACTGATGGGGGAAGCTGCCATCAGTGTCGGCCCCTAAACTTTCCATAACTTTTTTCCAGCAGCAGCGAGATCCAAACACGAACACGTGACACATGCCGTTAATTTCTTAAGAAACACACAAACGTAGCTTCAAACTAACGCAAGATACGCTTAGTCGTTGTGTTATCATACCAACAAACACACAAACTTTCTTTAGAAGTGACCAGTAACTTATGACGTGTTGCCTTTAGGGTTATGATCGGTTACATCCTATTAACACGGCCATGGTTGACATTATTCTTGAGACTTTGATTTTCATTTTAAATCCAAAAACTCATATTTGTGTTTATTGGCAGAACAATTAAATGCTGCCCTCATTGATGTATGTGTTATTGCAGGTATATGGACAATGCAAAGCTGTCATCTATATCAGTAGAGTGCACAGAGTAGTGCGTCTGTACAAATACAACTGTGTTATCAGACCAGGTAAATATCACATTTTTAACACTAAATGGATTTCCGTTGTGTTTTTTTCTTTGCATTAATAAGACTGCTTTTCTTGAAACCAGTTGGTAGAAAGATGTTGTGCCATTTGTTTATTTTCCAACAATTACTTTAGATTTGCATCAATGGTTGTTTTAAATGGTAAACACAGCTATAGTAAATATGCTCAACTAGTGTTTTTTTGTCTGCTTGTTTGTTTGGTTTATTAGTGCACCAGAAAACATATTAGCAAACAATCAAAACAGTCAAAAGACAGACAGAAAAAAGAGAGGTAAAAGATCAGCAAAACAACAGTTGGGACAGTAGAAACTGATATAAGTTCATCCAGATAGCAGAGGAGTCATTCAGTTGGCCAAAGTATATTGATAAATCAGAATGATCAACTCCAGCTGCAGCATGTCAATTTATCAAGTTACTGTTGCATGAAAGGTTTTTTAGCAAAACAGAACCATGACCATAATCTAGGACCCCTTGATTTGCAGTATTCTTCATAAAAGTGCACACTGAAAAACAAGCACACGTTTTTGCAAAGTTGATTGGTCAGAGAAGCAACACACCAGGCTTTCTTCCCATTAAAATCAGAGCAGGGAGGACCATAGGTCAGTGGAGGAGCAGGGACAGGGCAAATTTGCATATTCAGAGAGACTGAAATACTAATTAAGTCTATGGGTGAAGGTTTGCATGAAGATTTTCAGCTCAATAGATCTTGAGGTTTGGAATTAAAGTAAAAGTGGTGGTTTTTAAAACTAATTAATCTTTCTATAGGCAAAGTTGAAAAATTAAAGGACGTTTGCTCATAAAGCACAATTTTTGGAATGGGTACACTGAAAAACAGTTTTTCTTTATCCTCAGTTCCTGCACGTAGGGTGTCAGAAATATGTCCAGACTGCCCAGGTTTAATCGGTAAAGATAATGAAGAGGTCAAGAAGACAGTGACTCTCTCACTGCAGAAGTTCAACAGCGAGAGTGGGCTGAACAATCATTTTGCTCTTCTTAGCATCTCCCGTGCTACTGCTGGGGTAAGTTTTTTACATGTCTACCAATATCCAGATATTTCATGCTTGGATGGATGGATGGATGGAGGGATGGATGGATTTTGGGGGTTGGTTGTACCATTCAACCAGCTGTAATTTTCTTTCCATGCAGCCTTTGTTCTACCTCTCCAGCTCTTTTCCTGGCTGCCTAATATTTTTTCGACCAAATATTTCAGACATTTGTCGCTATTCTTTTGTCTAACATTTTCTACATTTATTTGTGTTTGGTGTCAAGATGGCCATGAAAATGTATTACCATGTGGAGTACACCATCCAAGAGACCTCCTGCACCAGGACCTCAGCAACTGATAACTGCCCTCTGATGACATGCGAGTTCGCTGTGAGTTGTGGAAAATTTCTGTTTGTTTTTAAGTGTAATCATGATCAGAGTGATTGGCTTTTAAATACCACGATTTCCAATTTCGTCTGTAAAGAGAAATGCAGTTGTAATCCCTCATGTGGTGCTTTTATTAATGCTAGATCTACACCAGGACCAGGCTCAGTACAGTAGAGCAGCTGACCCCCTAATGAAAACATAACTTTTAAACAGTGATAAATTACACATTTTACCGGATATCATAAATTTGTATAACTGGTGTGTTAATTTACTTCTCAAATACTATATAAAATCACTCAGATACTGTTATTGTGGCCAAGTGAAGAAATGTTTACAAGTTCACTTTAGAAGTTGTCCAACCAGTCAGTCAGATGTTGTGTGAGTTTGTGTGTGTTGAGCATTTGTGTTTATAACTGTATGGTTTTAACAAGCTGTCGAAATTTACATTTTATCTGAACAAGAAATATTGTGTGAACTGCACTGTATGTGCATAAGTTTATCTCATAGTGAATATATTTATATGGTTACAGTTGATGGTGTAATTCTTCAACTGGAAAGGGAGCAGAAATAACTGTATACAGGTGTTACAGCAGAGAACTGCTTTAATATTCAGTTTGTTTCACTATCACACTCTGTTAAATCCACGGGTAAATTCCACTTCTTCTCTTACTTTTTTCTTGTTCTTCTCTACTTAGCACAAGGGATTCTGTACTGCATCCCTTTACTACCTCCCCGACAATGAAGAAAAGATTTCTGTAAACTGTGAGATCTATGAGCCTGAGGTAAGCCTTATGATGACAGAGGTTTTGACAGAATCTTTTAATGTATTTTTGTATAAAAACTACAAAATTTAGATTTTTTTTTTTTTTAATTTAAGATTTCAGTATTTTGATGTACCACACATCGTGTATCATTTATTCATTATGTGTGTTCTTTAGGCTGCTGAGAGGGAGAAGAAACTCCACCTGCTGGGCGGAGAGACTGACCACAGCCACAATGACACGGACTCACACAACCATGACCACGACGCCGCTCACTCTGCCGACAAATCACACACACACGACCACGTGCACGACCACACCAAGGGTCACTCTAATCAGGACGACACCCACAAGCACGCTGACGGCAGTGACCACCACCACACACATGACCACAAGCCAGGCAGCGCCCACAGGCATGCCCACGATCACTCCCACGATCACGGGCATGGCCATGATCACGTGCACACTCATCACGCCAAGGCACACAACCACAGTGGTGACTTCCCTCACCAGCACCATGACTACAAGCATGCAGATGGCGTGCATACCCACCAGCATGACCACGAGCTTGCTCTGGACCACAACCATAAGCACGCTCACCTGCATGAGCACGAGCACCACCATCATCACCACAGCCATGAGCATGAGAACGAAACACACGACCACCCAGAAGGTATGGTAAGGATGCTGCCCTCCATGGACCAGCCTATGATCCTGCCTTCCTTCCCAGATGTCCCCGCCGGTGGACCTGAAGTTGGAGTCACCCTCCCCCTCAAGCCAGACCCTCAGATTCCAGGGGTAACAGAGCCCACCATCCTGCCCTTCCCTACCTCAGTCTCAGCCAAGTGCCCCCCTCCAAAGGTAGGAAACGACCTGGTGGAGAAACTTTTCGCTGAAGACCCCATGTTCAAGCCCACCGCGTAAAGAAGCCTGTGGAACTAAAATAAAAACAGTTCCTAAACCACTGACAGATTTAAGCAAAGAAAAGACAAGAAAACTATTACATACATTTGCATTCACCTAACTGATTGTATGTCTTGACTTTCAACCGTTTAATAAAGAGCGTGCACAAAAAATTAGATTTATTACCTTTTTATCTGCTTGTAACAACATGTGCATGAGTAATAAAGTAATATAACCACTAAGCTTGTGATTTTCTGCAACACATCTGCTATCATCATGCCTGCATTCACATGGAAAAACCATTTCAAAGTGTATCAGTGTTCATCCATCCAACCATCCATTCATTGTCTCTGGGAGGGTTGGGGTTCAACCTGGGCAGGTCACCAGCCCATTGTGGTATCAGTGTTCAAAACTAGGTTATTGCACTGAATGCTTTACCCTTACAGTGAGTAGATTGGCAGCCCTGTTATGCTGTAGGGCTCATCTTACTGGTTTGGCTCCACTAAAGAAACAAAATTAATTGCAAATCAGTGCAACGTAGTTCTGACTGATCCCTTTGATCATATGATGACATATTTGTATGTTTGGTTCTCCTATAGGATGCTAATTCAAACATACAAGACAGGTGGTCACTGAATGACATGATAAACATAACGCTGCTCATATGAACTGTCTGCAGATTTCCAGTTTAACACCTATGCAACATGTTAAGTCAGCAAATCCTCACAAGACAATTAATACCTAACAAGACCAAATGATGCAGATGATGTGGCTTCACAACTTCCCTTCATTTCTCACATCTGGATGTTTTTCAGGTTATCTGTTACAGGTTGCATGAAATGAAATAGTTATTGTGTGTTTGGTGAAAGGGGCATAACTTGTTTGGATCCAATGTACTTGCCCCACAACTAATTCCTTCCATGTTTCCTGTAACTGAAATTGAACAAAAACTTTGGCTTGTTGCCCTATTTCAACATTACAACTAATCCTTCAAAAAGTCTGTGCTTTTCCAGTCATTTTTCAAAGAAAAATTACTTGTTTATTTAGAAACAGTTTACAGAAAAATTAGGCTTTTTAGTTATTTCTAAAGTTATTGACAACACTGATTGTGAATTATCACGGGGCTTGTTCTCAAGCATACTGTCCTCCACAGGCTGTAGAACCCTCTAAACCTCATATAAAACAGATTGTACAGCATCTCAACTCCAAACTGACTCAGAAGCTAGCATTGTACAATAATTCTAATGGAAAATATTAATAATTCTTTATTGTCCTTAAGCATTCACATAATGAACTTTCTTTCTGTAACTCCTAACTCTAAAATCAATTATATATATGATAAATTAAAAACACATAATAGTAAAAGACACAAAAATACAGTAAATTAGACAATAAATATTTTTAAAAGGGTGTGTGCAAATATATGCAGTTGACTAGCGACAGAAATGTCCCTGAGACAATGTGCAATAAAGCAAATGGTGTATCTCAGACAGTCTCGGAATATTCAGGGGGGGGTAGGTGAGTCTGTATTTGTGTATGTGTACTGAAGGGATGTTGGTGAGACAGATTTCACAATCTTCACAAACTGCTCGTCCTAAAGGCAGGGTACACCCTGGAGAGGTGACCAGGCCCGTCTGTCTCGGGCCTACTATTCATTATTTAATAATTATTTAACAGTTAGTGAATAAGCTGATACTTATCAGTGTTATTACTATTTAAAATTACATTGCTGCTACAGCATCACAAAGGAGGTAAATCACACTAAATCCATACAGCTGTCTGAATTCAACATATGCAAACATGCTTGACAGCAGTTATATAATGATCCACTGCTCTTGTTATTTGTAATAAGTCAAATCATTTCAAAACAATGTTTGGATTATTTTTAAGATAAAAAATGCACTAAAATTTGGTACAGATTACTAACAAACAACTGAAACAAAACCCTAAAGACAGATGTAATGGTTAAAGTTTCTGACAGCTTTCAGAACGTCTGCGTGCACTATCATTATTTACTTTTACTGGCGAAATCAGCTTTACAGACTCAGCAAACAGCTCTTATCTTTCAGCTTGGATGTGATCCTGTTACATTGCAACAGTGAAAAAGTCATGTTTTTCCAATAATGATTCACTCTGTAATTTCCAGTTTAGGGCAGTAATAAAACAGTAAAATAAATCAATATTCAGAATTAGGAAGTTTTATCCGACATGTTGTAATACATTTGAGTGGGTGTCTCTACTTTAGTTTTTGGGAAATCACATGCTCTTGTTAAATTTTGATAAACTTTTATCTACATTTTGAAGAAAAACTGAGTGGATACAATAGGAGCTGAGAATGTGTTTGCACCATTCACCCCCCGGGTGACACGACGCCGGGCCAGGTGGGATGAGCTTAGAAAATGTTCTAACCTGATAAATAATGTTGATGTGTGGCCTTTGTTTGTACAGAAGATAATTTCATATTAATATGATTCCTCAAACAACTTCTGCTATTATGAGTCTTTTCAGAGGTTCAACCCAACTAATTGTTCTTATATTTTATATTAGACCTCCAGTGGACACTGTTGCACTTCACAGAATACAACCTCAGAGAAATATATACAACATGATGACTTTATTATTAACTTAATGTTGTTTTTATGATAAATTTCGCCCAGAAAGATTCATGCGTCTTGTTTTGGTAAAGCCTCTTTCCACCGGCAAACGCTTTTGTCTCTATTTAAACGGCAAACTCGTCCTCCACCGCTCGTCATCACTTCTCGCTGGATCCTGACCAATGACTTGAAACACATATTAAAACTGATCATGGAGTGGACTAACACATGATATGCCTGGTCATGGTGCGTGGATAAGACCCAAAGGAAGGCTTGACAAGGCAGGAGGCAGACCAGTGCAAGAACAAGGTTTTAATAATCACCACAAACCAAATGACTTGTAATGACAAACCTGGAGAAACACGATGGAAACAAGAAGTTAACATGACAATGTAATGACAAGGAGGAACTGAAACCAACAGGCTTAAATACACTGAAGACAATCGACAAGAAACAGATGAAATCAAACCAGGTGCACTTATGACAGGAAGCAGAAAGCAAAACAGAACACACAAGGGAAACCTACAAAATAAAATGAGAGAACTCAAATAAACTGAACTAACAAAACCCTAAGCCATTTTAAAGCATTTTTGTTAAAAGAATCTTCTGAAAATGCCATTTTAATTACTAAATTTAATAAATGCAGAAAGAAGGGATGTTCCAAAAGCATTTTCTTCTGTAAGATACAGATTCCGATACCAGGAGTTTAAGTATCTGCAGTACCAGTACTGGTGAGTACCAATCCGATACCTGTTATTTTATTAAGAGGTCTATTATATTTATAATCTATATAAATTGAATTTATTATAGACTTTGATCTATGATATTAATAATACTACTTAGTATTGATAGTACTTACTTATTAATAAGTATGTACTTAAAATGACACTTTAATTTTAGGTCTGTTCATTTTGGGGATATTTTCTATTTCTTTTTTTATGGTTTTCAATTGAAATGCAATTACATGCTTTTTATCAGACATTACTAGAGCTTGAGTTAACAATATTAACGTATGTCTCTATTATTTGATTCTGTCGTCCACTAAATTACATTTGCATTAAAAAAGTTTCCTTTTTGGGACAAGTATTGCGATTAATTGAGTAAATGAACTCAAATCAAAGAATTTCTAATAAAACCATCTTGAAATTAGACTTGAACTAAACGTTTTCACACAGGAAAATACATTCTAAAACATTGTCTGTTATTGCAGTGGCTTTCTGGCTTTCTATTGTAAATTCCTAACATTTTTAAACACATTTGTGAGTCTTTGTTATTGCTGCGGTTCGTTGAGCTTTTCCTTTGAGGAAACAAACTCCTTGTGACAACCCAAATGCTTTATAAAGTTGCTGGTGTTAAATTTGGCAGAATTTGTGCCACCTCTGATACCTCAGCCCTGCATATAAGGCATGTAGCTGTTTGCTGATGGGATTTTCTAATGTGTATTGATACCAAATTGCTAATATAATGTAATGCTAAATGTTATCACAACAGTGACTCACATGCAGCTGCTTCTCAGCCTACCAACTCAACACAATTATCATGTGAGACAGTGTAACTTCCTATGGCTGTGTGTGGTTGTGTTGGACAGGAAAATAAATAATTATTCATTTCCATGGTGTTGGATGGTGTTTAGACAGAAATAATATCCCCTTACTTTTGACAGGATCAGGTAGTATTTCTGATGCTAATATTGGTAATGACCCAACTCTAAAAGACGAGCAACATGATGTTTTTTATTCTAAATGAGCACACGCTCAACATTGTCCTTGAGTTTGGATGCAGCCCACATTAACTGTTCAGGAGCCAAAACAAAGAGCCCAATACCTTGACCTGTTGTCTGAACCCACATCCCTACCTGGTTGGGCATTAGAGGCTCCAATTCACAACTTATAGGAACAAAGATTTGGTGCTATTTTGATAATGCTACAAACCTTACAGGTCTTTTATGTTCCTTCTTCGTGAGTAAATTGGTCAAAGCTGCAAGATAATTTCTATAGACAATATCAGTCAGATTGCTTTAAAGCTTTGGTAGACTATTGTTGCAGCTACAATGTTTTCATGCCAGTCATGAAAGGAAAAACCCTTTTCCTTTAGATCCCACTTAACTGCTGTTCATAGGATCTTATGTGTCAGGCTGCTTGTTTAGTCTCAGCTGTAGGCTTGTGCATTGCCTGCAGCACAAGATGCTATATCTTTAGGGTGAATGTGAGGCAATGTTCTGATAGAAATACAAAACTTGTTAAGTGCATTTTGTTTTGTTTTTTAATGACAGAGTAAATTTCCCCTGTTCCCCAGTGCACTATGACCCCTCAGCCAGTCAGAGCCAGGCATTGGCCTACAGTGCAGCAGATAGCTGCTGTTTGCTCATCCTTTGGGAGAGAAGCCAAAGTCCAGCATCCGGCTCATATGTGTCTGTTGAAACTCTGTAAAAACTAGGATTAGAGGTCTTGTAAAGAAAGATTTTCAGACTGGTGAATGTGTTATTCTAAATGTTAAATTATCTACTTAAATAGTTTTTTGTTTTGTTTTTTTTTCTTTTTAGTAATCGCACTGGATTAAACCAGAGTTCTTACTGAACACAGTCTGTGTGTTTGTTAGAGGATGAGCGTGTACCTGCTAATCCTGTGTTTGGCTTTGCTGCAGCAGGAGGGGAGAGCCAGGCCCGACCCACCAGGCTGCAATAGCCCTGATGCTGTGAGAGTGGCAGAAGAGGCCCTGGAGCAGATCAACCAGGACAGGACAGACGGTTACATCCTGAGCCTCAACAGGCTGTATGATCTCTCTTACACTCCAGAACAGGTTAGGGTGAAAACTCACACACACACATGCATGCAAAAAAATATTGACTGTATCTAAAAGATGGACTCTCTGGTACGCTGACCTGTTTTGAACCATCAAGTGGGTTATTAATTGATCAATGTTTTGGGTGTTTTGGAAGAATGACGTGCAAAGGATGGGATTGAAAGAGCTCTCAAGGACATTAAGCACATCAGTTGGATATAATCCACCACACTATCCTGTCGATCAAAGCAAACACAACCATAATCATGCATGACTTTAAGATTCAATGAAAATGAAAAGGGTGATTAACTTAAAAGTTCAGCTGTAATAAAAGGTAAATTTGCTGACTTGCTTTTTCAGCCAGCCTCTAATCAGCATTCAAGGAGATGCAGTTTTAGGCACCTCAATGTAACTAAAATTGAATTAAGAATTTTTTGTTTGAAAGTGAAATCCCAATTTGTATCTTAATGTGTGACACATGTGTTCAGGAGAAAGGTGGATCACACTACAAAATGACTATTGACGTTATGGAGACCAAATGTCACATCACTAGCAGGAAACCATGGAAGCAATGCAAAGTCAGAGGTATTGGAGATATTCCAGTAAGTACCAAACAAGCTTGTATCGTCATATGACTGCCACAGAATTAGACTCAACTAAGACTCAGACAACTCAGATCTCTGATTGAATTTAGTATAAAACTGTTGCCTAATGTAAGCATTGAAGCTTGCATGTGTGCCTTTTTTTGTATGAGTCCATCAGAAATGTAAAATGCAGCCATGAATCTATCAGTTAGAAAGAAGGAGCCGGTTGCTATGGTGATTCTAAAATGTTTTGATGCATGTTAGGGAGGGGCAGCTCACTGAAATACTGTCAGATACTATACAGAAGTACACAGGAAATACCTAAAACTTTATCCCTCAAACAAAAGATTGCGGTATTTAAAAACTGTAAGTTGTATTGAAATAATTCTCGAACTGTGAGCAGCAGCAACGTCTGCTGAACACATGGATGAAGTATGATTCTTCTGTGTACTTTCTTTACTAAAGACCTCTTACCTTCTGACTGAGAAACATTTTAAGTCAAAAATAACCTGAGTCAATGAGAGTAGGGGTGGTTCAGCTCTATGCTCTGAGACAATTTGAGAGAGCACCATAGAATGTATCACAATGATGATTACATTGGGAGGAAGAAGACAAAAATGGTCACATTTTCATGTATAGTTTCGGAAGTGAAAGGAGTTTGTTTGACAGCTTTTCTTAGTAATTTCCAGACCCACTGTAGTGTGACATCATCATACTACAGTGTGTACAAAATGTGTCAATTTTATACAAATTTAAACTGAAATTGAGCTAAAACTTTAAAAGAAAAAAAACTGCCCTTCATAGAGAGTAAATATTTTAACATACGTTACCTGTTATATGAGTTATAGAACTCTGAAGTGAATTTTTTACTTGTTTTGGCAGAATCACATTCATTTTTATGGGATAAATTGAGGTTTTGTTTTAGTTTTATTAAACACTGTGCAATGAATCACTGCCAAAAGTCATAGCACACTTCTCCTGATCCAACTATACATTCCAGTGTATTATTTTCTTGGCTTTTAACAAAACACTTTTACAATTTAATTCATTGGTACCAGATGTCCCATGAGCTGAACAAGACAAATGAAAATGTATTTTACTTAGTCTCCCTTCCATGTACCTACACATTTTATACACCATTGGAAAACTAAGATTTTTAAGATATTACAGATGTATACCATTTTAATCTACAATTATAACTGTAGATTCAATAAACGCTTATTTCTGATCAGTTGCAAATTAAATTAATCTTTAAAATACATGCTGTACTCCAGCTGGAGTACTGCAGTAGCAGATGACAGTGCAACAAAAATGGTCCTGTTACTTCAGGAAAGGGTCCAGTGAAAAAAGTATTTTATCTTTAGGAAAAGGATTTTAAGGGGTTAAGTGCAGATAAAAAATGTCAGAAAATAAGAATGAGAATCTATGTGCTTTCAGGCCTTCAGCATTAACACCCAGAATAAGTTATTCTGTTTACTACCATGATATATTTTTTTGTTTGTTCACTTATCTGCTTCCATCTGTGTCCATTCCTGTGAGTACATGAGTGTGTTTGTGTCCTTCAGGTGTATGGAGAGTGTCAGTTATCTGCCTACGTTGGCACTCAAGTCAAACTTCAAAGCTACTCCTGTGCACTGCGTGAAGGTAGATCAATATAGTCATAAAAAATAAATGTTGAATGATAAATCTGTAAAAGTGAAGCTGGTGATGCCAATAGCAGATTCACACTTCAGATCTTAGCATCTGTCACTGTGATGTCTCTATGTTTTTGCAACTTTCCTTCAACATTTCTTATAGTTTATTTTTGTATTTAGTTCCTGCTACTGCGGTGGTGCATGTGTGCCCAGACTGTCCCACGGCTGAAAACTTGAATGAGCCCATCGTCAAGGAGACAGCCAATCTCTCCCTGCAACGGTTTAATGAAGAGAGTCGCCTGGCTAACTACTTCACTCTGGAGAACATTACAAAAGCCAGTTTACAGGTGGAGAAAAATTAATGCAACTAACCAATTAGAGCCAGAATAATTCCTAAAACTAAGCAATTACATCCATCCTCCCTGAGTCCCCTTGAAGCTACACTTTAATTTTTCAGCTGATGTAGTTCAGACATCTGATTAGGACACCTCCTGATCGCCTCCCTTTAGTGTTCTGTGTTTGTTTTTTGGTTTGTTTTTTGGGTTATTTTGTTTTGTTTTGTTTTGTTTTGTTTTGTTTTTATGGGTTTTTTTTTGGGGGGGGGGGGGGGGGGGGGGGCGCATTTAATTAAAGGGGAGGTAACTGGGCAGACCCACAACATGCTAGAATAGTAGGAGCTGGAGAGTGTTGCTGGGGATATTGGGCATGTCTGGGTTGTTTCTGTAACCTGACAATGGACGGACGGACGGACGGATGGACGGACGGACGGACGGACGGATGGATGGACATAACATTGTGGTGTAATAATTTGTGTATAGTTTACGTCCACGTGTGCATATGTGGCTTGTGTGTTTGTGTTTTTGTTTGTTTGTCAGTGGGTTGTTGGCCCATCCTACTTTGTGGAGTTCACCATTCTGGAGACCGTCTGTTCAAAGGAAGCAGGAGCCAGCGAACTAAGCAGCTGCCAACCTATGGACTGTCAGTTTGCTGTGAGTAACTTAAAATATATTAATCAGCTAAAGTCATTTTATTACACTCCATGAAAACTGTTGATATTTGTTTTTCTGGCTACTTGTAAGATGTGGCCAGACAGACACGAATGTGATAGCAGATATAGGATTGAATTATCTTTAATAAGAAATTAAACAACTAGGGTGCAAAGTTTAAATTTATTTAGCGTTTGTTAAATTAAAAAAATCAAACTGGCTACTTACATATATATTCACTCAGAAATTAATAAGCTAATGCTGAAGGTAAAATGACCTTTAACTCACCAAGGCCTCTTAATTTCATAATTTCTTAAAATTTTGTCAGTAATTAGGGCAAAGTACACCTGGTGAACTCTCTATTTCAGCATAAAAAGAGAAATTTGAAATTTAACATCAATCACTGGATCAACTACCGCACAATAGAGCAGAAAGACAATGAAATTCGGCATTGATCAGAGACTCATTTCACAATAATTCAAACCCCCAAATCACCAGTTTAAAGCTGTTGCATGTAAATATGTGTTGTTTGAGGCATTGCCACTTTTCTAAGATATTGAAAAGGACTCAAGCCGTCACCCTCAGCTGGGAGGAAAAGGTTTGGATAGAGCAACGTTCCAAATAAGAAATCTTCATATGGATTTCTGATTACCTTAGTGATATATATATATATATATATATATATATATATATATATATATATATGAGATGTATGTGAAATATTCTGGTCTTAGCTGGATTATGTCAATATTATTTTTTCTTAAGACTATTATATGCAATTTTAAAAAAGAGATTTGTAGCATTCTAGCAAGCACCATCATTCGTGTTTGAAAAGGAGGAGACAAGGCAAATTTATTTGTAAACCACATTTCATGTACAAGACAATTTAAAATGTTTTACATACCACATTAAAGTCATTACAAAATATAAAGAGAAACTAAGTAATATTAAGACATTATAAAAATCGTGATTAAATTAAATTAAATTAAATTAAATTAAATTAAATTAAATTAAATTAAATTAAATTTTTAAAGACAAGCACCAGTCAAAATGAGCTAAAAGTTACTGTGCAAATTACATGCATAGGCACATGAGAAAAAAATGTTTTTAACCTGGATTTAAAAATGTGAAAGTTTAATCTCCACTGGCAGTTTGATCCACTTGTTTGCAGCATGACAGCTAAATAATGCTTCTCCATGTTTAGTCTGGACTCTGGTCTGGACTAGCTGACCAGAGTCTTTGGATCTAAGAGCTCTGCTAAGTTTATATTTTCACTGATAGTCTTCAAACTTATTGTGTGAGTGACTGGAAACCAGTGTAAAGATTTTTAAAAAGAATTTGGTGTGATGTGTTCAGATCTCTTAGTCCTAGTTAAAACTTTAGAAGCAGCATTCTGGATTTGAGTTGGTGAAGAGCTGCCTTGGTGGCAGCTTTGATGTGGTTGCTGGAAGTCAGATGAGATTTTTTAGTCTTAAGAACACCGCACCAGCTGTTCAGTGTGGTGCTGTGCTGTTATACTCTGAGGCTGCTTGCATCAGATTCCTCGGTGGATGACAGGATAAAGGAGAAGGATTTCTTTTGAATTCCTCAGCATGACTTTAATCATCTGGACAGTTGAGTCCTCAATGCTCCAGCAGCATGATGATCCCAAAGGCCAGACTTTTTGAAAAGCCCTCCCAAAGCCTTGACATCACATATCAACCAAAGTTTTGTCACCAACTTGTTGCAACAGAAAACATATATTTATCTAAATATCACTGTAGGTGGGCTATTAGTGCCAGAAAACCTCCAAAATTAAGCATTCTGCCCTAGACAATGAGTTGAATTGAAAGTCTACAAGTTTTGTGGCATTCATGTCCAACATGGCTGTATATAAACATCTGAAGTGAACTGTATATTTAACTCTAACTATTCTTGCTTCTCCTCTCTCAGCATAGAGGCTTCTGTTTAGGGTCCCACGTGGCTCATGAGGAGCAGGTTGAACTCAGAAACCCTGTTGGCAAAAAGAGCAGCTTCTTTCAGAACAAGAAACCTGTAGAGGTGGAGTGTGAGATCTATGAACCTCAGGTACCTAATTTCACTGCTGTGTTTAACTAAAAAAGTTTAAAAAATATGAGTTTATAAATTACATTTCTGATGTGTGAAAATTGGATATGTGAAAGTTTTTTTTAAGTCTTTGCTATGTCCATCTTTACCACTAGATGTCAGTAATTCTTAAACTCTGATTTAAAGCCATTGTTGCGTAAATGTATGGCTTAAACTCTCTCAACAAGTTTTATTTTTCCCTGTAGGCTGCTACTTTAGAGGAGCAGGCACACGCACAAGCAGACAATGGACACACTGAGCATCAGCACCACAATCACACACACCTTCATCCGCATGAACACATGCACTCAGTCACACCAACCTCAGACATCACTGTCTCCAAACCAAGGCCATTCCTTGGTACTGTGGTGGATCAGCCTGCCTCTCCTAGATCCTCTCCATCCGCCAGCTCCTGCCCCGGTCCCCGAAGAAACAACCTGGGTTTAGAAAGACTCAAGCTCTGATTTCTGGACAGATCTTTATTCAATGACTGAAGCTTTATCTTGTAATTACAAAGAAACAAATCTGATAGTAACTTATACTCAAATCCTTCCTGTAAGTTATCAGATTGGCTGTTTGATTAAAGTATTTTTCTCTAGAATATCTCTAACATATTAAATCTAATATAAATGCCTCATTCATTTGCTAAAATGAAGTAAAAAGATCTTCCTCTGTCTGAATTCTTTGCTAACAAAGACTTGTCTTGAAATAAAACATTAAGAAATAACTGTCATGTCTTTTCTCTGTTGCTGACTATTTAAAATATGATAAAAAATATAATGTAAAATAATTGTGGATCAGTTAAAGTGACCTTTTCTATCCTCTTTTTTTATTTAAACTCTAAGATTTGAAAGAACAGTGCTGCAAGGGGTAACTCAAAATCATGCCAACGTAGCTTATGCTGACAGAAAATACCATGTATAGCTCATACTTTTAGATTTGACAATATTTATATTGGGAAAATAATTTGCAAAAATATTGTGGAAGCAAATTGTAATTAATTTTGACTGGGAGAATAATATTAAAGCTCAGTGCAGCACAATTTATAATAGTTTCACATAAGTTAAACACTGAAAAGTTAACGTTGTATGATCTTTTATGTAGCACACAAAAATTAAATTTCCTTCAGGAAATGAAAGCTCATTTAAAAGTGCAAAAGTTCAGACGACACTGCTATTGTGGGCTGTATAAGGAGTGGACAGGAGGAGTTCAGGAAACTGACCAAGGACTTTGTTGCATGGTGTGACTCCAACCCATCCATCCATTTTCCATACCACCAATTCAGGGTTGTGGAGAAGCTGGAGCCTATCCCAGCAATTAGCAGGCGAGAGGCAGGGTAATCCCTGGACAGGTCCCCAGTCCATCGCAGGGCGTCACTCCAAACACCTCCATTTATTATTTCACGGACTGGATGTATTGCACTTACAAAGACAAACCCATTTATTGCACCACACACTTCTTACACTCAAATTTATCTCCATTATGTTCTGTTTAGTTCATTTTCTCAGTCAATTCAACCTTGTCTTTGCATGTCTTGCATTTTGTAAAAAAAATATATATATATATATATATATATATATATATGTAAAAAAAAATATGTGTGAGTGTGTGTGTGTGCGCGTGTGTGTGTGTGTATTAAAAAAAAGACCGTGGATTTTAGGTGAACTTGCTGGTGAATTTTAGGAGGTCCGGGCCTCAGTCTGAACCAGACTGGATTGCTGGTATAGACTGGATGCTCTGTGCAGGAGATGATGGAGTCTTCTACTTGCACTTTCTCAGAAGGCCGACATGCTTCTACATCTTCAAAAAGCTGCTGCAGATGTTCTATCAGTGTTGTGTTGAGCCCCTTCTTCTATGCAGCAGTGTGCTGGGAGGCAGCATCAGGAAGAAGGACACCTCATGTCTGGACAAACTGGCGAAGGAAAGAAAGCTCTGTTTGAGGCAGAGCTGGACAGCATGACAACCAAGGCAGAGCGACAGGCTCAGAGCAGACTATTCTCTTTGTGTTCTTCCAAATGCATCTCATCTGTTGGCTCCTGTAAAGAACTTGTTTCTTGGTTTTTATATCAAAATAAATAAATAATAATAAATAAAAATCATCAAACTTCCTGCACTCGATATCGTTACTGCAAACCTTCTAGCAGTGAACTGAGTCAGGATACTTGCATCAGACCTATTTGTAATTTGTGGTGGCAGATTCATGGGCTCAATAAAGACTGAAGCTCACAATGTGATTGGTAGACTGAGAGTGTGTGAAACAGCTCAGGAGATGAACAAACCTATTGGATTTAAATCTCCATAGTCAGTGCAAATGGCTAAATGCAAAGTTGTAGACTCATTTATGAAGTAGTTCACGTTCTGTCAAGGAAGATAGTATGTCATTTTTACAATAACACAACACAGACTGAGCCAAGAAAAAGAAAACTCACTTATACAGGAGCAGCTGCTCACACAGTGTCTGCAAGAATGTCTACAGAGATGTGGACTGTGTACATCTGTCTTTGCAATACCATGCCCTGCTAAAAGCTCTGAGTTGTAGTTGCTATGAATGATGAAGAATTCATTAAATGTGAACAATTAAATTGGATAAACTTCATTCATTTTCTTGTAACCAGCTGAATTTATTCAGTGTCACACGGCACGTTATTGTTAAAACAGACTTTATCACTTTACTTAAATTATGATTTATGTACGTAATGACATAGATACATTGTTAGTTCAGAGCTGTATACACTCACTGGCCAGCTTATTAGGTCCAATTGTTTGTTAACACAAATCTGCCAATCACATGGCAGCAACTCAGTGCACTTGCCAAGTAGACATGGTGAAGACAGTTTGCTGACGTTCAAACTGAGCATCAGAATGAGGAAGAAAGGGGATTGCTGGTCTGTGACTGCTGATCTACAGGGACTTTTCCCACACAAGCATGTCTGAGGTTTATGGAGAATGGTCTGAAAAAGAGAAAATAACCACGGAGCAGCAGTTGTTTCTTGTTTCTCGTTATTTGGATCCCCGTTAGCTGTTGCTATTCTACCTGGGGTCCATTTGTTAAGTACAATCACATGCAGATAAACCTTTCTGTACCAAAAAGCTAAGAAGATGTCAAATAAGCACTGGTTCCAACCAAGGTCTGCAGAATAGCATCTCTAAACACACAACACGTCCAGCATTGAAGCAGATGGGCTACAGCAGCAGAAGACACACCGGGTGCCTCCTGTCAGCTAAGAACAGGAAACTGAGGCTACAATTCACACAGATTTACCAACACTGGACAATAGAAGATGGAAAGACGTTGCTGGCCTGATGAGTCTCCATTTCAGCTCCACATTCAGATGCTAGGCTCAGAATTTGGTGGGAACATCATGAAAACATGGATCCATCCTTCCTTGCATCAACACTTCAGGCTGTTGGTGGTTTAATGGTGGGGGGGATATTTTCTTGGCCCTCTTTGGGCCCCTTAGTACCATCGTGGCCTGGTTTAACCAGCACATCCTACCTGAGTATTGTTGCTGACCATGTCCATCCCTTTATGACCACAGTGGAGCATCTTCTGATGCTACTTCCAGCAGGATAATGCACCATGTCACAAAGCTTGCATCATCTCCAACTGCTTTCTAGAACATGACAATGAGTTCACAGGACTCCAACGGCCTCCATGATGCTTTCATGTCAAAATGGGGACAAATCTCTGTGGAATGTTTTCTACACCTTGTTGAATCATTGCCACCAAGAATTTAGACAGTTCTGATGGCAAAAGGGGTCCAACCTTGCACTAGCAAGGCATACCAAAAAAAGTGACTGGTGAGTATATTTCTTACATCATTACACAAAAACTAAATATTTTCTTATATATTCTTATATGTCTCTCAGGCAAAATAATTGATGTGTATAAAGGAACTACATATAAGGAAATTAATTATGATTTTTGTTTGTTTGTTTGTGTTTTTTAAAGAAATGTTTAGATTTGCCAGCTATTTTTTTTTCCACCTGTTTACATACATTAATTCTGTGATATATTGGTATTCTGCATTAATAAGCATGCCCACACGGTGTCACCCTTTCCTTTGGTTTCACTTCGCTTATGTGAAAGTTGGAATTCTCTTTTTTTCTTCTTCTTCTTCGTTAATTTTTTAATCTTTTTTCAGCTTTTTTAACTGCTGCACTGAACCTACAAACTGCTGCAAGGGTTGGCCCATATTGTTTGCCGTACTCTGGACTCCATTCCCCTGTTGGCAGCATGACTCTAAGGATTGAATAGTGACATCTGTGTTCATCTCCAGATCTGTGGAGGCAAGGCTGTGAAATCCACTGGAACTTTTGGATGGACTGCCATTAAAACCTGTAGAAATATTTGTTGGGTCAAAAATTGCTGAAATCTTGCACTATGCCCTGCTATTAGTCCACCTTTCTCAACCTTACAGCCTGAATTTATTTTCAATTATATATTAAAAAAAAAGTAAACTACAGGACTACAATTTACAAGGTAAATACAGGAAAAAAGAAAAAGACTGGAATAAAAAAAAATACAGTTATATTTTAAATAAACTAACAACAAGTAATAAGTAAGAATAAATAATAATATACATAAAAAAATAAAAATATACAAAAAATATAAGTAAAAGCAAATACGTAAATAAAATAAATCAGTTTGATAAAAAGAATAAATAAAAGAAACAGTGGCCAGAAGGGCCACCAGGGGACATCACAGGGTTAAAGAGCACATCTGAATTTTTCAAATTTGAAGCATGTCAGTAGTTTTTTGTTTTGTTTGTTTTGTTTTGTTTTGTTTTGTTTTTTGTTTGTTTGTTTGTTTGTTTTTCCTGTGCAGTCAGAAGTCAGTGTAAACTTATTTTTTATCCTTTTTAAACCTTTGATTAAAGGTTTAAAAATCTAAGCCATGTGACTTTAATTTCAGCTTTCTATCTGGTCCAAGAGCAAAGCCCATTACCTAACGTAGACCACAGGAGCCCTGTGCAGATATACTGTAATGGATGTTTATCAACCAGAAGTCTGTCTTTCTGTATAAGAGACAACGATTTCTTTGTTAATTGACCCCTGAGTGTGAGGTGCAGGCAGCTTTTCTGCTGTTCTAATATTACATGTTGTCACATTACCTCGGGCATTTTAATGGAAGTAGGCTATTGCTGTCATTATTTATCCCTCTGCTTCTTCCCTTCTGTGTCGCCTTTGCTGAAAGGAAGACCATGTGACCCACATTCTCTGTAAATCAACATTATTAATTTAGCTTAAAAGACCCTCAAGATGTCTAAGGTCTTGAGTGTTTGTGTGTATGTGCCAGCACTGACACACACAATCTTTTACACCCACATACAGTGAAGTGTGTGTGTGTGTGTGTGTGTGTGTGTGTGTGTGTGTGTGTGTGTGTGTGTGTGTGTGTGTGTGTGTGTGTGTGTGTGTGTGTGTGTGTGTGTGTGCGTGTGTGTGTTTGCCGCTGCTTTTGGCTGAGAAGAAGGTTGTTATAAGTTCATAGGCAGCTTTTAACACACTGACCTCACAATGACCGAGTCTGCACTATAAACTTTTGCTCTCACCCAAATTTATCTGTACAATTGTTCATTGTAACATGTGTCATGTTGGGTCTCGAGTTGACCTACTCAGGTGTGTGCTATTAATATACTATCACCATTTAAATTACTACATGTGATAGGTAACTATATTTATTATCTATAACTATTTAAAAACATACATCTAGATTTCTTTGTGATGGCATTTCTACGTCTGAGATAGATATAAGGCATATTTACATATTTTACAATCATAAACTCGTAAGTAATGCTTCATTTTCTGGCTGTATTTTTAAAACTGAGTATTTTAAAACCTTAAACTATTTTAAATCCTTTTCTGTTGAAGATTTTAAAGAATTTGGACTTTGCTGGGTATGATGGGATTGTCACCAACTAAAATGTTTAATTAGAAAATAAGAAAAAAAATTATTTTTTTGCAGCTTAAACTCAGAATCAATGACAAATACAAAGCTGTTAATTTTACTGTGCAAAAAACACTTATAGATTTGAAAAATACAATTTTTGTTATTGTTACTGTTATACATAAATTTAAAAGAATATGACACACACACACACACACACGCAGACATGCATTTAGCTAGTTCAAATTCTTAACTCATTTTAACTTCACTCTTAGTACAATATAAAGCAAAAAAATGAAAAACTTAGTTTAATATCATTTAAACCAACATTAATTTGTCAAATCTTATGGAGGGTGTTGCAGACCAAATTTCACAGTTATGCAAAATTTATGAGTATTGGTTGAATCTGTGTTAACTGTTATCCAGTCATCCAAACACCCTGGATGGACTCAAATATGAAGGTTTGGGGACAATTTTTTTAACCGTTCAGGATAGTATCCACTCTAAACATCCATACCAGTGACTCATCTAACAGATTTAGTCTTACAGAAGTTTGTGAAACTGTTTAGAACCTCAACCTACAAATTAGTCCTCTTAATTAAATAAATAAAAGCAAGGTGGATGACAGTGTCCCGAGCCTGCTTTTGAGGAAATTTAGTTGTGGAACTGGATTCAGGACTCTACACACAATGCTAATTGCATTTACTTTGATTTGAAACTAAACTATGGCTTTCATTCTTTCTGTACCTCTGACTTTAATTACTGCTTGGTTAGGTTTAGGCATCAATATACTCAAAAATACTTAAGAAGACATCATGGCTTGTGTTCATATACACACCAATAATCAAAATTAACCTTTTTTCAAGCTTTCAGCAAGACAAGTTATAAATATAGAACCCTGCTGGTCTGCACCAGAATTTCTAAAAGCTTTGGGGGTTTAAATCATAAACTTTAGCTGTTCTCTGCTGTAGCCATATGAGGCCTGCACCATTTTGACTTCTAGGTGGAACCATGCTGTGTTTGTACACTGATCTCCAAAGCCTACCTCATGTAGGGGAGCATATGCTTTAAGACCAGTCCTAATCAACAGATCAGCTTGTACTTGAAGACCTGGCAGAGGATTAAATTACTTCCCATCCTTTTAAAAGTCTTAAGAAGACATGGGGTCTATGAGGATGACTGGCTTTATTCAGTAATAATTTCTCATGCAGAGACAGCAGCTGTTCCTGTCTGCTTGCTGGCTGTTTTGCTTTTATAAGGTTGTGGTGGTCATGACCACTGGGACTGGAACACCAGCTTGATGTAAAAAATTTTTTTCTTCAGCTGTCCTTCAAAATGCTTCATGTATATTAAAAAGAGGTGGTGATATGGGAGTTCTGAGGGCCTTGTAGTCAACATGTGCTTGGAAATGTGTTGTCACGTAAAGCTGAAGGTTGCTTTATAAAGGTTTTTTTTTTGCACTAGACTAATCTACATCTCCCACAAAGCCTCATTTGAGAAATAAGAGAATACAGGTTGTTGATTGATGCTAATGCTTTTAAATTTAGCTGAAGATCAAACCACAAGGGTTTTTTTTTTTTTGTTTGTTTTTTTTATTTGGCTGCCAGATACCAGTTCTGAACCAACAACATTCAGAATGAGTTATGTGCATCTTCACCCTGAGGATACTATTAAGAGTGGTACTCTGTATCTGTTCAAGGAGCTGGTGAGAATGTGAATTTGTGCTGCCCCACTTCCCCCTCTCCATCCGCCTGGGACCACCTTACGGGAGGCAATGCATCTCTACTCCCAGAGTGGTACAGATGGTCTGTGCATCATACAACATGACACGTGCATTAAACATGCATGCACCTTTACTGGGTCTGTTTTCTACTGAATCTTATTTTATTTCATATAGTTGAACAAAAAGTGTAGCATAAGCTAAATATAAAGGAACTTCTTTACTGACAGGATCTCACATCAGCGTCTTTGCTTTTTCTCTTTACATTCAGTGATGAGCACAAATCCTAAACATGTCAATAAACATATCAAGTTTAAACTTTAAAGGTGCAGTGTGTAACAAAACCAAAAGTCAACACCGGAAAAATGTTACATATCATTAACCCTCTAAGTGTCAAAGTCACTAAACTGCAACAAGCACCAGGCCAGAAAGAAAGCTTAAACCTGTTACCACTTTCAACCACGACATGGCAGACACGTGAATCTTCAATGTAACACCATGGTAGGCAAGGAGAGGGTGGGGTGAATGCAAAGTTTATAAGGAAATTGCATTTAAAAGACACCATACGGAGCGGAGTAGATGAAGAAGCACTTATAGTCAATTATACAGCAAACTCATGCAACATATCAAAATGCTTTTTCACTATTGATTAAATACTGTACTTTCTCAGCAATTATCCTTTTAAATTTAGCCCTCTGAGGATGATGATTGGTCAGTGCCTAAAGGGTTAAAAACTGAGTTTGTATGGATATCCAATCACTTTACAAAAATAACTTTTTATTCTTTTAAAATGAGATATCCATATCTACTTGCTGTGGGTCCACATACATGGAAGCTGCCATATTTGTGCCATCACTTTTATTACAGTGTCACTGAATGGACAAACAACTGTATGTGAAGTGAGAACCCTGTGAGCTTTCAAACTGCAGTGTTGTCTGATAGGTGATAGAGCACTGTTTGGGATAAGTAATGCTTATCAAAGGGCACACAGAAGAAGACAGTATACATGTACACATTTTTAATTAGTTACCTGTGGGGCAGTCATCGCTGCACCTGAGGCCACTGGATCTGCAGATGAGAACATGTTTATATCTGGAGAAATTTTAGCCACTGATGGCCACTGTTCATTCATAGCTATGCTTGGCTTTTGAAGTCATTTCAATTCTCATCTTCACCACTAGATGTCAGCAAATTCTACACACTGCATCTTTAAGTTATCATGCCAAATGAGGCCCTTTAACCCTTCAAGCAACCCCAACTAGTTGTACTTGTCAGTCTAAATACATTGCTATTGTCCTACTAAAAGTCATTGTTAGAGAGCTATGAAAACTCTGAATTGCTTAAAATAAAAATCATGTTTCCTACATTTTTGATCTACAGACATGTACAATGCATTTTGGGATGATGATGCAAAACACAAGAAGAAGACGAGCACAAATGTGACTCGTTTGTTGCTAGTGTTTATGTTGTGTTTGAAAGATGCACTACAGAACTTTTGCACTTTTCCCAGTAATATGTCCCCTATTAGCCTCTGATTAGGCATCTACCTTGCTTCCTACCTGTATTTTGAGCCATTCAAAAGACAACAAAAACAGCAACATCAGTCTTCACTGATTTCAAAGTAATAAAAAGGGGAGAGCTGAAAGAGAGAAAGTCTGTGGATAAACACGGCTTCCTAACAAACCGGGTTTATGCTCTTCTCTCTAGACGCCTTGGAGTCATGTTGTCAACCACAGCTTCTAAAGGAGCTAACAGTGGATGGTTAGAAACGAAGCCTGTTTCTCTTAAGGCACCTAAATGCCTCAGGTTGATGAGTGAAAAACATGAGGAGAAACATCAGAGACAGGAGACACTGGATGTACCTCTGCTGGGATCAAGACAACCTGCTCCTCCTGTCACAGCCTCTGAGTGTAAACCATCAGACATGACCACAGAGTAACCTGGCAACCCACTGCTTTATTTAGTCATTATTCCAAAAACACGAAGGATCGCTTATTGTTCTTTGACATCATTCCCCAGAATGTTTTGCAAAGAAAATAATGGAAGCATATGTGTGAAGTTCATTTTCCAAAATTTTTTAAAAACTAAACAGTGAAGTACTTTTAAGTGCTTGTTGTTATAGCTTTAGAAAATGTTCATCAGACAAGTCCAAATATTCCTCCAAGTCAGGGTTCACCACCACCACCCCTTTATTTATTTTTTATTCATTTGACAGGCAAATGTAAAAACACTGAGAAACACAGACTTTTTCCTTTATCAGAGACAACAATGACTACTCACCTGTAATGATTTCCAAGAGGAGGAAGAGTACAGACCCACTCACAGGCAGTTAAGGACAGGAGGCAGAATGCTGCAGATGATGAGTAATTTATTCAAAACTCAAAACAAGACTTGACATGACACGATTTAACTTAGACTAGAAACTGTGAAAGTGAGCCATGAAAAAACTCTGACAAACCATGACGAAGAAGCCATGAGGCACTCAGGATGAAACCATGTTGAAACCAAGAGGACCTGACCAGGAATGACACAAACCTAGACACAAGGAATTGGTAATCAGCCCTGGTGTCCAAATGAATGTGGAGGCTGAACAGAAACCCATGACCTACCTACAGACTAACTGAAAACATAGTAACAGAAAAAGACAGTCCACATTTTTGACCTGAGTAACACAAATTCTTAACTTTACTTCAACCTAGAACAAGAACCTAAAACATGATCTTAATAACTTAACATAACAAAGCCTGCCTATAACACAAGAACCTAAACATAACATTATAAACCAAGAACCCTAAAGCCATAATATAAACAAAAGCCTAATACACCCCATGATCCCAAAAAGAGTTCTTAACTAAATGAAACATAAGATAAAGGATCATGGTGGACTAGACATGACCATAACCCACACACATCCCATAATCATGACACTTACTCCCCACCCCTGGTCCTACATAGTCTTATTACAGATCAGAAAAGATGAAAAATAATACACATCCTTCCTTCTTACTGTAAGCAGATTAACAGATAGATAGTTACACAGCAGATAGTAACATGCAGAGAGGTAGTCTTGTGGAAATGAGGAAGAGAGAGAAATGAAATATGGTGACAAGTCCGTTGACAGAGGTAAGCATCTCATTTGTCTTGTAATGTCTTTAGCTTAGAAATGTAACTAATCATACGGCCCCAAACAGAATCAAATTTCCCAGATGTACCCCTCAGATCATACTGAATTTTCTCCAGGTCTAGGTACAGCATGAGGTCTTTAAGCCACAAGGAAGCTTAGAGGGTAAACAGAGACTTCCTCTCCAGCAAAATTTGTCTATGTGCTAATGGGGATGCAAAGGCGATACTATCTTAATTCTTCCTCCTAATTATTTGGGAATCTGATAATACTCCAAAAATGGCCAATTCTGCACATGGCATCAGCTTTATATTTAGAGCTTCTTCCAGACATTTGAAGATAGCTGTCCAGTAATCTGACAGACGGGCACAGAAAAAAACACGTGTGTTATGTTTGCTGGCGTCATGTGACATACATGTATCTGTGATATTGGAATAAATTTTGGATAAAGATGGTAGACAACCTTAAATTGTATCACATTGAGCCTGGAGCGAGATTAACTGTTGTTTAACCGAGTTGGTGCAGAGTCCCAGTCAGTGTCACCAATAACCCTTTGTTTCCTTTCTTTTTATAAGACTCAAATTAAGCTTTAGATGTTATTTTTTTGCAGTCAAGTCTCAGATTTTGACTATCAAACCAGCCTTCCCACTTTTTTGATGCGAATGAGTAGGACTTAAGAGATTTCTAAGATTAAATAACTTTTAAAAACCAAATTCTGCCCTGTTCATTTCTATGTAAATAATGCTTCCTTCTATAAATCTGCACTGATTAGGTCATTTATTACAAAATAAATAAATTAATTAATATGATTATTTCTACTTTATTCTCATACAGAGGTTTCTTACCCTAAATGTTCTGGCAAATATGACCACTAGTTGGTAGCCTTGGCCTTTTTATTTTTACCTAAGAGACCAGGCCTGCAGGGCGATACAACTGTAAAGTTCTATTAGTATTTCCTATTTTCGGCATCAGTTTCTTTTTATTTTCCAGCATATGTTTATTATATCATGAGGAGATTCATAATTTAAAAGCACAGAGTTTCTGATTTGGGTTTGTTTTCAGTTAAAGGTCATTTTCTGTTTTCTGTCTTAGTGTGATTAGCAGCTGCGCAGGTTCATAGAAAAGTCAACGTTTACAAAACAGTGACTGTCCAGCAAGTCATCATACCACTCCTTAGTTTGTCATTCAAAATTTTTTTCTTGTCTGTGTGCGTGTGCGTGTGTTTGCGAGTAAAGGGAGGGTAATAGGAGAAGGGGGCAGGTACCACAGTGGGAGCCACTCCTCCAGCGGGCCACGGTGCGCCTCTGTTCCAATGGAAACAGGTGGGATTCCCGGACTCCTCCAATCACACCCTCCCTCCGTGTGGAGGGGGGGGCAGAAAGCCGAGAACCGGAGACAGGGCACGACCAACTTCCACACAGAACACCGGAAAAGTCGGGAAAACACATCTGTGCCCACATGACGCTGTGTTTAGGGGCCTGCATGTGTGTTTTGTTTGAAGCTGTGCGCGTTAGCGGGGGCAGCAGTTCGCTGGAGCGCTGGTGAAGTTGTGGCCGCCACTTGGCTGCTGTCGATGCGGTGGAGGAGCGCTGCTACGCCGGGACGTTTCACTGCGATGGAGAACGACTACTGACCCCATTTAGGATTGTTTTTCTTGGATTTATCCCCGTTAAATCGATCTGGTTTGTTTCCCGTTGGAGTCCCTCTCGATTTATCTAGTATTGTGGATTAATAAACAGTTGGAAAATGCCTGGAAAAACCAAATATAACCTGGTTGATGATGGGCATGATTTAAGGATCCCATTGCACAACGAGGAAGCATTCCAGCATGGGATCAACTTCGAGGCAAAGGTGAATCTACAAACAACTTAAAAGTAAAAAGAAATGGCAGTTAACTCATAACTCAACCCAAACCCCATGTTTTCGGGTATTTTTCGTTGTGCAACCTTTTGCATTTGAATCAGAAATATCCATTTGCGCATTTTGGAACCAAACCCAGAGCTTTGGTTAGCTGGTGAAGTTAGCGAGCGCGACATTAAAGTTGCGCAAAGCTAAATATTACCCATTCTGTGCACTTGATCGGTTTAATTAGAATATAAACTGAGTAAGGGCCAGACATGGTTTCATTAACACGTTGTCCCTGTCATGTGTCACCTCTCCGACCACAGTACATCGGCAGCCTGGATGTGGCGCGGCCAAGCAGCCGAGTGGAGATCGTGGCAGCAATGAGAAGAATACGGGTGAGTCAAACCCCGAAAAATTGCGAGGAAATCTGACATTTCTCGTGTAAAGGTTTATCAGTCGTAATTAGTTAGGCATGATTTTGAGTGTTTACCGTCAGCAGGATTACAGTTGAGTCATAAAGGAGCACCTCAACTTCTACAGTTGACTTAAACTGCTTTTAATTACCCCTCTTTGCTGTTTATTAGCCAAATATTTGGACTTTAAATTAAAGCCTTACTGTTATATTATGATTTGGTTATTGTTTAGTTAACAGTAATGATAGATTAACTGGTTAAGTTGTTAAATGGATCTGTTAGCCAAATACACTAATTGATGATTTCTGAACTGTTTGGACAGCTTTTAGATTTTTCCTCCTAGGAAGTCTTCAGAAACTCATGTTTGATCATCAAAATGTGGCATAAAGTGCTATGACAGGTGATTAGACATGCTAACAGTTAGTTGTTTGGAGTTAAATGTGTGGGCTGTGTTGTGTTGGGCTTGCCTGGCAGGAGGTTTTGTCTACCATGTGCTCCATCACTAGTCTGAAGTTTCCTTTGAAGCAGTGCACTGGAGTGTGATTTCTCCCCCCTCCCTTCTCCCTTTCTTTCTGCTGTGTAAAGCTACAATTTATAGCTTTTTCAGTTCCAAAAAAGTAGACTTATTCTTAATCAGTTGGTATGCCAATTTGGCTGCACAATTTGGCTGAAACGCCTTCTGAATCCAGTGATGTAGAGGTGTTTGAGGATTAATGTGATGAACTAGTTGGCTTGCTGTGATCAAGTGACGATTCCTTAAAAACCACATCACATGCACGGGCCACTTCCTGAACATTTTAATTGGAATAGCTGCCATTTTTGTGTTTCTGATGCCTGCTGCCATGTTGTTGTGCTGTTGCTGATTTTTACAATACAGTCACTCCTCTTGTTTGTAGCTGAGAAAAATTGGTAAAAGCTTTTTTAAAGAAGCAATCTGCTCTTGTGAAGTGGACCTCCCAGCATGCTGCCATGGCAGCTGTTGTTGTTAGCAGGAAAATGGGCTTTGCTTAGTCTCTTCCAGTGTGAAAACAAGATATAGGGAAACCACATGTATCTAACTTGAAAGAGAAGTCAAATGCTTGTTTTACTTGGGTAGCAAGTAAGCTAAGCTGGCTTTTTGGGTAGATAAACAGTTGTTTGGTTAGGAATGACAGCACTTTGAAAGTAGAAATCACCATTAACACCAACAGGCTGTAATATTAGTTTTTGCTTAAAGGGCATACTAAAGAGGTTAGTCAGCTGTTCTTATATTTTTGTGTTAAAAATGACTTGCTTTGTTCACTTAAATGGAGAAGGAATCCCAAAGTGAGCTTATTATGGATCCGCTGGGAGCATCAAACCACATTTTTTCATCACTTTCCTTGATTCATGTGGTTTATTACGCAACCCTGACTGCATTTGGTCCCATTTAAGTTACAAATTAAACTAAGAAAATGCAGAGCAATGTTGTGTTCTTTGTTTCTACAACAACAGAGTAATCAGAAAGAGCTTTCTGTGAGAGAATTAATAATTTTCCAGCAGCGGACTGCTGGGTTAGTTACAGAAAGTGCTGGGGTTGTCTTTGCTGACCAAGCACGGTAAAAGCACAGATCACAGGCTTCTGCTTTATCTGTTGAATGAACAGTAATATAAAGGTACATCAAAACAATGACAGGCAGCAGTGTGTTGTTACAGAAAGAAAAGCACGAGGGTTTTTCTACAGGCAGGTTCTGTTGTAATAATTGGATTTGCAGGGAACAGTTTCAGGCTTCTAGGAAGCTTTTTCACATCTGTGCACATCTGTTAAGGCTTTTAGACTTTTGGATGTAGAAAATCTGTCTAATCAGTTATGTCTGGTTAAAGCTTTGTATAACCAAAAGGAAAAAAAATGAGAAACTTGATTAGAAATACTTTTTATGTGTATTGTGATAACCTGAAGTCTTCATCAAGCTCACAGTTCCACAAACTCGGGATGTCACGTGATGGAGCTCACCAGCATTTTCTGTTTTTGAAAAGGGATCAAAACATGACAAAACATTTTGTAGAAAGAGAGGGTTTCTTCTCTCCCTTATCTAAGTCCTCCTAGACTTTTCCTGACATGCATCTAAATGAGGGATATCTCTACAGAGGGACCTTATCTAAACTAAAACTGGGCTCATTAGACCACTAAAATTAGCACTTATTGATCGTATTAGGATTAAAGGATTTCTTTGCTATTCTCTCATCTTACAGCACCAGCTTCAGGTCATCTTTACCTAACAGCTTTGTATTATTTTGCAAGATTAAAGACTACAATTCAGATTTTTATGTCCAGTCCCCTCTCCCATGTTGATTGTTTACGTCTGTGTTGCAGCTGACAATAACGATAAGGTTTAATAAGGATTTAATTGGATACACGACTGTAATTGCAGTCAGATCTACTCATGCCTTAATGATGAGGCAGTGATATTGATAAACCTATTAGTGTACAAGTCCAGTCAGCAACAATTTGCCAGCTCTCCTTTCTGGCTTTGGCTGCAGTGACTGTGGGTTAGAGGGATAGTACTTTTATTTTTCTTGTATATGTTTTGGATTATGGTCTGTGTTTGTGAGAACATATGTTACAGCTGGTGCAAACACTGCATCTTTTTCATGAATGTGTTTTTATGACTCATATCCAGAGTCATAAAACCTGCACTGACTCTCTGAAGTGTTAACCAGCACCATGACATCACTCACTCGTAGTAAGTAATGTGCATTTTGCAGGCTCCCGTACTTTCAGCATAGTAGTCAAACAAACAAGAATGACTAAGGTGGAGGGAAGTTGTGAGATGTTGTCAGATGTTTAAGTTAATGCACTTGATACTTTTCTAAAAAAAAGTTTAGCTATGTGGTAAAGATCCTCGTAGATTGTCCCAGAATGATTTAAGCTTTTAATTGGAGAAGCATCCATCAGTTTAATTTATCGATATCTCAAACTATCTGGTGCTTAAGATGAGATTCTACACGTGAAAGCATGGAAAAACTTGGATGCTTATAACTTCTTTGAGTGTGGATGGAGGGAAAGCACATTTTAGTACACATTTAGGTGTTTTTATAACATCATTGCTGCATGTGTGTGTTGTAAACAGGCCGTGACCACTCAATAATTGAAGGACATGACTCTTCTCTTTCAGGTGATTTATTTGGAAAGATGTCTGTGGATTGCTGAGAAATCTGGTGATTGAAGGAAAAAAAATTAACTCAACTCACATGTTGTTGTCTACTTCTTGTTTAACTGCCTCCTTTTCTCTCCCCATAATCTTTAAATTGCCCACAACATGACAGAAGCTAACAGTTTGTAAATGACTGAAGTAAAGTCATTTACAAACCTTGAATGAAGTGATCGCTGCAAACTCTGGCATGATTTGACTCGGCTCCTTTTGATCCTGCCGGAAGGTTCAGAAGCGTCTTTTCTTAACATCTTTTGGTAAAAATTGTTGCCTCTAATTTTTATATATATATATATATATATATATATATATATATATATATATATATATATATATATATATATATATATATATATATATATATATATAAATTTGGCAGATTTTCCCTGTGACTTGTCCCCTAACAACAACTAAATCAGCATCCATCTTGCATCCTGCTTCTGCTCTGATCTCTCTTCAGCGAGTAAAACCCAGTCTGATGTTGACTCTTTTTTCATCGCTTGTTCTGTCTTTTCTCTCTTTTGCTGGTGTGTTCCACTAATGCCGTCCTAGTGTTTCTTGATTCCGCCACGGTGTGCATTCAAAGCAGCCGGTGTGTTGATATCCAGTAGACGCGGTGCGGAAGTGCTGTTTCTCAGGCTCGGAACGCTTCAGGAATGTACATAATAAATGTCAGTGTGCCATTAAAACAAGTTAGAAATGGATATTTTTAAGGTCAGAAAGTTACATAATGCTGCTTTAAGAACTCATTCTTCACACTCGAGTCTACAGTGAGCCAGGTTGACAACAACTTCCTGTTTTGCAGAACTAATGAGGCAGATGTGACATCCTGGGAGTACAAACAGGTGACATGGTTGCATTTCTGAAGGTTAGAGAAGCTGGAAAGACAATAAGTTCTGGGTTTACTAAACGTGGTTCATGCTGCAGCACAGGCCTCTCAGAAACCTGACCTAACACTTCCTCATCGGTTATCTGACCACTTCTCCCTGACATTCAGTGTAAATATAGACTTTGATAGCTCCAATACTTTAGTTTGATTGTATTACATAAAGGTAAAAGGCTAAACATTACTTTTCTTAGGCATCAATGATCAGAATAATTTATTTCCGCACTAAGTTACAGTCACAACCTTTCTTACTGACATGAAACACAAGATGGTAAAAAGCCGACACAAACCTTGTTCCTCTCGTTTCTAGTGGATGTTTTCATGAAACTTTTGTTGCCTTGTGGATTTTCAGAAAGAAAGTTTTGTAAAAATGAGACACCCCTGTGGTGTCTGTTTTTGTTCTAAGATTTGTATCAGCCTCGGTTTCTGCATTGTCAGTTAGAGCTATGCTGGCTGCCTAGCAACCGCTTGATGCATGCTGTCATCGTTCATGGTGTGTATGAGTCACCTGTAAGCCAGTAGCTGATAAAGAGCTAATGACACGGCAAAGCAGGAAATAGCCACCTGCAGTGTGGCAAGATGCAGAAACCCAGCAGGATCTTACCTTTACTAGCAAATCTACACATTTACACACACACACGATCACATACAAATGGAGCTAGATAAAGAGGCATTGTTTTGCATGCTGCTTCAATTATTAACTACTAATCTCTGAAGTGAGTTGGAAGTAGATGGAAAATCAGTTTAAACTTTGCTTTGTAAAACTTTTTCTCTTTTAAGACTGAACCTCACTTGATGAGTCTGTTTGTGATAATATGATGAAAAATAGAGTTTTAGATGTAAAATTGAATAACTGAAAAAGCCAATCATGTTTCTGTAAATCTTTTGCTTTTTAAAAAATTTTCTCTGAAAATTTAACTATTCCCCATCTATATAAGTATTTGCTGTGAACCATTTGATTTAGACTGAAAGAGCTTCAGAGAAAAAAAAAACACCATAATTCTGACTTATCTTGCTTTTTTCCCCATTCTGAGATGAAGATCTTGTATTACATCAATTACATTTATTTTTATTATTATTGTAATCTGGAAAAGACCAGAAGCAGCTTAAGTGGTTAAAAGAAGAGGAGACCTTTATAGTGAATTAAAAGGATTAATTTCTCATTAATCTGCCTTTGCTGGGCTAACTGAACGTAGGAGGATTGAACAGCATGGGATGAGAAGATTAGATGTGTCTGAGGAGTCGTTTGAGGAGGCTGAAAGAGCACAGTGGTGCAGCTCGGCTCAGGAAAAGGAAGAAATAGAGATGCTTTGTGTATTTTTCTTCCTGCTAAGCTGAACCAGGACCGTTGCATGTTCACTGGAGGTAGAATTTAGTTTCTTTCTGCTTTCTATCAAGGCTTTGTCCTGATTTCACACTTTTTATGGGCTGTTATTCTGATCTGGACTGAAGGGCAAGGCAGTTTATTTGTTCAGCACATTTCATTCACAGGAGAATTCAAAGTGCTTTACATAAAACAAAGGCATTACAGATATATAGAATAGTAAAAGGCATCAACACATAGCAAGAATCACAATAAAATAATAAATTACATTAAAATGGTGAAAAGCAAGATAAGTTAAAAAGTTACTGTGAAGAATTCATGCATGGGCGCATGAGAAAAGAAATGTTTTTAACCTGGATTTAAAAGTGTCTACATTTGATAAAATTTAATCTCCACGGGCAGTTTGTTCAACTTGTTTGCAACATAACAGCTAAATGCTGCTTCTCCATGTTTAGTCTGGACTCTGGTTTGGACTAGTTGACCAGAGTCTTTGGATCTAAGAGCTCTGCTAGGTTTATATTCTCTGAACATATCACAGATGTATTTTGGGCCTAAACGATTCTGGGATTTGTAAACAATCAGAAGGGTTTTAAAATCTATTCTGTGACTGACTCTGATCTCTTAGTCCTGGTTAAAACTCTAGCAGCAGCGTTTTGGATGAGCTGCAGATGTTTAATGCTCTTTTTAGGAAGTCCTGTTAAAAGACCATTACAGTAGTCCAGTCTACTGGAGATGAATGCATGGATGAGTTTCTCTTGGTCTTTCTGGGAGACTAAACTTTTAATTCTGTTGATGTTTCTGAGCTGGTAAAAAGCTTCTTAGTGAAGCTTTGATGTGGCTGCTGAAAGTCAGATCTGAGTCTATCAACACTCCAAGGTTACGAACTTGGTCGGTGATTTTAAGAGCCCGAGTCTCCAGGTGTTTGCCAATCCTGACCCTCTTCTCTTTGCTACCTAACAGAAAAATCTCAGTTTTGTCTTCATTTAATTGTAGAAAATTCTCCTTCATCCAGGTGTTTATTTGCTCCAGACACTGACACAATAAGTCTATTGGGCTGCAGTCATCTGGTGACAGAGACACATAAAGTTGTGTATCATCTGCATAACTGTGATAATTAATGCTATAGTTCTGTAATATTTGACCCAAAGGGAGCAGATACAAGTTGAACAGAAGAGGTCCAAGGACTGACCCCTGGGGGACTCCACAAGTCATGGCCACTCGCTCAGATTCATAACTTCCGATTGTAATAAAATAACTCCGGCCTTCTAAATAGGACCTGAACCAGTTAAGAACCGCTCCAGAAAGTCCAACCCAGTTTTCCAGCCTGTTCAACAGGATTCTGTGATCGACAGTATCAAACGCAGCACTGAGATCCAGCAGAGCCAGGACTGATACTTGACCAGAATCAGCATTCAACCTAATGTCATTTAACACTTTGACCAGAGCTGTTTCAGTGCTGTGATGAGGTCGGAAGCCGGACTGAAATTTATCAGGATTTCCACTTTCATTTAAAAAGTCATGAAGCTGGTGAAATACAACTTTTTCAGTAATCTTGGAAATAAAAGAGAGGTTAGAGACAGGTCTATAGTTGTTCATTATAGAGGCATCTAGAGTCCTTTTCTTTAGGAGGGGCTTAATAGCAGCTATCTTTAGTGACTTGGGAAAAATGTAGAGATAGAGGTGAGAAGGAAGCAACCTGATCTGACAGCTTCTCTTTTGTTTTAGCAGATTAAAAAAAAAGAATTAATATGAGTAAATAATCATTGAACTTGACAGAGTTTCCCCATAGTGACCGATATAGTGTGATGTAAACATGCTCAAACTGGAATCATCGTGGTGAGGCAGCGTTATTGGCTGTGACAGGTCAGCTAAATGGCTCGCTGAAGTAATTATATGCTTGTTATATGCTTGTTTGACTTAGACTTTACATCTCCAGTGTACACAGGAAAATACACTCATGATGCAGTGGTGACTGACTCAGCGTATTTCCCATCAGGACCTTGTCTGGAATTTATCATCCCCTCCTTATCAGAAAAGTCCTGACACAGATTTCTAAAGAAGCACTGAAAATGTAAATATGCTGTTTGAGCAGAAAACCAAATCTGGACTTTACTGTCATTTCATCATGTATTATCTTTCCATGTATTCTTAAAGCTTAAAGTCAGCACTGACATGCATCATGTACCTTTTTATGAAAAATGAAACAAACGGAAGGTCTTTCCTTTGGTTTGCATTTCCATTGTGGTGTACTGGTTTGGAAGATGGTAAAAGGACCATTTATTGTCTGCTTCTGGTCACCTTTACTCCCCGTTGGGGGGGGGGGGGGGGGGGGTCACAGTTAGTGAATTTTATTTATCAATTGTATTTGTGACTAGTGTTGACTGAAACCTGATAAGTTTTCATTGTGTTCAGTGACCAGAGCTGGAAAAAAATACAGTTTCAGATAATTTTTTTATCTTTTGTTTTAAGTCTGATTTTTTTCACTATGATTAAAGAAGACACAAAGTCAACATCTGTAGTAGCTGTAAGCAAAAAGTAAATAATTGAGAAGCAAAAATAATAAAAAGAAATTCACCCAATAAAAAGTCACCATCTTTAATTTAACTAAGCAAATAGGTAGGAGTCTCCTTTGGTTGATTACTGCATGTGTGATCATCTTTCAGTTGGCAACAAGTTATTTAACCCCGACTAATGCAACAAGTAACTTCTCATTTCTTAAACTACGATGTTAAAAGACACATGCTGTGGTGGTGGAAAAGATGTTAGTCTGTTTCAGAGGGGTCAAATTATCGGGCTATGTTTACTAGTGAAAGTAACACACACACAATGCAAAGGGAACTCAAGGGATTGGAGGGAGCCATAAGAAAACTACTTATCAGTGAGACTAACCAGAAAGAAATGTTTCAATTAGCTAGGGAGCATAAAGATTGGATTCTGGAGCAATGGGAGAAGGTCATGTGGTCTGATGAGTCCAGATCTACCCTGTTCCAGATGGATGGGAGCATCAGGGTAAGAAAAGAGGCAGATGAAATGATGCCACCATCATGCCTAGAGCCTACTGTACAAGCCTGTGGGGGCAGTCTATGATCTGGGGTTGCTGCAGTTGCAGGTCTGGGTTCAGCAACATTATGTGTCCAAAGAGTGTGGTCAGCTGATACCTGAATATACTGAATGAGCAGGTTTGGTGGGGTGGGCATATTCCAAGATGACAATGCCAGGATTCTTCAGGCTCAGATTGTGAAAGAGTGGTTCAGGGAACATGAGACAGCATTTTCACACCACAGAGTCCAGACTTGGACCCCATCGAGAAACTTTGGGATGTGCTGGAGATGGCTTCGTGCAGTGGTTATTCTCTCCCATCATCAATACAAGATCTTGGAGAAAAATGAATGCAACTCTGGATGGAAATAAATATTGAGATGTTGCAGAAGTTTATTAAAACAATCAAATATGAAAGTTTTTGACTTCTTTTTTATGGATGGGCTGTGCATATCAGTTGTGAACATGATATTTTGACTTTATAATTAACATTATTTTCATCCATTGAGTGAAGACGGTTATAATCATCTTTTAAAACAATTATGGTAATCCCAAAACCTGACATATTTAGTTATTACATAATTATAACCAGCATTGTCCATCACACTGAGATCAGCCTCTGAAGGGAAAAGTTTTCCACCATTGCAGTGTGAACACCGTTTGTCTTCATTTTCTTTGCCGCACTGAGTTGTTCCCAAACCACTCATCAATCCCAAGTGCAACAACCTCAGCTAGTTTTCATGCTTTATGTAAATTTTTCTGAATTATGCATTGGTGGAGTTGGCCTCCGCACTGGAGGGGAAGTTGCACTGAAGTATTGGCAGGTAATGAGTAAGACTTTCAGACAAACATTAACAAAAGAGAAGGGATTGTTTTCTTAGACTAGTGTAGATTAATGATGGTCAGACTTAACCTGCCTCTGTTAATCCACTCAGATTAATAAATGAATTTATGTGTTGCACTGAGAAAGTCCTCCAAACGGGCTCTTTTTATCTCTTACCTACGGCATGCTGCAGTTAGAATAATGCATTGCATCAGTGCACAGCCTTGGCTTACTCGGTGGCCTTTCTGTCATCATCTACCACAGCAGGGACGTACGAAAACTCTGAGTGATGGCCACGTTTTGCAGTTTGATCCCATTTACATAATAGAAGGAATGTAGAAAGTTCGAGAGTTGTTCATTTTATCTAAAACTCACAAAAAAAAAAAGTTTTAATCCAGTTAAAATACTTGTAGCGAAAAAAAGGGGTCACTGAAGAAGCAGCAGTTACAGTGAAATATATCCACAGCCACAACTTCTGTGGCTGGAAACCAAACGGGAACCAAGCCAGGCTCAGTTTATTAAGAGCTTGGCAAACAAAGCTGCTGTTCTCCTTACATGCCAAGATACAATCCTCCCTCACCACAGCAACAGTGAGGCGGCAGCTCGCTCTGTTTACCACAGATGAGGCTGAATCACCCTCTCAGGAGTAACACTGTCATGTCAGGTCAAAAGAAAGAACCTCAAGAGGCTCTCATGTTGCTTCTGATTACACCAGCCCCCCATCACACACCCTTACAGCTCTACTGGATTTAACTTATTGAATAGTCAAATATGAGATGTTTGAGTTTTACATCAGCTGAGCTGGTGGTGGTTTTCAGATGCTCACTTCATATCGGCCTTTTTCTGCTTGACCATTAAACTGTTTTTGTTTTGTTTTTTTTCCCCACTCGGAGATTGAGAGGCTATTTTCCCCTGAATTAAATCCTGTTCCTGTTCCTGCATTCATTACTGGATGCCCAAATTGCTCTGAAGAAGTGGTCTAATTAGGATTTGGAGCTCAAACCAGTAATGGTGTCATGTGGGTGAATATTTTCATCCACCAGATCTCAACAAGAGAGGTTTGATTGGATAACAACATGTATGCTCTCATGAAGGACAAACCCCTGATAACACCCAGCACATGTTAGCTTGGACTGATACAATTTATTTATTCCAGAGTTTTTTAATTATTCTTTATTTTTATTTATGCCTAAGCATTTTCTCTTTGCGTAGACTTGCAATTCCTTTCTGTTTCTTTCAACAATTGTGCTTATTGACATATTTAAATCTGTGTTACTATACCTCAGGATGGAAATCGGACAGTGGTCCATGAAGGTTGTGTATGTATTTATCTATTTATTTGTTTTAGACATGTCTGGATTCTGTTGAAAATCCTGCAATCTATTTGAAATGCTTGTCTAGCACCTAACCACAACATGAAATTGGTTTTCCGGTACCTATTATGAAGTGTGATTTGAGATAATGGTAATTGACTACTTTGTCTGTGGCCATGTGCCTATTTGTATGCTTTGATTTTTAAGCATAACTTAAAAAAACAAACAACAACAGCAAAAAAAAATTTCTTTTTAGATATATACACAGATTTAAAATTGATGGTGACCAGTGGCGGAGCTAGACTTTTATACATGGGGTGGCCAGAAAGTGGAAGAGACTTTATCAGGGGGGGCTATTCAATGAAAGGAAATGATTGTTTCTCTCTCTAACACTGCTATAGGAGGATAAATGACTTCTCCCTCTAGCAGCTCTAGCTTTCTGCTGGTGGTGGACTGGATCACTGTGTCTGACTATAATGTTGGGAGCTGTTGGGGCTGCTGACACTGGGTGGTGGGTCTGCTTCGGCCTGAACTCACTCCTTCTTCTTTACAAAAAAGTCAGAAATATCTCCCTTTCTCTTTATACGTGTTTCTTCCTATACAAAACAAAACAAGACAGGTTCCAGGCTATATTTCTCCACATTTTCATACTGTGGCTACTTTAAAATCAACTAGCATCCTTGCTAGCCACCTGTTTAAATTAAACTAGATCATGTAGCTCTAGCTTAGCCAGAGCCAAGTAACTTGGAGACAATAGTTACTTTTTGAGCATTTTTATAGTTTATTTTCAGCTTTAATGTGAAATCTTTGTTATTTAGTTTATGTGTAGTCCCTTAATACACTTAGTGGAAACTAAACATGGCATGGTTTCTCTACACTAGTGGTTTGCAAACTGGGGGTCGGGACCCCCATGGGAATCACGAGATAATTTCAGGGGGTCACTAGGTAACTAGAAAAAATTAATAGCCTATATTTATCAAATAATTTGGGATTTTTACCAGGGCTGTCAAAATTAAACCATTAATGAAAACATAATTCTTTGAAAATACCACCTTAATTTTTTTAACACAAACATTGAAGTTAGTACTCATGCTATTTTAAAAATCTGAATTTGACATTATCACTAATAGAGAAGCTGGTTTTGGGTATGTAGGTGCCTTGTCACAGCAGTGAACCACCAAAAACCACTTTATACCACTTATTTATGACGATTCTGACAGTTTTCCAGCCATATATTTAGAGGATGGCTGCAAGATGCCCCATTTGCTATATCACATAATTAATCACTAGGTTGTCGCATGGGGGTGGGGGTGGGGGTCGCAAACACCAGCATATGTTATCTTGGGGGTTTTGTCTGAAAAGTTTGAGACCACTGCCCTACAGTATCTGTAGTGCTACCATATATCTAGATTAGCACTGCTATGTAGCTTCATGCTAATATAAGGTTACTAGTCTTAGATAACATTTGTAGTTGTACTTGCACAGGGACAAAAACTCTTCTCGAAATCTCCAGCCAAAACATAAAGAGTTTTAAAGGACGACTAAACAACTTAAAAATTTCCTCTAAACTGGTATAGTGGCACTGGTTGATCCATGGGTGTCTGGAAATACATTTTCCTTCTCCAGTGATCTGTCAAGCACTTGAGGTGGCCCATGTGGTGTCCAGTCAGATTTCAGCTGTGGCCGGTGCCACCCTGGCCTCTTTAGCTCTGTACTTGATGATGAAGTAGAAAATAGCAATGTTCCTGCCATCTTATACCAATTTTGATCACCCTTTTTTTCAAATATCTCTAATCTAATGATCCTGATCGTCAATGTGAGAACAAAAGATTTCTGTTTAAACTCATTTTAAAACTAAACCATATGAGTAAAGATGGACCCTAAAGGACTTTCCCCCCCTATACTGCTGTTTAAATTTTTTTGAGGAGTACTTTAAGGCATGTCTTTGTATTTTTTTTAACCCATCTTTCTTTTCTTTTGAGAGCTCAGGAGTTCGGTCCTTTTTTTATCAGAGGTCACAGTTGAAAGGTCAAAAAGTGGGTCAATAAAGGCTCATTAACTCTCCCTTGCTTTGCTCCTCCTACTCTTAACTTCAGATTTTCTGCCCTGGACGTGATTGAATTGGTGAATCAAGTGAGCGTGATGAGCCTTTATGTAAATCACATTGACGTGTAAATCAGCTGAATCTGTTTATCTATAGTTTCCAGTCAACCTTTCCAGGAGGTTTCGAATACTATGTATATGTATTTAAGAGGTGGCTAATCTTTAACTGGTTTTATTGTTTAAGGCATCGTAAATGTGAGCTGCTGACACACACACACACACATTCAGGCTCAGTCTTTTTGTCTTTAATTTAGAACTGTTCAATATACGACATAGAAATCTGATTTAGCCAAAGGCTTTAACATGCTAGGCTTAATTAAAAATGTTTAGTTACTTGGCTGTTGCTGAATAGTGATTTATTCACTTCTTCGCTACAGGAAGCAATTTCTTACAAAAAGGCAGTGTGTTGTGTAAAAAAAACAAACAGAGAAAAGGCCAGGGTTTAAATTTCAGTGTCAAACACGTACAGTCAGGATTTTAAATGCAGCCTTTGTCAGGCATCTCACCCACTGAAAATGTAAACAGGTATAACAGCCAACTCAGGTTCTGTGTGGTCTCTTGGAGCTACAAAAGAATTTTAAATGGAAATGATCCACACAAATAGTTCAAATTTTAGAAATGAAATAAAGAAAAAAAAGAAACAAAACAAAAAAAATATATATTTCTGTATAATGGGCACGATAAAATATCTGAAATTTTAAAAATTCCATTAGAGAACCATTAAATCCGTCATTACAAAAAGGAGAAAATATGGCATGGCAACAAATATTTCAAAAGGGGTTAAATCGCGGGGATCAGAGAGACCAGAAGTAACCCAGAATCAACAGAGCCTGCTGCACCTGTCCATAGGACCACCATCTGCTGTATTTTCAGCAGGGACTGGAAAACATCAGGAATGATGGATTTTTACTATACAGGAAAATTCTCGAGAAAAATCTGTTTCAGTCCTCCAAACCTTTGAGGCTAGGGTAGGAATTAGCCTTCCAGCAGAGCAACATACTTCTAAACTAACACTCAAATGATTTAAGGGGAAATGTTTGACGTGTTGGAATGACCGAGCCAAAGCTGAATACATATGCATGTATGGGTTAATACATACGCTTGCAATACTTTTGGAAGATTTTGTTTTTTTTCATTGGTCTTCTACAGTTTAGTTGTTCACAACAACCAATATGATCCTTTTAAATTACTGGTTGTCTGAATAATTTTGCAAAGGAACTCTGTAGAAAACCCAGAGATGCAGTACTGCTGGTGATCACCACCACCTAACAACTAATATGTCCATGAAACATTAAGTCTTATATTTTTTTTTTAATTAAGGCGTTTTTTAAAAATCAAGTTCCACTTTTATGTACAAGCATCACCAGCTTTAGCTCCCAAAAAGTCAATATTACCTCAGTAATATCCTGAAGAAGCCATCAGAATGGCAGTTGACAAACCAGTGGGCGATTCTGTCATCCATCATGCCCTGAACATCTAACTTTGACAAAGAAAAGACTCTGTCTACAACAGTTTATTGCCTCACACACAGACAACTATTCACCAAATAGCTTCATTACTGATCCTGCAGTGTCTTTCAGACTTTCCTGTCGTCCCCCTCGTTCCATTTTATTTCCTCTTAAAAAGATGCATGTGTCTGTGTCTAGACAGCTCAGTGTCTGCAGGTTACATACACCACCCTGCCTGGTTTCCCTGGTGAAGCCCCAGCTCGTCCATTAAATATCATTACATTTCTTGACTGTTCCACCTTCATGTCCCAACATATTTTTTATTATCATCTCATTCAAATTCCCTTCATTTTGGCCTGTCCTTCTTTTCTATGAAATCAAGCTTTTTCCTCACCCTTTCCCATACCTCTTCATCTACTCTACCTTTTCACGCTGTTCATCGCAAGAGGCCCCCTTGAACAATCTGCCCTTTATCAGAGGCCGACTGAAATGTTGTCTGATTAACGGGGTCTTTTCTCAGAAGTGTAGGGGCCTTTGTCAGTCCCTGCAGTAACTAATGGAGACACAGACATAATTTGATCTCTCACTTCTCATAATTAACATCTGCCATGCCATTAAAATATGTGTCATCAGGGTGAACTTTATGAACATTTTAATCTAGAGAACAGTAAATAATCCTCTGAGAAATACAGAACCTGGTCCTTCAATTTCCTGATGGTAGATGGAGGGATTGCACTTCTGATGGTATTGTTATAGATGGGAATTAATTTTGTTTGTGCACAATGAAGATATCTTCCAGTTTTAAGAGTATGCATACAGAACCTTCCTCAGCCTTTAAGCTGGCAACGACAAAATAGGCAAACAGCCTCAAGCTTGAGTTGTCAGCAGTATTAACCGCTCTCTAATTACATCTTTACTGCCTTTGATCCCTTCATCTTACCATTTTTACTTGTGTAACCGAAATAGTTTGATGCTACTGCTTACAAATCATTGCTTCACTTGCTTGTCTTTATTCCCTGACAAGATAATGTAATGTAACAGCACACAGGATCTTCTGGATTCTCTCCCTCTGCTGATTTTTTTAAAATCTAGACTATTTATAATCGTCCTCACAGCCACAAACATCAGCCCACATGCCACCTGATTCTCCATCACCTCCTTCTATAAATGTAAGCGATAAATTGGAGAGTGGGCCTGAGTTGTGCCCTGAGGCAGCCGGCAGGAGACCAGTGATCCAGGAGAGCGCTGGGTTGGTTGGCTGCCTTTGTCCTGCAGCATATATACATGAAAAGGTGCTCTGGAGAAGATGCTGCACCAGGCAGAGGTGTAAGCTGTCAGAGGATGAGGAATGCTCAGCTGAAAAGCAATGTTTATTTGTAATCTGTCAGTCAGAGCAAGCACGCAAATGTGTCTGGAGTTTTCATTTCATCCTTTTTAGAAGGAAGCATTGAAAAAAGTAGATTTAAGGACATGGTAATGGTATTGTTGCATTTCTTTCTCTTTTTTCATAGAGTGCAAAGTGTAAAAATGTTGGCAAGAGTACAACTTTTGAGGAGATGCAGCTCAGAAATAATTCTTTTTAAAATTATGGTGGAGAAGCACTGAATGAATTTTTCTCAACCTGAATGGGGCTCGAATATCAGGCCCATTTTGAATTTCAATCCAAGTTTCCAGTTCTTAAGAGAGTATGTGTATTTCTCCCTTGAGGAAAGTGAATTATGATATGAGATAGAACACAGAAGCACAGAGTCCTGTTGGCTCGTGTCATTCCAGGTCTTAGGGATTCTTGGGGGAACCCTGCAGATATCCAAGCAGCTCTTAACTGGACAAAACAAAAACTGGCTGCTAACTATAGAAAAAGGAAAGAATCAACCCTTGGTGTGAAGGGAAGAGGAAGTGACCTCGCCTAACTGGGGAATTTATTTAGATTGTTATCTTTTTAATTCGGTTCTTTTAACTTTGGCTACACTTTCAAAGACTGCTACATCTGTACTATCTGCTGTTGTGAAACAAATTTCTTACTTTCTTCTGTGCTTTGGTTGAAATTCCCACATTTATCATAGCAGTTTCAATGCATTGTTCTTTAAACATCACCTGGCAAAGCAGAGTTAAAATTAAGAAACATTTTTCTTTTTGCTTTTATTGATTTCTGTATTATCTGCACAGCCTCAAATTCACAGTTGCAGTTGGAATGTGATCACATATAAGAACGATCTTAGGAACAGGTGGAGAATCCAGATGTTAAATGAATAAGGTTTCTTCATGACTACGTCATTATCTTCTTTGTCATTCATTTTTTTTTACATAAATGTCTTTTTGCAGAGCTTTTAGTATTCCTTTTCCAGTCATTTTACTTCTTCCTTGCCTCCTGCTACCACCTCCTCCTTTGCTCTTCCTCTTAGGCACCTCCACTTTCCCTTCTCCCTTCACTCCTCCCCTTTGTCTTCTCTTGGTTTTCTTCATCTTGCTCCTGTCTCTCTCCTCTTTATCCTGCCTTAGGTCTTCCTTCCTCTTCATTCCACATTTTTACCTTGCCCCTCCCCTTCCCCTTGATTAAGCACCCCCCCGCACCCTTCCTGCATACTGCCTGCATACTTAGCATGGTTTTCATAGCTCAGCTTCTATACACTCTTCTTCACCTTTATGCACAGAGCATCTGCTTTTTATGTTATGGCGCGTTGCCTAATTGGCTATTTTACATCATGAAGCAATGATTGATCCAAGCTGTTCGAATTAAGTGTAAAAATGCCTTTTTAGACTTTGACTTGGCATTTTTCACATTGTTTCTTGCAGTCCAAAACTTTAAGTATCAGTTATTTTTTTATTTAGATCTGGGATTTGGTTCTTATTTCATTTAAAAAGATGGCAAATACATCATTTGATGTCTGTGTTTTTCAGAAAAGTTGTTGATGAACTGTTTTATTGAAATGAAACGGTTCTAAACTTTTTCTTACTGTAAAATATCCTGAGGTAAAGTAAGGATTAACATGCATGCAAAAAACTGACAGCTGTCGTGAAATTAAATGAAAATGAGAAAATGCCACATTAATCCCCTGAGGCGAAATGTTTTTTTTTTTTTTTTAAGAAATAATTGATTGTCAGTTATATTTTTTTGAGGGGTGATGGGTGTTGGCAGGAATGACTTTCTGCACCTTTCTGTCTCGCAGCTACTTGAAGAAGCCTCTAACTGAACACACTCCATTGTTTCTTAATCGTGTTGTGCAAAGGTTGTAAATAATTGTCCCTTGTGTTCAGCAGCTTTTGCAGCCTTTTCTCTGGACAATCAGCTCCAGGAGCTCCAGATCAGCCTCCAGCATGGAACCAGAACTTCTTGATCTTGGTTCTTGAAAAAATATGGACAAAAACTCACTGCTGACAGTTCAATGTCCCGTGTGCAGATCTTTTCCTTTACCGTGACATCCAATGTTGAAATGTTGAAAAGCACTGCAAGACCTCCTCTTTTTAGCTTTCAGCTAACTTTATCATCTTGATCTGCTTGTACAGTCTTAAGGCAGTGTATAAACACATTGGAGTGCAGGATATGTTCCTACAAACATATCAAACACATAATACTGCATACTCTATATTCCTTTTGTGTCCTTGTTAGCACTATGAGCTTGTCCATTTTATTAGCTAGCAACCTCACATGTCCCATCATAGCGGTTGGAAGAAATGGTTTGAATTTCTCATAAAACCATGTTGACAGTAAACTGACTAAAAACAAGTCACCTGAATGTAAAACTTCAAACAGTTTGATCAGACCGACTACAACAACAACCTGTCAACGCTTCCTAAAATGGAATGAGTGTTTGTGGATCTGTTATTAGTTATTAATATTTTTTGTGTTTTGTAACTGCTCACCTACTCCATTTATTTATTTACATGAATCTCAGTGCATCTGTGAGGAAATAAGGCTAAATGTTGCATAGAGAATGATGCAGTGTTTCACATGCAGAATTATATACCAAAGAAAGCACTAAAGATATTTTTCTTGGCATTTTGAGAATTTGAGCTGCTCTTATTATGGCTGCCACTTAGATGCTTCCAAGTCATTACACTCAGTCAGTAACTCTCCTCAGCAAAAGAAAATTCAGCCAAACCAAACAGTACTGAATTAATCTTCTATCCAGCTGAAACAGAGATTCCCTAATTGCTGTTGCTAATTGCAAAAACTGCTCTGGTAAAATTAGATGAGCGTGGTATTAGAATACACAAACTGTAACTGATCATTTCTTAATGAGGACACTTTTTGCATGTATGCCTATTTTTTTTCCTTTCTTTTTTTTTATTTAAGCTGCAATTAATGAAGATTTGGAGCTTTTGCCATGTAATCTAAAATACATAACCTAGACATTCATTAAAGACAGCAGACAACTATTGCTCTGGATTTAACAAAAGTTATCATGTATTCTTACATATGTAACTGTTCAACCATAAAGAAAAACACTGTGAATGTGCAGACGGCTTACTTCTATTGCTGCTGCTGCTGACTGCAACGAGTAAAGGCAGCAAGAAGTGGACCAGCTGTGCAAAAGCAATGCCCGCTTTCACCATGCAATACTGCTCTCTGTCCAGTAAGTCGCCAGGCTAGTCTGTGGGTTGCAGACTAAAGCAGCAAAGAAGCTAATCATTGGGATGAAGTGAAGCACAATGTCCACATATTTCAAGTATATTGTTCATAATTGAATAAATTCACCCAAACAGAGAAGAAAATGGAGGTACATACAGAGATGGGATATAAACATTCCACATTCTTAGTTTAAATCCTGCAGCTATCCTACATGGGTCCATTAATTTCAAAGAGAAAATAATTTGAGTTGAACAGAAGAATATGTAGTTAGTAAGATAATCAAATCACAAAAAGGCATTTTTCTTATTCACTGAAGAACTGAACAGAAGATAAATGGAAGAACATCCTGTGCTGTAAAAGAATGAATATCAGCTAACAGCAGCCAGTGCATCACCAGCAACATCTTACCACAAAGCATTCCTGTAATGTTGGTGATCCATCTAGGAGGAAATTGACTGAACTCAGACCAACACAAGGCACAACTCAAAACGCCTCAACCGCATCATCACAAGTGTAGGCTGTGGTGTATGTGTTCGTTGCTAAGGCCAAAAAGTCCTTCACCATCACTGAAGACCTCCTCCTGCCTGCTGCTGATTTTCTGGCAGAGAAGATGCTGGATGGAAACAGTAAAAAAAGTTAAATCTGGGCCTTTTGTCTAATAGCACAGCATGCTTCAGGACAGGGAAAATTTGAACAAGTTGTAGGAAAACCTTTGGCTCCAGCTGGATGAATCTACAGATGTGAATAGAAATCCACAACTTGCTGCTTTTGAGCACATTTATAAACACATCCTATTCTGAGAAAGTATGAAGGGAAAACAGCAGGAGAGGAAATATTCAATGTTAACATGTTTACATAAAAACTGTGAGCTTAAGTGAGAAGAGAAGGTTTGCAATGAATTTAGTCATGAAACTAACGGCACAGCATTGTTTCCAACCAAACAAGTTTTGTGTTGCTTTAGGGGGGGCACTTGGTTCAAAATGATCCCACAGGGGGTATAATGCTGGAAAGAAGTTTGAGAAACACAAACATTTTTTGACATTATGTGGAGTATTGCTGCTTTGTTATTTTTGAAAATTTAGTTGAAAAACACAAACATCTCTAATTGAGCACATTACTTATCCAGTTCTTGTTTCACATTTAAAGACACAAAGATGTAAGAAAGACAGTCTGTGGCATACAAGTGATAATGTTATGTAGTCATTGCTGCTCCAGGCTGACCTTGGAGCTGCCCTCATCTATCAGCTTTGGTGTTATCTCCCCAGTGCAACCGTCCCTCCTCCCATCTCCTCTCTGAGGCTGCATCTCAGTCCTGCACTTGGCCCTCCTCCTCTTATCTGCCTCCTCCTCCTCCTGTATCTGTAATGCTGTCAAACACTTCTTTACCGGTTGCATTTTAGTCCTCCTCTGTCCTATGTTAAATCTCGGCTCTCCAGCGCCCCATCACTGAATCCTCATTCTTTTCCATGAGCATAACAACCCCCACCTACATTAATGCTTTTAAAATGTCAGAAAGTTGTGATCTAGGTGTTCCTTTTTGTTATATAAAGTTTTAGAAAGAATATGTTCGACACCAAAGTTAATAATTATTTGAATCTGGCGTTTTCCACAGACAGAATAAAGCTATTTAACGCCATGGAGCCCTCTCATCATCTTGTGAAAATTGTGAAAACTTTAACCATTGCCGCACAAGCTATTATAATTCATAGGCACAAAAATCTGACTAGCATTACTTCCAATCATTACCCTGCTGTTTAAATCAGCATAGATGAAAGAGATTCAAGAATATGGGATGATAGGAAGGTCAGAGATTGCTATTTCTCAAGAGTGTGTGTTTGTATGTGTGTGGGCAAGAAAGATGAAATGATGCTGCCCACCAATATGGTTAAATGAAACCTTTCCCCCTGCACAGACTCTTTCATTATAGTCACAGGTTACTGCTGCCAGCCCTGCTTTTCTCACAGCCTCCATGTGGATAAGATTCTCTGTTATAGCGTCTTTGTTTTTCTCTCTTTTGTCTTATTTATAATCTATCCTCTCAAATTCTATTGCTTGCATCTGTCTCCTGCATTTCTCCATCCCTTGAGCACATTTTCTAATCAGCAGCAAGAAAAACAAAAAGCTTTGCACAAATCAGCCGTGATTACACTGATCACATTGAGATGATTACAACGCTGGAAAACATCAGGTTAAGTTGTGCAAAATATGTTTATTTATATATAGCTGCAGTCAAACTGAGCTTGTAATGGTATATTTATTCCAACAAGTACAAAGAAGTACTATAATAGAACAAATCCACTGCTTTTGTAGTCTCAGACTGGTCATCACAAAACCTGCTCTGCAGTATTACAATCATATTGTGTGTGTATACACACACACACACACACATATATATATATATATATATATATATATATATATATATATATACACACTACCGTTCAAAAGTTTGGGGTCACTTCCCTATTGAATCCCATGGCAAAGTGACCCCAAACTTTTGAACAGTAGAGTATATATATATATATATATATAAATATTACAACCAGTGTATACAGCCATATAACCATATTACAACCATAGCAAGGACAATTCCCTAATATGTAACCTTTTAAAAATTATTCTTTTCTGTCATTAAACTTCTTATTTAACCAGAAGGTAAGACTACTGAGATCTAAAATCACCTTTTTAAACATTAAAATATGCAGTGATTCAGATCAGTTTGCATAGAATAATATATAAAACATGAACATGTATGCATTACATTAGGGCTGCAAAGTTGAAAGAAATTTAATCTTGATTTTTGTAGGTCTTGATTTTCGCTTTATGCAACTAAATTTACACGAATGAGCAATAATTAAAAAAAAAATCATTGTTGTTGGACATCTAAAGGCACATTATTGCTCCCTTTACATACGTAATAAGATATGTCCTTTGCAAACATCAACCCTTATGTTCGACGCAGGAGACAGATACGGGGACAGACTGCTTTGTCTGTCTTCTGCGTTGGTTATGCGCGTAATTTGGCCCGTTTTCAGGGAGCTTAGCCATCCGTCGCTTGATGCAGAAGATGGAGCAATACCACCAAGCAGAATAGCTGACATGTGACCAGCGAAAGAAACAAACCAGAGAAGCAGAAGAGAATCAGGAAGGAAACAAAAAAACCGAAAAGACGAAGACAACAATTGTAGAAATTGTGCGAGCTTTTAAAGAAAGGATATGCAAGTATTTTAGGGCATTAGGTGGTTTAAAACGGCTTCATACCAGTCCATTACCGCCACCAAACGGTGTCTGAAACTGACATTGGCTCACAGGAACGAACTCTGAAATTAGCATTGGCCACGAGTGGAGGAATTGACTTAACAACCATGGCAACTTGAGCTGAGTTTTGCTCTGAAAGCTGAACTTTCCTCTCTACAGCCACACTGGTTGCTGGAAGTAATTGTTTATGTGATGCCTTTTATTTCTGCTACTTTTCCTCTTAAGTCTACAATACCTGCTGGGAATGTCAGAAGTGTTGGTGAGTACGTGGCTCTTCTCTCTTTTTTGTGTGTACCACATTGTTTTCTCTGTGAGGCCCCAACAGCGCCTTGTTGGTGTTAACGCTAGCGATTTCTGACATTTTGTACTTTCATAAAGGGTAAAAATCAGATTAACAAACACATCTTTTATGGCCCTATGTTCATGTAAGAGGGCCTCCATGGCTTGAAATGAACTTTTGGTATCAGCATACAACATCAGCTCACACCCTTATCGCTGTGGTCCTGCTCTTTCTTGCTGTTTTTCACCCAGCTGACATGCTTGTCATTTTTCCTGCCGTGCACTACATCAGAGGTGGAGCAGGAAAAGATGATGTATATCTTACTGATTGTCTCATTTACAGTTCAGAGGAGAGGATCCTACTTAATTGATTGTAGGGGGAAGGAGGGTTTGAGGCATAGAGCTTAGAGACCATCCATCACTCTCACCATCATCCATCATCTTGGCACTAGAGGTAAAAAAAGGTGAAAAACATAAGCACTAACTCAGAGTTGGGAAATGAGAAACACTAGCTCATTGTCTCATCTATCTCAATATATTACATTCATTTAGTAGCTGCTTTTATCCACAGAGACTAACAAGCAAGCAACGCATGAAGGTGCAGTGTGAGGATCATGTTGTTGCCCACATGCTTTAACATGCAGACATGGGAAGTAGGGGATCGATCCAGCAACCTTCTAACTGAAGATTAAATTAGTGACTGCTCGACTGTGTCCTCTCTAAATGACCCATTTTCCCAAGTTGCTTTAGTTTTTGATTATTATCAAAATAATTTGTGTCAAAATACATCCAGAATAGCTAATTGCAGAAATAATGGCCATCCTTAGTCGGTAGATTAGGTAAGCTAAAAAAACAAAACAAAAGTTAAAAGAAAACAGAGCTGTGACCATTATATGAATATTGGACATAAGAATGAATAATTTAACTAAAAGTGCTAAAACTAAACTAAAAAGCCGATTCTAAGGGGATTGTCCAGTAATATCCATCTCTCCTGTATTTTTGGTGTGCTTCAATGCCATTAAAAGACTGTCTGGATCTTCTTCTTTTTTTGGCCAATTTAAAGTAAGTAGAATCAGTACAAAAACAAACATTTTTCACAACTCTGCTGATGCCGAGTAAAGAAACCATAGAATAGCTGATAATCATGACTAAGGCCCGACTACCTCTGTATGACCTCTGACAAACACAGCGCACATACTTATTTCTGTTTCCTTAATCCGCATGGTCTTCAGCTTCTGTTCTACAGCTTTCTAAATTTTCATAAAAGATCCCCAGGACACAGTGTCGTCATAGTAACAAGCGTATTGCGTGTTGAGAAGAAAAATGCTGATTATACTTCATTTTCACACTGTAGTTGTGTACTTAAAGTCGTTAGAAATGCTTTTGATATTATTCTTTGCCATAAATAAATAAACTAAATATAATATTGCCGTCCTTAAGGCGGATTTATACTCGCGCTGCATCTCCATGACGCTGTGTAGGTGTTGTGTATCTCTGCGGAGGCCCGACGCGCACCTCTTCCAGACCTGACGTACACTCCTGCTACGCAGACAATTACATGGAAGTACTCCCTAATGATTGGTCCATTTTGGGATTACAAGTTTTCAGATTTCTGGATCTTCTCGCTGAATTTGTGTGGTAACCGCCTTGTTGGACTGATTGTCCAACACCCAGTGAATTAAGTTGATGAGATTTTTTTTTTGTTTTCTTCCACAAGCTAATAAAGACACTGAACCATACTGGACACCATTGTTGTTTTAAACAGAAAAAACATACCGGAACTGAAGTGATCCATCAAAAGAACTGTGAGAGCAAACTCACCAGCGTCAGCGACGCCGTAACCTCCGAAAATGGGAAAGGTTAACATATGAATGAATAAACTGTTTGTCTGTGTGCGCTGCACGTCTGGTGGTGGGCGTGGCCAAGGTGCAGCAGCATTGCTGACTGACAGATTGTGCTCACGAGGCAGAAATGTCGTGCATTTTTAATGTCGGACAATCAGCCCTTGAACATTTTCGTCTCGTCAACAAAATTTCACAAACGTCTCGTCATGTTTTCGTCATCAGAGCCTTTTTTAGCTCGTCACCGTCTCGTTATCGTCATGAAAAAAAGTTTGTCAACGAAATAAATTTGTCATCGTTGACGAAAACAACACTGCTTAACCCTTATCCATCTCACTGCCATCCTCATCATCTTCATCACCATCCTCATTGCATCCTCATCCCCATCATCCTCATCTATATTCTCATTGGCATCCCAATTATCATCCCTGTCCTCATCATCATCCTAATTATCTTCATCACCACTGACATCTCCATAATCATCCCTGCTGTAACATTAAGTTTAAGTTAGTGCTGTCAGACGATTAAAAAAATTAATCTAATTAATTACAGGATTTCTAATTAATTAATCTAATTAATCGCATTTTAATCTCATATCTGCTGACGGCCCCCAAATAAAGAGTTTGAATTCTAGAACACTTGCAGTATAGTGAATGACTAATCAAATAAGAAAAGAGCATATGAAATACACATTTCTTTTATTGCTGACATCTGAAAAGGGCATCTTGCCCAAAATATATACCAAGCTTCATAAAGCAAATTACACTTTCAGTGTTTTTTATAAATAAATAAAATTAAAAAAAATGTCTAGCAAACCTATAAAACGGGTGCATTATTCAAAAATGCAGTGCAAATAAAGTTAATAAAACAATAAATAACACTAGGCACTTAACCAGGTGCTCAATAAAATAAACAACAGCAAAACAAGGATAACATACCTTGAAATGTTTAACATCAAGAACGTGAAGTCAAGAGGCATTACTTGTTAGGAGGACATGACACTGTTTCTAGATAAAAAAAAATAAAAAAAAAATCATGTGGGGCATAACAAACCCAGAAACCCACTACAGAAAGTAGGGCCACAATTACAGGTCCTCAAATCAACCTTCCCTCTTTGCTTAAGTTACAGAATCTAAGTCTCCTTGAGCCAGTTGCTCAGACAAACAAGCTTGTTTACATTGTCTGAGTGTAAGGCTGCTCTCTTCTTTTGTATGATGTTACCTGCAAGAGAAAAGAGTCTCTCGCATGGCACAGAGGTCGCAGGAGTAGCCAGGTATTTGCGAGCAATAGAAGACAGCTGTCCATAGGCACTAGTGTGAGCTGCCCACCACTCCAGTGGACACTCACGCATTCCAATGCAAGGCTCAGCTTTGTAACGGGCTAGCAGCCTCGGCTCCTCCTTGTCCGAGTCAGAGTCTGAAGAACATAGCAGGAGCAGGCTCTTCTTGGCTGCTGGCTCGTCCTCTGTGGGTTGAGCAGGAGCAGGTCCTGCTTCTGCTAGCATCTCTCCAAGCCAGGTCCACACCTTAAAAGATGGAAAGTTAGCTTTTGCTTGACACTTTTTAAACTTCCAAAACACTGAACGTCTCAGTCACCCACATACCTCGTCTCTCTCATCCTTGGGTATGCTCTTCAAGTCCTTGAATCGCGGGTCAAGGGCAGTTGCCATCTTCAGCCATCTGTTGTTGATGTTGGCCTTGCGTGTGTCTAAGTCCTTCAAAAAGGTGGTCTTGAACTTCATCATGTAGCCTTGATCCTCATCAGTGGGCTCCATAACACGTTTAAGATGGCAGAGTGCGGGGAGCACCACAGAGCATGACACATAAGACTCCCCTCCCAGGAGCTCCGTCACATACCTGCAGTAGAACAAATACAGGGCAATAATGAACTCATATCCATTAGTGGTATTGTGGGTGTGTGTGCATGTGTATGTGTGAGCTAAAGTGTGAGTAAAAGGTGTATGGGAGGGAGGGGGATATGAGTGTATGAAAAGTGCAGAGAGAGGTGAGGTCTGTTTGTGTATTTGTGTGTAAATGAGTAGAGAGTATGAGAAGGATGGGAGATATGAGGTTTGTGAGTGAAGATAGAGAAAGATGTAGGAAGGAGCAGAAGAGAAAATTAAAGGAGAGAGAAGAATTGTGTGCAAGAGTGAGAAAGAGAGAGAGTTGTATGACACAGAGGCAGAGCTGAGTGTATAACAGGTGGAAGAGAGAATGAGAGGTGAGGTGTGCGAAAGGATGTGTATATGTGAGAGAGAGCGACAAAAAGGGACATACCTGCAGGGTTCAAGAACATCCTCCAGCTTCTGTAGTTTGACACACTCTAGGTTGGTCAGTGTGGCCAGGTTGTGCTTCTGTTGAGCCAAAGTGGTGTTCACAGCCTCCTGGTTCCGTAGGTACCGTGAGACCATTAAGAGGGTTGAATTCCATCTTATAATAAAATGAAACAAAAACTGCATTAGTCCCACAAGGGGCTTTAGCTTTTGAGAAACACATTGTACAATAGTTAAAGCACACACACACACACACATTGTTACTGTTGTTATTGGTATTTTTATTGTTTACGTTATTTATATTTTTTATAGATGTTACTGTTATTTTTATTTTTTCAGCCCCTTTGAGACAATGTTTGTTGCAATATTGGGTTTTACAAAAATTAAAGTGATCGATTTATTGACACACACACACACTTTAGGAGCAAAAAACTATAGATAGTAGTGGACAGTCTCACCTTGTGGATACGTCTTGAATCAATGGCTCTCTGGCTTGTCCGAGGGCTGCCTGCTGCTGGTGCAGTTCTTCTGTGCTGGCAGGGCTGTGCTTGAAGTGTCCGACTATTTTGCGGCACTTTGCCAGGGCGGTGTCAAAGCTGCTGTCCTCAAGGCAAATTGTAATGGTTCTTTGGAGCATATGAGCTGCACATGGAATATGCTCGTAAGGCATCCGGCGTGCTGCCGCGACCATGGTTCTTGCGCTATCAGTCCCGATGGTTGACACTTTGCTTTCTATTTTCCAGTCCTTTATCACAGCTTCAAACTGCTCGGCACACGCATCTGCATAATGGCGGGTCGTTGTTTTGCACACAGTTAATGCAAAAGATTTAAGCTTCCACTCACTATCGATTAGATGTGCTGTGACCCCCAAATAATTATGGTTGCTCACCGACGTCCAGTGATCTCCTGTTAAGGACACATGGTTGCTTGAACCTGCCAACAGTTCTTCTTTTGCTTTCCTTTCATCACTATACAACTGATGGATTTTTTTCATTACCGTACCTCTCGAAGGTAACCTGAATGTTGCATCCGACGACGCTATCTGAAACGCCTCATTTAGCCCCTCATCTTCCACGATTGAAATTGGCCTGCAATCACCTGCTATCCACTTAGCGATCGAGTTTGTCAGTTTATCTGTGGTGCCTTTGCTTAGTCGTTTACCATAGTCTGTAAGTTTGGGTTGGCGAAGAGCGCTAGAAGTACTAGCAGTCGCAACGTTAGCGCTGGAACCTGCCCAAACATGTTTAGCGTTTAAATGATAAGTCAGGCTAGAGCAGCTTCGATGAAAAGCAAATTCTTTTCTACATAAGCTACAAATAACCGTGTTTTTGTTGACTGTCCCATCTGCGTTCTTCTTGTAAATAAACTTGCCGTTCAATGGCCCCAGCAAAGATTGGCTCGCATCACCTGCACTCTTCTCCATTTCTCTGTGCTCACCTCAGCCCGCTCTGTTTGTTGTATGGACTAGCCTCTACTAACGGCGCATGAAGTGACGTAACCAGTCGCATGTTCGGGGGTCAAAGTGGCCAACTCTAAAATGTTCGAATTGCATAATTAATCGTGCGTTAAAATTTATAACGCGTTATTTTACGCTCTAATTAATTGATCTAATTAACGCGTTAAAATGACAGCCCTAGTTTAAGTTCATTTTGTGTATTTCATGTGTGTACTTTATGATCTGGTTCATCATGCCTGCTCTGATCTTCTCACAAATCCCAATATCAAAATGCAGCTTTAGTACATTCATCCTGCTTTGTGAATAACAAAGTGAAAGTTGATGCTTGGACCGCCTCCGCTTACTGTTTCATGTGAAGTGTTTGAAGAAAAAGTAGAGAAAGGATGTCTGTAGAGGAAGACCGTGAGATCTGTTAAAGAAAGGTGTCAGTCAGGTGTAATACAGCATTTGTTAACGGACTTAAACACACAAGAGGTTCAAATTCCTTCTAAAAACTAATTGAAAAATAAAAAATCACAATTTGTTTACAAAGGGAATGCATTAAAATGGGCAATAATTAAGATTGTGTATATGATTCAGAGTAATTGATTAGATGCATCAGCTTTGTTATGACGTATATGTGCTGCTTAGTGAGAAATGACAGACTAATAAAACAATCAGTTGGCTATATTTGTAGTGTATAATCTAAATGTATATAAGAAGAAGCTTCAGTGTAAAGAGCATACACATGTCTGATTAGCTCTAGACATTTCTGAAAAGTAGATATCCTTTACGATTTACTTGGAACTGGCATTTTGATCAAAAACCCCAAAGCATCCACTTTTATTGGGTGAAATGTAGCCGCTGTTCTTCCATCGAGGAGCTTTTTTCTTACTCGGAGCAAGAGAGCAGATCTGTCAAATCCGAGTTGCGTTTAATTGCCCGTCAGTTTGCTGAATATTAATTTTAAATGAGTCTGTGTAGCACTTTGAGATGCATCCGTGCCAGTCACATTTTTAAAACTGGTGTCTTTGAGCACTTGCCAGCATCCATTATCTCACATGAATAAATAGCAGAGTTCTGGCTTTCAGCACAAGAAAATCAACTCAAGTGTCAAGATAAAAATTTGGGGTAAACCCACTTGGAATAAAAACAAAGTGCTTGTCATGGCATCTCTGTCTCACTGGTAGAGATTTAATAGAAAATTTTAATTGAAGATCTCGATTTTAATTCAAACTAAAATATAAATATGAGCTATTTATTCTGATTATTTCCTCTGAACCACAGCCATTCGTCATTTTTGTCAGTTTAATTTTTTCCCATCTTTGATTAATTTGTGATGCATGATTACAATGCCTTCCCCTTATTTTCTGCCTTTTCTGCAGATATTGTGCTTTGCAAAGCATTGCGTGCAACCATCCCACCAGTGCAGGATGCGAGTTATTTCCTTTTAACAAGCTACTTTCTTGATATTCATTCAAGTAATCTGGAACAGTAGCAACAAACATAATTTACCACTGTGCTTTTTCTCTTTTGCAACTATCTAGCTTTTACTGATTATAAAGAATAAAAATTTAAGCTCAAAAAGAAGAAAAAAAAAAGCCTCAAATGCAGGAAATCAGGAGGAATCAGATGCTGAGAATAGAAACATTGACAACAAATAGTGTTTTCTGTCATTTTACACCTCTTTAACCTGCAGATCTTTCAGATTAAACAATAAGTTAGACATTAACTTCCTTATTATGTGACAACCAGGATTTCTCTCTCACCCCTGCGCTCTTTCATCAAATTATAATAACATTGAGTAAAATTACTCATTTAACTTCAGCAAAGCTTTTAAAAACTAAATCTAATGAGTCAAATGTTGCTGCAGATTTGGAGCATCACAGGGCTGCTGCAGAGCTGATTGGACAGGACCAGAAACCAGAGAGCAGATGCTGCAGCACACAAGATAAACACATGATCAATCATTTCTGAAACTGTGTTTGCATGTCTGATTCTCTTTTACTGATCAAGGCTGCTTGTTACATTGATGCCGCTGCCTTTTTAAAAAATCTCATTAGCAATGTGGACTGGAGTTGGAGGGCAGATCACGAATTTGCTGTTGCCTGAGAATGTGACACTTAAAAAAAGTCTAGGAGAAAGGAAGAAGTAAACATGCAATAAGAGAGAACGCTGTACACACAGACCTGTGGAAATTGGTGTGTAACTCATGAACTGGTAGGACTAGGCCACCATGTAAAAAAACACCATTCAACAAGAACAAAACTAAGTGTAGGCAAAAATCATCTCTCCCTTCAGCCTAACATCACTGTCTTTTTATTTTGTTTTTTTTCCCCTCACCCCCGACCTCTATGCACCACACGTTTATAGATCAATAAATATTGTTATCGAATTGTCGTCCAGTCCTACTCTGGAACAGGGTAAATCTGGACTCCTCAGACCACATGACCTTCTTCCATTCCTCAAGAATCTACTCTTTATGCGCCTTTGCAAACTGAGGCTTTTTTTTTTCCTGATAATCTTCATAGAAGTGTTTTATTTAAGCTAAACGGCTGTTTATTCCCAATCCTTGAGTTCCCTTCGCATTTTGCATATGGGAATGTTCTTACTTTCACTATTAAGTTCTACTGTTGTTTTTTTTTTTTTTTTTTGTTATTTTTATGATTTGATTTTGACTCTTGAATGTTGGTGATCACTGATCAACGTTTCCAACCACATGTCTTCCTCAGAGATGATGGTTACTATCCTTCCAGTTTTTGGACAGTTGGAGAGTCCTTAACCCAATTTCAGTAGTTTGAACATCTTCTTAGATGTTTTCTTTGTTTGATGCCAATAATTTGACCCTTCTGAAACAGATTAACAGCTTTTCCACGACCACAGGATGCGTCTTCCAACATGGATGATGAAGAGATGAGAAGCTGCTCACTGCATCAGTTAAACTTAAATAACTTGTTGCAGCTGAGACATCATCACCCATGCAGTAATTATCCAATAGGAGGGTCTTACCTATCTGCTTAGTTAAATCCAGGTGGTGACTTTTTTAACTGGATTTTTTTTTTACTTAGCTTTATTTAAACTTTCACTCTGACACAAGTCTTATATGACAGGCAGAAACCAAAACAGTGAGTAAGCCTGCATGACACATAATATTGACCATGAATCAACAAGGGTATGCAGACCTACGCTGTGTGGCATGTGTGCAGCAGGAGCAAAACAAGATGGACTTGACACAGAGCAAATAGGAACACACAACAGGACATCCTATACACATAATAAGATCTAACGTGTGTGGGTGTGTGTGTAGCATGGCAGGTTGACTTGCATTTATAATGCTGGATATGTTTGCAGTGTCAACATTACCACTCTGCTGACTTTTCTGCTGAATGCTAAAGTATAGTTGGCCGATGGGTAACTGTGTTTCTGTATATTTCCACAGTGGAAGTAGAAGCTGGGATCAGGAAGGACTTTTTATGGAGGGGAAATGAGAGAACAATGCTTCTGGCCTCACTGTAGCCCTGCCTCGTCTGTGTGGCTGCGAGGTGGTAAACATTGTTAAAAATGTCACACTCAGCAGGAGAAATGATTGTATTCAGGCTTAAAAATGTACTCTGTAAAATGTACAACAACAAACCTTAAAACTGGATGCTTCTTCAGTGGCAACATGGACCTGTAATGTTTGCAACAACCTTGCTAAATTAACGTTGGATGGGACAGACAGTAAACAGCTTTGCTGGAGCGGAAACAGTGACATTTCTCCTGGGGGGGGGGGGTTCATCTTGATGCGGTTGAACTCTTCATGGAGCTTCTACGTGCTCAGTAAATGAAACTGCAGTTTACTGTTTCATTGCGAGGTCACATACGTGTAAGTTTATAAACTTGACTTTTGGATAGTATTTGGAGAAAAACTCTGAGATGAGCTGAGAGGGAATTTATGAGGCATCTGCCCCTTCGGGTGGAGCATGTTGTCTGCTGATCCCGGGGTTGATTGTTCAGGCCTCCAGCTTCTCCTGTGTCTCCTCAGGAAAAGCACTAAATCTCAAACTCTCCATTAGGACAGGCTGGACCTTAAAGGTTAAGTTTGTACCAGTTTTGTGTCACTGTTATTTTTGGAAAGCGATTTGGAGTATGTTCCATATAAATGCATCAGTCTACCATTTAACTAAACCACTTATTGACGTGATGATTGATGATTAATTTAAAAAGAAAAAGAAAAACTAAAGTCTAAAACCATATTTAATGCTGGCAGTTAAGTGAGATATTGGATTTTTTAAAAATTAAACCTTTATTTAGCCATTTTAAAGTCCCTTTTGAGATCGAGATCTCTTTTTAAGGCCGACCTGGTGAAGAGGGCAGTAGCACAAGCGTTAGAATACAGATTCAAAAAGGAAAAAACAAACAAAAAAAAAATAAATAAAAAAACAACCCCAACAAATTAACAAGTAAGACATTATCAGTACAGTTACACATAATTAAAAATGAGGTCAGAAACAATTAAAAACACAGCACTGTTCATAAGCTTCTCGCTATCTGGAAAGTAAAAAATGACGTACCTTTCGTGGCGGAGCACTTTTTGGACCACAGACACTGTCGTATAAAGAGCCCTGATGTTTTTGTGACTGCACAACAGAAAGAAGCACAATCACACTTCCTAAAGCTACATTTGCACAGACTTTTTTTTTTTTTTTGCTTCAATAAGCAACCACCTGGTCTGGTTGAACACAAGAGTCTGCTGGCCAAGAAAAACCACGAGAACTTTTGGACTTGAACTATGTGTTTTGATCTGGAGCAAAGTATTGAATGGGCAAGGCAACTTCTTGCAGTATCCATATGCTATAATAGTAGAAATTATGTATCCTAAAGAACAGAATCAAACCAGGCTTATGACTGAAATATCACAGCTAACACTGTAGGGTGCTTGAATAATAAAGTTCTGTTTTTCCATAAACTTGACTTTTCATTACTTCTTCTTCAAGAATTGTTGTTAAATGTTTTCTGTGCTCTAAATCTTCTAAAAACATATTTTAAACCATATATTCTAACATCCCACAGTGCTCTCATACAAATGAGCTTCTGGAATGCTATTAGAGGCTAAAATCTGATCCTTGGAGCTCCTCGGAGCTGGTCTAATTTGCCATCTCACTAGAGACTGAAGATAATTAGTCCCAACGAGGGATTACCTTCCGGCTACTGCACATTCCTGATCAGCCAGACAAAATAACTGCCCCCTACAACTGCATGTGCAACAAAACTTTCTGTGAATTTTTCACTAACTGGCTGAAAAACTTGATTGTATTTCAGATGATAATTTCTTGCTGTGTTAAGAAAAACTGAGCTAAAACATTTAGTTTAGTGACAGTTAGCTGTTTTTCTGAGTCACTGCTTTTATTCCAGTTGTTTTCTAGCTAAGATGCCTTTATGTTCAGACCATTTTTTTTCATACATCTGTTGAGTTAAATGTTTTCCAAAACAAGAAACATTGTCCAAAAGCCACTGGCTTTACATCTTTGACATATTTCTCTTAGTTTGCACAAATATGATAAAAACAAAGGCTAACATATAAAAATGTAAACAGTGGCTTAAAATAAATGCAAAATTTGGTGCACCTTCATTTATTAGTGAACTACATGGTTGTTATAAAACATTAGTGGGGGTGTCAGTGTGGGCTTTTCAGAGGTAATTCTCCATCTCTGCTTGTTGTGATCGTATCTCCTTTGCACAATGTAGTGGAAGCAGCACTTAGTTTGTCCTGTACATGCAGTTTGGAGCCTTCATCTAATTCTTCTTTTCTTGTGTGGCATGTTTCATATCCTAAGGTGGTGCATGGCACATTTAAGATTAGATTTTTTGCTGAGTGTACGTTTGCCTCAGGTACAGTTTTATCAGCAAGAGCTAAATTGTGAAGAAATAAAGTTTTTTTATTTTTTCATCTTTCTTTTTCTCCCCCACAGACAATACCAAACTCCATCAGCACTGGCTGACATAGATGGTGATCATCACTGTGATAGGGATGTCACAGTGACTTAATTTCACACATAATCGTGGTATTAAACATAATTAATTAAAGTCAAATTAAGTAGCATTGACACCTAGTGTTTCAAATCAGAACTGCAGATGAAAGAAAAAAACACGGAAAGCGCCATAACTGCAGATCAGCGCAACTTGCACACGCAATGAAAACAGAATTATTTGATAAATCAAATGGGTCATCCTGCAGCCATCCTCTAAATTTAAGGCTTGAAAACTGTCAGAATCTTCATAAATAAGGAGGATGAACCAACATGTCCAAAATCAACTTCTCTTGTTGCAGATAATGCCAAATTTGGATTTAAAAAAAATGATTGCATCGGTAATAACTGTGTTATTTGTTCATTAATACGTAAAAAAAAAAAAAAAAGAATAATGTGTTAATTCCAGAGTTGAATCTCTTTGCATTAATGCATTCATTTTGACGCCTATAAGGAGTGTTCATGTGATTTTACACATTTGTTGGCAGAATAATTAATGATGATCTTAAAATTGAGATTATGTCTTTGACAATTATTGTAAAATCTGTAATTGTGACATCCATAATGCCAGAAGCTTCTGGCTTCAGATGGAAAGCCAATATGTGAGGCCATCAGCGTGAGAACTGGCTGGGCTAATATGATAAAGATACAGAAGTTAGATACACCTTGGCACATTTTATTTGCATTGAGTTTTCCCAGAATATGAATCACTTACTTTAATCTCTGTTGCATTAAACCGGACTTGTAAATTTAAACTGAGTTTCCACATTCTCTGTAAATTTTCCCATATCTCCTGTAGAAGCATTGATTTCCTCACACAGTTCAAAGATGCTGAAATTAGAACAGCAGTTTGACATGACAGTGTGATTGTGCTTGACCACTTGTGCAAATGAGACTTTCTTTGCTCTTTAAATAAAACCTAACCGGGCCAAATTTTCACTGTCACACTCCGACAACCAACAGTTTGATTGCTTGACTTGCAAAATGCTGTGTTTCATTTGGCTGCAGTATATTCATTAGGAGTTCCTAGGGGTTGTATAGTTTTGAAGTTTGATAACACGTCCTCAGAGCTTAACACTGTAACCTGGTACTAAAATATTCATACGCCCTACTATCTAAGAGCTTTGAAGTGTTCTGGCACCTGTGGCAGAATTTTATAGGAAGGAAGAGGCTGCTCCTTAAACCTGTTCCTGTTTGAAACCTAACAATAGAATTTAAACTATCTGAATCATTTTAAGTGTATAAAGTTTAGATAATTTGTTAGTTTGTAGTTTCTACTTGGTAAAATTGGAGCAGCCAGTGAATCTGCTGTCTTATCCACACCTGAAGTTATTTGAAGTTAGTCAACTGAACTGAAATGACTTTCTGCATCGATCACTCAGAAAATAGTCATAATTATAGACTCATGAATATAATGTGCCAGTGTTGTAAATATTTGTTGTTGTTGTGTCTTTGTGACAACACTGAGTTGTAATTCTCCATCCATATGGGGAGATTTGTGTTATCCTTTGTGCTAACAACTCCAGATACTACTTGGCTGTCCAAAGAAGGTAAAGTTAGAAATGTGGGCTGTAAAGGAGCACCCTCCTTTTAAAAGTCAGATCACCAACAAAGTCTTCCCGTCTTAAGATGGAATGTTTGAAATGTCCCACATGAAGAGAAATTGGACTCAAATGTGTACATACACGATTAATAAAAAACACGTTTATGAGTTACTTATGTATACTTGCAAATGTGTATTCAGATCAACACAGAAGTATCAAACAATTTGAACATGTAAAATAACTTTATACATGCATACATTACAAACTGCACTAGCATTAATGTTTTACCTTCAACCTCACAGGTGTGGTCTATTCTATGTTCAGAAAGCTTATTTATGCTCCAAGACTGATATGGAGTATTTGGTCTAACTTCTGTGTTATTTACATACGTAGTTTGGTTTGTTTTTAGGGCCCTTGTCGATCTGTACCTTGATGGAGCAAACAGAGTTGTACCATTGGAAACCACAGGGGGCAGTGTTGAGCATTATAGCTGGCATTAAGAACAAAGAAGAAGCTGCAACGGGTCTAATGAGCACAGACCACCACCATCACTGTGCTGCCTCTTTTTAAGTTTCTTTCTGAGAATTTAGATTATCATGAGCCCATCTACCATCAACATGTTTACTATTGACTGAAACTGACGTAGAAAGTTGGAGGTGTACTCTGGTGGATGTATTGCCTTGCAGTCATAAACATTGATCAGATTACACTTGTGTATGTATCCGTTTGCATGTGCATGTCAGTTTTTGAGACATCTTTTATGCATCCAGACTCCTCTCAGTTTCACAAATACATGGTGCATTTAAGTGCAGGAGGTAAGCTGGACTGATTTCTTCTACATCAGGGATCCTCAGTCTTGGTCCTCGAGGGCCGGTGTCCTGCAGGATTCGGATGTTTCCTTGCTGCGACATATCTGATTCTAACCAAATGTATCTCCAGCAGCTTCATATCAAGCTCTGCACAAGCTCTTTAATGACCCATTAATTTGAGTCAGGTGTGTTGCAGCAGGGAAATATCTAAAACTTGCTGGACATTGGCCCTTGATGACCAGGATTGGCGATTCCTGTTTTACAGTTGTTTCAAAATTGGATGGACACTTTTTATGAACGAACAGCTTATTCCTCAGTTTTATAAGTATATAATAGCAGAAAATCCTTCCCAACTTTTATACATGGTGAAGGGAGTATTGTGATCTGGGGCTACTTTACTGTAAAAACACTGCTGTGTGTTTGGATATATTTGGATGTGTTGATTAAGGAGGTGGAAGGCATCATTTAGGACATAAACTTATCAGCATGCACACCCACTCACTTTTTAAAGCTATGGGTAGCCTGCTGCTTTGGTATGTCATACTGCTGTTAGCAGTGCTCTAAATCACTGATGATGTGCTAATAAGTGGGGGATGGGCCATGGCCCACAGGCCATCCCTCCACCTTACCCCAATGATGATGAATTGCATGACACAGTGAGCTATGACAGCTGGCATTGCTCACATAAATATTCACCTCCTGCTCATCTGCAAATGTTTTCACATTAATCTGAAATGAACCAGGAATAATTAATGTTTTATTTCAAGGTCATGGTCAGAAATTGGAATCATAGTTGGGAATGATGATAATCTCTGTCATTATTTAGGTAATTGCCTTAAGACCATTTTTAAGGTGCTCTTCGTTGGTTGTAAAGCATGTGGTGTGAGTTCATAAAAGGGACTTGTTTTGACATAGAATTATCTATTAGTTATGATTTTAATTTTCTCCCTTGGTACTGTGTCTTACAGAAAGATATGTATGTAAAGTAAGAATTTAAATGAAGTCTGACTAAAACTAAAGGTGCTACTAATTAATTGGAAAAGCTGAAACTAAAAAAATCTGCATCTAAAACTGATGTTTGTAATTACCACCTTTGGTCAGGACCGTTGCGATAATGAAACTGTAGATTTTCATGAATGGGGTTAATGACCATTAACTTGCTTCAGAGGTTTCAGACTGGAGATCTTTTTTCTGCAAGTTAGAAAAGTGTTGCTTGTGCTTGCTGTAGGCTGGATGCTGTGTTTCCATGGTTTCTAGGATGAAACATTGTGATGGTTTCTCTTTTAAAACCAACAACAGTAATAATTTAGTCATACTCCTTTAGCCCATAAGGGAGGTTTTTGTGTTAATTCTCTTTTTTCTCCAGCGTAAGCCTCCTCTACAGTCAGACTGGACTGGACAACATCTCATTTGCCACTACTGGGAAGCACTAACATGTATTATGGTGAATACAGGGCAATATCTTTACAACACAGTTGGCTTTATAGGGAAAATGTTACTAAATTCATTTTACATTTTTAGATTAAGTTCTCTTCTGTTACTTAATGTCACACATTATTGCTGGTTAGTAGGTTTAAGTATGTTTTTTTCTTTTTATTCTTTTTTAGTGTCAGTCTCTAATCCTGATAATGTCTCAGATTTCATCGTCTTACATCTGGTAGAGTTTGTCTTCATTTCTTTCAACTCTTCCTTTATCTCAGAATGAGACTAAATGAAATCCAATTGCAGAAATAAGTCTCGCCTGGGTGGTCCAGATCCCCAGGCGAGTGCCAAACTGATAAACAGCAGGGCACTTGTAGCCTCTTTATTAGGATGGATCGGTCTAGCCTCATTTGTACTGATGATGGTGACAAAACCTGCCAGTCTAAGCCTTAAGCTTGTGACTCTGACTAAAACTAGATGCAGGAGATTTAATTTTGGAGACAAATTGAAACGACTCACCTCACTTTTGTAGGTTATAAGCGCTTTGAACAATAAAAACAGTGTCAGGATTAATTTAAGCTCCCTTTTTTCTCACTGTCTTGTGCTCTTCCCTTTAAATTATTTTTACTGCATTATTAGGATACTCTTCTTCTACACAGAGGCAGGGGACTTGAGGAAAAATGGCCTTAATCTTTGTTAGGAGACAAACACCCCTTAACTGATTGCTTTTTACAGTTTCTGATCACACAAAAAAAAGTAGATATCACAACCGATGCTGAGAGAATTGAGAGGTTTGGAAATTAACATCCCCCCCCCCTCCAAGTCAGTTTGAGCTCTTGTGTTTTACAGGTAATAGATTAAACATGTAAATGTATTTGCATTGCAGATATAATAGAAAATGAATAGTTTCTTCTACATCAAGTAGTACTACAAGTCTTTTTCTTGTGGACGACTCTGTGGTTGATAATTATAGTGTCATACATCATTATTTAGAAAAGGGCCCTCTTTATTAGTGCTAGGCAGTATACAGGTTCATACCAAAAAAATATAGTTTTAATATTTTGTTATAATCTGAGGTTGTCTTATACTGCAACACTGGTTGATAAAGGCTAAACAAGCCTGTATCAGTGGGGAATAAGAGGACGTGGTGCAGCAGGAATCTGTTTAAAAGAGGACCTTTTTCACTGCTGCACCATCATGTATGCAACAGAGGAGCTGCGATATTGGAAATGTTGAGCTGGGAAAATGGGTGGGTTAGAAAGTGAACCTGTAACAGATGCTGAGGTTGAAGATGATGGTACAGAAAAAAGAGCCGCTATCTGTTGTCTGATAACGCTTTGCTTTTAAAAGTTCAAACGTGGATCAAACAACTGATTTACTGAAACGTGGTTGTTGCTCGCTGCTGCAACACATGAAATCTGCTGCACCACCTTAGCAGCAAACATGCTTTGAAGTACTAGGGAATGAATGAAACTAAAAATAAAAATAAAATAAAAAAAGTTGGAGGACATGCTTGACTATTTATATGCATGTTTAGAATCACCAGTCTTACCATGTACCATACCAAAATGCCTGGGAGAAACTAAGCTAAAGGTTTATGGTGAGCATTGTTGCCCAAATGAAACTCAATTAAAATCACAATGACTTAAAAAATATATAACTCATACAGTATGTCTTAACTTTGCTATTTGTGGTCAAACTTCTATTTCATATAAAAAAAAAATGCTGCTGAAGTCAACTCCTTTGACTCTTGTGTTAGTTGGAAGGTCCAGGCTATTTATTTAAAGAAGAAACATCTTCCTATCTTAGGCTCAACTTTCTACTTGACTGTCATTGGTATTTCTAAGATGAATGTGGATGCTAGCTTTTGTTTCACCTTATTCTGACAGTCAATAGAGGTGTCAGTCATCAAGATCAAACAATTAATTGGCAACACCCCCCCAAGAACACCTTAAGACCCCCCATTTTAAAGATATTGGTAGCAGCCGATTCTTCTCTTAGTCTGTGGAAGATATAATTACCACCCAGTCATGCATGGAAAAATCATACCACACACCATATCACATAAGTATGTTCATACTTTGCAGCATATTTTTAGTATCATATTTAGCACTGATTAAGTAAGGTGTTACTAACAGAGCGCTATGCTCAGACTGATTTGAACTCACTAGTCATCTATAAAGCGAAGGTGGCTTCTTTGACACTCAATGTATTAAAGCTTTTTGGGTAATTAGATCTGCAATAATTAGTAACTTGACAGAAAATTAACTAGCAACTATTTTTGTTTTTAATTATTAAAGTCATTTTCTAAAGCAGTAACAGTAATGGAAATGATAATTAGTTTCAGCCCTAACTGTGATTATGTAATTCCCAGATTGATTATGTTTGCTGTCATCATCTAACCTTCTAGGCAACACCTCTTCATCCAGGAAAATGATTGCAACATATTCAGACTAAAAACCATTTGGACTCTAATTTACACCCTTTAATGATAAATAAGTACCTTTATTGCTGTGCTTATTGATAAAATGTGTTTAACCAAACTTTGAACATTTCGTCATGACAAAGTTTTCCGCATTAGTGCAGTTTTCTGCCACCCCCATGTCTCATTGCCAGAACTTTCTCTAGTCCTGAGTCCATCCATCAGAACAAACCTCAACCCATGAAGCTGATTCAGAAATTATGTGCTTTTTATTATGGGATGTCCATTATGATCTTCACAGGCTAGGTTATTAACTCAGTTCATTCATCACCCACGCTGCAGAAACTGCATGCACGTGTGACGGGAAAGCAGCTCTAGGGTGACAGAGGTGCTTTGCATACTGTAAGAAACTAATGAGCAAAGATAACTGCTGCAGACTCGTGGTAAAGGAAACATTAAGCAAGTTTGCATCTTTGGTGATAATTACAGGTCAACGTTTTTCTCTTAGATCTTTAAAATCCACAGTATGTTTACATGAAACCAAAGATCTGTGTCGTTAATGAGAGATGGTTTTGGGGAAACGAAATGAGCATGAAGGAAAATTGAAAGGAGAGGATATGATCAAAGTCCAGTTCTTATGAAGGAAATGTACTTCCTGTTCCAAGAGACGTTCCTAACAGCATTGCACAGGCCTCTGAGTCAATATTTTAGTAATATCATGTATCTCAAATAAGCCCTGTGAATGAAGTCAAATAACCAGCTGAAACAATACTGTAACGACATGTTCAGTGCCCTCAGAAATGCAGACGTCGTTGATGTAGCCAGTTTGTAGATATGGTCATTTGACCAGTTTTGGATGCATCTTTATTCATTCGTTTGGTACAAACAAATAATTCTCTCATAAGAATAAATGGACCTTAGTTTTTCAGAAAAAAAACAAAACTGCAATTTGAGTCTTTTTTCTGACCTCATGCTTTCTACTGCAGGAACTACAGTAGAGGCTTAACTAAGCAGAAAGGAAATGATTCACCCCACAGAACGCCATTGGCTGGGGTGTAATCCTCATGAGAATGAGGCCAGAAATCTGACTTTTTTTTAAGTGTCTGACTCATGCAGGCAACTGGCTCTGTTGTGGGCTAAACTACTCAATGTCCCCTGGACCCTGGTAAAGGCATATTTCACCAGGTTTCACATCAGCACACTCACACCCCTCTGTATGTATGGATTTGCAATATGTAAATGAAAAGCATGAAGACCATAAAGGTTGTTAGTGTTTGCTTGATGTTAAAATCATAACAGAAAAAGGGCCACTGTGTTGCAGATGGAATTCAAAACCAGTAAATTAAGTTTGTTAGATTTTTGAACACATTTTGCCCTACTTTTGCTATTTTTTTCGTTTTTTTTTACTGTGGCTTGGAGCACTCTGCTCAGATTAATGCCCAGCAGCATGTGAGTGGATCCCTCTGAACTAGGTATGGAGGAGATGTGTATCTGCATTGTGCTCTGCTGCATGAAAAGCTCCATCCTGCAGGGAAGCAGCCTGATCAGCTGCTAATGTGCAGGCTGTAAAAGTTGGTGCATTTAGTCCCCATCGGTGTGCATTTAAAGCAAGTTGATTAACTTGAGTGTAGCAGTTCATTAAAGGTAAATAATAAATGAAGCCTCTTCTCTGAAGTCAGGTCATAAATTTAGCTAATTATTCTTTTTATAAGGCCAAAGATTACTAAAACAAACAAACAGGAACAGAAATGTGTTTTGGTCTGACACCTTAAGTCTTTTTCTATCCTAACATGAAAACTAAAAGTGCAAAGTCTTCTTTTGTATTTCAAACATATTGTTTCCATCTTTGGTTTTTGTTCTGTAAAACATTAGCTGAGTCTGTCTCAATAAAACTGTGGCAGCTAATCAGTGAGAGTGCTGATTCTTCAGCATCCATTGTCTTTCCCTTCAACATTTAAACCCATTAACACCCATCCAGCTTTGGTGATCTTAAATAATAAGTGGAACGCTGACATATGCCAAGAAAGAACAAGAAACAAAAGCACACATTCATACAAAGATTCATGCAAAATCCTCTGTTTTTAGATTAACAGTAAACAAAATAAACATATCAGCTTTCTGTTCCCAGTGCACACTGCCATGTATGAAGGTAAACAAGCATGAATAGACTCTGGCTGCTTAGCCTTGGAGTTGATTATACAAGCATTCATCTGGGCTATTTACAGTACCTGTAGGATCAGATTATGCAGGCTCATATCTCTGGTTTGTTTGTTGTTTATTTATTAGCATGCCAAGCATTTCCTCATATAATCCTGATCCCGATATTACGTATAAGGCACAATAAATTGTTGGACTTAAGGAGAGATTTGAGAACACTTTGGGTCTGAATTAGTTCATCACCACAATCACTTTTCATTCGATCAGGGTTTTTTTCCAATGAACATTTCCAGCTGCATTCCAAAGCCCATTTTAAGTTTTACAGTGACAGTTTGGTTACCTTAAAGGGAGGATAAATAGAAAATATTTTCACTTGTAGATTAACTTTTCCTATCTTACTTTCAAGATTGGAAAACATGGGCCTTGGTATGTTGTTCCTTCCAAGGTTAAATTGGCTCTTCTGGCTTTCACTTTCAGCGCCTTGGGAGACAGTGAAGCATGATGCAGAAAGTTGAGAAAGAAAACTTCTTCGGGTCATCCAAACACACTCTGGCAGGTGCTCTAGCCTACAACAAAAAAGAAAAAAATCTGTTAGAACTGGTAGCCAGGAGATAAAAAAATCCCTGGAGCAAACAAGACACAAACATGGGGAGGTATGTGCACACTCAAGGTTTCTCCCTCTATTAGCTTCACATCTGCTAAATATTTTTCAGCTGAGCATGAAACACAGCTTGCCAGTCTGCACTTAGCATCCACTTAACTCTGTCATTCAAATACGCATAGAATAAGAGGAGGAGGGAGGTCCTGCTGTCTGCATTCACAACAGTATGTTGGTGCTTTTGGAGGATGTTTCACTGATCATCAAAAAAAGCTGGTTGTGCCTTTGCAGTTTCTAAGTCCTGCTATCTTTCTTGATCTCTTGATCTTCAGTGAGTGTTCTTCAAAATGTGCAAGTCAACATGATGGAGTAGATTCTCAGGGCGCATTCACACCAGGATAGTCTCGGGCAGTCTGTTCGCTTGGGTGGGGAATGCCGAGAAATGTTGCACCTTCATTTGATTTGGTTTGCTTTCACACGCAAGTGGATCAAACTGTCATGCAGCTACAACAACTGCTCACTAGAGGCGATATTCCCCCAAACAACCACTAACCACGAAGAATAAAAAAAAAATAAGAAGAAGAAAACCTGGCAGCTCAATTGCCCGTGACTGATAATGGCTCCTTCACCCCAAGTAAACATGGACCAGCAACAGATTTCTGCTGTCCTGGGATGTGTGCTGCATTGTGCTGTGCACACTGAGGATGATGAAAATCTCAACACGGAGGTTTACTGTACCATTGTCTCTTTGTCTCACATGATCCACAGAATTACAGTTTGTTATCAGAACTCTACGCCACTGGGTTGAGAGCATCTTTGCAAAGACAGGTGGAAAACAAAACCCTTGAAACCTGTGGACATCCAAACTGAGTCTATGCCAGATAAACTAAGAAATCAAAAAACATATACAAATCAGAGATGTGGCGACAGGAGCATTTTAGAAAATTTATTCTGCTGCATTTCACGCCTAACAACAAAAAGCACATTTTCACAGCAACCAGTGCTAAACTGGATAAACCATCTCTGAACTGGAGAGGTGGTTTCACATCATATGTGGGGAAACGACTCCCAAGCGACAAGTGGAAATTATCTTTCAGCAACTTGTATATTAGCAGCTCATCACTAACTAGTAGAAACAGAAGAAACCATCTAGACAAGAGACAAAACAATTTCAGAGAACTAACAAAACAAGTCCAATTGCCTTTTTTCAAGCTCTTCGGATTGACGATAGAAGTGCAGTGAGGTGGTTTGCATTTCCATGGTTACACAGCAAAATCTCTGAAAGTAACTGAAGCTGGAGGATAGGAGAGGAGGGACAGGCATGATGACGAGAAGCATGTGCACACAAATCAAACACCCTCTTACCAAAGACTTTACTATAAATTATTTTTAAAGGATCAGCATCTGTAATCATGTGCAGAAATAATCAGTTGTACTGTCACATTGGGTGTAAATTTATTCAAACATCATAACCTCACAGGATCTGGAGATAAGATTTGTTGCAGTCTTTTCAAGGATAAATGAACAACACTGAAGAATGTTGTCTTTCCCTTATCAGCAAGGAAAGAAAATGTCCAGCACAGAGTTTGCTGAGAAGCCTCAGGCTCTGAGACTCATTATGATGTATTAGCAGTCCTGTCACTGGGCGAACCATCAAAGATGTGGCACCTGCCCCTTGAAGTCCAAGAAAAAATTGACTCTGATAATGAGGAATGGTTTTTGGTCAGTAGAGCACGAGGAGCTGTCGTCAGTGTTTATGTGTCAGGATGGGAGCTCATGTTTTCATTCTTTCTCGTAAATTGAGCAGGATAAGTCACATGTTGCTTCAAGTTGGTATTTTCTGAGAATTTACTACCCCAACTCAAGCTCAGATATGTTCAAATCAATGTTTATGTGTTGAAAGGGAGAAAATACATTTTGACTTGAAAAGTTTAAAAGCTTTAAAATATGACAGTTTAAAGCGAGGAACTTTGGTTTTCTTTATTAAATATAGAATGACTTTTCATGCAAATCTATTCCAGCTGGGTCTTTTCCACAAACCGAGTCAGACTAACTGCCACTTTGACTAACGTCAAGCGATGCAGGACTCAGAGAAGAAAACCATTTCACAGTTGAATGCAGAGCAGTAGTGCATCTCAGAGCGGTGCATCAGCTCATGAGCCTGGCCGAGGGAAATCCAGCAAATACTGTCAACTATGATACTACTCCTCCTGGAGATGCTAGGGCTTTGAAAGGGACTCCAATTACAGTAACTTTGCCTCACAAAGCAAAGCCTGTATTTCTGTCTGCCAGCCGGCCCTGCTCTATACCCCATATCAGTTCAGGAGAGCTGTCTGAGCACGGCTCTACCTGCTTCACTGTGTGAATGAAAGCAAACGTGTGTCAGGCGTGATGCTAAGGCTGTGTTGACAGAGATGTGGGGCTATGAATGTATGTACCTGATAGCTGCCTGATCATCAACATACAGGGAAGATGGATTTTTTTTTATTATTATTTTTTGTTTTTGTTTTTTTTAGAACTTAATGATCTAACAATTTTGTATTTACCTCTGTTTCCTTACACAATGTACACGTTATTTTTTTCACCTAAAATGTAATTTTGTTTCTTTATTTTTCATCAGTACAACTTAATTGGCATGGGGCGGTATGGCTCAGCGGGTAGAGTGGTCATCCTGTAGCCCATGGGTTGCCGGTTCGATCCTGGCCCGGAGAGCTCATGTCGAGGTGTCACTGAGCAAGACACCAAACTGATTGCTACTGATGGGTCGTGGTTGAACGCCGTGCACGGCAGCTTCCGCCATCAGTGTGTGAATGTGTGTGTGTGAATGCGTGAATGTGACATATATGTAAAGCGCTTTGGATAAAAGCGCTTTATAAGTACAGACTATGTACCATTTAATCAGCCTCAGAATGTTGTTTTAAATATATTCATTTTATCATATTACATTATTAGAGTGAGACATGGTGGAATTAGATCTTGCTACTTGTTTTTACCAGTTTTTGTGCATCTGCATGTTATGTATGAAAAGCGCTGCAAGGCAAGGCAGTTTATTTGTATAGCACATTTCATGTACAGGACAATTCAAAGTGCTTTACATAAAACAAAGGCATTACTGATATTTAGAAATAGTAAAAGGCATGAACACATAATCACAATAAAATAATAAATTACCTTAAAATGATTAAAAGCAAGATAAGTTAAAAAAATTAAACAAAGTCTGATTGACCAAGAAAAGCCATCTTTACATTTATCTACAATTTGGAATTTTTTTTTTTTTTTTTATTCCAAAACATCAGCAAGGAAAGTAGATGCGTATTCTGGTTTATGTACATGTATCAGTTTTTGAGCTAAACCTGTCTTTATTTCCCATCTCAATTAAAAAAATAAACAAGTGTGACACTTTGTAAAATGTAAATAAAAGTAAGGAATGGTAGGACCAAAAATGCAAAGAATCAGCTGATGTTAGCTTTGGTAATCACTGACACCTTCCCATCCAGTGCAGAAGAGACCTCCTCATGCAGGTCAGTAGATTTCGTGTGGCTGCAGACGCAAAATGTGGGCCTGGTTGCATTTTTCTGCTGGAAAAACAGGGAGCACAATAACTCAAAAGACATCCATTGTGATCAGCAGCTTTATCACAGGGAGAAAAATGGACACCAACCCATACGGTTTTGAGGTCTGGTATAGGGTGATTTCCTGCTTACCTTTGACCAAATGTCCAGCTTATTTCAGGACCAAAGTAAACTGACAATCAGGTTCAACTTCGGGTCCCCCTGCTGTTCTTCCATGGTCAGCTGGTCATGCAGAGCGCAGGTTAACTGTAGCAGCATTTACAACTGTGTTGAGTCTACAAGTAAAGAAACACCCAAAGTTTACTTTCTTTACTAATTTATTTCTTTTTATGCATAATATTTAGATTATTGTCATTATTAAAATTTTTGTCTTGTGTGTGAGTTACAACCGGACTTGACTTTGTACAAACTTGCACATAAAAATTGTGATGTAGTGAAAGAGGTGGTACAAATGTTTATTTAGTTTCATGCAAACAGAGGCATTGTTTGCAGGTAAATCAACCATTTGATTGGACAAACAAAGCTGGAAGTCGACTGCTTCACTCCACTCACATAACACGCCTCCACATGACTGCGCCAGTTTCTGTTTCCTGTTTGTTGGTGTCAACAGATGTGAAAGAATTCATTGACTCTGTGATGAATTGGGATACAGTGAGAAGCATTTTGAAGCCTAAAAAGCCTTTGGAGTAACTTAAAATTAGATTACTTCACTCTGTTTTGCAGATGAATACTAATGTTAGAGCATTAAAGGAATTTTAAATTTGCACAAACACGCTTTGACCTAACTCTTGATCACAGCCTGCTTTTAGACAGAATGTTAAAGGAGCAAATTTAAGATGCTTTTTGCAATTAGAAATGTCTGTGTGGGGTGTTTGATATTTGATTGTAAAGAAAAGAATCAGTTTGGGTTAACTAGTAATATTCCTCTGATGAAAGCAAGGCTGGATTGCATCACAATCTCTTCTTAGTTTGCAAGATTTTATTTTATTTTATGTTATTTTGTTTTATTTTATTTAAAGATGAATAATCAAGGAGCTTTATTGATGTAAGGCCCCTTGTGATAATTAAGTATCATTAAATATAAAAATAAAGAAGTATAATTCTTTTTTTTTTCATTTGTCTATTGCTGAATTTACATATTTATGCTGGACCTGACAAGAAGAGTGGGGGCAACAGAAATAAGAGAGAAAATAGAATAGAAAGAGTGAAGAGAAGATAAAGGAGACAAGATACACCAGATAGAAAACAACAGCATCAGCTGTTCAATCTAAGCAGGAAAAACCTGAAAAGCACCTACAGCATATGCAAGAAAACCAAGCAGACAATCACCAGGAGCACCTATAAAAACACAGGCAAAGTTAAAAAAAAAAAATAAAATCATAGATCACAACAAAAATCAACAACACAAAGATAAAACATGAACTTAGTAGTTGTTGGTGACTAAACCCACCAGACAACACAGTGACTGCATCAGCATGCAGGTTAATAAATGTGGGGGAAAATATCAGGAATGAATAGTGATTGTGCAAATGCGACCGGGCTCCTGCAAAGATCAGAGGCAGACCAAGAGGTCCCCAGGACCAGGAAGACCAGCCCGCCACCTCAGAGCACAAATCCCAGCCAGACTACCAGAGATGACCATAAAAACCCAAGGCCCACCTGCTCCAGACCGACCCCAGCCGTCCCCCCAAAGGTTTTGTTTTGTTTTGTTTTGTTTTGTTTTATTTTATTTTATTTTATTTTGTTTTGTTTTGTTTTGTTTTGTTTTGTTTTGTTTTGTTTTATTTTATTTTGTTTATTTTATTTTATTTTATTTTGTTTTTTTTATTTTATTTTATTTTGTTTTGTTTTGTTTTATTTTATTTTATTTTATTTTATTTTATTTTATTTTGTTTTGTTTTGTTTTGTTTTGTTTTGTTTTGTTTTGTTTTATTTTATTTTATTTTATTTTATTTTATTTTATTTTATTTTATTTTGTTTTGTTTTGTTTTGTTTTGTTTTGTTTTGTTTTGTTTTGTTTTGTTTTATTTGTACTGGGTTTAATTCTCATTTTTCTGTTTTTGTATGCTGTTGAGAAAAGCTCTTCTAGACCTGGCATCTACTCTAGTGAGCAGTATTCTTCTTTCCATATCTAATATTACCTGTCCGGACAAAGGAGGCAAGGCTGACAGGTAGAGACAGATGTGCTTTTTCATTCAACCTTGAAGAGCATTTCCATTTTTCTCTTCTCCATCTCCTGCCACATCGAGCTTATAGTGCTCTTTACCTTGTAGACACATTAAATTCCTGTTCTGAATGGTTCTCAACCAGCTTCTCTAACTTTCTCTTTTGCCCCCCTCGCATCGTGGGATTCAGGCAGCTGAAAATCTTATTGCTTCTCAAGCAGCATCCTTAAAATGCCACTTTTTACATTCTGTTATCTGCAAATGCAGTCTGCTCTACCTTAGCTGATCCATATCCAGCAGCTTTGTAACTTTGTTTTGACAAAGGATTTCTACTCCTCCTTCAAATCCATTTAAATTCACCCTCCGTGATTTTTCATCAACTTCTGGAGTGGAAGAGCAAAGAAGCCTATTTGCATAGAGTTTATAAGAAATGCTTTGCTGAGGCAGAGAACTCCTTCCATTGCTTTACAGATGTGGTCATTGAATAGGTGCTGAAATGTGCTTTATATTAAATCCCTGAAACTGAAAACATTCTTAATTTAGACCTTTACAAAGACCCCCTTTTTTAAATGAATGGAAGCTGACATGCCAGTGTGATGTACACCCAGGACTGAAAATTGGATATGAATAAAAGGCTTTTGAATTTTTGGGCCTATCCTGTAGGGACTCATCCTGTGGCTGAAAAGCAAACGATTCAGAGAGCAGCATCTCACTAAGAACATGAGGTTCTGCCATCCAGTTGATCACAAGAGACACGTGGCTGATGTCCACAAGTTTACAGTTCATGCCTGATGTTGAGTTTTGGATTGTGTGTATCACTTCAGAATACGTGACCTGACCTTGGATAAGCAGAAGGCGATTGATGGATGGATGCATGGATGCATGGATGCATGGATGGATGGATGGATGGATGGATGGATGGATGGATCTCAAAGATAACTGCTTCCCATCAGTTTTGTCAAAGGTTTTCAAAGTTTAATTAGTTGAGTCCAAGTTTACAGTCCATCTAGAAAAAGTTGTCCCACACCACAGATTCATGGACAGAGTTGTGTGTGGACATTACACGTTAGTAATGAGGCCCTCTTATTTATACGACATAGAAAACATGGAAAGAATCTGTGAATTTGACAATAAAAACTGAACCAGATATGAAATGCTGAATATCATGGAACACATATGAGAGTGTGATCTGCTGTCCCTGTTCATCTAAAGGCCAGCGTTCCGGCTATGCTGCTCAGACACGGGAGCAGTGTAAAAGCTTCTGGTGATTGTCAAAATAAAAGCCCAGTGCAGATTTGCACTCTCTCAACTATATAAACATTATGCCATTAATGGTCAGAGGGTTCTCACTGTGGGCGAGTTGTTTATCCTAGAAGTGGCCAATAACAAAATTCTACAATTCTCCTGTGACTTTGTAATCTAGCGGATCCAGCTACGCAGACTGCACTTGCGGGAGCTCCATATCTGACACACTCCCGGTGTAAATCGACCCACCGTGGAGGTCGGAATCGAACAGCAGCGCACATGCACCTGGTGGAAAAGGTGGGGGTAAGGGTTTTTCAGAGTGTGAATCAATTAAATTTTGACTGCGATAGCTTCCTGGCTGTCTGACACCACCTGAATAGGCAGGACTCAAGTCTACCCCAGAAAGTAAGCGATAGCTAAGACACTAACAGAAATACCAACGTTGTCCAAGAAATTTAGAAATTCTATCGTAAGTGGCTCCTGAAAAAAATGACAAAGCTGTCTCAGTTTTTGGTGAAGCATTGCAAACTAGGACAGGCATCATCAGAAAACCGTCAGTCTCACCCTGTGATTGAGCTGCAGCTGGAGGATGTCCCGAAGATGATCTGTGGGGAACTGCTGTGGATTAAAAAAAAAGTTATAATTAAAAACAAAAGAAACAGCCCCTCATGCAGCTGCTGCAGTTCTTTCTTGTCCAGCAACTCTGTCATAAAGGCCTCTAGAGCCAAAATAATGATGTAAGACGCTAAATAAGTAACTGACGACCAGGACAACCTCGACTAAACCTACCTACTGTAAGCTCATGATCAATCACAACAGCACAGCCCAAACAACAGTTTCAAGTATAGCAGTAAATTTTATTACAATAAATGTCTGTTAAATAAAAGATGTTCCTTCATCCACTTGGGGCAGAGCTCCAGCCACAGCACACCTCCTATGACCCCACCCAGAGGCTGGTCCAAGAGGTCCTAGGTCAGTCGAGTGCATCCTTGGCCCCACCAGGCTACATCGACTGGTGTATTCTCCAGTCCACAAATAACATATTAAACTGTTGAAAGGTTTTACATCCACTAGATGCTGTTTTATCTTTTTAATATACAGTATATGTTGTATTTTTTTTAGATCTTACATTTATTCTCATTTTATTAGTTTTTATACTATTACACTGTAGATTTTGAACATAAGAGTAAAGGAGGGTTAAGGGAGAAAACACAAGAAAACACAGATTTTGGGGAAAATAAATGAAATTGAATCTGTAAAAAATTACATGGATTTCTTAAGGCTGTAGTGAACACTTACCTGGAAAATGCACTGTGCTGTTAAATAGGCATATTTGTATTGCTCTCTTATTGTCTGTTTTGACCACTCAAAGCACTTCAACACTGTATGCCACATTCATCCAATCATACACAAACACTCATAGAGCACTTCCAAGTATATATCAAGTGCTTCAATACACATTAACACCCCATCAAGAGCCCTGTCAACCTTCCGGTTGGTAGACAACTGAATTACAGCCACCTTCTGTTATGCAGACCAAAACTTTGAATAATTCTCAGTAGTATTTTAGCTTGAAATGGCCATCTCTATGCTGAATGGAGGAAGAATGCACAGAGATACAGCAAAACAAGCCAATTAGCATCCTAGACCGACACTTCTCCCTCTGTAAGGCTGAGAGCTGCTGCAGTAAGTAATATGCATACAGACAAGTCTGATCAATGCAAACTGCAAAGCGTCATCCGGCGCGATCAGTAGGTCGTTTCACATTACACATAACATTTAAACCATTGTTAACATAAATAAGCAAGTGCAACTCTACATGTAAATAGATATACCATACCAAACCGAAGCTTAGATGCGTCCTGAAATAGTGTGATGACTGAATCTAAACATCTGCAGCTTGTTCCCCTTCTCTTCTTCTAGCTGAAAGGTAACTCCAGTAATCGGTGCTCCCCTTCACTCGTTGGTTGCTTGCTATAAAATCAAAACCATGACACAAGGTGGTTGAGGGGAGAAGATACCCTAAATATCAGGAAAGACAGACTGACAGCAAATAAAGGACAGTTTGTGTAAGCCCTGTTGCTTTCTGGGACTTGATTTGTTTCTGTGCAATAACAATGAGTATAAAAAATCTGCTTCTGTTTTTGTTTGTCTGTAGACAGTGACATTTGTATGGGACTTTTTTCTTCATATTGGCCATACATTTGCATTATTTTTTATTGCACTATTTTTCCTCATAAAAGTATCCACAGTGATTTATATACAAGAGCTGTCTGAACTTGATGGCATTCCAACAAAAAATAAAGAATATTTAATTGCCTTTTTTGGGAGTAGGAATGCTTTGGTTATGAGTCTTTAAGCCAGAGGCACTTTAGTGACGGCTGCCTTTGTCACCAAGCCTGGAAATTAAGTCATGGTTATGCTTTGGCTTCTGATTGTGGCTATATAGCTGCTCGGTGAATGTTCTCATCCAAAATAACTTTCATTATCCTGACAGACTTTGCCAGAAAAATGCCTCCAGTAGGAGTGAAAGTCAAAAACTAACAATGTGTAATTGTACACAGCAAACAGCACTGCTTGCTCGGAGATTACACCACAGAGCTGTTAAACATGCTAGTAGTGAAGAACTGCTTACATAACAGGCATTTTCATGTTTCTAGGCTTGCGGCTGGAGGTGAATAACTGTCACATCCAAGCAGGTCTAATGCCCAATAATGAGCGAGTGGTGTCTGCCAGGACAAACAATGGATGATTCTGCTCTAGTTTCCCTTCCTGTCTTATTTCCTTTGCTGAGCTTGATGCAGCAAAGGAGGAGAGTCAGTTTAAACACATAAGCAGTTTTTCTTAATATGAAGGATACGGAGTGAGTGAGTCTCCCACTTTTAATGTGATGCTTCTGGGAAAGAATTTATCTTTACCAGGTTCTTCTGTTTTTATTTGGTATTAATATTCTTAAAGATTCAGCACGCAATAATGTAAACTTTCATGAAGCTACAAACTACTTTCTTCCATTAAAAAAGCTTCTGCAAAGAGCTGGATTAGATCACAGGCCACATTGCTCACAGCATGGTGGACTTCAGTGCAAGACTCTACAGTGCAAGATAGAGCTACAACTAATGACCATTCTGATAGTCGATTAGTCACCGACTATTAAAACGACTAGTCGACCAATCGGATTATGTATCTCATGATTATTATAAATGGATCTTATTTCACTTTTAGCTTTGAAATCTTGCATGAGGTTGTTATGTAAGTCCGACGTGCCTCCTCTTTAAATGTTTGAGCATTGCAGACGTACTTCCGTGACACACAAGGTCCCCTTTACAAATCTGATATGTATTTAACTTATTTTGTAAGTTTAACGTGAAGTTATCCCAGACTTTTGACGTTCTCTGCCGCCGTTTTGTTCCCTAGTCCGCCGCCTTAATTTTCCCCTGGCGGACTTTATTGCGCATGTGCAAATCTCAGCAGAGATAAAAAAAAAAAAAGAAGACGATGTCTCACTCTGTAGTTTTTTTTTTCCCCCCTCTTTGCTCATGTGCATCGTGCAGCTCTCTAGATAAAGATATAAGAAAAAAGTGAACTGTCACCAGATCAAATTGATAGTAAAATCATATCCTATAATCAAAAGCATTTGTAAAGAAAATAAACAAGTGAATAAATAAATAGAAATACATGTAAAAAGAAACAATAAAATGCTACATTAAACTAAATTAAATGATATGAAACATTAAATCCACAAGAAAAAATAAAAAGAGGACAGTATTAAATAGGCTTAAACTCGAATAATTAAATTCTTTTCAGTTTGTATTAAGTTCTTTTTTTTTCTTTTATATATATATATATATATATATATATATATATATATATATATATATATAGTCATGTTTCTTAAATGTACTTTGTAAATGAGCAGATTATGTTTCCAGTTTATGTTACCATGGTGATGTACCTGCTTAAGAAGTGAGCTTCATAAACTGAAAAGAAAAACCCTTCAGTTAAATTTGAATGTCCTTTTATCAGCCTGCCTCTTTTAACAGGAACTGCCATGTTCCAAACACACCCTCATATGATCTGTTCTGGCTTCTGACAACGGATCTATATGTATTCATAGGCTTAGTCGTAGCTTTATTATGCATTTGCATCTTGGTAGATGGGAGCATTTCATTTATAGGAAGCTGTGCATGCAGAAACCATCACTTTAGCTAAATGACCCTGCAGGTGGAGGCGTCATGATGGATAAATTAATATAAGTTCATTTCATAACATTGACTTGTGAGATGTACAATATGTAGAGGCAACAGCTGAAACAGACAATCCAAAGAAAGAAAGAGGCAAAGTCTGCAGAAATTCTTAAAAATACAAGTCAGTCTAAATCAAAGCTGCTCCTTTTCTGCTCCATTTTAGGATAATAACACTATAACTGTGCACGTGTAGGTCTGAGCAGAACGCCAATCTCACTGAAAATGAGCGTAATGACTAGTCCAAATCAGCTCAGACTCTGATGCCTTGTGCACATCCTCCTGTATGAGTGTCTGGAATATCTGACAGATGCAGATGTGCCACTCTGACACAGATAAATCTCAGCAGGAGCTGGAAGGAAACTATTCTTTGCCTCATTGTTCTGTCTCAAAGCTTTAATTTTCTTGTGCCTCATACAACTCAAAGATGTTTGGTTTAAGGTTTTTTATCTTTTTTTTTCCCAAATATCGTTAACTGGCGTTGTAATAATGTTTCTCTTTTTCATTCTTATTAACTTCCATAGCTGTTGATATTGTCATTAAGCTACCATAAGCTGCTTTTGTGAACTTTTTTTCACACCATCCTAATGGCTGATGCTGTTCTTATCCTCCCACATCTACTAATCCCCATATACTCCCTTTGTAATTTTAGCCTATTGTTTATATTTAGCTTTATGTCTGCAGAGATGCACTGAAATCCCCCCTAATCCAAGACTAATTGCTCCTTTAAAACACTTAATAACACTGTAGTGAAGTTGCATTAGACATTTTATATGATCCACTTTGAGTGATTTATTAAATGTTCATTCTGCTAATGATAGTCATCTTTAGTGTTTCACCCGGACGTGGATTTAATGTGTACAAACAGGATGTCCGCCTTTACTGTGCGTCAGATATACTGTGGGTGAGTTCATTAAACTGCCAATTAAAGCTGTAAGAGCCAGTAATCCTTTACTGTGTCTTCTGACAGCCTGCCACAAAGTACTCAGCCCACGCTGCAATTTCATTCTAGCCAAGACCACCTTGTCAGCAGAGGTTCTTCCCTGTAATCGCTTGTCTGGTGGGGTTGCTTCGTTTCTTTTCTTTCTTCTTCATGCTTTTAATTGTTTTTTTTTCACATTTGTGTTTCTTGATGAAGAGGAGATTGGAGCTGCAGTGCAGAAAATTAGTAACTCAAAAATGTATTTAGTTTTTGCTCCAGGCTTTGTTCTGTTGTACTCTGTGATAACAGCAAAGTTCTTGGCTGACTTTCGGTTGAATTTTCCTGCCCATTGTGCAGTTCAGTGTTGTAATATGGGGCTAACAATGGGCAGAAAGGGTTGAAAACATGGTGTTTGTACAGCCACACAGGATGCCATCTATGTGAATGTCAGGATGCACATTTTCCCAACAGAACATTGCATAAAAACAGGGTGTGGTGCATTTATCATTTTACCTGCTAATGTTGTGACTGTGAACACAAAGCCCACGTCACACAGTTTACTGATGTTTCTGTAAAATCGAAAATCCGTTCAGCAACCTGAACGGCACCAGTTTTCAGACATTACGACTTCTCAGATTTGCCTGAGCCCAGTTTGTTGTGGAATTATTTTGCGGCCGTTTCAGTGACTTTCAATATGTAACAGACACAATATGAGGTGAAGTCAAAGGAGCATAAAATAATTGATTTGTGGCACTGCAAAGCCCCCTGTAAGCACAGCTCTGCTGGTAAGACTGGTATACTGAAGCTTTAAAACCTTTCTAAAAAGGCCAAAAAAAAAAAAAAAAAAGAAATGCTGCTAAAACCTTTCTGCTTGTAACATAGACCCATGTAATAGTGGGGTTGTGTTTGACTTGTAATTTGCATCAGCTCATTCCAGAGTTGCCCCCACACCTCATGTAAAGTTTAGCTGTTGTTAAATACATAAAATAAGACAGAAGTCTGACAACCACCAAGCCAACTTTATTTCTAAAGCCTTTTAAATCAGCAGGAACTGAACAAAGGATTGAACATAAAACAACCAAAATATTCAAATACATAGAAAGACAGAAAATCAGGTTTGAACAACCAGTCGGTACCGATGAGGTGCACCCACAGCAGCTGTGTTCACTGCATTTAAATCTGCTTTCTGCAGAATGATTATTTGATAAGAAACTAGAAGGGTGAAAAACACCCCAGTGAAAGCGCTGCTGCTCCTGTGGAGGCAGACCCGGTCGGCCGGTGGTTCTTCGATGTGGTTCAGGGCTCCTTCTGTTCAACGTTGCAAGGAATATATAGGGCCCTGTGAAATCAGTGTGAATTTTCCATCTTTTTTTCTCCTATTTTTTTTCCCTTTACTTTTCAGACATGACATATAATAACAGTGTTAAATAACATTTATTTATTTATTTATATGCAACCTCACTGGAGTAAAGTAGGGTAAAGACTATGTGGTTCAATAGGAAAATATCTTACATGCCCTGTTTTTAATGAATCAATCAAATTGAACCATCCCAAAGAAAGTTTCACACTAGAAATTGATAATTCAATTTATTTATGTGACAGAAGTAAGACTGTTTGGTTTTCACTGTAGTGAGAAGCTTTCACCGGATTTTAGCCTGTATTAAAAATAATCATTCTGAGAAAAGATGCTCCTTTTTTTTGTTTATATGACAAAGGATCCGTCCTGTTTGACCCTCTCTTAACGTTGCTGATCAGCACAGTAATTGGAGCTTTAGCTATGGATGATAAAATATCCATGTAATGATTCATCACTCCCTATGAAGAAAATAATTATACTACAGCTGTATAATGTACTTGGAAGGATTTTTTTCCCTACTTTTTTAGATGTCTCAATATTCATTCTTTTGTTTTTGCCATTTCTCCAATTTTTCTTTGTGCAGTTATTTTGTTTTGTTCCTTTGTATTGATTCAGACTGCAGACAGCACTTTGATTTCCTCAGTTTGAAGAATGATTGAAAATGATTTTGAAATAAAAGGTTTTTACAGGCTGAAATGAGCAAACATGTGCAATTCAGCAGACTTGCAACTGAGAGCAATAAAACAATGGCGACAGTCAACATTATAACCCCTCCGGTGTGAGAACACATGTTATTTTACATGTTACATGGGAGTTTAGATTCTGACTGGCATAATTTGTAATGAAGTTGTCTTTCATGGGAGCAGACTTTCACTGATGGATTGGTAGATCTTCTTTGGGTAAAGAGATCTAATTACACCTTATATCCTTGTTTGTTCTGTTCCCTTTGAGCTGACTCTCACTGATAATGACCCATTTGCGGCTGTTACATCACATATTTGGTAGACATTATGCTTTATGTTTTTTTCTAACTCTATAATCACTCTATAAAACTTCCCTGCACGTTACAAAGCCCAGCCTCACATTGCTCGTTTGTAGGCCAGGTCTTTCTTCCATCATTTGTCCACATTTCTATGAAATGCATTTGCTTAATGCCCACCTAGGGGCAAGTCTGCATAAGTGGCTTCCCTGCAGACTGCCATCATTTCCTCACCAGAACTGCTTGTACTAATCCTAAAATGTTTGACATGAGCAAAGTTCAGTTAATGTTCTTTTGTTGTCTGTAAGAGCCAATAAAGATCACTGGGATACTTTTATTATGTTTGCATTGTGGCTAATGTTAGCATAGGGAAATTCTCATTCTCATCTCAGGAAAACGCTGGAAATTTGCAAGGCAGATTTGACTAGGAATGTGTGTGCCTTTGTGTTTTCCTGCAGCCTCTTCAGTTCAGCATGAGATCAAAGCTGTCTTGTTAGTGTTTCCTGATGATGTACATACAGATATGTGTGCATGTTTTTGATATGGAAACTATAAGACCTGCTTCTTGAGCAGCACTATGGTGAATAAACCAAAAAGTCTTCACTTGCTGTTTGAAGTTGTTCAGGATCATCCCAAATGGGCTCTGCAAACTTCTGAAACATTTGCAGCCAAAGCCTTGTCTCTGTCAAGACTCATCCAGTCTAAAAGTTCAAAAACATCAAAATAATAATAAAAAAGACGCTGATTTCAGATTGGACTTATTTACAGACAGAAATAGGCCAAATGATGAAAGAAATGCAGACAGAATCTGTTTAAAGTCCCTCCTCACATCACAAAGTATATGGATATGACAGGTGAGGGAGGGAAATAAAATGTTTTATAACCTCATTTACAGCATTTTAGATTTAAGGGTGTGATGTGGATGATGAAGAGCTCCCTCATCCAAAGGTTAAAAACAACTTCCTGAGCTGGGAAGTAAGGTCCCTCTGTGGTGCATAGCTTTGAAAGGCATACCAATCCCAAAATTATAATTATTGATGATTTGATCATCTTCGCGACTGAGTGATGATATTCTGTAAACATTAACAAGTACTGCTTTCATTCATTTTTAAATCTTTTTATTTTTATTTAATTAATTCTTAATAAATTAAAAAAGGATGATAATAAGAAATAGAAAGGATGAAAAGGACCAGAAAGAAGAAAAAAAATCTTGTATAAGTAGCTTCTTTGTTACACCTTTGTTTTAAATACATATACAAAAAGAAAATAATTTTTATGTCTGTCTATCTATCTGTCTATCTGTCTATCTGTCTGTCTGTCTGTCTGTCTGTCTCCACATATATATATATATATATATATATATATATATATATATATATATGGGGTGGGACTCGATAAAAAAAAATGTAATTAGAGGCTTTGTAATAAATTCATCTTGAATAATCGCATTTTAATTGCATAACAATATTTACCCCAAAAAGCAACATCTTTTATTATAGACCCATTAAAGTGGACGACAAAATCAAGTAATAGACAGACATTAATGTTGTTAATTTAAGTTCTAGTAATGTCTCATAAAAAAGGATTTAATTGCATTTCAATTCCGAACAGTTGAAAAAGAAATAGAAATAATCTCCAGCCCAAAACGAACAGACCTGAAGTTAAAGTGTCATTTTAAGTACTTTAACCAGCAGCTCCAGCTGTTCTATAATAAAAGTCTACAACATGTTACTGTACTTTTATCTTTTTAGATGTTTTCCTCCAAACTCATTACCAGGCATTAATATGTGACGGTAAGCCAGGGCGGGATCAGCCAGCAGCAGCTTTGCGTGTTTTATTTTCAGTCTGGTTGTGAATCATAGCTGAACGTCTTCTCTCTGACTGCAGCTGTGACCATGGCGAGGCAGAAGCTCCGCTCATTGAGAAGAAGTAAATGTGCTTTCACGTCAGTTTCCCAAAGTCTCCAAAAAACACCCAAAAAAGTCTCTAGATTTGTTGCTAGTTGCTTTTTTAAAATAGACTCATTAGATGAAAACTCTCTAAATATAGCGCCAAAGGACTTAAATTGGCAACTCTGTTGTATCCGAGATCTCAGTGTACCAGAAATGTTTCACACACAAACGTTCCGCTTGTTTGCAACACAAACTGCGATTAAATGTGTTTTTTTTTTTTGTTTACTAATTAGAGGACCCAAGCCTGAGATGAACCTACACAGGGGCGATGGGAGGTTGGGTGAGGGAAGAGTTTTTATAAAACACACATACGCACACACAAACAAGGATCCAAAACCAACTTCAAAGGCCTGCTGCTGTCTCCTTGGTGATATTTCCAAACTAATCATCCCATCCTAATTCAGAAATCCTTTACTTATTTCTCTGTTGCTAAGAAAGTAGCTCTTCAGAACTAGAAATGAGGAAAGTGGTCACATCTATCACTCAGAATACGTTAAAATGGAATAAAATAATGCTCACACTAAGAAGCATAAATCAGCCTTTCAAGCAAACCAGAATCTGTTTATAATCTTTTTAAATTCTACCTAAATATACCTCTTAAACCATGAATATTACAATAAACAATTACCTCCTCTTCCCCCTATACCCACACACACACACTGCCCATAATTCCAGCTATTGCACATACACACATACACACGCTCTTCATAAAAAAATATCAAAACATTCTCATTTCCAACCACAGCTTCCTGATATCAGGCATAATATGCTAACTCGATCTGGTCAGGTTTACCAGAACGCTGTCTAGTCCACTGTCTGTAAATCATTCCTCTTTTCTGCTGTCAACTTCTGTTCTGTACTTGAATTTTACTTTTGTAAAGTTGGTTTGGAACCTGAAAAGTCGGTTCTCAACTGGAACACAAAACTACTGGTTCTTCTGTGCAAACCATGCTGTCATCAGTGTGCAAAGTTCCCCCTCTTTTATTTAAAAGAAATAATTAGTGAAAACATCTTAGTCAGCCTGGCGAGCCTGCAGCCACATGTAGTATCTAGATTTTCCAGCTAGTCAGCGATATGAAAGTTGTCATTTTTTAAATTCTAGCCTATGAGTCAAAATGATCTCCGTTCATTAGACTGGTATTTCTGCAGAATCGCTCCTGTCTTAAAGAGATGGGGCCGTAACGAGGGAGAAAAAAACCTGCTTGAGTTTTATTATGAAAGACAACACGATGAAAAATTCCAGTTGGTTTGACCCGGTCTGCATCTCCACTTTCCTTTGACATGTTCATCAAAAAAATCTTTAATGAATAAAAGCAAAGCTGTAATCTAAGCAACAAGGGCCATCAGCAGACTCAGCAGGGCTTTGAAAATGGAAGCATGTGGGAAGTGATTTGTCAATAAACCAACAGCCTGTAAATTAAGCTTGCCTCCTTTTGGGAGTGAGAAGAGTTTCTACTTTGACATGGTTCAATAAAAGCAAGGAAAGCTGTTGTAAGCTGTTTATATTCTCCCAGCTTTTGTCCACATCATAAGGGAGGGAGGGATGGGGTTGATGTATGGGCTTTTAAAAAGCCAAAAATAGTGTTATTCATTCTCTTTAGGTAGTGAAACAGAACTCTAGTATCCATCTGATGAAAGCAAATCTATAGTCATGTTACATCTTCACCATTTCATCGATCAGTCTCATGATAAATCCAACTGCTGCGACATTTCACTCATTATAAGACTGTGCAAGGCAGACTGGCTAAAGACTTCGAGAATCTCATCATCGTCTTTAGATAGTAAGTCAGATGGGTATTGATTGGGCTGACGAAATATCTAACACATAAGCAAGAGAGCAAGAAGTCTCTTATTCTTTAGATGTCATCAGAAGTTGCTCTAGCCTTGAAAGCTTGTCTCTCTTTCTGTATAAATCCATCCAAAATGGGAACAGATGTATGACCACATAGGGACCAGCTGGAGAAGAACACATACTGGCCAGGAAAGACACACACACAAAAAACAGACAAAAACATAGAAACTAGAAGCCATAATATCAAATCTGAAGTCTAGTTTAGTCCCTTTTTTTGTTTCTTTTTTTACTGGGGACAGTCTAGGTACTAGAACATCTTTTACATGGATGGCAAACAGATGTTGATGCAGGATACAACAACTGGCAGCTGTAATGTGTCAGACTCATGAGAGACTGAACTGCCTCCGAGAAGCTTTCAGCAACAATTCCCTGCAGCTCTTCTACATCACATCATCAGAAGCAGAACTGCATTCATTTCTGTATGTCACTGTTCTTTATTCTATGGTGTCATTCTTTATCCAGATTTTTCTACCCTGGTCCTCCGTATGAAACTGTCCAAACTGGGACTCTGGTTTATTGAATCGGACAGAATTGGTTATTCATTATTAGACCTAAATAAAGTCCACAACAATCAATCAATCAATCAATCAAAACTTTATTTATAAAGCGCCTTTCGTACAAGATTGTGGCTCAAAGCGCCTTACATTTAAAAACATTCCCGTCCAATCACCCTCACCCCCCACCCCCCATACACGCACAAACACTCCTTCAAATTCAAAGTACATGATGCCAGTACAACACTGCAATATGCATTTATTTAATAATGAGAAGGGACAGTCTGCACCTGTTGGACCTATGCACTGCTGTTCCAAAAGTAATTTACCTGAGGCAAAGTATTTACATGCATTCATCTGCACTTACAATGATTGGTATCTTTGCTCCTTACTGCTTTTATCTCTGTCGTCCATCCTTCCACACGTTAGCAGTGTAAGCTAACTTCACTTTAAATGTTGTTGTGAAACAGAAATAGCCTTACAGGTGGATGCAACAAATAGTTGTAGCGAATTTAGATTAAACAAGTGAGAATTAGCAGTAAAGCTAATTTTGCGCATGTTTACGTTTTCTTTTGTTTTTCTTTTATTTACTCATTAATGTGCAATATGTCCCTTAATAATAATAAAAAAAGAAAAGATTCTAGGCCTGAATGCTCTTTCTGAAATGATTCCCCAAATGACCCCAAGTAATTTGACTGCTAAATTACTCAAGTTATTCATATACAAATAATTTCAGCCTTAGTAATTATTATTATTATGCTTTTTTCTTTGAAATTATAAAGCTCTATACGCATTATGTTCTAGTGCCGACATGATTCTTTGGTTTTTTTCTTTCATTCACAAACAGAATTGCTGTTGTAAATGAAATATTCCTAACTCAGTAGAAATGAAATTAAACCCATTAATGAAATCGGTGGCAAACTCAGCCCCAATTCAAATTGCAATGGGGCGATAAAGCAAAAATCAGTACGTGTTCCATTTGATCCTAAAGCTGCAGGATTGGGTCAAGGCTTTTCATTTTGAGGAACACTGAAGTTCTTTTATCGCCCAGAGTACACTTATTATAATTACTTATTATTTTTGGACCTGACATTATGCAGAGGGAAACCCAGCTGATCAGGTCTTTCAGACGTTTCAGCAGCTTCATTTGGGGAGCAGAAATTTATTCTTGACCTCGGAATGATGAACTTAAGTCTGCAGAGCTCCACCTCTCCTGCTGTCTTCTGTCTTTGTTCAAGGGAGGTCTCACCTTGTAAAACAACCGTATGAAATCCCAGTCACAAGCGAGCACATCTTATCATGCTCCATGTTACATGTTAGTGGCTGTAATGTGATTTTTGAATGAGATTTCCTCAGAGGTTTTCCATGAAATTGCTTTTGGAGTTGGATGATGAATGTGTTTTGTGATTCGCACTGACATTGCGTGTCTGTATTTGACTATACCTGTGTATGTATATTCAACTGAAAATGTTGACTTTGGTTCTGAAACAGTGCTCAGATTGCTGGGATTGATGATACGTGATGACCACTGTAGCATCTTGAACACAAATAGTTTTGGAAAATGAAATGCTTTTTCATAAATAACATTTCTTGAGATTGAATCAGCCAGCGGTCTGTGGAGAAAACGGGAAGTGGGGAGGCATGGGAGGGATGTGCAGAGAAAAGATAAGAGGAGGAAAATGTGTGGGGAGCCAGTTTAAAATAGAAAATATATGATGAAGCAAGAGTGTGTGTCGAAAGGGGCCAGCTGCTCCATCATACTTGTATCTATATATGGGCACGAGGACAAGTGTAAAGAAAGAGTGATAAAGCAAAGGGAAATGAAGAGAGTTGTTAATGAAAAGAAAAGATAATGATAAAGTTTTGTAAATGGCTAGAAAAAAAATCTGTTGGAGGATGAGTGTATGTTGCTGTACTGGAATGTTTCCATCATTGCACACATGTCCTTTTAGCATTAATATTGACGTGCAGATGCAGTAGTCACGCTGCAGGATCCATGATTGCAAGAAGGAAAAACCTCCCTCTGATTCCAGCTGGCCTTGTCCTACATTTTATCTGAAACCAAGGCTACAATCAAGGCTGTGTGTGAAGATATGATATGTACTGTAGCTCTTATCATTTCAAGTTTCCCCCTGATTCTCCTCCCAATCCCGAAAAAAAAAAAAAAAAAAAAAACACTTTAAAGGGCAGGTGGGCTCTTTCATCTGGATTCGTTGGTCTCTGGACATGCACTCAGTGATCGAGTGTATCTTAACCTGAGGCTTTTGTGTTTAAACGCTGTGAAAGAGCATCAGCTCTGAAGTGAAGCTTCATGTTTTAACAGGATCATGTTCCCAAATGATCACTTCTGAGAAGTGAAGGTCCTTCAGTAGGAAGAACAAAGGCACAGAGCTTCATCACAGGATTTTGCTGTTTTGGAGCTAAAATTGGTTCATTGAGGTTCAGGTAAAATGTCTTTTTTATTACTTTATTTATTCATTTATTAATGAATGAATGAATTGAATATTTTATTTGAGCTATTTTATGTATTAATGCATGTGCATCTACTATAAAGTCCATTGTTCTGTAATTAATGGCAAAACATTTTTTTCTTTTTTGCTTTTCTAACTTCACAATATATACATCTGAAATTAAGTGCAATGTTTTTTTTTATCAATATTAAATAGCCTCATTTTATAATTTTAACTAAGTAACTAAATAAATAAGTAACTAGATAAATAAAAATAACATTAAACTAAATAAAAAGGCTCTATGTGTTCTTAATGTGTGTGTGTGAGAGAGAGAGAAGGATAACATATGATTGCATGTGTGTGTTTACGAAAATGTTCTTTCCTCGGTGGTGTGTGTGTTTAACTTTCAAAAAAGCACTTTGTGCTACTTGTTTGAGAAGTGCTTTATAAATTACATTTAATTTTATTTGATAGAACTAAACTAATGATTAGAATAAATAAAAATAAGTAAATGAGTGAATAATATGTAAATCAAATCACTTTCTGTTTATAAATGAATTATTTTTATTTTAATTTATTTTATGCAGAATGAGTTGATGAAGTTGGATTTATGCTCTTCATTTAATTGAACAGTTTTTATATTTTTAAACAGCTAATATTTAAAATTGTGACGTCTTTGGCTGCTGTATCAACACGGCCTGTTGTAAACATGCGACTAAAATAAGAAACACAGAGAAACACAAAAACAGAGAGCGGCTCTATAAAAGTTTTGGTGAAACAGGGATGAAGCAGAGCTAAAGAAGGCACCCCCTCTCACTGCAGGAGCGCTTCAGTTTCTTCCTGTGGCAAAGAATAGAAAGAAGAAACCTTTCATATAGTAGACATGGAGGCCCGGATCATCCTCCAACATCTCTTTTTGGCTGCCCCCCATGACTTTCCCTCCTTTCCTCCTCCTGGATAAAATAAGCTGCCAGCTGATTTGGGGGTCTCGATTAGAGCTGAAGCGATTCACAGGATTCATGATCAGTATGTACGTACGTTTTCTGTAAAACCAAGTGAACATTTCTGAAATGTTTTTATTTAAAAAAAAATTAACTTGATCTAAAACATGTCTGAATTCAGAGTCGATGTCTAATACGATGCATTTTTTGAGTATTTAGGGATGCAGTTGGAGCATCATAGGTATAAACAGATCAAATATATTGAAACTTTTATCTTGCTATGATTACTTGAGGTGTAAATCACAAGTTTGAGCACATTCTATCAATTTAGTGGAACGCGATGGGAATTTTGCCAATATCACAAGTTCTACAATGATACAATTTTGATTGGATTCAGAAGTCAGCGATCTGAATTCATTATAGTTACACACCACACTTTTGGATATGAGCATTAGCATAATTAGATTAAATTGAGACATTTTGGTTATTTTGGACAAAGTAAACGCATGAATAAGTTATTTCTTTCTTGCATCTTACAAATAACTGTAATAATGCTAATACATTAATGCTATGTGATTGAGATCAATGAATCAATGTTTTAATGTAAAAAAATATATATATTGCTCCATCCCTAATAATCACTTTTAGCAGCTATTTTTTGTGCTTTTGTTTAGATCTGCTGTTGTTGTGTACATTCGTTCAAAATAACATTTTGTAAAACAGCCTCCTGGCTCTCCGGCACCTTCGCTGTCTGTCAGCGAACAAGCATGTTAACATGAAACAATCAGTGTTATATCATTATGTAGTGATTATTCCTCGTATTATTTGTGCTTCTACTTAAATAATAGTAATAATGTCACCGTTTACATTGTTTTGTTATTCAGTAGAATGCACACATATGGTTTCAAACATGCCTACAGCAAATTTTTGTGCAAATGTGACTTGTGCAAACATAAGACAACCTTTTTGCAAGGACACCTGCTGTAATTTGTAGTCGTTAGTCTCAGTTGGAAAATCAGGATTTCTACAAAGGTTAAAAGCACAAACTTTTCACCTCATCAAGCACCTAATGACAACATGAGAGTTTTCATGTTAAAAAACTTGACTTTGGGTTTGTGTAATTGGGAGCTTAATGACCTTAGCTGTTAATTAAAGCTCATGTTCTGGCTACATCAAAGCTTCTTCCTCCTCCAAGTCTATATTTCCCTTAGTCCACTTTTGTCTCTGTTTCTTCTCTATCTGCCATTCTTTACAGCCCTCTTTATCCTTTTTCTTCTCTCTGGAGGGGGCATGTCATTGAGATGAATATGCACTCATGATTGGCCAAAAATAATCATCATTGCTCAGAAGGCTCAGGCTCAGAGCAAGTTTGTGTGAGGGCATGTTTAACTACATTGGTGGAGCTTGAGCTGAAATGTGAACGTAGCCTCAGTTTTTACCCTTTTGAAGTTTTAGCTTATTTTCATTTTTAGATTTTAGAAATACAGAAAGGTATTTAGTTCAGCAAGTTGGATAAATAAATTTGAAAACAGGCTAACAACCAACTGGCTTTCTAGTTACACTCATACTAACCAACACTGGTAAACATTGATGACTAAATACAAATTTGGGAGGCTGTGTAATGTAAGGAGTGCATTCAATGTTTTCTATGAGAAATCCAGGTGACTACCTGACAGACAAAACTGTCCCCGTAAGTTATTGATGTAATTTGTTATGGTAATTCCATGCTAGTATTTTAAAACTAGACAAGGAAAAAAAAGTGTGTGTGCTTGTGTGTGTGAGTGTGCTCATGTACAGGTGGAAAAGAACATACAATGACTAGTGACTAGGCAGCAGAAACTGTGCTGCAGCTTTATAAGATGGACAGTACATGGAACAAAAACACCCCAATCAACATGAAAACTTCTTTATCCACTGACCTCAAACCTTTCCCTCCACCAAAAACTTTTCTTTCTTGCTAAAATCATTGAACATTCTCTGTGAGTGTTTTTCATTGATCTCATGGGTGTGCTGGCTGAATCTTTCTTTGCAAACCTTCAGTGAATCTCACCCGTCACCATTAATTTAGTCGATGATTTCACTCGCCCATTGCCTGAGGATGCTGTTGTGCTGGGGAATGGGCATCCATGCTTCTAAAATGATGGATTATACTGTAAACAGGAGGAAGGGACCTTAAACAAATAATGAGCAGTTGATCAGGAAATGGTAGCTGCAACTGTTACACTGATTTATTCACATGATGGATGAGCCTATTCTTGGACATTTAATTTCCCTTTGTTTGCATGTACACTGATATCCTGTCATTGCTTGGCATACCCCAGTGGTCCTTATTCAAACAGCTGCACGTAAGCAAATCCTGTTTACTGTAACACACAGCAGCTGCACACAAGAATAAATCCCTGTGTGCATGTAGCTGGTGTTGCCTGGGGCATCATGGCATTTATGTCATTTATGTAATTACAGTTTTAATAATGTTTAAATTGTTAGATTTGTCAATGTTTTAAAAATATTCTCCTTTTTTCCAATTGATAGTTCATGCAACAAAAGGCAAGTTTATTTATGAAGCATATTTCATGAATAAGACAATTTAAACAGCTTTTCATAAAACATTAAAAAGAATTACAGCCGGGCGCAGAAGAATCATTTAAAAGTACATTACAAACAAACTAATTTCAACCAAAAGTTACTCACTTATTAGCTTCTTTTTATTGTGGAACTTTTAACAACTCAGTTTTGCTCAGTAAATAAAATAAATAAAGGACTTGCATCATCACTTCAGACCCGTGTTATTGCACATAAAAAGCAGGTCACTTCAGTGACACTTTACATGTAATTTTTACACATTTTAAGCTTTTTTTTTTTTTTTAAACCCACAAAGGCTTTGCATGGAGGTAAAACGACACCACAGGGTGTCATAGTTATAAAACACAACATAACTGTGACATATGAGATATCATGTGCTGTTTGATGATACCTGGAGGTAATTCATAAAGATGAATGAATCAATGAACAAAAATATATTTAAGTACAAAAGATTAAGTTGGTAAGTTGTACAGTTAATAAAAAAATAAATTAAAAGGAATTTAAATTATATGAACCAACATCTAATTTAAATTAAATAAAAATTAAATTGAATTTAAAATAGTCCCCAATGTTGAGTAATTTATAAATCATGGTTTTATCACACAAGCTTTAAATTATAATCTCTGTAAATCAGTTTATTTCTTCCTGTGTCTTCTTGTGTGAAATATGATTGTGTCTTCGTTTTAAGTTAGAAAAAAAGGAAACAAAAAGTTTTTTGGGTTTGAATTCACGAGTCTTTATAGTAGAAATATTGGCAGTTACCCTGAATGACCTAATAAAAAAAGAAAAATTCTATGAAATAGTTATCTGTGCTCATTAAAACCCTCCCACCACCTGGCCAGGACTATCAAAGCCTTCCTGCATTTGGGTCAAAGCAAGATCCGATAAATAGTCAGTGTTGTGAAATGAATGCTTGTGCGGCAGCTCCTGTGGCACAAGTGGTTTTATTTACATGCATTAATTTTCTAATATTATACAGATAGATGCAGCAGCGGTATTATAAATCCCATCACCGCTGTGCTTTGGAATGAGAGCTGAAAGCACCAGGGAGAGTGTTTAGTGGCTGATGCAGATTCAGTGATGAGGCGTTATCAGACAGGAATAGACGGGCTTATTAGAGACAAGTGCTCTCTGTTTGCTGCTGTAATCACATCTGTGGAGGTCAGTCAAGTAGTCTATTAGGCTTTAGATAGTTTAAATCTTGTATCTGCAGCAAGCCAACATTACAGCAGTTAATACTCAGTAATTAAACAAACTTTCAAACTACCTTATAAGCATTTCTGACCTTTGTGTTGCAGACACCAACAGGTCAGTCGCTTTTATCTGCAAATGAAGAAAAATAGTTCATATTTTCTTCTTTTAGATTGTGTTACTGCCATGCATGGTTAAATTTTTGTACGTTGTATTCTGGGTTTCTTATTAGTATATTTTTTACTACTCAATTACTAGTTTCCAGAATAAATATTTAAATAAAATGCTAATGAAAATGCATTCCAGTGCTTGTGGTAGTAACTTCTCCAGACACCACAGAAAAGAAGATATCGTTAAAAGATCACTTTGCAAAAATCAAAGCTCGTTGATGCTGATGTTTTCCTTGCTGCTGCAGAGTAGAAGCATCACCTGCATTATGACTCATTAATTGAGTTAGTATTCAATGGAGTCTGTCTCACTTTGCACATAGAAGTAAGTTTTGCTAATTACTCAGAGCCTATTCTGTTCTGTTTCATAAACCCATGTTGCATGCTTATCGGCCCACTCTGTACCTTCAGGCAATGACAGCCAGCATACAGCACATTACTTTTTTTTCTTTTTATGTCACACAAGCTCCTGCTGATAAACTGTTATTACATCTGTATATATGTGGAAGGTAAACCATCATTGTTACTTCCCACCAGTCTGAAGGGAAACATGAGTCCTCTGTCCTTCTATAAAGCTGAACAATGTTAAGAGTCATCCTTATCTGTGCTGTACTGGTTTTTTCTTGTTCTTGTTAATATGATTTTAATGAATAATTTAAAGTCAACTGTCTAATTGATAATTTTAGTATTTCTTACTCATAATTTTGAACAGAAGAAACAAAAGGAAATAAGACAGTACGGTCAAACCCAAAACAGATACAAATGACTCAGCCGGATGCTACGCCTGTATAGAAACAGAACACATTGTACAGTCTGTAAGAAAACACAGCAGACAATCATCAGGAGCACCTGCCGGAAGACAAACTGAAAACCTTGAAAAACATAAAAGCAACCAGAACAACAAGAAGTTTATGTAGTTTATGTTTAGATGCATGTGTGTGCAACATATGAGGAGTGAATTGTGTTAAGTGATCGTGCAAATGCAACCCTGCAGCTCCAAGGTTGAGAAGTAGACAGGGCCTCAAGCACCAGGCAACCAGCTGCCATCACAGAGCACAGAAGCTGGCAACCCACTGCAGGATTCATACATGAAGCAATCTTGTCAGTTTGCAGGTAGAAAAACATTTTTCACAAATGTTTCTGTTGAATTCTGAAAATTTGAGTCATTAATTTGTTTATTACTCTAAGAAACACAACCGGTGGTGGATTATGTGACTGTCTTTTGTATTAGGTTATTCTTGTAGTGAAATGCAACAGAATTTGACAAACTAAAATCAACAGAAAATAAGCCAGAGTGAGAGAACAGAAAGATTGTGTCTACAGTAGCAGCACATTTTCCTCAGGAAACTGGTGGGAGAACAAGACATCTTTCTTTTAGGTTTAATTTAGAGGCAATGGCAAGCGAACCCACCAGCAGAGATAAGTTATTTTCTTGTAGCAGCACTGTGTGATTATTAGGTTTGTTTTTTCTTCTGCAAAACAGACACATCTGGAAGTTCATGATTTCTTTTCAGAGTCTAACAACCTCCATTTAACAAAGAAAACACAACAGTATCGTTAGAAGTTGCCTTTTTAGTCCTCCACCATCTCTTCAGTCCAGCTTTATGTACACATTCTCATCTCAGTGGTATGTTTTTACCCCTTCACTGTTTTCTCACCTTTATGTATTGAGGAGATTTTAGTTCTCATGGGCAGAACTGAGGCAGCCAGGAATAGACATACAGATGATAACTGCAGCAGACTGCTGGGACAGGTGATGCTGCATCAATCAGTCATGTCCCACTCAATCAGAAAGCCATCAGTACGCAGAAGATTGTTGGAGAGGGGGGGTAAACCACTACATATTTGAGTGTCAAGAAAATAAAAAATTGGACTCCTTTCATAATTGTTTCAGTGTGCCTTCATACAGTTTCCTCCTGTTTCCTGTTTCCTGTTTCCTCGTGCTGTGTTGTTGTTTGGCAGTGTATTCTACTATAAAAGCTGCCTCTGCTTGATCGATGGTGAACAAATTGCCGTCATTGTAACAGGGATCTGCTGGTCAGGACGTTTTACCTCACTGAAAGGGTTTCTCATTCTCTATGACAAATCATGGTCAAATTTCCCAGACAGCAAAAATGTTTGGCCAACGTTTAATCCAAGCCAGGCTGGTGACTGACATCTGGTCCATTTCTGGCCCACTGTAACTGAGCCATAACGGCCAAAACTAGTCTGGATTTGGCCCAAACATGTCTGCAGTCTGGGTTTGGTTTGGAACTCTTTGCATTCAGTTTGTAGAAGAACCTTGAAAAGCTGCTTTAGAAAGAAACAAAGCATGGCTTACTGACTCTGACGTCAGTGCTGTCAAGGCTCCAGAGCTGCCACATCATGCATGCTCAAATTTAACATTAAACAGATTTTAGTCTTTGTTTGATTTCAGATACAGTCGCTGAATGAAAGATGAAAAAGTGAGTCAGTATGAGTGGATGTAAGGGTGCTGTCTGCAACGTGATGCATCCTAAACTTGTGAATCAAATAAATGTCTGGTGTGACAGTAACTGTTACAGCATGTTGTGTAAAAATCTTTATCCACTCATCTGTCTATTTTATGGCAAGAAAGTGAGAAAAATCTGCTGTTTATTGAAACATGTGTAAACATCAAAGGAAATACAGTATAATATCTAATAATCTAATAAGGCTGAAAGCCAATATTTGGTCTCAGCTACTTTATTCTTCAACACACCCTGAACCCTGTGAGTCAGATGTCCTTGTCATGTCTTTAACTAGTCTTCAGGACTTCCTAAAGCTTTTCTATGGTTGTTGGCCGCCTTTAATTTCATTCTTTGTCCAGATGATCCCATCTTCCCTTAATAATGTTGAGGTCCAGGCTCTGAGGAGAATTCCTGCCTCCATCAGACCTGTTTTTAGTCCAGTTCTTGTGTGAAGTGGCATACTTCAGCTTTTTCTCCCTTTTTACCTCCCTTAAAAAGAGCTTCTTGTAAGCCACCCTTCCATGGACACCATTTCTGATAAGGCTTTAGCCAACTGTACATCCATCAAGTCAAGGTTCAGATGCATCTCTCAGGTCCTGTGTCAAGTCCTTCCTGGATTTGTTCCCGTTTCTTCAGAACATCATTTTCAGATTCTTTTCATCTGCTTTTGTCCAGTCTTCCTAATTGCTTTAAAAGCTTAATGCACACCATGCTGCTGTCTGGTTATAGCTCATCTTGGTGTAAAATACTATTTTCTATTTGTTATCATTGACGTTCTTCATAGAAGCGACTAAAGAAATGTAAACATGTCATGTGTCTTTGTAACAGGCTAATATCAGCAAATTGCCCAAAGAAAAACATTGAAAGATGTTCACAGTCCTGGACACCATTTAAAGAGATTTAAGAATTCCTGCCTGGTTGGAAGCAGCATATGAACAAATGAGGGGTGGCTCAAGGCTTTTGCATTTGATTATTCCTTTTCTTGATTTTGTCTCTCTCTACATTTTAAGCCATCTAAACATTAAAATGTTCTTGTGTTTTCTCTGCAGTATGAATTCAAGGTGAAAAACATCAAGAAGAAGAAAGTAAACCTTGTGGTGTCTGTAGATGGTGTCAAGGTAACCTTGAGGAAAAAGAAAAAAGTGAGTTGTTTTTCTTCCTTTTTCTCTTTTCTTGCATGTAATGTGCTTGATGTTTTAATCTCAAATCTAATTTTGATATTGTACCAAATATTATTTGTTAGGTAGGTGTTTTGTGCTGTGGAAGCTAGAAACTACCAGCCTGGCCACCGGACAGCCCTCTCTCCCACACAGTAAACATATAAGCCCTGATGTTTGCTAGATGTGGGGACCTTTTGGATATCTGATAACTTCTTTCAAAACTCTGTTGATAGCAGGCTGGGGTGGCTGCTTTGTGTATCAACACTTGCTGCATTTTCTGAAAATGTCACAAATCCTAGTGGTTGGTTCACCCTGTTATGTTTTTTTTGTATATGTACAAAAAAACTACTGTGGGGTATCATCTGTACCGGAGACAATGCCATCGTCATCAACCCGTGCTGGATGAGTCATTGTCAAGAAGCAGCTCAGATTTGTTTCCTCTATCCTTTGGTATAGTAGACAATGATGGATCGATCTTCTCTCTAATTAGCTGGCAAACAGAGGTGAGAATGGAGAGATCTCCAGGGAGGACAAAGGGCTGGAGGGTTATCGAAACCAATGAAAAAGCGGAAATGAAAACAGCTGAGGGAGTTCAGAGATGGTGAAAGAGTGGGAAGAAAACCCTTCTCCTGATGAGTACCTGCAGCCGAGGCTTATGGATAAGGGAATCCTGGAAGTTAAAATAATATTTGGTAAATACAACAAAGTGTACAATATTCAGAAACGTCAGTAGAGACTGAATCCATAAGAATAGTTTTATTTGCCCCAAAGCTGAAACAATAAGACCTAAACACACACACACCTGCAGGCAATGTTCATCTAATTAATCCCATCTGGAAATGTGCACGTGCAGGTCTGTCACATATAACAGCCTCTACACACACATAATCCAACATAACTGTACAGCTTGTGAACACAGATGCATAGAAATAAATCCAAATGAGTGGAGGACAAAGAAATCCAGGTGTTTCCAGTCCATCCTGCATGTGAAGTTGGTGAAGATGTTTTTTCCATGCATTTACACATTTATCACTTTGTAAGTGTGTGGTGTTTAAAGATTTAAGTGAAAACTATTGATGTTTTGCTCAGAAAATATCAAATACTATTTGATTATTTGTTAAAAATAACTAAATCACTTAGTTGATTTAACGTGTTAGAAGAACTTTTAAATGCTATGTTTGAGGAAAGAAAATTATCCAAAATGTGGCCAAATCTCTACGACTCAGATCAGCCTTCCCTTATGAAGAATAGTCACTTACAGAAAATAATTAAATAAAGAGAAGATGTTCCTCTGGTTAATGAACTTAAGTTTGGAGGCAGACTGAACCTTCAATATGAAAGCTACCATCCGTACCACATAGTGACTAAAACCACCAAAACAAGCATCATCAGCAGCACCACATGGCTCCTCATTATTGCAGGAATACATGTCTTGGGCAAGTTGGAATATTAAAGATCAAGGTAACTTTATTAATACTCGTGATTAGATTTGTTTTACAGAAACAATGACAGCATTTGGTATTCCATTACAGAACACATCGAACATGGCAAACAGGTGATAATATATGTTGATAATATATCAATTTAATGAATAAAAATGCAATGTTTACCACAATATCTGTCACAATACGATGATGACTAAATATTATTGAGGAGTCAGTGATCAAGATGAAATATTACATGCTAGTAAATCACTACACTGTCAGAGACCTCAGTACTGTGTTTTTTGATCCACATGCAGTCACTTGAGCATGTTTCTGCCATGCTGATCCCACAGCTATTTCATTGGGTAGAGGTCTGGACTCAGCAGATTTTTTCATTCCCTGTGGGGCAGAGTGTTGTCATCCTGGAGGATGGAGTTAGATCCCAGATTCTGGATCATCGCTGGCTCCAGAATTTCATTGCCATATGTCTGTTTATCAGTTTGGTGCCAGTCTGTGCCTCACACACACCTGGCTGCACCTCAACACAAGGCAACATGCGAGTATTCCAGGGAGTTTTGGTGCATTGTTTAGGGCAGGGTTCAGCATCTGCGGTCCTGCAGGTATTGGGTGTGTCCCTGCAGCAACACACCTGATTCAGATAAATGGGTCATTGACAGACTTACAGAACTTGACAACAAGTTGTTGGAGATCCATTTAATTTGAGGCAGGTGTGTTTCAGTAGAGAAACACCCACATCTGCGGGACACTGGCCCTCGAGGGCTGCAGTCGCTCATCCCTGGTTAAGGGGCTCTTCCCACACATCTGGCTGTTTTTCTCATTCCATAAATGCACAATCCTTACAAGTTATACCTCACTGTGAAGGGGATCAATCAGGGTTTCCAACAACTTTATTATCTTCAACTTTATTTTTGACATTTTTACTAAATTTTCCACAGACTAACTATTTCTAGGTTTCAAAAAGACTTTCCCCTTTTATTTTGTTTTTGTGTCATATATTCCCTCCTGTACAAGCTCAAGGTGGAATTGTAGTAATTAGGCAGCACTGGTAAAATATTGCGCATATATTAGATTTCTCCATGTCTGAATTTCAAAGCGTCTCCTTTGAATGGTAATAGCTCACTTGCACAAACACAAATATCGCTTGTAGTTTGATTGTTTATTATAAAGTTTTATCTTCAACGAAGACGTGGAATGAAGTGGAATTAAGTGTGTTTGAGGCATCTGTGTTCATGATACCTCATTTCAGTACATATTCATCCTTTGTTTCATTTTTTAAACTTAAAACTTTCATAATGTTAGAGTTTGCAGATGTGTGTATTGTTTTCCTATTTTTATTTTTAAATATATATAAAATAGTGGATACCTCTGTCAGGCTCTGTTTTGTGCACACACCATGGCTGTAAGTTTGTCCTCAGTGGGATTGATTTTATAGGTTATTCAGTGCAGCCAAGCTGATTAGAGATTGTGTATTATCTTTGCTATTCCAAGTTTTCTTCTTTAAGCTCTGTGCTTACTCTTATTAAATTAAACATTTGATGCATCACTTGATATCTCTCCTCCATCCATCCATATATGTTTTGCCTCTTCTCTGGGACTGGGTTGCAGGACATGTCTTCTGCACAAATATTAAGTAAGAAAAGTAAAAGCACTTGCTGCAAATAAGATAAAAGGGATTGTTGGCAGAAAATCCATTTAATTCATTCAAAGTAGTAAGATGATAGAGGCAACTGATTTTACTTGCTTTAACATGAGCTGCACATTATTGATCTTAAATTTGATGCATTTTAACATGTTAAAGAAGTGTATTAAATCCTGGAGCTTTCACTCAATGATGTGTATGGAAACCACTTCACTACCAAAATTTCAAGTCCCTGAAGACTTTTGCTTTTCTGAAACGTGTCAAAGAAAGATGTGCACGTATTCCTCTGGTGACGTACAAAAGCCGCAATTGAAAGCTCCATGAGAAATTAATTAGGTTATGATTTATCATCAGCTGTTATTCTTGTCTCATTTTGCATCTTTTCGCTAAGATTTGAAATGTCAAGTCTGCCGGTCGGCAATCTTTTTACATCAAAGTACAGAGGAGGCATTGACAGGCCAGAGATGGGAGCGACTGAATGACGTGGATCAACAAAAGACTCGGTGGAGAGAGAAATCAATATGAATAATTCCTGTGTGGCTATGTGTTGACATTATGATTGTGACCTTAAACTGAAAGAGAGTTTTAATCAAACACAAGAGAAAAAGAAAAATGTAGATCAAGGCGGCTCTTAGTTTTTTATATTAAACTGCAGCAAATACGGGAGTTTGATTTGGTTTTCAGCATCATATGCCAGAAATCTGAAGCTTGTTGACTTTGTTTACAGAAAAAGGAGTGGACATGGGACGAGAGCAAGATGATGGTGATGCAGGATCCCATTTACAGGTACGATTTATTTTACTTTACTGTTTCTGACAAAACTTAATATTCCATTTCTTTGGCTCATATTGAGGTTCTGATTAATGTGCTTTTTAATGCTTCATCTAATATCTTCAGTTGTTATGGCTCATTGGGCCTTTTTTCCAAATGAATTTTAATCCAAACTTGATTAAATGCACTGTGGTGGCTCAGGAAATGAGAAAACTTTACCTGTCACTGCAGAGGGATCAAAGAGGGTTATGGCATCTCTTTGATGATAACCTTTACTGACCTCAGAGCAGAGCAGCGCTAAGATTTCTGACGCATTGATGCAGAAATGTTTTGACTGAACGAGCACTTATTTTTAACAAAGTGTTTTGACAAAATGCAGTTTGTTTAAAACTCCAATTAAGGTGGTATGCAAATAATGAATAAGTAAGGTGAAAATGGGGAAAAGACAAGGGCCTGAAATGTAAAATTGATGTTATGAATACTCCAATAGTAAAAAAAATTAAGTTTTAATACATCAAAGCATTCTGTAACGTTCACACCTCCACTGTTCATCCTCATTTTTAATTACTTTCTCTGTAATTACCTTTTTTTTTTTTTTTTTTTTTTGCAGTTACTGTTGCCTGCAGCAGTTTCTTGCTCTGGATTTTAACAATGCAGTTTTATCAGAATCCCAGTTTTATGTATGAGCCACGTCTTAAAACAGACTGAAAGGTATTGTAGATAAGGTTTGAGACTGATACCCCTTATTTGCTCCAAAGGGTTTAGATCAAAGCACAGTGAACCCATCCTTGCTGCTCCACTGAGGTTGTAGAGGTGGTTGGTTTTGGGTGTGGGATCTCTCTTCTAAAGAGTTGTTAGATTTATCATCACGGCATCAACTGAAAGCAAATTCCTCCGACTAGCTGAGGACCTCATTTCAGGTCAGCATGTCTCTGCCTGGCCATTCTTAACTGGACATGAAGCAGAAATTCATTTATTTTCAAGGGAGCTAAGGATGAAATATGGGCATTAAAGTTTATGCTGGGTCCAAATCAAAGCAGCTGGGTTTCGAATGATATTTCAAATGGACATCTATAATACATATAGAGCTAAAGGTCACAAATGTCTCGCAATTCAAAAGTATTCTCTGATGATTGGCTGTTTCCTTATATACAAGCTACAAGGAAAAATACATGATATTTTATTTTCATTTTAAAGCTTTAATGGTACTGTTAGGAATTATTTATAGGTGTACATGCCGAAAGCCAGCACAACATAGCAGCTGTTCTCCCCGAAGCATGAAGTGCAGTTTCTGATCGATAATTCCCAAATCAGTAACTTTCATTCAAAACTTTGCTAACACAACTGCGGTAAGGTAGAGATCGTGCTACAACCAAAAGTGGTCTCAAAAGGAGGTTGCATGCAGCTTTGGTTGTGTAAAGTGTGATGGGATCAGGTCATTCTTCACCTCTCGGAAAATTTTCTAATCTGGTTATAATTTTTTGAGAAATTCAGCAAGACAAAAGGAACAAAAATCATAATGTTAGATAACCACTTTAGTAAAAGAAAACCTGTCAGGTAAAACCTGTCAACAGTGGATCCACCATGCAAGGTCAGCCAGTAACAAGGTTTATTCTAAAAAACGAAGTAACTCTGCCGAAGACCACTGCTGTAACACCTCCCCACCAACCGGCAGGTGCTTTCTTTCATGGAAGGCAGCTATATATGTTTTTAGGTATCTCTAGATTAGCCCTGCACCCATCATAATGCCAAAAAGATTTTTTTTATTACTACTTTTACTTCTCTCAGTTTCATTAAAATGAGAGTATGTTCAGTAGGGCCGCATTACTAATCCTTTTTAAATCAAAATTGCAATTTAAAATGTTGTAAAACTGACAAATTTCAGTCCGTGAAGTCCTGTCTGTTTCTTGTGTGACAGTCATACAAACATCCTGTGACAGCTACGCTCAGTTGTGAATTCAGGTCAGATTTTAAAACCTAAAATTTTCCATAAATAACTGAAACACTGAGGCAACAAACACGTCCACGTTCTCAAATGTCCTGATAAAGGGAATAAAGACCGTTTTACTTAGTGGAGTCACTCTCAATATTCAGAGTTTAGCTCTGAGATAATATGTTATGTTAATAAAACATATAAAGAACACTAGATCCATTAATACAACACACAAATGATGCTAAGTTTAGCTTGTTCAGCCATGGACAGTGATGGACAGGACGTTCTCAGCATAACATGAGTTTTTCCATCTTCACCTCCCTGTGAGAGTTTAAAAATGCTGATTTCTGTCTGATTCTCAAGTGGCTAAAGTTGGTTTGAGTGTGCCTACCTGCATGTGCGCACATATGTCTGCATGTAGCAACAGGGCAGAACAAGCATGTAGAGAGAAATGAAGTGCTGTGGTGTAAATAAGATAAATGACATCAGACTGTTTAGTTTTTATTTTGCATACCAGGTGGAGTTGCACCTCTAATCTGTTTTGTTGCTCTGCTACAGTGGCAAAAAGCTCTCTGAATTAGTTTTTACTACAAGAATGAAATGAAAACCTGTCCTAGAGGAAATATAACCTTCAGGCTTCGGTGTTTTGGCCACATGCTGCATCTTGTAGTTGGTAAGTGAAGCTGTTTATTTCTAAATATATAATTGTGCGTGAACACTGAATAAATGCTGGAATTTGAAAGATTAAACTGCAGTTTTGTCAGAAAAAAAAGCAATTAGATTTTTAAAAAAAAATCAGGAAGTGTGGTTTGAAGAATCTGTGCACATGTTAATGAGTGATGGCATCTGGTTAGCACTGGGGTCATAAATTACCACAAGGCTTTTGATGAAAGCACTAATTTTAGGCATAACATCACCTATAATCCAGACGCACTAATTCAAAACAGAATCAGATCCAGATTATGACCATGAGCAGAACGACAAGCAGCAATATAAAAATGACAGGACGGAATACCTGGCCAACTCATTAAGTCACTTTTTTATTCTAAGGAACAGAAAATCAAAGTAAGGGCAGGTCAGCTGTAAAAAACATTTCATCTCTTGTAATTTATGCTCTCAGAATGAAGACTTCTTTTTCATTTATCAATCAATGTATGCATCATAAAAGGGCTAAAAAAAATAAGGAAATGTCAGACTTAAAAATTAAATAATTAAGTGTGAATATTTGACTTCAAACGGGTGAGAAAGTGTGCTGAAGCTGTAAGATCAGCATTAACACAGTAAGACGTGACAAGGTTAAATCTAACAGAAGGGAAGACTCATCCAGTTTAATTAATGGAGGGATGTTTAGAGAATTTATATGTTTGGCAGGCTGTGTATAAGGTCTAGATGGACATGTCTGTGCTCTGTACCATCGCACATGGCTGTAAATGTGAGTTGATTTGGTACATTTGCTCCTGGAGTAATTCTTTAATTTAAACTCACACCAGAGTATTTTATATTCAGAGGAGAGATGCTTCATAAATACACAACTACACAGTGCTGAGAGGCAGCTTGTAGGAATTTGGTAGCTCAGACAGATTGGTTGAGAAGGAGATTGGAACATTTTAGGATGCACAAGTCTCTCAAATTCAGTGACATTTCCATTTGGTCCAATTAGAGAAGTACTTGACTAAAATACAGAGTATGTTTAAAGAGTAGAAATAAAGTTGGTTGTACCACACTTCATATTCTGCATTGAATGACGCGTACTTCATCCTCTTGCTCTTTCTTTATTACCCGGCGCACACACACATATTGACACACTCGCTCCCTGGCGGGTGTTGCTCAGAAGTGCATCCAGAAACCAGTTGGGGGTTTGGGCTTTTGGAAATGAATCTGTCAGAAAGATGGATTTTGCCCGGCTGTTTGTGTAAGCATCTCTGAGCTTTGGAATTCTGAGGGATTTGGTTTTGTGAGAGATGCTTTAGCTTGTTCCACACATCCCTGCCTCATCTACACTTTCAGTGGCAAAGTTACCCCAGCTTTAGAGGAGGAGGCTGGGAACAGGATGAGTACACCTCATCCATCAGTCGCTGTCATCTGCTGAACTGATTCTGACATCTCCTGATTACATTTTATCTTCTCTTCTCAACTAAGTTCCAGATGATCATCCGAACAGTTGCATCAGTCTTTAAGTATGCACATTTGCCCTTGATAAGATTCAAATTTCAGAAGGTGCATATATGTCTAACAGATGTTAACAGAAACTAGGATTGGATGGTGCCGAAACTGTAAAGATTCAGACCACAGAAGTCGTTCTTTTAAGCACTTTCTGTGGTTGCGAGACCGTAGAAGAGGTCCCCAAAAAGTTTTCCTTTATCTAATATCTGTCTCTTACCCAGAACAAACTTCTATATTTTAGAAGGCTGCCCATTCTAATAACAGTATTATAAATTATGTGTTACTGGGAGATTTAAGGTATTCGTACCACCTCTTTTTACTGATCGTAAGGTCAATACTAAGGGGGCAGCATTGGGATTGGGCCTCATGTGACCCAGTGCAAATCTTTTTAATCTCAATCACGTTTAAATTTTGATCAGTGCTGTTGGCATGTTGATCATTGAACCAATGTATCAATGCAAATTAATGTATTGTTACACCTTAACCAGCTTCCCCTACAGGTCAAACAGAAGAAAGAAAAAAAGTCAGTCCTCTGAGCTTTTTCCTATAAAATGCCAAGTTGTTTGGAGTTTTATAACAGATTTAGGTTCAGGCATGTAGCGATCCTCACCACCAGAACCAAGAGTTCAATTGTTGGAGAAAACTTGAAGATATAATAGAAGTCAGCAGCATCATTCTGAGATCATCAGATGGTGTGTTAAGTCGTCTGGTACCAACACTGATAAACTTACAATATTTGGTCAAATTCATGTTTGAATGCTTGTTGCGTTTTTGATGTGTATGTCAGCAGGTTACTTTATTCTTAGAGAATGTGATTTCTTTGACTTGGAATTATTTGTGTTGTTTTAGACTCTCAGAACTTCCTTGGAAAGCTGACCCATGGTGCCTGTTATAAAGCAGAGATTAATCTATAAATGTAAATAAAAGCGTAAAGAAGAAGACTTTCCTCATTCGGGGGAAATCCCCATGGGAGAAAACATTGTGCAAATGTAACCTTCTGGTATTAAATTTGAATAATGTGTTTCATAAGCTAATGTAATAAATATTCATATATATCTTTTCAAACGCATAGAAGAAAATGCACATGAAAGAACCCTAGATGGTTTAAATACTCCCATGAGGATTTTCAAATGCTCCGTGGTGGCTGGACGCAGTGTGTCTGAATCATTTGGGAGGATTTACTGAGGGCTTTGCATATTTCTGTTGTGCATTTCTTTTCATCTTCAGCTGCTTTCTAGCTGGAGCTGCTGGCTCATTGCCACTGAAGCTGTCCACCATCCTGCATGTAAAACTCAGTCCTGGCTGGGAGGTGACACGGCCATGATCGCATTAAGTCGCTTTGACATTCGACAAGTCAACAGGCACTTTCTGTTAACTTCATCTCATTCTCAAAACTTTAACTTCAAATTTGGCATAGACCACGTACAGGGTCTGAAGTGGCATGCCTCTCAGATGTAGAGCAACATTTCTAGTAAGGGTTTATACCCGTAAGAGAAAATCAACTTAAAGCAGTTCTCTTTTTTTGACACCAGAGCCTGGAAGTTGTGCAGGGAGGTTTACCTTTATATTTGCACAGTGTATTTTTGGTCAAGAATATAATTAGCTACGTCTTCTGTATTATTCCAGTAATAATATCTCAGGGAAACAAAACTGAAGTTCTGCTTAAACAGCTAGTTTTCATATAACTGGGAATCTTATGTTACCCCACATAAAAAACAATCTGCAAAAGATTAGCCTTCTTTATAAAGTTCTTTTGGGGTCTATTCTGGAGTTACATTGACCAAAATCAATCAAGTGTCTATCCAGGGAGATCTGTCCACGAAGCAACAAGCAAACTTTGCTAATTGGTATCTGATGGTTTAATACTCTTGTTTTTATTGAGCATTTAACCACACACACACTGTATAATTGAATCAGCCTCATCACACCAGATGCCAGCAGTAAGCACATGAGAGTTCAGAAGCTCATCAGATTATTACTCACACGGCATCTCAAAGTACTACAGGTCTTATAGGAACTGCCTGCAGGTGGAACCAATAATATTCTTGCATCCAAACATGGGTAGAGTTCCCCAAAATGTACTTAAGTAGGAGTGTTACTTTAAAATAACATTACTCACGTAGAAATGAAAAGTAATCACCCAAATAATTGCTTGAGTAAGAGTAAAGGAGTATTTGGTGAAAAAAACTACTGAAGTACTCAGTAACTGATTATAATGTATGATTTATTTTTTATAAAGAATGTAAGCAGACAGACAAAAAATGTGTTTTTTTTTGTTTGTTTTTTTGTTTTGTTTCTTTTTAAGTTGCTCAAGTAAATGTTAAGGAGTAAATGCAACTCGTTACTATCCACTTCTGCTTGCATCTGTCTTTGTGTTAGCATTCAAAGTCTGTGCAAATGAGCCTCTATATTTTTAATGAGATGAAAAGTTTTGAGCTGACTCACATTTAATAAGCTGAGATGGTGAAGTACCACATTAATGCTGTGCCCTTTATGTATATTGTTTCCATCAGTGTGCAAAATGATCTCTCAAAATTGCAAAGCGAGCCTGCTGTAGAGAAGCTTTGTGTTGCTGAAATTTGCATCAGAGATGAGATTCAATTTTACCAGGAGAGATGTCTCCTTGACTTCTTGGCTGCACACACCATCTGTTTCTCCTAACTCCTCCAAACATCCACAGAAACAGTGGATGTTCATGAGTCATTAGATAAGACTTGGATTAAATGGAAATTAAAATCAAGTTTTAAATCATTGTGCTGTACAGTCATTTATGCAGGTGGAGTTTTAAAACTCACTTCATTTCTCTTGTTCTGTTGTGTGTAAATGGTTTTAATGGTCTGTTGGTCATATAAAGGAAAGTAAACTGGAAGTGTTCAAAGAGTCATTTAAATCACATATCTATTTGTATTTATCTCATCCCATCAAATGAACAATATTTTTAGGATATGGATAATTTTAAGTCATCTTGGCTCTTTTCTGTTTCCACATTAGCCATAGCAGGGACAAACCATAACAAAGAAATGGCGCTTTCGAGAAAGGTTTTCATAGTTTCCCTATGAGTTTGAAAAGGGAAGGTGAGGTTAGGTCGCCTCAGTTTTTTTGTTTGTTTTATTAGGTTTATTGTTATTAGGGTTATTATGTTTTATTACGGAATTACAACATTATCATTATTTAAAATACATATACATTCAAACTCACAGCATCTCAGAAATAGAAATTTGTTGATCCAACTTTTCTTTTTACGAAATATTTAAAAAGTTCTGTGACAATCATGGTTTTCATGTGTTAATAAAACAAGAATTACATGAATAAAAATTAATGCTGGCAAAAATAACGTTCCCCCACACTTTTCCCAGTGAGAAAGCTCAACACTCGCACTCCTTCGTTTAAAGGAAAAAACTTTTCAGGCAGTTTGGTACTAATATGCCTTCTCCTGCTTTGGTTCTACTCCTCCTCCCTCTCCTGTTGCTCCATGACCGGCCGTCAGTGATCAGCTGATCGGCTTTTCTGTTGCTTTTACTGTCTTTATTCTTGAGATTTTTTATCGTTCATCTGAGAACGAGGAAACTTGTGGTTTATTGTTTATCTCATATTACCCCAAAGTGTTGTTATTGGACAGTCTCATGTCAATCAGATCCATGTCACTGTCACGTGAAACTGAAGAATGAAATAGAATTTATAAACCTCTTAATAAAATAATAGCTATCGGATCAGTAATCGGCATCGGCAGATACCTAAACTCCAGGTATCTGCATCGGTATCGGACAGAAAGAAATGACATCAGAACGTCCCTACTTTCTCCTTACTATCGCTGTCACAGACACTAAATCAGTTATTAACTATTTTCGAGTTAACTGCTGATTTGTTTTTAATTAAGTGCTGCAGGTTAGAAATTGCTGTTGGACAATTCTCATGTCCTTGGCCTTTCAAATCATATCAACCAAGAATTACACACGGGCTCAGTGGCAGTAAGCACAAAGGAGGGCTGGAAAGTTTCAACCTTTGGTGAAATCTACGAGTGTAGACATCCCTGCCCTCTTCATTACTGCACATAAAGTGTGTGTGTGTGTGTGTTTCTATACATTTTTTATGTTTGTTTATTATTACATTCTGACTGTAAGAGAGCTGCAGCCTCAGGGCAAAATAAACAGATCATCTCAGTAAGGACAGGATAAAATCCTTGAAACAAGCACAGCTACATGTAGACACACATAACAAGCCAGGGCTGAACGCTCGTAGCTATGAGGCAACAAACATGAACATTCCTGCATTTAGACTCAAGACATTATAAATCAATAAAATACACATGAAAACTTAAAGACCATCCTAAAGTGTAACTTCAGGCCACCCAAGACCTGAACTCGAGCTGCTGAACAGCGACCTTGGTGATAAAAATAAGAAAAAAAATCAAAAAGTCATACACAGTTTACTAAATACTTGAAAATAAAATGAAAACCTGCGTAACCTTCTGAGGTAAGGGATTGGAATCGAGAATTGGTTTAAAATTTTCCAAGGCATCAGAATTGGATTTTTTAAAGCTCATCAATCCCTCAGTCAAATGCTGGGAGCTGCTGGGAAATACTGATATATGCACTGGGAAATGGGCTCTCTAGTTTCACAGATTGCATTTAAGAATCAATATTCAGTCTTTTATCCTCAATGTCACAACTTATTTCCACTTTATTCCTCATTTTCAAACTCAAAACTTGTGATGCTGGGCTGTAAAAGGAGGAGACACCTCCAGTGTTCCCAGTTTGAAAACTTCCATCAAAGTGATGCCTGTACTGTACATTGCATGCTGCAGTAGAATATGCGGGTTTAACCAAAGGATGGACAGATGCATCGTAGAAGGCTATGGTTTGTGTGAGAAAATGTTTGACACATCCTGTATCAATTTAGCTTTTTTTTTTCACATCATCTGTATGAAGTTCCCATAAAGCATTCAAAGATGTTGCTCTGCCCTTTTATTCACTACACATCCCTCCTCTGAGACGTCCACACCCACCAAATCAACATTAATTTTGTGTTTGTGTGTGTTTGAAACACCCTGATTATCTGGTCTAGAAAATTACTTCTAATAGTGTACACATAAACGCCGACATGTCTGAGCAGCATCCTGTTTTTCTGCTCTGAGTAATGGACAGTCTAGTCAAATATGATAGCGTCCTCACTTCCCTGGAGAAGATCTCAATGGTGGAAAAATAAGCGAGAAAAAAAGCCTTTTCATTCAGACAGCAACCATTTCAAAGAAAAATAAAAGAGTCACTTCCCTCAAATGACAAAAGAAATGGTCATTCTGGTTTAAAGAAACCAGTTTTTTAGGCTTCTGCTGTGTGATGAGTGTAAAGAAGATAGATTGAATCTTTTACGGACAGTTTCTACAGTGGAAGGTACCTCATATTAAAAAAGAATTCTTCGATTATTTATTTTATTTTATTTTTTAAAATCCTTTTAGCAGCATAGTGAAAATTACTGTCAATCTTGTAATGGGGCTGAAGTACAAATATTAAAACCTCCTGTGGATAAAGTCAAACTATTGTTCGTGACTGGATGCCAGCCAAAGTAAATAAATCCACATGACAAATTTAGCATCAGCAATTTTGTTTGTTTCTGCTACAGTTCCAGGAAATTGTTTAAATTTCTGAAAAACTGGCAATAACATTCAGAATAGTGATTTATGATTTAATTTTTCATAAGGATTTATGTTTCATTCCTATTCATTTTTAAAAAGGCTACGGCTTGAGTTGTCCTCACGAATCCCTGTTAAGTCCAGTAAGTATCCTTTAACCCAAACATCCAAATATCATTAGGGACTGAAAGACACGATGCAGCTGATACTGATATTTTTGAGGGTTTTTGGTTAAATATTGAAGCAGTTTTACTCACAATTATGCCACAAATATCCTTCATGTTACTTCATACACACACAGCGTGAAGTTTACTTCCATGATGCTGATTATGAACATGCAGACATGCACAAGAGAAATGTGCTGCAACTTCTGTCTAAAGTCATCGTGCTTGATTCTTCCTCCGTATTCTGCATGAAAGTGGAGGTGAACTTCTTTCTACTGTGTGAAACGTTGTGGTTTAACAGAAATTAAATGAATCAATTAACAAGCTTTTTTTCTACAGCAAAACACCAACAGAGAATGTCTGAAATATGCAAACAGCTTTGAAAAATCACCACAATGAAGTGTATAGCATCCAGATCTGTTGCAAATCAGATCTTTTTTTTTCCTCCCCTTTGTGTGAAGTTACAGCTTCAACAGCCCTCAGCTACACAGTGAAATACTGTCCCAGTGTGCTTGTTTCCATAAAGAATGTTGGGATAATTAATGTTTAATAAATTATTTAAACATAGGTTTAAGTGCTTTTGCAAGAAAAAAACAAAAAAGCAAACAAAAACTAAACATAAACCCACCACAGCTTCAGCCGCAACTTTTCACAAACGCTGCCAAAAAATCAGGCATGTTAGATCACAGCAATCACAAAAAACTTACAGAAGGGACAGATAGATAAGCATTTGTCATTTTAGATTAATACTGTGATGATTGAATATCACAATATAAATAAATGAATATTTTTTTATTTTACAGACAAATAAATTTACAAATAAAAATGGAAAAATATCAATTTGAAGATTAATTTGTAGAGCACCTTTCACAGACTTTCGGCATCTGGCTCATCTGGCTCGAACATGAACTTCAATCAGTACAAAAGAGTTGATTATACTAAGAGAATTCACCCAACATGCATTGCTTTCTAAGCCACGCAATCTGAGCTTGCTGCAGGAAACGGACCTCAGTCTTTAGCTTTCAGACACACATGCATGACATGAATTCCATCTAAAAAACAAACAAAAAAGTTAATAGGTTGGAGATGCAGTGAGAGTGATAAGTTATTATCCTCACGTTTATACCCACTGAGACCACTGCTTAATTCTTGTAGTTTATCTTTAGATTTGAGCTCATGAAACCAGCTTTAGAATCTTGATAGTTACAGTGATGCTAACAAAATGTCTTCATCCCACTCAGATCAAAGAGACAATGTGGTTTTCTGCATTATTACAGCGCTGGACCCAGTCCAGACACCAGGAAAATATATCATAAACCAGACCTGATCATCAGCAGTCTCAACACAAAAGCGTCTTGGCCAGCCTCTCCCTCCTCCCTGAGTCACTCATAAATGAGAAGTTATGAAAGAAGTAGCAGTCAAATAAAGCTACAACACAGCACCGACTCAGTTGTCTGCAGCTGTTTGGCACTCATGTTTTATTCCTCCATTCTGTGCTCAGAGTGCCGTTTTTAATTTTCTTACAAGAGCTAATAAAACGCCAGCATGAGTCGAATCAACTTTTATCATTTCTCCCTTGAGGAAACATGACACCTGCTTAAATTACTAGTGACCCATTGCTTTTATTTCCATAACAAAGAGGCAGTTTTTCTGATGTCTGCACTCTTAGAAGTCACCTTTTCAATTCAAACAGTGCATGTTACATTAATATCTGCACATTATGTTCTGTCAGAGAGTTGTTTCAGCCCATATCAGCTGTCACAGAAATGAACATTTCAAGTGTCCACCTCCTCTTTCCTAAGTCTTAAAATGTCCTTGGATTGCCTCTGTTCTCTTCCTCTGTGAAAGTGAGTCTTCTGAAGTGGAACACTCATTTTGATCTAAAAAAGAGTAAAAAGGCAACAGAAAAGCAGCACATTAGTTTGGAAAACAGATTATTGTGTCTTAAGTGACCTGTGGCTGTGGAGCTTAAAGAAAGCTGCACTAACAGGATTTTTACCTCAGCTAATGCCATGTTTGTTGTATTTATGGGAAATAAAAAGTGTGCTAGCATTTTGTAAGCATCCAATTGTTAATGGAAGTTATTTTTTTCTCTTTCAGTTATTAAATCAGCATCCAGCATATTTTTGAGTCATGCAGCACATGAATAACATGCTTCTACTTTTGTATTGAAACGAGTCAGAGGGAATAGAGCTCTGGTATTATCAACACTTAAAGACATTTTCTGTTTATTTATTGCTTTCACAAGGATTCAACCTTTCTCTTCTGCAGCTGCTGAATACAAATAACAATGAGGACTGTTTAGTCCTGTTTTCCTTCTTCTGCCCATTCGTTGATTTCCACCACCTGTGGGCATCGCAAGTGTGTGTTTTGGTGTGTTTTTCTGAGAGCAGATGTAGGTTTGGTGGATGGTCATGATTCACATTTAAACACACAGATTTGTCTATAGATCAGGAAAAGGTGGTTACAGCTAATTCTGCCTTTTTCTTTTTTATTCACATTTTCACACAATTAGTCAGCATCAGTATTTTTTTTTCTTTTTTAAAACAGTTTCAGTGTTAAAAGAGCAGGGATAGCTTCAAATATTTATATACATAATATTTGATCCTAACTGAAAAGAACAGCTCTACTTCATTATCATTTAATTTACTATCTATTTAATGATGTTACAAAAGAAGACAGATGCACAAAAGGCCTGGGCAATGCATCAAATATACTTAATGTACCCCGAGAAGCTTTCGTGCACTATATAAAATGGCTATGTGGCAAACATCAAGTACAAACCGTCTACATGTAATGCAAGTTTAATAAAACAACTACAAAGTTGATCATGGAACTGTGGCCTAGAGTGTCCTGGTGTGAAGTTCACACATGGACACTCAAATGCTTGAACATGGTGTTTGCTATGGACAGTCCATGACAAGCACTTAAGTCCAATAATGAAACACCATTTGAATACAATTCTGAGGGTGGGGGTGTCTTTTCACAAATCAAGCTGGTCTCACGATGACAGCGCTGTTAAAGGTCCCATATTATGCAAAATTCACTTTCTAAAGGTTTTCTAACATTCATGTTTGTCCTCATAGCCTGTGTATAAGGCTCAAAAATGAGAAAATTCTGTCTCCTCTTGCACTTGCTTGCTCCACTTTTTAGTGAATGTGTGCTCAAACAGAGAGATCTTCCTCTTGTGACCTCAAGAAGGGAAATAACCACTACTGGATACTGCCATTGACACCCCATCACCCCCCTCCTTTTCCCCAAGCTAGCAGAGCCTGCCCTCTAAAATGGCAAAGTGGGTGCCAGTGAAAGTCCAGCAAATACAGCCCACTGTTTGTGAAATTGTGCCCTTTTTACCTGAGCATCATAAGGCCTTTAAGTCTTGGTTCGTGAACCTAAAAGCAGACAAAACAAAGGGGCTGGTTAAAGGAGAGAATTTTATTTATCGCAGTACATGAAGCGGGATGATTAAAGGCTGTTGGGAGCTGATGTGAGTGAATCAGGAGGACACCTTGCAGAGCTGAATCCAGAGCGGTGGAAGCTCTGCTCAGCAGGGGGTCGGTGTCATGCTGGTTGTAGTAGCTGAGGAGAAGAGGGGAATCCAGGTGAGAAGGGATGAGCTGGGGTGAAAAAAGAGCAGGCAGGTCTGGAGGGTAAACAATGTTCAAAACAGGTCAGGGAGTGCAACATAGCTAAGCCTGGTTTAAAGTTTTGTTTGTGCAGCTTAAGCGTGTGGAAGTGGCAGGGAGGAGGAAATTTAGACAGAACAGCACAGAGTGAAAAACGTATTTGAGTTAATGGAGGCCAATGATGTTTTTGAGATAAATTGGAGGTTTGTGCATCACAGCAAAGATTTTAATGATGCAGTTTCAGAGACCAACCAGGAACTTGAATGGAACAAGTTTTAGCATTACTTCTGATTTTTGTTATATTGTGACCTTAAAACTTAAAAGTAGATTATTACATTTGCTTCAGTCTTTGTGTCTCAATCAAACACACAATGAAGGGGACAGAGTCTCTCCAACTACAGGTTAAGGAGTCATTGGAAGAAGGAGGTATAAAAGGAAGTGGAGGAGTGAGCTGAAGTCCTCATTTGTTAAGTAGTGAGCCGTGGCGAAGAGGGGAGGATAAGAGGCCGACGTTAATGAGAAAAGTTAACAATGCGGCTTCTTGACTTCTCTGTGACTTTTTTTTTAGTTTCCAGATCTATTTCAGGATTCTCTGAAAAGAACCAAGTACGTTTTGTTGGGTTCTGAAATTATTTAATGTATTGCCATAAAGTTCTGTTTTATTCCCTTTTTTTTTCTACTGCAGCTTCTTCTTAAATCAGCAGATTAATAAAGGTACTGTACATACAAACTTCAGAAAGGCCTTATCTTCATATTCTCCTCCAGTGTTGTCCAGAATACAAGTTTTCTTTTTACACTGATGGAAAGACAGAAGGTTTTCATTGCAGTGTGGAAATGGTTGTTAATGGAGCACTTTGAGGAGGAGCGTCTCTAGATATATCCATGTCGTCCTCTGTGATCTAATGTAGGAGCTGTGAATCAGCCTCCATTTTCTTATTCATGACTTAGTTACTTTTCATTTTGGTTCCTGAAAGTTCAGATGATGTTTTATTAGTTTTGTTTTGATTCTGCCTCTCACCTTTCTCCATCTGTGGTTCTCCAGAGACTCGGAAAAGAAACAAAACTCTATGCTGCATCATTTTTAAATTTTTTTTATTATTTTCATTTTTTAATCTGGTCACGGATATGATCCATTCTTTAACCTTGCAGGATATTATGGTGCATAATTTCAGTGGTGCAGACAGTATACATATGTATGTATGAACCGTGGTTTTCCTTGTTAGGTGCGCTTCCTCTCAGGGATGGAAATGAATAAGTAATTTCACTGCTCCTGCTTGTTTGACCGAGGTGGTTCCAGTGTTGGTTTGAAGCCGGTACCTAATTATGAGATTTTTTTTTCATTTCAGCTCCAAAGCACAGGATCTTTGTCAGGAAGTCAGCACCAGCTCTTTGCTGGTCTAAGCTAAAGACCAGTTTACCTCAGGGGCTTTAGTGGGATGATGGTGACCAAACAATACGTGAATGTCCTAAATTTAAAAGAAAAAAAAAGAAATCCTGAGTTATATCAGCATATAGCTGTGTCACAGCTATTTTATGGTATTTTACTTTATTTACTCTATTTTATTGATTGATTGATTGATTGATGATTAAACCACATACATACATTGCTGGGACATTTACGTAGAGCTCTATTGTGGCTCTTTGGCCTTTTAAATAAAAAAGCAAACTTGTTCTTAGTCTTTAAAGTTGAACCAGCCGTGAACCAGGACTGACACCAGCCCAGCATCTGCTTCAAGTTGATCAGAAATGAAAACTAATGGCTGCAGGCTCTACAGCGAGGACTTGGGCAGAAACTAAATGAGAGGTAATAAGAAATGCAGGGCAGACTCAGAAGTTGTTAAACAAGCAGGGTGTGGGCAGAAAGCACAAGAAGAAACTTAGTTTGAAGCTGAGTTTTGATCAAGAATATTATATAGATTGAAATGACTTCAATGCAAAAAAGTTCTTGAATCAATTATAATCCCAAAAAAGTGACCATAGGTGCCTCATGAGATACGAGACTTTTGTTTTCAAATAGTCAATTTTGCCTTTAGTCCTGTGAATTAAGTGCTTTTGTTTGAGATATGTTTTATAATTTAAATTTGGTGCTCCCCTTTTTAACATTAATAGAAATTAACTAATTCACGCCACTGAATAAGGTCAGCATTAGCATACTGGGTGTCAGCCAGACGTGACTAATCCAGTTAAATATGATTTATTCTTTGCTGTCATTATGAAAGTCATGCTGGGGTACAGATGCTGGTTTTATTGGCACAACAGTCTCTGGCCTCACTGTGTCTTACTCAAAAATGATTTAAGGGAATGAGGCTTACAGACATGAAATATTGCAGGACAGAAAGCAGTGGATTGTAAATTTGGATCGACAGTCTGAGTTTTTTTTTTTTTTTTTTTTGGTGCATCTCCAGACTCAGTAATGTACACTTACTGTAAGATCAAAGCAACTTCTTCTGCAAGTCCGTATGGTGTTGAATTGTTTGGGGGCTTGTGCTTATATGAGGAAAAGTGAGAGTTTTATTTAGTTCGTCTTCACTGAGTTGAGTTTATTGCAGGGCAGGAGGTATTGATTTAGTGAGCTCATTTCACATAAATGACACAAACTGGGAGCTTACCATTTTAACAAATAATGCTTCAAAAAAAATGAAAGTGATAACTCCTTGCTTGGACTTTAACAAGTGCGGCAGGAAATTGGCTGTCTGTTGGATGATTAAATCTGTTGTGGTACTTTCAGAATTGCCAAAGTCTGTGCTATAAAATCTTGAAGCTTTTCTTTATGTGGGTGTGCAGGGTTTCAGCTGACACAACAGCTTTTTCTGATAATGAACCTGCACCTTTTCACCCTGCTACTTCGCCATTTTTAATCACATTAATGCATGATCGCTATGCTGTGTAATTGGGTTATCTTTTTGTCAGATGCATCCTGTTCTAGAGAGAATTTTAGGTTGGAGCTGTTGCACCGACCAGGCTATGTAACAAAATATGAAAAGAAAAGAGCAGGGGTTGTTTTTCCTCAAGCTGCTCAGTGTCCTAATGTGATCATGCTATCTGGTTAAACCAAGAGATTTTAAGCTGTGCAGCATGGAAATGTCTTGCTAACAAGCTGCTATTTTATTTTTATTTATTTATTTATTTTCAGTCAAAATGTGAAAAAGCATAAGAAATACAAAAGGAGATTAGATGTGTCATGCAAAATGTGAAACAGCTCATTGTAAAGTGATCACTGCAGTTAAATGTTTCTGTCTGTTACTGTATAGGGCTGCAGGATACTGGGAAAACATGTGACATGAGAAATCATTGTTGAATGTCATGATAATTCAATTCATGAACAAATACTTCCATATCTGGTGGAAATCATGGGGCTATGTTCAATTTCTGCACCTGTACAAGCTAAACTTTCTGCTACTTAGAATCCAGCCCCCATTAATATACCTGTGCTTGGCTTATTTTGAGTCAAAATGTCTTTGCAATATTTATATGGCAAATGTAGATGTTGAAACAACTAGTTTGAGGTATATTATGCAGTTGCAGTTCATGACTTTACACTGGCTTTGAATGCTTTCTCTGCTTTACGTGACAAAGGAACAGACCAGACCTTAAAAAACTGACATCACACAATCTGAGCATTTTCTAATCTTGACAAGCAAATTCTAAGCATGACAGATTTTAGGAAAATGTGATGATGGCATCAATATAAACTGTCCTATTTGTTTTAATACCATATTTAGATTGTAACCAGAATCACAATTAACTGACATCAGTTGAATTTATTCTGATCAGTCACTAGAAATAAATGTCAGTTCCACAGTAATGCGCTCCATCCATTAAACGCTTTCATTTGCATTGTTTTGTGTATTTTTTCTTCTGTCATATCTTTTTCTTTCTCTAAGTGCAGCGTACATCATTATATCTCTGGGTCAAAAGAAAAGATCATTGAATGAATCAATTCAGAGCTATCTTTTACATTTTCTTTGTTAGTCTGAATGAAAGCAGTTCCTGACATGTTTGCGGTAACAACAGAGTGATGGATGAAGTGTTAAAGCTGTCAGTCAAACCTGCTTTCTGAGGACCAGATAAGCCAAACTGAGAATTAAGTTGTCAGGAGAAATTTTCATGATATCTTTGTGACGGGGAGAAAATCAGAAGCAATAAATTGCTCTATAAAAATCTGTCAGTAACTAGTATTTGAGTCATAAATTGGTTTTAAATAAGAGTCTGTATGACTTAATGCTGACAAAATCATACCAAATTAACCACCTGACTGGTAAGAAAGCCCCCTTGACACTCAGTAAAGCTGGACCACCGGAAGAAAGGTGTCTTGCAGTCACACACCATAGAGCTTTGTTAATTAAGTCAGTGCATCTAGTTTCCCACTCAGTTTATTGTCAAAATAGAAAGTGAAGTTGTTTGTTTTTTCTACTAAATCCAATTTTTTTCCTGCATGAAAACTTTCAGACTTTAAAGCAGAACAACACAAGTTTGTTAGTGTGTTTTACTCTGCGATAACTGTGTCAAACATCTCTTCACTAATAATGCAGACTGTGTGTCCTGACGCTTTAAGGCTGCATTGTAACAACAGCCTGATAGACATGCTGTAAAGTCTGTCCAAAACTCTCACAAATGTCATACCTGCCACAGTAAATGAGGTCAAGTGGATTAAACCTCTAAAATATCATAAATGTACTTCTTTTTTTCTTTTTTTTTCTTTTCTAGTCCAAAGAGATGCTTGAATTTAATCCTTAACTCGCCAATCCTAATAATTTAACCACATCCTGGTGATGGTGATTCACCAGTGTTATTTAGGGTGATGCTCAGCCGGGACGTTAAGATTGCTGACAGGTGACATGAAAAACATTAATTCTAATTATTGAAATAGCACCTAGTAGTGGGTTAAGGATAATAGGCAGCAGGTAACATTGTGACCGTGAAGCTGGTGTATTGAAGAAGGGAGGAATGGGCACTTTTAGGCAACTTTGAGAAAAGACATATTGTAATGGATGCACAGCTGCAGAGTTGTAACATCAAGCTAGTTGGCTTTACTAAGACAGATTCAAATTTGTAACCTGAAAACAGTTTTTGTTTATTTGAGTGATGGAAGTTGTTTGAGTTTATAAACTTAAATGAAATTGATAAAACTTAGTTTGCTGAGGTTGTGGAAGAAACTTGATCTGATAATTCTACATATATTAGAAAAGATACTTTTTCAAGTTCATCTTAAAGCAACTGATTAATTATGCAGCAGGAACTTGGTGTGGCGGTGGTTTCTGTGTCACACCACAGATGTCACAGTTACCTCAGCAGCTGCCTGGATAATTGGTTTGAAACAGCGATGACCACTAACCTGAGAGCAGTCACATGACACTATCAAACCTCTATTAAAAATCCTTCATTTTCATCATCAATTACCATTATATCAGGGAAACGTTATTTTTATTATACTTTTTTTTCAGCTAAATAAATAGAGCTCTAAAAATACTTCCAAAAAATACTCAATAATTTCAACTATTACTAAGCTGCGAAAGTAAAAGATGCAATGATTACCTCTAACTTGTTAAAGTCAACATCCCCCACCCACCCACTCTCCCCACCGTATTTATTTACATTGGTTCAACTTTAGTATGTTAATTTATTTTATCTTTTTCACTCTAACATTCATGACATATTTAATATTAATATTAAGAACAAATAGATTAAAATGAAGTTATATCGACTAAATATATTATTTTAAAACCAATACTGCACCTGATCCACACTGTATGTTTTACACTGTGGGTCACGTGCAGCGCTTGTGGGATGTTCCCAGGCTTCAGGGCTCAGCATTTACCAAAAGTGGTCCTCTCCAGCCAAAGTTCATTAGCTTATTAGTTCATGGCCTGCTCTGTGTATGATCCAGTACTAAAGATAATGCACCTTAAACTGATAAGTTAATGCTCCTTCTGATAGAAAAGTGTTAAAAAACAATGTACATTGCAGTTTTCAGACCATGTAGCCACTCCTGAACAATATGAGAAGTCAGTAATGCACAGCAGTTCATAGCAATATGAGGTCATACCAAGCACTAGCATCCACTATTTACACTATATAGATATCCATTTCTGTTTTAATGTTATTTGTATTTTAATTCCATTTGTTTGACTCCTTTTATACCCGGTTACTTTTTTCTTAGAACATTTCTTACAAGCTTTTGTGGTGGCTTGATGCAATGTAATTTCATTCTGCACAGCATCTCTTGTGTTATGTTCTTAAAAGATAATACAGTACTCTGGATCTGACTAACATAGTGGCTTTAACAGGTGAGGGCACCAGAAGAAGGACCTTCTCTGTATTAGCCAGTCAGTCATAAAGTAGTGGCTGATTTATGTTTGTCTCATGTTACTCAAGCGTTTTTAGGTTTCCAGGAAAATGAAGCTAAATATAGTTGATGGTATTTAATACCGATGTTTTGGGATGTACTTCCTGCACATCATGCTGCAACAAGCAAACCCAGACATGTAAAACCCAATCTGGCACCAGCACATTTTGGCATTGATCTCCACTAACTCTCCGATTCCCGATGATAAGTGTGTGTGAGCTGCGTTGCGTCTTAGGTTTTGATTTATAGCAGCTGTGTGGCACAGGCCGGGACTTATCAAAGGAAAAATGAGCGAGGCTTTCTACAGCAAGCCCACTTCATTACTCAAACATCACATCACAGCACCCTGCACGATAGACTCAGCCTGTTAACAAGACGGGCTTATTAACAGGGTTAGCTGAGTGTGAGTGAGTGTGCGGTGATTGGAAATCAAGTTAATGCTGCATTACACTGCCCGTCAGAAGTTAATGAATGCCAGGGTGAGTAGCTGGGTTTAATCCCGATTTATTTCTGTGCCACTTTACAGAAACTGGCTTCCTGTCTGGTTGTGCAAATAAAGACTGTAACAGGTTAAATATCACCAGATCAAGGTGTGTCTCCCACTCCTAATGCACCACTGATGTTAAACTGGCAGCTTACCTGATAAACAAGTTTTTTCTTATTCTCATTGCTCCACAAGTCATTTAAGATTTCCACATGAGTCTTGCTATCACCTTCTTCACAGTCAACAAAACCTTTCTGCCCATTTCACTTGCTGCCTGGGTTCTCCTAATCCTCTGCTTTTTCTGTCTCACTGAACCCTGTAGTCTTTCTTTGCAGGGATTTCTTATCAATGAGCCTGTCAAATTTATTACATAACCAGCTGGTTGCATTTGTATTAAATGATCACCATTATTATATATAATCTTCAGATTTGTCTGCATAAATCTATATGCAACTGTCTGAATTAAATTTCCCATTTCCATCACTATTCACACTCCATTGTGCTACATTTGCAGGCCTTTTGCTGTTGCTTAATGAAACCAGCTGTAAATGTGGAGATGTTGAACTTCTAACATCTGGCAGACTGCATTTTAATGAACGCCATGTTGAAAGATGCAGTGTAAGCATTAAGGGCGGGGTTAATGTTAATGTTAATGTGTAGCACATCAAACTTCAAACTGTATGTTTGTTTTTGTTTGTCACAAATCATGGTAACCCTACCCCTTGGCATTAAATTAAAGTGTCTGGGTTTCACTTTAAGCTTTTTACCCTAAAGTTAAGAAGCTCGGTTATTCACGAGGGCTCAGACTAGACCCACTGCTCCTTCGCATTGAGAGGAGCCAGATGAGGTGGATCAGGGTTCTGGTTAGGATGCCTTCTGGATGCCTCCCTGGTGAGGTGTTCTAAACATATTCCACTGGGAGGACAGGTCTCCAGGACACACTTGAGAGACTGTTGCTAAGCCTGGAAATGCCTCATGATCCCCCCAAGATGAGCTGGAAGAAGTGGCCAGGAAAAGAAAAGTCTTAAGCTGCAGTTCCTGTAACAGAACCCAGAATAAGCAGTACAAAAACATTTCATGGAATGATGGATAGATAGGCATGAAATTTAACTACCATACATGCAGTTACAGCCACCACAAGATCATGTAAATTACCATCAATAAATGACCAACTTCTGTCAGATACAATTACAGCAGGTTTAGGAGTAGTGAGAAGTGTTAGGTTCTGTCAAATAAAGGTTTTCTTTTTTCTACTATAGCTTTTTTAAGAGGGTACAAACAGAAAGTGATTTTTACTATCAGATTTTTCCATCATACTTTATTACCTGCTGTTAAGTGTTGTAAACTATATTTCCCCAAACAAGAATTTACAATCATGAAAACCGTTTACACCCTACTGGAGTCTGCTTGTAATCAAATTAAACGAAGCTTAATATATATTCAGTCAATAAACATGCCTATAAAATACCCATCAGTTGTGAAATACCTCAAAATATAGAGTAATGGAGTAATTTACTCTCTGGTTTATTAGAAAAGTTCCTATTGAAATAGACTGGACTGTTCATATCCCCATTTTTCCTGTGCAAGTATTTAAAAGAGACCGTTTTATCCTAACTTGCTGATGTAAAAGTCATTCACTGTTGATGTTTCCAAGAACTGAATGGTAAGATTTAATTTAAAGATATGTTTTGTCCTGGAGTGTTCTGATTTAATCCGATGATGATCTGAAATTAAAAATCGATTGCAATCGATCAGTTCTGCTGCAGAGCTTGCAAAGATTTTAATTTGGCAGAAGAGTTCCCCCAACATGTTTTATCATCCATCTTTCCCCTCAGTTTTTGCCATCTTTGCTGTTTATCTGCTGTGTTTGCTGACTGCAGACAAAATGTTCCTTTAAGTACAGACTAAAGTTTTCCTTTACTATGTCGGCCAGATTTTAGAAGTCGAAAAGTGAACATCCTAATATTTTTGGTAAAATTGTTCCAGTCAAATGCATTACCTGACTTGCTGCTGTTGCTTTAGTTGGCGACAAAGGATAGAAAGTAATATTCAGTCATGTGGAAATGTTGAAGATTGTACGTTTAAATAAAAAGAAAAACCTCTTGACAAGATGAAGAAGTTGGCTGCTGGCAATGTTTGCAGTCGGATTTATTTTGCTCTTAACCAGCATTCATGTCAGGCCTGCTTCTCTTATCCCAAGATCTCATCTATCCCATGCATCTCCACCTGGATGCTTGACAGCTGTTGAGAGACAGCAGATAGAGATGTATCTGAGCCGTCATCTTAGTAGCGTCTCGGGATTTGTCAGCTAAGCCAGTCAGCTAAGCTCACTTTCACTCGCTCAGTAGAGCTTCACTAGTCTGGCAGTGTTGTTTTCTGTCTTTGCTGAAAATTTGTCTCCAAAAAACACACTTTAAAGCAAATAAATTAGAAAAAAAAACACAAGATTATGTTCCCTGCTTCAGATTATTTTTAACAGTGACTGGGAATCAAGGGTTAAAAGAGGCACTTATGAAGAGATAAAAAGGGGAGATGATTTAAAGGTTCGGCTGAAGTGGAGTGGTCAGTTTTCCTTAATTAGATGACACAGTTTGATAAATGTGACTCTGTTTGCTCCTAAAACTGCTTTATTCTCCTGATGTGCTAATAGCATCAAGCTATCTCTCCTTCAGTAAGAATTGTTTTTTAATTGTGAGTTTCTATCGTTTCTATACATGCTTCAGACTGTGACTGTTCATGTGTAGTTTTTGTTAATTTTGGACAAGATTCTGACAGAAATTGCAAACACTCCACCCGCCCTGTACCTCTCAACATCACTATACTGAGGCGTGGGAGCTGTTCTATGTGGGCCATCATCTGCCTTTGTCATGCCAGTCGCCTTGTTTTGCTCTTGGAACTGTTGCCTCATTTTTAGAAGAGATCATCATTTAAATCCTCCTGTGATGACAAAGTCTCAATTTTCTGATAAAAACAGGAGAAATTGGGCAATCTCTGGTTAAAAATGGCAAATACCCATTCTCCCTGACAGATTTGGGGCACAGTTTATGTGGCTGAAGAGGGAGGAACGCCATATTTCTCTCAAATAAAACTGTATGGCTGCAATACAACATTTGTTGGAAAACATAAACATACACTGTAAAAAATCTGTAATATTAGTTTTTTTTCTGCATAATTTCAGTTTTGTCCTTCCTGTATTTTTTTAAATTTGGGAAAATGCAAATAAGATTACAGAAATAGACTGAAAATGTACATGTCTAACAACAGGAAAAGCTGTAACGGTGAAAATACAAAAATAAATCTATTGTCAAAATAAATAATTTTTATTTCACATCAACATTTTCAAAGTTATATTTTATATGTAGCAATGAAAGCTCATTAAATGTTATCATGAGTGCTGGAGACTGATGGACAGTTTCATCCATCTCCTGCGTCGGTTTGTCCATTTTCACTAAGGTTAGCTATCCGTCCCTCGACGCAGAAGACGGAGCATTTCCACCAGAAATGGCAGGGTCAGTGCTAAGCAGAGTAGCTGGCATGTAACCAGCAAAAGGAACAAACCTGAGAAGAACAGGAAGGAAAGGAAAAAACAGAAGAAAAATGAAGACAACAACTGTAGAAATTGCACAAGCTTTTGAAGAAAAACGATGTGATTGTTTAGGGCATGTTGGGCAGTTGGAAACCTTAATACGGGCGCATCACCACCGCCAACCGGTGTCTGAAGCTAAAGTCGGACTCTGAACTCACCACTGCCCACTAGTGGAGGAATTGACTTAACAACCATGACAACGTAAAAGACGCATAGAAGTATGAAGACGGCCACGTATGACAATGTCTGATATTGGACGTAGCTATTTACATACGTAAGGGAGCATAAATGGGCCTTCACACTGAATACAGTTTCAGTGGTGCTTCTAGTTTTGTGCTGGTCATCCTCAAAGCTTAAGTTCAGAGTGCTGATGATGGAGGAAAAAAACGGTTGGGACTCCTGCCCACCTTGGCCATTATTTTGTTGTTGGTAACTGGATTGTAGCAGAGTGATGGCAAAATAACGTGTTTTTTGTACCTAAAAAGCCTAAATTTAACCCATACATTAAAAAAACAGCAAATTAGAAAAGATGAACTTAAAGAAAATGTGAGGTTAAAATCTGATGTGAAAGTGGGCGTGCAATGATTAATGTCCCCCTCACACCTCCTCACAAGTATAGCTGCGGAAATAAAAAAAAAAAGTGTCAAACGGGAATTTACGACCTTTTAATGCTTTGTAAAACATACATGCCAGTGTTTTATTTTTTTTTTTTACAGGCAAACGGGAATATAATGATGATAAAATCTAGAAATATTTGTTGTTCTACAGTTTTTGGGGGCCTTGACTGTAACAAATGCATTGTTCTGGGATTTAAACTAATGCATGTTCTGGCTGTTAAGCTATGCAGTAAATTTATCAATGAAATGTGACATAAAAATCAATCACCTTGCACACCCGCCTCCTGGTTTGATTTTAGCCCCAACTGTCTTGAGTTGGTTGGTAGTGTTGTCATGATTAAATGGGTTGATGAAGAATTTATAAGAAAACACGAAGGCCAACTTATGTTATTATGATTCCATCACACTACATGGAAACCTGCAGGGTTGTAGGTGTTCCGACCCTGTTTCTGTATTTCATAAAATTATATTCAGTTCTTCCTTTCTGCAAAAATGCAGCTCTATTTTGATCATTTAGATAGTTATAAATCAACAAATAAGTAGCCAAATAAATAAAAGATAGCATGTTGTATGATGTAGATTTAATCTAGCATCTTGACTTATTGAAACCTTTTTCCCAGCCTCTTGATCAGAAATCAGGCAGAAACTCTCCAACTGTGTGTGGTGTCAACTGTGTGATTATATAAGTCACTGCTGATATCTTTGTCTGGTATTTTGAGAGTCTATTGAGGATGGTTGACAAAGAACACCGTCCATACCACATTCCCTCAGCGAGTCTGGTTTCAGGAAAATAGGCCGAAACAAATGCCACTGAAATGTCACCAAGTGTATATATGAGACCCCCTTGATTACAATGACACATACACCCTTACACACAAAAACCTTCATGCATGGTAACCCACTCACACTCGCTTTTTAACGGAGACAGTATTATAATTTGAAGAATCTCCCGTTAATTTCTTTCTCCTGCCTGGTTGTTCATTGTCTCAGTGTGATGAATTACGGCAAGCATCATATAGCAGACCCCTTATTATGGCACTAATCGCCTAATTACAAAGCTGTTCTGCCTGAGGTATTCTGCTGTAACTTGATATTTTAAGTTCATTGTATTAAGCGACACAGTTAGAGGCTTCGTCGTGGTATTACATCAGAATCCAATCACACACTGCGCTGTTTATTCAGGAAAAGATTTGTACTCTAATTAGAGTTTTTACAGCCCAGTTAAAATGCGAGCAAGGATGGGGTGAATTTCAATGCTTCACAGCAACAATTAAAGAGGTCACATTATGTTTTTGTGTCCCCTGCTTCTCCTTAGTGAGAATTAAAGCTTTTTGCAGAGTTACAAAGATGAAAGCCCATGTTAAAGGAAGTTTGAAGCATATTTGCAGAATTCCTGCACAAGTACGTTATCTGCCATATTAAACTTAAGGTGACAATAAGAACAACCTGTTTGCTGCTGTAAGCAGAAATATTCTTTCTTAGTTATTTAAGATTATTGTTATCTATATGAAATCAGCTATATTACTATATGAAATGTCATCCATCCATCTATCCATTATCTATACCACTTTATCCAGTGAAGGGTCACGGGGCAGCTGGAGCCTAACCCAGCACTTAGCAGGTGAGAGGCAGGGTACACCCTGGACAGGTCACCAGTCCATCGCAGATGAATTGTCTTATTTCTACATTATTTTCCACTGGTTTATGCTTGTTCTTAATGAGATCACCTCATTGCTTCCTCATGTTCTGCTGCAGCCATACCATATCTGCCATGTAAGCTAAATGACACAAACGCGTATAGACATGTTTTTATTCCTTGCCAAATTTTAGCTGGGGTCTTTTTTTCTGTTTGGTGTAGTTTTCTTCTTTCACCTGTGCATGCAACGGTTCCCTATGTGTACTGCAGCTTCTCCAAGTGAAGTTGATTAGTGATAAATTGATCATAGAAGGGCTAATTATTTATTGCAATATTTTGCTTGAAGGTTAGACATTGTACAAGTTTATATTTCAACAACAATGTAAGCTTGGGTTTGTGGTTTTTTATTGCTGGATAGATGAAGTAAAGGTTCTGCCTGAGATTTTTGCATTTCCTTCCACCCTTTTATTTTTATGTAAAATCTGACCTTGGAGCCATCAGACAGCACATCATATCCAGACATCCATAAAATGTGAGTGTGAAGCTCAGTCACTTGTGGGATGTTACCTCTGAATGTGAGAAATTCCTTCACAACAGTGCTGGAAGTCATTATGATCTCGTTATGTTGAGGCGCTGTTGAAAAACAGTGACTATTACTTCTGGTCCCTATGTGGAAACAGCAAACAAATAAGCTTAACATGTTCAATCCAGCGATTATTGTTTTGGTGTTGACCATGTTTCTTAAAGACGGGGTTGGATTGTCAACAAAACTGCCGGGTTTATGAAGCCTTAAGGCACATAAAGCAAGTTTGTAGTGAAGAGTTTCTTTATCTTCTACTGTAAAAAGAAAAATCAAAATGCAGTCTTTTATCTAAATATGACAATTTGCAGAGATTTTTGGTCCTGTTATTATCTCTACTTTTCCCTCTGCAGTGCGTTATCTCTCCAGTGTTCCTATGTCTTCATGAATGCAGCGTCGAGCTTAATGCATGCAGCTCTCTCCCAGCAGGGTTCTGTTTATTTTCTCCTCCGCTCTCCCTTTTGCTCTACTTCTTTTCTTCTTCTATTTACCTGCTCTGCATGATATTGTTTATCTATTCCCTTTTATTTTTCATATAATCTTTCCTCTCCAGTAGAATTGTATTAAGTTTGGTTTCAAACGTAGTTTCCCAGCATCTTGGTTCACATGTGATATTTTTGTTTTTATTGTATTAGCGTCTCGTTTCTCCTCTGCACAGTGAAACGGGCAGGAATATTTGGGCATGGTTTATTTATATTTCGGTAAAGTTGACCTTTATTCTAAAGTCACTAAACCCAACTTTTCCAAACTGCCTTCGATAGAAGAAATAAAATCTATAAGAAAGCCTTTTCTTGATGTTTTATTTAAATATCAATTTCTGCAAAATTTTATCAAATCTTTTTTTCAGACTTCGGTCTTCGTACTTTGGGTTATTTTTGTTATCAAGAGAAACGATCCAAGAGACTATTTTATGTTTCGAGATACATTTGAACACACCACCAACCTCTGCTGCAGTTTTCAGTCATGCTGTGCAAATTTTTTAAACATTTCTGACCTATTTTGTGTTCTTTCAGGATATTTTACGTGTCACATGACTCCCAGGATCTGAAGATCTTCAGCTACATCGCCAGAGATGGACAAAGCAACGTCTTCCGTTGCAATGTCTTCAAGTCCAAGAAGAAGGTGAGACAGAGAACA